>NC_134234.1:210609781-211210718 GCF_965152275.1 Natator depressus | reverse complement strand
GTCATCATGCCTTCTTCTTCATTATTAGATTTCATTTATTTGTATTACCATAGTGCCTAGGAACCCCAGTCATGGCCCAGGACCCCATTGTGCTAAGCACTTTACAAACACAGAACAAAAGACAGTCCCTGCCCACAAAGAATTTACAACCAAAGCTGCAATCTAAGAGCAAATCTACACAAAATGCTGCATCGGCGCAGATGCACCGCTGTGGTGCTTTAATGAAGACACTCTAAGTCAGTGGTTCTCAACTTATTACACATTGTGGCTGTATATCTGGCCCACAATGTATTACCTGGGCGGCAGGGGCCAGGTGGCAGGGAAGTGGCAGCATGGACCCCAACCCTGGACCCCTGCAGTGCAGGGCCAGCCAGCTGCCTGCCCTGAACCCCTGCTGCGCAGCTGCCCCAGACCCCAGAGCTCACAGGACTGGGCAGCTGCCCCAAACCTGGATCTCTGCCGCTCAGGGCAGGCTGGCTGCCCCGACCCCAAACCCCCACCATGTGGGGTGGGCTGGACCCCTGTTGTGCGGCTGCCCTTGACTGGGGCTGGGTGGCTGCCCCGGACTCCGGAGCTCACAGGGCCAGGTGGCTGCCCGGAGCTTGTGGGGCCGGGCGGCTGCCCAGGACCTCAGAGCTCGCGGGGTGGGCCAGCTGCCCCGACCCTGTGGAACCAGCCAGCAGCCCCGACTCTGGACTCCCACCACGCAAGGTGGGCCAGCAGCCCCGCTGCTGACCCCACTGCACTGGGCGGCAGGCAGCTGGACCCCTTCGTGCTAGGCAGCCGGGAACCTGGTGCACCCCGGCAAGCAGGCCAGCCTTTAGCACCAGTAGTGGGGCTCAGGTCTCACCCATCTGTACATCTTGGGTCATCCTATACAACCTTTCTTCCCGCAACTCAAAATAGGGCCATAACTTCTCCAAACAGGAAACTGTCTCCCCATTCATGCTGGCAAGTTGTTTTTAGGCCTGGCTGAGCATCAGGTCCTCCTTCTTGGCACTAACAAATTCCACCTCTGTGGTCAGTTCCTCCCAGTCTTGGGGTTTGCCATCTTCCTGCTTCCCTTCTGATGGCTTCTCCAAGGTCATCGTTGCCCCCTACCTGATCCAAGTTCCTCACCTCTGGTGGTCTGGGTCCTCCCTCTGGAACCTTCTCCTTTCTGAAAGGGTTCGTCACCCCCAAGCCTTTACTTCTAGGTCCTGTCCCAGATTCACTGGGTATGAAAGGGTGTGTGTGTCCCCAACCCGTACCATCCTGATGCATCCCCCATCTTGCGTTCTATTGCCTTCATGCAGTACGGGCACACATCCCCATGAGCACATCGTAGGGACACAGTATCCACGTCACCTTCCTCACCTACCAGCTGCCTCCAGATCATGGTCTGGCTACACTCAGAGTCTACTAGTACTGTCATGGCCACCCCGTTGACCCACACCGGGATGGTCAGTTTGACGGCTCTTTTCTTCCTGGCCCAAGTGTCTGCTGTCCATGCCTGCTCATACAAACAATCCATGAAGGGGCAGTCTTGGCAGAAATGGCATGGTCACCCTCAGGACAACTAGGCTCCCCCTTTCTCATCATGTTGGCTGAGCTCATTCATGGTCTTCCTCTCTTGTACTGGATGGGTGTCTGGTTTCTACGCCTGTGATCAGGTCTGAGGCTCTGTTGGTTTGTGAGTCGGGATGTAAGCCCAGACCCTCTGGTGTATGTCACCCTCTGTAGCCTCGGGTCCCCTTGAACACGAGGGTTCTGGTTCTAGGGCCCCTGGAGGGGGTGTATAGGTGGCATGTGAGTCTTTCGTTTGGGGAGGCTATGTCCAGGATCACCGGAAGCTCCCTAGAAGTGGAGGGGCCACCGGTGCATGGACTGTGGCCATGCCCCCACTCTGCCCCTCCCCCTGAAGCTCATCCCATGCTCTGCCATGCCTCCCATGGCCCCATCCCTGCTCCATCCCGAGGCCAACCCTGCTGCTTCACTCTGTTGAAGAATTGCCACTTTTAAGTCTGTTAGGACACTCAATAACAGACTTAAAAGTGGCAATTCCTCAACAGAAAAACTTCAAAAACAGACTCCAATGAGAAACTGCAGAACTGGAATTAATTTTTAAACTAGACACCATCAAATTAGGCCTGAATAAAGACTGGGAGTGGATGGGTCACTACAAAAACTAATTTCCCCATACTGTTACTCACACCTTCTTGTCAACCGTCTGAAATGGGCCACCCTGATTACATTGGCCTCATTACCACTACAAAAGTGATCTTTCCTCCCTTGGTATTCTACCGTTGAGAATAGCCCACTTCCACTTTAATTGAATTGTCTTGTTAGCACTGACCCCCACTTGGTAAGGCAACTCCAATCTTTTAATAGATTGTGTATATATATACCTGCCTACTGTATTTTCCACTCCATGCATCTGATGAAGTGGGTTTTAGCCCACGAAAGCTTATGCCCAGATAAATGTGTTAGTCTCTAAGGGTATGTCTACACTATGAAATTAGGTCGAATTTATAGAAGTCGGTTTTTTAGAAATCGTTTTTATATATTCAAGTGTGTGTGTCCCCACAGAAAATGCTCTAAGTGCATTAAGTGCATTAACTCGGTGGAGTGCTTCCACAGTACCGAGGCAAGCGTCGACTTCTGGAGTGTTGCACTGTGGGTAGCTATCCCACAGTTCCCGCAGTCTCCGCTGCCCATTGGAATTCTGGGTTGAGATCCCAATGCCTGATGGGGCTAAAACATTGTCGCGGGTGGTTCTGGGTACATATCGTCAGGCCCCCGTTCCCTCCCTCCGTCCATGAAAGCAGCAGCAGACAATCGTTTCGCACCTTTTTTCCTGAGTTACCTGTGCAGACGCCATACCACGGCAAGCATGGAGCCCGCTCAAGTAACCGTCACCGTATGTCTCCTGGGTGCTGGCAGACGTGGTACTGCATTGCTACACAGCAGCAGTAACCCATTGCCTTGTGGCAGCAGACAGTACAGTAGGACTGGTAGCCGTCATCGTCATGTCCGAGGTGCTCCTGGTCGCCTCTGTGAGGTCGATCAGAGCGCCTCGGCAGACATGGGTGCAGGGACTAAATTTGGAGTGACTTGACCAGGTCATTCTCTTTAGTCCTGCAGTCAGTCCCATTGAACCATCTTATGGTGAGCATGCAGGCGATATGGATTGCTAGCAGTCCTACTGTACCATCTTCTGCCAGGCAGGCAAGAGATGAGGATGGCTAGCAGTCCTACTGCACCATCTTCTGCCGAGCAGCCATGAGATGTGGATGGCTTGCAGTCCTTCTGCACCGTCTGCTGCCAGCCAAAGATGTAAAAGATAGATGGAGTGGATCAAAACAAGAAATAGACCAGATTTGTTTTGTACTCATTTGCTTCCCCCCCTCCCCTGTCTAGGGGACTCATTCCTCTAGGTCACACTGCAGTCACTCACAGAGAAGGTGCAGTGAGGTAAATCTAGCCATGTATCAATCAGAGGCCAGACCAACCTGCTTATTCCAATAAGAACAATTACTTAGGTGCACCATTTCTTATTGGAACCCTCCATGAAGTCCTGCCTGAAATACTCATTGATGTAAAGCCACCCCCTTTGTTGATTTTAATTCCCTGTAAGCCAACCCTGTAAGCCATGTTGTCAGTCGCCCCTCCCTCCATCAGAGCAATGGCAGACAATCGTTCCGCGCCTTTTTTCTGTGTGGACGCCATACCAAGGCAAGCATGGAGGCCGCTCAGCTCACTTTGGCAATTAGGAGCACATTAAACACCACACGCATTATCCAGCAGTATATGCAGCACCAGAACCTGGCAGAGCGATACCGGGCGAGGAGGCGACGTCAGCGCGGTCACGTGAGTGATCAGGACATGGACACAGATTTCGCTCAAAGCATGGGCCCTGCCAATGCATGCATTATGGTGCTAATGGGGCAGGTTCATGCTGTGGAACGCTGATTCTGGGCTCGGGAAACAAGCACAGACTGGTGGGACCGCATAGTGTTGCAGGTCTGGGACGATTCCCAGTGGCTGCGAAACTTTTGCATGCGTAAGGGCACTTTCATGGAACTTTGTGACTTGCTTTCCCCTGCCCTGAAGCACATGAATACCAAGATGAGAGCAGCCCTCACAGTTGAGAAGCGAGTGGCGATAGCCCTGTGGAAGCTTGCAATGCCAGACAGCTACCGGTCAGTTGGGAATCAATTTGGAGTGGGCAAATCTACTGTGAGGGGTGCTGTGATGCAAGTAGCCCGCCCATGCAATCAAAGATCTGCTGATATCAAGGGTAGTGACCCTGGGAAATGTGCAGGTCATAGTGGATGGCTTTGCTGCAATGGGATTCCCTAACTGTGGTGGGGCCATAGACGGAACCCATATCCCTATCTTGGCACCGGAGCACCAAGCCGGCGAGTACATAAACCGCAAGGGGTACTTTTCAATAGTGCTGCAAGCTCTGGTGGATCACAAGGGACGTTTCACCAACATCAACGTGGGATGGCCGGGAAAGGTACATGATGCTCGCATCTTCAGGAACTCTGGTCTGTTTCAAAAGCTGCAGGAAGGGAGTTTATTCCCAGACCAGAAAATAACTGTTGGGGATGTTGAAATGCCTATATGTATCCTTGGGGACCCAGCCTACCCCTTAATGCCATGGCTCATGAAGCTGTACACAGGCAGCCTGGACAGTAGTCAGGAGCTGTTCAACTACAGGCTGAGCAACTGCAGAATGGTGGTAGAATGTGCATTTGGACGTTTAAAGGCGCGCTGGCGCAGTTTACTGACTCGCTTAGACCTCAGCGAAACCAATATTCCCACTGTTATTACTGCTTGCTGTGCGCTCCACAGTATCTGTGAGAGGAAGGGGGAGACGTTTATGGTGGGGTGGGAGGTTGAGGCAAATCGCCTGGCTGCTGGTTATACGCAGCCAGACACCAGGGCGGTTAGAAGAGCACAGGAAGGCGCGGTACGCATCAGAGAAGCTTTGAAAACCAGTTTCATGACTGGACAGGCTACGGTGTGAAAGTTCTGTTTGTTTCTCCTTGATGAAACCCCCCGCCCCTTGGTTCACTCTACTTCCCTGTAAGCTAACCACCCTCCCCTCCTCCCCTCGATCACCGCTTGCAGAGGCAATAAAGTCATTGTTGCTTCACATTCATTCATTCTTTATTCATTCATCACACAAATAGGGGGATGACTACCAAGGTAGCCCAGGAGGGGTGGTGGAGGAGGGAAGGAAAATGCCATACAGCACTTTAAAAGTTTACAACTTTAAAATTTATTGAATGCAGGCCTTCTGTTTTTTGGGCAATCCCCTGTGGTGGAGTGGCTGATTGGCCGGAGGCCCCCCCACCGTGTTCTTGGGCGTCTGGGTGAGGAGGCTATGGAACTTAGGGAGGAGGGTGGTTGGTTACACAGGGGCTGTAGTGGCAGTCTGTGCTCCAGCTGCCTTTGCTGCAGCTCAACCATACACTGGAGCATACTGGTTTGATCCTCCAGCAGCCTCAGCATTGAATCCTGCCTCTTCTCATTACGCTGCCGCCACATTTGAGCTTCATCCCTCTCTTCAGCCCGCCACTTACTCTCTTCAGCCCGCCACCTCTCCTCCCGGTCATTTTGTGCTTTCCTGCACTCTGACATTATTTGGCTCCACGCATTCGTCTGTGCTCTCAGTGTGGGAGGACAGCATGAGCTCAGAGAACATTTCATCACGAGTGTGTTTTTTTTTCTTTCTAATCTTCACTAGCCTCTGGGAAGGAGAAGATCCTGTGATCCTTGAAACACATGCAGCTGGTGGAGGAAAAAAAAAGGGACAGCGGTATTTAAAAAGACACATTTTATAAAACAGTGGCTACACTCTTTCAGGGTAAACCTTGCTGTTAACATTACATACATAGCACATGTGCTTTCGTTACAAGGTCGCATTTTGCCTCCCCCCACCGCATGGCTACCCTACCCCCTCAACCCTCCCCCCTCCCCGTGGCTAACAGTGGGGAACATTTCTGTTCAGCCACAGGCAAACAGCCCAGCAGGAACGGGCACCTCTGAGTGTCCCCTGAAGAAAAGCACCCTATTTCAACCAGGTGACTATGAATGATATCTCACTCTCCTGAGGATAACACAGAGAGATAAAGAACAGATGTTGTTTGAACGCCAGCAAACATACACTGCAATGCTTTGTTGTACAATGATTCCCGAGTACGTGTTACTGGCCTGGAGTGGTAAAGTGTCCTACCATGGAGGACGCAATAAGGCTGCCCTCCCCAGAAACCTTTTGCAAAGGCTTTGGGAGTACATCCAGGAGAGCCGCGAATGCCAGGGCAAATTAATCCTTTCACATGCTTGCTTTTAAACCATGTATAGTATTTTAAAAGGTACACTCACCGGAGGTCCCTTCTCCGCCTGCCGAGTCCAGGAGGCAGCCTTGGGTGGGTTCGGGGGTTACTGGCTCCAGGTCCAGGGTGAGAAACAGTTCCTGGCTGTTGGGAAAACCGGTTTCTCCGCTTGCTTGCTGTGAGCTATCTACAACCTCATCATCATCATCATCTTCTTCGTCCCCAAACCTGCTTCCGTGTTGCCTCCATCTCCATTGAAGGAATCAAACAACACGGCTGGGGTAGTGGTGGCTGAACCCCCTAAAATGGCATGCAGCTCGTCATAGAAGAGGCATGTTTGGGGCTCTGACCCGGAGTGGCCGTTTGCCTCTCTGGTTTTCTGGTAGGCTTGCCTCAGCTCCTTAAGTTTCACGCAGCACTGCTTCGGGTCCCTGTTATGGCCTCTGTCCTTCATGCCCTGGGAGATTTTGACTAAGGTTTTGGCATTTTGAAAACTGGAACGGAGTTCTGATAGCACGGATTCCCCTCCCCATCCAGTGATCAGATCCCGTACCTCCCGTTCGGTCCATGCTGGAGCTCTTTTGTGATTCTGGGACTCCATCATGGTCACCTCTGCTGATGAGCTCTGCATGGTCACCTGCAGCTTGCCACGCTGGCCAAACAGGAAATGAGATTCAAAAGTTTGCGGTTCTTTTCCTGTCTACCTGGCCAGTGCATCTGAGTTGAGAGTGCTGTCCAGAGCGGTCAAAATGGAGCACTCTGGGATAGCTCCCGGAGGCCAATACTGTCGAATTGTGTCCACAGTACCCCAAATTCGACCCGGCAAGGCCGATTTCAGCGCTAATCCCCTTGTCGGGGATGGAGTAAGGAAATCGATTTTAAGAGCCCTTTAAGTCGAAAAAAAGGGCTTCATCGTGTGGACGGGTGCAGGTTTACATCGATTTAACGCTGCTAAATTCGACCTAAAGTCCTAGTGTAGACCAGGGCTAAGGTACCACAAGTACCCCTCATTGTTTTTGCACAAGGTGAGTAACCCTCTCTTCTAAGCAGCAAAATGATGAAAGGAAATGTTGAATAGTGAATAAAAAATAGCTCCTTCTCATTATGTCTTTTTGGATGAATGATTATTAATGCCAAAACTAATAAAACTTTTAGCATTTGCACACATTTTCACAAAGGAACACTGGCCATTCAAATACTTGAATGTGTAGCATACTGACATGAACTCATCAAGTTTCTTTGTGAAAATATTTGCAAATTGTGTTTTGTGTTACTCAACCAGCTATACTCACAAGTCTCTGGTCCCCACAAACATAAAAACCCATGCAAATTTTTTCTCAGGTCTGTTACATGATTTCATACACTGAACTGTTGATTTTCATAACATTTCCGGGGACGGAAAATGATTAGCCACTAAGCAGGCAAAAACATGAAAAGCCACTTTTGTTTGAAAATTCAAACATGAATTCAGAAAAAACAGCGACACTAAAAGCCACCTGGTCTAATGGATAAGAAAAGGATTTGGAGCTGGGAAGTACTTAGAAATACCAAGAGGAGGCACTGTTAGCTAATGGGTCAGGCAGAGGTTGCAGATAGAGCTTGCTGGAAATCATCCAACAGAAGTTTTTTTGTCAGAAAATGCCAATTCATCAAAAGCAAAATGTTTTGTGGAAATGTGTCAATTTTGACTAAATTTAATTTCTGGGGGGGGGGGGAAGAGAGCGTTTTGATAGGATCAAAATAGAATATTTCGGTTTTTCATTTTGAAATGACTTTTCATTTCAAAATTTATTTTATTTTAAAAAAGTTGAAATCAAAACAAAACTTTTCAGCAGAAATTTTTTTTCAATGTCATTTTATGGGACATTTTGAAATATTTTGATTTTGTGCAGTTTTGGAATGGGAAAAAAAATCAAAATTGTGGAAATTACCATGAAACAGAAAATACAGTTCCCGTCCAACTCTGCTTGCAGAGTGAAGGGACTAATAGATTTTAATCAGGAATGTAGATTGTAAACTCTAGCACCTAGCATAATGGGACCCTGATCCTGGCTGGAGCCCATCAGTGATACAGCACTACAAATAATACAGAATAATCTGACACTGACTCAGGCAAATCTCTTAAAACCCCTGCTCACTTTTCTTAATGAAAAACGAAAACATTGATATTTACCTACAAAAGAATGTTTGTAGTGTCTTATATAAATATTAAGACCAATCAACTCTGCTCTTCCTAGTGCCAACCAAACACTTAAATGGAAGTTTTCCCAGTGATTTCATTCACCATTGGATCAGGCTCTTAATCTTCTGAATTACAAAATTCTCATTCTGTGCCGTCAGCAGTGTTTTTTTCAATTTCACAATTTTTAATTTTTGACAAATATCAAGGAGGTTCTTGATATTTCACAAGCAGCTGGATATGTGAAATTATTTCACTGAGAAGGGTCGTAGACTCCACAGTAGGCATATTTTGATGAAAAAAATGACATTCCTATAATTACTTTCATCCTGACGTTTCCAAACCACTTTACAAACTCAGTGATTGTAGACTACTTCAACCGGGTCTGAACCACACATCCCACTTGATGGAACACAGCAGCCATTCTGAGTCTGTGACACTATACAGCAGAACCAGAGGAGAGGAAATAAAGAATAAGTTCCCTATGGAAACTGCAGGTGGACTTTCTTGGGAGATATAGTGAAATTACTACAGTTGGAAATGAGCCAAGGCCCTAGTGCTCATCCTCTGCTTGATCTTTGTAGAGTTCTACATGAATCACCCATGTCACTCCCTACAGCACAGCACCCCCAGCACCACACTGGGGCATTGGGGTCAGTGCTGACTCAGGGGAAATATCACCCCCTACTGTGTCACCCATGCCACTCCCTGCAGAACAATACCCTCCTATGTACCTAATTTGCTGAGTATAACTCATCTGCAGATGAATGTTTGTGTCTACACGCTGAAGCAGCTGTTAATATTAAATCCACTCTTTACTCCATAACAACTCACCCCAGCTAACCTATACCTACTGCAGCCCACTTGCAATTCCCTCCAAAAAAATCACCTGACTCTCCCCCCACCCCCAGCTATTGAGCACTTGTGCAATTCCCACAAGAATAATCTGAACAAGTTCCTCTCTCTGCTGCTGAAATCCTCCTACAACCCTCCCCCACAAACAAGCACCCAGTCCAGCCCCCCTTCACCTGCCAAAACCTGCTGGAAGGATCTGGACCCAACCCCCTGTGCAGTCCCCCAGAGACTCCCAATTTCCATGTATCATCATCAATCCTCCTGGAATCCAGGCAGTGTCTTAAGGGTTAATGGGATACAAATTGAATGTACAATGGGTGATATTATTCTACTGGGGGGTGTATCTGGAAGGAGCTTATCAAGATAAGGGCTCTCTGCTCGGTAAAGTGCTAAACTGTGTAGTGACATTCACACCATCACACCAAATGTCACACTATTATTATCTTTGTTCTTTTAATATTTAAGAAGATTGGATCTGAGCCAGCTGTTGGCCCTATCTGAAATGTCAAAGGGCAAAGGAACAAGTGGTCTGTGCGTTTAAAGGATATTGCAAGGTATAATTTGTGCTACAGTTAGTGGTATATAAAAAAAGATCGGTTATACCTGAACTGAAGGCTCTGGAATCTCACCACAGCCACATACGCACATCGCAGACCACAAACACGCACATCCCTTTCCACATACAATACACAGACCACACACAGTTATTCCCCAACACATTCTGCTTAGAGCACAAGTGAATATGAATTTGTTCACATCACAAAACTAAAATACAATTAGCATAATCTGCTGTGGCCTTCGCCTTCTGATCAGGAGAGACAAAAGTGTTTATTAGAAGGGTCCAGAATGTGGTGCAGTAGCAGAGATGCATAGGGAGCCTACAGCTGGATTAACAGAGAGTCATGTAGGGTACATACCCTAAAGTGTGTCTTTACTCTCCTATGCAGTGCCTCCCTGTCTACACTGCTATTTATACCCATGCTGGGGGGAGGGGCATGCAGTGTATGTACTCCACATGCTGCCATGAGCAGTGTGCAGTGTAGACATACCGTCCCTTAATCACTCAGCTCTCTGCATGATGTCGATGATACTCATCAGCCCTTCTGTGGCACTGTTCGGGAAGGGAGACTTCAGCCCCTTCTGTGTCTGAGCCCTCATACTCAAGCATTACTACCCCTGGCTCTGGCTCTCATTTGTCCGAGTTCAGTGTTTCTCTCTCTCTCTCTCTCTCTCTCTCTCTCTCTTTTAAGGTACTTTTCTGTCCTCCATTAGCATAACGTCAGAACACCTCACAGTCTTTAATATATCTCTTCTCACAACACCCCTGTGTGGAAGGAAAGTGCTATTACTCACGTTTTGTAGGGATGCTGAGGCACAGAGAGGCTAAGGCCCAGGTCCACAAAGGTACTTAGGCCATTAAACCCTGGACTTAGGCACCTAAGTCCCAGTTTAGGCTCTGCTATGATCCACAAAACCTCTGCTCAACTGCCGCCAAATTCTGTAGGTGCCTGAACTTTGAATTGTAAAAGTTCCCTAGGTGCCTAAGTTCCTGCCTCTAGCCATGCATACTGCTGCTTCACTCTGGGTGTCTGGACCCGTCTCCTGCCTAAGCCCCACAGTGATCCTTCAACCAGGTGGAGGAATCTATCTCACCTGGGGGGCCCAATCCAGTAGGCATGCTCAGAGGCTGCCTACTGCATCAAATCCCTTTCAAAATCTGACCAGAGGAGGTGGTGGTGCCTACCTTTTAGCCTTTAGCCCAGTGGTTAGTCTGTATAGATACTTAAGAGTGATTGTAGCAGGGGGACTGAACCCTGGATCTTCCACCTCCCAGATGGGTACCCTAACTATGAGTGCTTTCTGGTAGCACTGTGGGCATATCAACTGCTCCAGACTCTGGAGACCTGGATTCTAGTCCCCAGGTTCTTACACAACAGCAGTTATAACTAAACACACCTGTTCTATAACTAGGGAAAATAGCATTAGGCCCTAAGCTAATGAAATATACTGAAAGATGACCTGCAAGCTACTATAGCAGAAAAAGTTCTTCCTTAGTGCCATAAATTGTACCTTGCTCACTGCCAGCTTAGAATACCTTAGTCCCATGTCCCTGATTCATCTTTCACTTCCACCCCCAGTAAATTAGGAGTAGTTCCATTGAAGTCAATGAAGTTGTATTAGTGTCAAACCACTAGGAGAGTAGACTCAAACCCAACCACTAAGGGCAAATCCCCTTCCTTTTAAAATTAGCTCTCGCTGTGCACCAGACATATAACATTGGGCAAGTTCCTCTGAGCACCAATTTCAAAGCATTCCTTTAAGACACCAGTGTCCTCTAAAACTCCCCAGACAACATGTTCAAGGCTTATAGAACCTGATCCTGTGCTGACAGGCAGTAATAGAGGGTTACAAGCCAATTGTAAGATTTATTCAGAACACAGACCACAAACAGAAAATAGTTAGATAAAAGATAGCAGGCACGATTCAAAGACATTATGAAATAGTCAAAGTTCGTGGTTTGCAGCACACTTGCCACATCTTATAATTTATCACAGTTCTTCATAAGTGCTGAGGTGGATAATTTTATCATCATGATGACATTTATAATTACACATGCTAATAATAACAGTTCTGCTCACCTTTCTCACACAAGTAACCTTGATGAAATCAATGGGATTGCTTGTGTGAATAGGATATGGCTCCAAAGTACTAATCTACACTTCTATAGCCCCTTTTACCCTAGATGTCACAGCACTTTACAAACATGAATTCACTCAAGCTTCCTGACATCCCTAATTTAGGCAGATAAGGGAGGAAGTCGCCCTCTGATAAAATGTAGCCCCCTCTGGGGAGCACTGCAATGACTGGAAGAGAGAAAATGAAGAAGAATGCCATGTCTGAATGACATTGCTGTTGAATCCTATATGACCACATTGGGATAAGTCCTGAGTTTTACATCTCATCTGAAAACATTATGGTGTCACTTTGCTATTGGTTCAGTACTGGCTCAGAGGGAGGAGTAGCCTGTTATTTCAGTCACTCACACCACTCCCTTAAGCACAGCAACTCCTAGCACCACACCAGGGCTTAGGGCCAATGGGGGAAAGAGCCCCTTTTACTGAATCACTACAACAGCTCAGTTTTTCTGACTTCGCCTGACTTGGTGTGGTTTGTGATTTTAAGTTATCAGAAGTCAGATCTCATGGTTCTGAATATCTACTGATCACATATACCGGGATCAGAAAGAAATCCCAGCCCACATCCCACCCTGACATGTATGGCACTGCACAAAGGGCCATAGATATATGGTGTGGGTGGAAATTTACTTTCCTCTCAAGCAATAAATATTGAATATTGGCAGAGATAAGGTAGACGACTAGGCAGATCCTAGTAAAGGAAATAAATTCCAAGAAGAATTATTTAAATCTTTTAGGAAACCTCTGTCTGTAGAGTCATGATACATAGAAAGCCAGTGTATATATCTCCTGTGCCCTTATGGGTTGGATTTTTTTCCTGCCCTGCATTCTTTTCTCTGTCTTCTGCATTATTTTATATTCAGGGATACTTGAGAACTAGCCATTGTAAGGGTGTGGGAAGAGGGTCAGGTTGGGGTCTCTAGGCCAAGGCTCTGCGATGGACTGCAGCACTGAGGAGCCGGAGTGGAGAGGAGCTCTTTAAACTCTTGTTTGATATTGGAAGCCCTCCCAACCTCCCCACACAACCTACATCCCAGCTGCTGCTCCTGATTTGATCTCTGGACGTGAGCTTCCAAGCAACTTGGAAACTTGCTCCTGTCCCTAATTTGATTTTTGGATTGGGAACTCTCAACAGGGATTATGGAGGTGGGTTGTGTAGGAAGCACCAGTCCAGAAGGTATCCAGTGTGGAGTATATCAGAAAGCAGGTGGGTGGCTGTGAGCACATATCCAGAGAGAGGTAAGATCAGCATCTGACAGAGCACTGGAGTATTTGCAAGAGACCTGAAGGGCTGAGGATGGAAAATCTCATTTTTAGTGACTCAGTGTGATGTGTCAGTGCTCTAAGAGGTACCAATAAAACAAAACCAAAAAGAGAGAAAGCATTACATAGTATGGGAGGTGGGGGGTTAAAGGTTTATGAAAACGTCTGTAGCTTTTAAAGAAGCCGAATACACACACATGCTGTGAGAGGCAGGAAAACAGTGGCTATGTTTTATAATGGCCAGAAGATGGCAGGAAAGAATGAGGAATGAGAAAAGGGCAGCAAAGATACTGGGACTTTGCTAGCTTCTCTCAGGATACTCTCTCACTGTCTTGTGCACATCACTGTTAAAACTAGTTTGAAATAGAGAGACAAGGTGGGCGAGGTAATATCTTCAAAAGAGCTCTGTGGAGCTCGAAAGCTTTTCTCTTTCCAACAGAAGTTGATCCAATAAAAAATATTGTCTCTCTAAAATCCTGGGACCAACATGGCTACAACAACACTGCACACAGCTAGTTTGACATAGTCCAGTGAAACCACATTCCTGCATTTATCATAGGGTTATTTTTCTCCGCTCTCATGCTCTTTTTCCCTACGTCTCCAGTCTTTGGATGCTGTGGTAACAACGGCAGATCCAGGTGGTGAATTCCATTTTATTAGCTTATCTCAATAGACAACATTTCATACTGAAGTGTCTGAAAGCACAGATTACGCTTCATATATGAAAGGATCACCCTTGAGCTGTGGATCCTGGCAACTGCTAACCAGGAAAAGTGCACTCTGCTTAGTCACCCACAGCACTCCCTGCAGCACAGCACTCAATTGGAGGATTCCCCTCAGTACAAGAACAGCTTCAAAATATTCCCCTGGCATTTTTTAATGGAAAATGATTTTTCAATAAAATGGAAATTAAAAAAAAATGTTTTCTTCAAAATCTGGGGAAAAAGCATGGGTTTTTTTTGGGGGGGGGGGGTATATGTTCCTGGCAAAAACTAAAAAAAAAAAATTCAAACAAAATTGAAAAAATAATAATTTAAATATGTCTTAGGAAAAAAATCATTCCATGATCAATACTGACTCAGAAGAAAAAGAACCCCTAGATGAGTCATTAGCACCACTTCCTGAAGAACCCTGGATTCTTCTTGGAGGTCTCCCACACAAACACTCTCCTTGCTGAGCTTGCGGGATCCTACTTGAGCTCAACCCTAAAAGGTCTTAGATTATATAAAACTACCTGCCATTAATTTAATGTCTTCTGCTTGATTCCCTAGAGCTATCTGCTATCCTTGATGACACTTTAGCAACACCCACTGGTGAGTCCCCCATTACTTGTGTGTCTCCTTGAAACTTACTGTTCTCATTGTGCAATTTATTTATCTTGTCGCCATAAACAGCCATTTTCTTGCACCTATGAGGAACAGCCTAAAATTATAGAACTTGGAGCCAAGGAAGAGCTGTACAGCCAAGGGCCCTGAGAATTCATACACCTGGGTTTTCCACTCATCCACTGCAGGTTCAGTTTTACACATGGATTTATGGTGACCCCACGTTTTCTACAGAATTTACCCCCCGCCCCCAATGGTATTTGCTCGACTTTCTATTTAAGAAGAAATCTTCTGACTACGAATCAAAGGAAGTGCTGTCTGCTTCAGCCTGCAGAGAAACTAGCAACAGCACCAGTGAGGCATGAACAGTTCTATTGCCCTCTCTGGGGTTTTGACTGATGCATAGTGATAGCAATTTTAAGCGTCATTATTTATTTCCCTGCTGAGGTTCATCTCTGAAACAGCCAACTACTGTGCTTATCCAGTGTGGATGTTCCACACATTTGAAAAGATGTCAGTTTGCCCGCTTTAAAGACTGGAACAACTGACTATCCTGTAAGATTTTATTGTCCTCCCTCCTCACTGGACTCCTCGCCCCGCACTGCACCAGAGCAGGGTGACCAACATTCCAGTGGACCAAGATGGCTCAGGGGATGTGCCGGTGTCATGAGAAATTATGCTGAAACTCAGGTTTTGTTAGGGTTGCCAGTCCTCCAGGGTTGTCCTGGAGTCTCCAGGAATTAAAGATTAATTTTAAATTAAAGATTATGTCGTGTGATGAAACCTCCAGGAATACATCCAACCAAAACTGGCAATCCGAGGTTTTGTCCCAGTTTCAACATAAACATCTAGCTGCCTGACCACCTTCTCTCTACCCCTCACCTCCTGCCTGTTCCTGCCGCTGTGCTCCTCTTCCTCCACTTGGCAACAGTTTCAGATGTCTTTGTGTTAGGTCCCAATGCTGCTAACCTCCTGGTGTTGCACATTGAGGCAGCTAGGCCCTTAGTGCCTCAGGCTGAGTGGATTCTGGAGCTGAAGAGAGGTGGCTAGAAAACAACTACAGGTGTAGTGAGGCATTTGGAAGGAAAGGAATAAACTCCCATCACCCACTCTGGCAAGATGCCACCAAGTGGAACCTCTTGGCTGGCTCCCAAACCGTTCTACATCGTAGGACAAGCCTCTCATCTACTCAAACACTGCTGGCCCATCTCAACATGCACAGCTTCCAAAACACTCCCATGAGCCCCCACTGGCAAAACTCCCACACACATTACCCAACCTCGCCGCCAGAATCTTCCCTTGCTGGAAAGCTGGAGTACTTTGGAGTTAGTCCCTTAACCTTGGTTGCTCTGCTTTAGGGTTTGCTTGAGAGCAACATGATAAGCTTCCTCCAAAGCAAGACCTGATCACACTGTTACTGCAGCACTCCTAGCCCTGCCGACCTGGGGAAGTCAGAGACCAGGTGTGCATCGAGGAACATGATGACCATCTGTTGTGTGTAGAGGAATGGAAGAGTGCACGCTGCTTAGTCACCCACAGCAATCCCTGCAGCACAGCACTCCATACAGTAAAAATAGCTTGAAAAATATTCCCTTGATTTTCTTTCTCTTTAGATGGAAAATGGCTTCTCAAAAAAATCAAGTTTTTGGTGTGGAAAAAAATATCACCTTTCTTCAAACTCGGGGAGAGGGGGAATGGGGGAATCCATTTTCGGAGGTGGGGCAGTGTTCCTGGCAAAAATTCAACAAGAATGAAAAAAAAATAATTTAAAAATTTATCAGGGGAAAAAATCATTGCATGATCTATTCTGTTCAATACTGACTCACCTTCTAATTGCTTCATTAGCATCACTTCCTGAAGAACCATGGATTCTTCTTGGAGGTCTGCCATCTAAACACTGACCAGGCTTGACCCTGTTGAGCTTGAGGGATCTCACATGAGCTCAACCCTAAAAGGGCATAGATATCCCTGATGACATTTTAGCCACTCCCACTGGTGAGTTCCCTATAACTTTAGTTTCTCCTTAAAATGTACTCTTTCATTGTGCAATTTATTTACCTTTTCACCACAGCCATTTTTTTGGACCTTTGAGGCACAGCCTAACATCATAGAACTTGAAGCAAATGAAAAGTCCTACAACCAGGGGCCCTGGGAATCCATGCACATGGATTTTGTGCTCATAAGGAGGTTCAGTTTTACACATGGATTGCTGGTGACCCAATGTTTCAAGTTTCAGGAGAGGCTTGCAGTGATTTTTCAAAAATTCCTCACTGTTTCCGGTATACCTACCCTATTAGGTCCCATCTTGTCCACCTTCCTTCTACCCAGCTTTCTGGTGTAGGATTGTTGCCTACAGGGCTTTGTCCACTCTAAAATGTCTCAAATGCTGGAACCTTCCACAACTCACCATAGGCATCTATTCCATGGCCCAATATTCCTCAGTGTCACAACCAGCTAGAATGAGTTCACTGAAACCAGATGTTATCACAGGGTTTTCTTCTTATTACTTATGCTTGGTTTCCTTAGGTGCTGGTAACCTTTTCTCTGAGCAGGTTTCAGAGTAACAGCCGTGTTAGTCTGTATTCGTAAAAAGAAAAAAGAAAAGGAGTACTTGTGGCACCTTAGAGACTAACCAGTTTATTTGAGCATGAGCTTTCGTGAGCTACAGCTCACTTCATCGGATGCATAGCATATTGTGGAAACTGCAGAAGACATTATATACACACAGAGACCATGAAACAAAACTTCCTCCCACCCCACTGTCCTGCTGGTAACAGCTTATCTAAAGTGATCATCAAGGAGGGCCATTTCCAGCACAAATCCAGGTTTTCTCACCCTTCCCCCCCCCCCCACAGACACACATACAAACTCACTCTCCTGCTGGTAATAGCCCATCCCTCTTTGAAACCTCTCTTTATAATGCGCATGATAATCAAGGTGGGTCATTTCCAGCACTAATCCAGGTTTTCTCACCACCACCCCCCCACACACACACACCCCCCTCCAAAAACCACACACACAAACTCACTCTCCTGCTGGCAATAGCTCATCTTACAATGTGCACAGCAATAATCCAAGTTTAACCAGAACGTCTTGGGGGGGGTTGTAGGAAAAAAACAAGGGGAGATAGGCTACCTTGCATAATGACTTAGCCACTCCCAGTCTCTATTCAAGCCCAAATTAATAGTATCCAATTTGCAAATGAATTCCAATTCAGCAGTTTCTCGCTGGAGTCTGGATTTGAAGTTTTTTTGCTTTAAGATAGCGACCCTCATGTCTGTGATTGCGTGACCAGAGAGATTGAAGTGTTCTCCGACTGGTTTATGAATGTTATAATTCTTAACATCTGATTTGTGTCCATTTATTCTTTTACGTAGAGACTGTCCAGTTTGACCAATGTACATGGCAGAGGGGCATTGCTGGCACATGATGGCATATATCACATTGGTGGATGTGCAGGTGAACGAGCCTCTGATAGTGTGGCTGATGTTGTTAGGCCCTGTGATGGTGTTCCCTGAATAGATATGTGGGCACAGTTGGCAACGGGCTTTGTTGCAAGGATAGGTTCCTGGGTTAGTGGTTCTGTTGTGTGGTATGTGGTTGTATGGTGTTGTTGGTCGCTTCAGGTTGGGGGGCTGTCTGTAGGCAAGGACTGGCCTTTCTCCCAAGATTTGTGAGAGTGTTGGGTCATCCTTCAGGATAGGTTGTAGATCCTTAATAATGCGTTGGAGGGGTTTTAGTTGGGGGCTGAAGGTGACGGCTAGTGGCGTTCTGTTATTTTCTTTGTTAGGCTTGTCCTGTAGTAGGTGACTTCTGGGAACTCTTCTGGCTCTATCAATCTGTTTCTTCACTTCCGCAGGTGGGTATTGTAGTTGTAAGAATGCTTGATAGAGATCTTGTAGGTGTTTGTCTCTGTCTGAGGGGTTTCCATTGGTGATCTTCCTGATAACACCATCCTGGCCACTATGGATGTAGAAGCCCTCTACACCAACATTCCACACAAAGATGGACTACAAGCCATCAAGAACACTATCCCCGATAATGTCACGGCTAACCTGGTGGCTGAACTTTGTGACTTTGTCCTTACCCATAACTATTTTACATTTGGGGACAATGTATACCTTCAGATCAGCGGCACTGCTATGGGTACCCGCATGGCCCCACAGTATGCCAACATTTTTATGGCTGATTTAGAACAACGCTTCCTCAGCTCTCGTCCCCTAACGCCCCTACTTTACTTGCGCTATATTGATGACATCTTCATCATCTGGACCCATGGAAAAGAAGCCCTTGAGGAATTCCACCATGATTTCAACAATTTCCATCCCACCATCAACCTCAGCCTGGTCCAGTCCACACAAGAGATCCACTTCCTGGACACTACAGTGCTAATAAACGATGGTCACATCAACACCACCCTATACCGGAAACCTACTGACCGCTATTCCTACCTACATGCCTCCAGCTTTCACCCTGACCACACCACACGATCCATCGTCTACAGCCAAGCTCTGCGATACAACCGCATTTGCTCCAACCCCTCAGACAGAGACAAACACCTACAAGATCTCTATCAAGCATTCTTACAACTACAATACCCACCTGCGGAAGTGAAGAAACAGATTGATAGAGCCAGAAGAGTTCCCAGAAGTCACCTACTACAGGACAGGCCTAACAAAGAAAATAACAGAACGCCACTAGCCGTCACCTTCAGCCCCCAACTAAAACCCCTCCAACGCATTATTAAGGATCTACAACCTATCCTGAAGGATGACCCAACACTCTCACAAATCTTGGGAGAAAGGCCAGTCCTTGCCTACAGACAGCCCCCCAACCTGAAGCGAATACTCACCAACAACCACATACCACACAACAGAACCACTAACCCAGGAACCTATCCTTGCAACAAAGCCCGTTGCCAACTGTGCCCACATATCTATTCAGGGAACACCATCACAGGGCCTAACAACATCAGCCACACTATCAGAGGCTCGTTCACCTGCACATCCACCAATGTGATATATGCCATCATGTGCCAGCAATGCCCCTCTGCCATGTACATTGGTCAAACTGGACAGTCTCTATGTAAAAGAATAAATGGACACAAATCAGATGTTAAGAATTATAACATTCATAAACCAGTCGGAGAACACTTCAATCTCTCTGGTCACGCAATCACAGACATGAGGGTCGCTATCTTAAAGCAAAAAAACTTCAAATCCAGACTCCAGCGAGAAACTGCTGAATTGGAATTCATTTGCAAATTGGATACTATTAATTTGGGCTTGAATAGAGACTGGGAGTGGCTAAGTCATTATGCAAGGTAGCCTATCTCCCCTTGTTTTTTTCCTACAACCCCCCCCAAGACGTTCTGGTTAAACTTGGATTATTGCTGTGCACATTGTAAGATGAGCTATTGCCAGCAGGAGAGTGAGTTTGTGTGTGTGGTTTTTGGAGGGGGGTGTGTGTGTGTGTGGGGGGGGTGGTGGTGAGAAAACCTGGATTAGTGCTGGAAATGATCCACCTTGATTATCATGCGCATTATAAAGAGAGGTTTCAAAGAGGGATGGGCTATTACCAGCAGGAGAGTGAGTTTGTATGTGTGTCTGTGGGGGGGGGGGGAAGGGTGAGAAAACCTGGATTTGTGCTGGAAATGGCCCTCCTTGATGATCACTTTAGATAAGCTGTTACCAGCAGGACAGTGGGGTGGGAGGAAGTTTTGTTTCATGGTCTCTGTGTGTATATAATGTCTTCTGCAGTTTCCACAATATGCTATGCATCCGATGAAGTGAGCTGTAGCTCACGAAAGCTCATGCTCAAATAAACTGGTTAGTCTCTAAGGTGCCACAAGTACTCCTTTTCTTTTTTCTTTTTTCTCTGAGCAAGTCACCATAGCACTGACAAGTGAGTCCTTTTCACTTTAAATTTACTGTTGTCATTGTTTGCTTTATTTCCCTTGTCTCTAAAAAACTACTTTTGGAGCTTATGAGGAACAGCCTAGTATCATAGACATTAGATGTGGGGAGAGACCACATCTTTTCCTCCTTGCTTCAGCTACTGCAGCACTCTACCTTAGAGGCCTTCTCCTGTACACTTTAAAGTCAATGGCAAAACTCCCACTGACTTCAGCAGGAGCAGGATTGCTCCCTAGAATGGTGATTCTCAAACAGTGGCCAGGGGACCACCAGTTGCCCATGCAGCCTCTCCTGTGGTTGCCTGCGGGACTGATATATTGGGAGGGGAATTGGGTCAAGGAGAAGATATCTGATTAAGTGAAAACCTTGGAAATGACTTCTCCAGAGCAAGTTCTCTAGGTATTTCCATCCCACATGAAAATGACTCAACGGTTGAGCCTTCTGCCACTTTCCATGGTGAGAATGTATTCTATAATCTAATGCACCTCACTGCTTTTGTTTGCCCTTGTATCCTGACTTGCTATGCATTATGAATTAGATGCCTTCAGTTCTCCGACTTCTCATCAACACTTTCATTTGGGGAGGACATTTTTCTCTAGTCCTGTAAATAACCACTGTTCACTGCAAAGTCATGTCCATTTTTCTGAATAACTTCACTTTGTTCTCATTATCCATTATATCACAAATTATCCATTATATCACATCTCTAATTAGCCCATTTGTTAATTGTTCAAATTTACATGACTTTGCTTTATTACACAGGCCTGTTATTTAATGACCAATGGTCTTAATTGGCACTAGTTTCTTAATGCCCTTCCCAATGACATGCCCTTCCCAATGACACCCTTGTAAAGAAAACATGCCCTTCCCAATGACATCCTTGCACAGTCCACGTTATACTAGATATTTCCGAATGGCTGTGGCTAGCTGTTTGCAATCCACATTGCACACCCCTTGCAGTGTATTGAGATCTCCAGGGCTCCTGCAACTGCCCAGTGTAGCATGTGGAGGTTTCTTCCCTCCAATTACTGGGCAGTGCAAATTGCCTCCAAGAACTTTGGAAGCACTGCTGCCTCCCCTTTCAGTTTTCTGCCAGGCTTCCTTCAAGACTGAGGGGTTCAGGTGGCTTCATTTGCTCCATATTTTTTTTCAAAGATCCTCCTGCCTTTCTCTCTTACCTCCCCCAGTAGATAGTAAAAATAAAAACAGGGGATGGGAAAAGGAAAACCAAACGGTGGCCCCACATACGAACCTCTTGCAACTAACTAGACTTTTGCCAGTCATTGCTGTGCTCTTACGTTTCATCCCTTTCTCTGTATCTTGACTGCAAGCTGTTTGTGACAAGGACTGTCTTGCTATGTGTTTGTACACTGTCTAGCCCAATGAGGTCCTGATCTCACTTGGGACCTCAGGGTGCTACAGTAAGAAAAACATTAAATCATTTTCATCATGTAATAAAGTTCTGAGGCATAGGAGTGCTAGTAAAAAAGCAAACTATTTTCTAGCCCTAGTAGCATGATATGGGTCAGTGTTAAAAAAAGGACAGCCCCTTCACCTGTGTCAGCATCCATGAACTCCAGGAGCTATTGTTACAGGGGGAGGGCAGTGTAGGAGTGTAAGGGCCTGGAAGGGAGGTCAAGTCTCTTGTAGGGAGGGAACAACTGTTCAGAGTAGGTAAGGGAGCTTTGTTGCAAGGGGTTGGAGGAGATGG
This sequence comes from Natator depressus, assembly GCF_965152275.1. Lineage (NCBI taxonomy): Eukaryota > Metazoa > Chordata > Testudines > Cheloniidae > Natator > Natator depressus. The sequence goes on along the minus strand of NC_134234.1, from coordinate 211,188,448 downwards.
TGAATCTGAAGACAGAGTAATGTAATAGTTATCATTTGGGATGAAGTAGAAATAGGTTATTATTGAAACAGATTGTTCCAGGTTATCTGCACTGGTATCATTCTCCATTTCATAAATCCAAGGCCAGAAGGGACCATTATGGTCATCTATCACTTTTACTACAGGTTTTTCTGCTGTGACAGTGAAGCCTGGATTGTGCCCTAGTGTTCATGGAGGTAATACACGGGGACCTGGTGGGCACAGGGGATCCCCACGACATGGGCATCCAAATCATGACTCATCCAATGAGTCTGGCTCAGATTCGAAGGAAAGCAGGGGCTGGGGTCACCAGAATCCTTGCTTGGCTGCACCCTGTAGGGGAGATTCAGACTGCAAAGGAAGCCTGAAGTGCTGTGCAATTGAACGGTGTGGGCAAAAGTGTGTGAAACCTCTCATTCGAAAGCCCAGCTGACAACATAAGAAAACACCCTGAAGATTCCATCATTAATTGTCTTGGTTCTTGGGGGGGAGGGAAGGATGAATCAGATGTTCCTCTAGAAGGTGTACAATTAAAAAAAACCCAGCATTTAAAAAACATTTTCCAAGTTGTGTGTCCATGTGTTGTTTTGAGTGACTTCACATAGTCTCTGGAGGCCGAAGTTCTCTCTTTAGCCCCAGATTGGATGCAGAATGGGCATGGCAGTGCCTGCTACAAACAACAAACACACACACACAGTAACTCAGCCTTTCAGGGGACTGAAGGCAAACAGTGGATTGTGTGGTGGGTTTGTTTTGTAATTTAGACACCTGTTCACCCAAGAGCCTGAGACCCACTACCTCATTTCACATCAGGCAAGAATGTCTTCTGGTCATTCCAATCTTGGGCCAGATTGGAATCAGCAGCCCATAGATGAAAAATTCTGAATCCTATTCCTCAGGGACTTGGACCAACTAGTCCTCACTCCGAGAACTGTTATAACTCAGATCATCTCCAGTTCAATGATTTCTTTCTTCAAATTAGCAGTCACAAAAGGGGTTAAACATAGCTCAAACATAAGTTTTCAGGAGATTGTTCCAAGTACCCCAGATGCAGAGGAGACATACAAGGTAGCTTATACTATCCCTAAAAGAGCAGCCCTACTCAGCCAGCTAGCAGAATGGAAGGATATACACACTAGCAGCACTGACACATGCCCAGACAGTAAGGGGCAGTGGTGAAAATACACCACCCACTGCATCTTATGCCTTTAGATTCAGCTCTTGTTACAATAAAAAATCTACACATGAGTAGTTCTGATCTATTTCAAATATTAGAGGGCAGCAGTGCACATAGCTGAGTTTTCTTCAATGCAGCCATAATATTTGGAAGTTGTCTGAACAGTTATCATTTGCTTTGTTTTTTAATTTGTGGTATGTCCCTTCACTCTGCGGAAAGACCAGTTTTCCACAAAACACTCAGAGTTTACAGTTCTGCTGTGGAGATTCAGAAGGATTAGGGTGAATGAAAAGAATTATTAAATTAATATTTTTAAAAATTATTTATGATGCCAATTTATTAACACAAAGTTATAGTAAAAGGTTATAAATAAGGGGGAAGGCCAACCTGGCATAAAATACTAGCAGGATGGTGAATCTGTTCTAGGAAATGATTCTTAGCATCCAGCAGAAAGCTGAACATGGAAGAGATATGCAGTGTAAACAGTGCATGTCACACACTCATTAATTTCATTGTGGTATATTTATTATTTAAACAGAGCTTACTGCAGACATGGGGAAACAAAACTTATGTCTGTGATAGAAAGAAAAAATAGCAACTCTGAGCATTTTCAGATATAATTGCTGTACAACGAATGCACTTCACCTCTGACACAGATCTAGCGGGTCCAGCCATGCTCATCCTTCAGCACTGACCTATATAGTCCATCACCAATTCAGTTAATCCAGGCTGCAGCGCAGCTCCAGCCACCTCTTCTGTCTTTTCAGATGATCGCCCTCTTCATGATGATAATTAACAACTTTCATCCAAGTTGCTCAGAGTGAGGTTGGCAAATGTTATTGTCCCCATTTTATAGACTGGGAGGGCAGGTAAGGGCAGGTAAGGGCCTGAATTTCACAGAGTGGCCAACTTTCTGATTGCAGAAAACCAAACACCCTTGCCCTCCCTTTCCCCCGAGACCCCGCCCCTGCCCTTCTCCGAGGCCCCACCCCTGCTCACTCCATCCCCCCTCCCTCCGTCGCTCGCTCTATCCCCCCCACCCCCTCGCTCGCTTGCTCTTTTTCACTGGGCTGGGGCAGGGGGTACGGGAGGGGTAGCGGGCTCCAAGAGGTAGTTTGGGTGTGGTAGTGGTCTCAGGGCTGGGGCATTGGGTTGGGGCGCAGGAGGGGGTGTGGGCTACAGGCGGCACTTACTTCAGGCGGCTCCCAGAAGTGGTCAGCATGTGTCTCTGGTTCCTAGGCAGAGGCGCAACCAGGCGGCTCCGCACACTGTCCCAGTCCGCAGGTGCTACCCCCACAGCTCCCATTGGCTTCAGTTTCTGGCCAATGGGAGCTGTGGAGCTGGTGCTCGGAGCCCCCTGGCTGCCCCTGCGCCTAGGAGTGGGAGGGACATGCCAGCTGCTTCTAGGAGCCGCGCAGAGCCAGGGCAGGCAGGGAGCCTGCTTTAGCCCCTCTGTGCCACTGACTGGACTTTTAACAGCCCAGTCAGTGGTGCTGACCGGAGCCGCCAGGGTCCCTTTTCGACTGGGCGTTCCGGTAAAAAAACGTACACCTGGCAACCCTACCCACAAGTTGAGCTGGAGTTTTTGGAGCTCAGCATCTCTGAAAACAAGGCCAAATTGATTTGCCCAAGGTCATACAGCATGCCTGTGGCAGATCTCAGCTCCCAGAAATGACAGCAGAACTCAGAAATCCACACTTACAGCCCTCCCCTCACCCCCCCAACTCTAATCACCAGACAACAGTGGCACTCATTTGACAGAAATACACAGGTTCTTATCACCTTTAAATCCAGTTGCTTACTCCCATAAGACCCTGAAGATGATGTCCTCACAGCATTCCCCTATCAACTTCTGTTCTTTCGCCATCCCCAAATGGAACGAAAAAACACACACCATCTTATCCCCACCCCTCACTCTGTGATGACTGAGCTCCCACCTACAGCCTTTGGTCCTGCCTCTCTTCCTGGAGCCACTCTGAACCACATGCCTACCAGTTCCTGCTCACGCCCATACTGTTCTCCTAATACAACGTAGCTCCCTCTCTGCAGAGATAGCAGCTAGGAACCAGCAGCAGGGGCAAGCAAATCATACTAGGAATTCAGGCCTGGTAAATCATGGAAAAAGGCAGGTCAGGACATTATCCTCCTTGCAAGAGTCCTAACACAACCTATCAGTGGCCAGAAATGTTTCCTCCCCACAGTACCTCCCAGTGGCCACCCAAAAGCCTTAGCCACAGTATCCACCAGATGACCGGCCAGTTTTTTAAAGGGTTAAAGGCAACGGTTTATGTATAAAATCTTATAACTATAACTGTCCTTTCACATCTTAGGAATCAGCACTGAGGATTCTGGGGGCCTATGTGAGGCTGTGAATAGCTATGAGTGAAGGTGCAATCAGAGCCCCTGAAAGTCTGGAGGAGTTTGGGTTGAGCAGCTGTTTGTGACCTGCAGGAGGTCTCATCTTCTTTATATTCCTGGGAACAAAATGGGGATGGGACTAAAACTCAGGAGGTGCCTTTTTTCTACCCTGTTAATAAATTATAAAACACAAATAGGAATCAAAGTACCACAGAATGCAAAATACCTCTAGGAATTTAACAGCAATATCCTACAAAACTAAACCTAAATGCTATGTAGTTCTAAGACTCAAATGTTTCTGTGATAAAGCTGATGTCACTGGGAGGTGAGTTATGCCTCTTCAGTCTCGATTTATTTGTGCATCATATTCTAAAGAGAAAGAGAAGAAAGAAGTAAAGTTCTACTGAATTACAAAGTTTTGAGGAATCCCCCCAGTATGAAATAAGAATCAACGTTAGGGTCACAAAGAGATTAATCTATGTATTCACAGAGCTGTGGATTTCTCAGTCACATCTCCGTTATGGTCCCATTTATTGGTTATAGGATGCTCTAAAAGGTTTGTAGATACTATGGTGATGGGCACTATTATAAAAACCTGGCTAGATAGATTACATTTATGTGACTGATTTTGGGTGCCTCCATTTTGAGGTTCCTATATTGACGAATCTAATTGCCTCCATTTGGGACCCAAAATTTTATGGTTCCTTTTGAAAATTTTGGCCTTAATGTCTCATGGAAAGGGGACAACGTGTCCCTTTGGTTAGCACAGAATCCTAGAATGTAGGGTTCATGCACAGAGAGGGATTAGAGTATCATTTGTTCAGGGAATGGTGGGGGAGGACTTTGTTAGTAAGATGTGAAAGAGCATTGGAGACTAAGGGGAAGAGCAGGATTTACTCACAGGCTTGATCTTCACTTCCCACATTACCCTGGGGGTTGCTGGATCCCTCTGTAACGAGAAAACCAAACAGTCACCTCTCTGGGATTCTCCTCACAAAAGGCTGTAGTGAGAAATTCAACGGTCTGGATCAGCCGAACAGGACACTGTCGTGCCTGGGGAAGTGGGTGGAAATGAGAAGAGGCCTGCGAGGAGACTACTGTGACCCAAGGGTAGAGGATGGAAAAAAGGGATGCCCCAAAAAAGGCTAGAAAGGACTTTTTAGCTTACAGCAGTTATGATTTCCCATCTGCTTGGAAGAAGAAGCAATGCAAGGAGGCAGCTAGGAAGATTGTAACCCAGGGTAGGCAAACTTTTTGGACCGAGGGCCACATCAGGACTGAAAAATTGTATGGAGGGCCAGGTAGGGAAGGCTGTTCCTCCCGGAACACCCTGGCCCCATCCCCTATCTGCCCCCTCCCACTTCCCACCCCATGACTGCCACCCTCAGAACCCCTGACCCATCCAACCCCCCCTGCTCCTTGTCCCCTGACCACCCCCCCTGGGACCCCACCCCCTATCCAACCCCCCTATCCAACCCCTGCCCCCTGACAGGCCCCCTGGGACTCCCAGGCCTATCCAACCCCCCCTGCTCCCTGTCCCCGACTGCCCCCTGGAACCCCCTACCCCTTATCCAACCCCCCCACTCCCTGCCCCCTTACCATGCCGCTCAGAGCAGCAGGAGCTTGCAGCCCCGCTGGAGCCAGCCATGCCACCGCGCTGCCCGGCAGAAGCTCACAGCCCTGCCTCCCAGAGCGCTAGTGGCGTGGGGAGCTGAGGCTGTGGGGGAGGGGGAACAACAGGGGAGGGGCCAAGGGCTAGCCTCCCGAGCTGGGAGCTCAAGCGCCAGGTAGGATGGTCCCACGGGCCGGATGTGACCCACGGGCTGTAGTTTGCCCACCTCTGTTCTAACCCATCCAAGGATGCCACAACCCCTGCCTCTCTCTTTCCATCCAACCAAATCAACCTCAGAAGTAGAGAGAACCTCAAATTCAGTCCATTGGATCCCAAATAACCTCCGACTAGGGACTGTTTATCTGGACAACATCAGAGCAGTGCAACTTGTGTTATGGAGGTGAAAAAAGGAGACCAGAAACCAAAACTCACGTGCTCCCTCAGTCACAGATTCTCCATTCAAACTGGTGCTGGGTTCAGCTGCAGAAAACAAGAACATTTAAATATCAGGAAAATCCATAGGGTCAGTTCCTCAGAATGAACCTCTCTACAATTTATTGGGCCACTTTTCTCACTAGCTATGGCCTTTCTTCAATTTATAATGAGGTTCTCTGAGGACAATCCAGTGCAAAGTGCTGGACAAAACTGAGGGGCATCAACAGAGCAGTGTGAAAAGCCCAGGACTGGGACACTAGGCATCCTGCATGTCAGAACTATGGTGCATTTGCAGAGTTTCAGGAAGAGCAGGATAGAGTCAGGACTAAAATGGCAGGGATTGCATCAAGTGAGGGTTGAGGTGCACTGGTAGCACCCTGTGCTTGTGACTCATATGGCTCCTGTAGATATTATCAACATCTCACTTTATGATATGCTGTTAATGAGCTGCATTTTTCTGAATCTAAATCAGAATCTTGTGATAAGTTTATAGGTTCTGTTGACTTATGATTATTATTTTGAAATATCACATGTATTACTGTAGCACTTAGGAGCCCCAGTCATGCACCAGGATCCCACTATGCTAGGCGCTGTACAAACACAGAACAAAAAGGTGATCCCTACAATATTTTCCTAAATCCCAAATTTTGTGCCCTCTGTATATCTTGAATAAAAATACTGGGGCAAACCCTGAGTTGATGCCCCCTCAGGGCCAGGAAACCTTTGTGGTCTTTTACATTTCAACTGATGTTTATTGATCTTCAAAGAATAAAGGTAGATGGTGCCAGGACATCTGTTATGGGGAGTAATTTAGACAGAGACAACTGCAAACTAAATTAAAATAATGAAAAAGAGACTTCTTACATGTTCCATCCAGCGTATGTAGTTCAGTGGAGATGGTCCTGGAGTCATCTGTGTAAAGAACATCAAAATTATAGGGAAATGTATGGTTGCATTATTTTAAAGAAAAATTCTGTATAAAACCTCATAGGGCTGCAGGGCAGGATTCAGGGGCATTTTGCAGATCTGTTTGGGAAGCCCATGACTAGGGCAGCAAGGAGGCTGCAAGGCAAGATTATGAGGCATTAGCAGACCTTGGCAAGGGCAGGACTGAACGCCAGTTAGCAGAACCTACAGAACTCTCTCCCAAAAATGTCAGCACCTGCTAACAGGGTTTTCCATGCAAACACTGCCAGTTTGTTATAGCGATCCACAAAGGGAAAAACTGAACTTGTGCCTTTTCTTTCCTTCTCACTGAAACACAAAAAGGGCCTCTATGGTATGTTTTTTAGGGAGATTAGCCTCCACCCCCCTTGTGTTTATTAGAAATTCAGGTCCAGTCCAGACTGGAAGAATCTATGATGACTAGATAATTAGTAAAAACACAACACAAGAGACAAGAGACTGAAAGCAGTGCAGCGGAGAGAAGGATTTTTTCAGTCAGACTGTTTACAACTTTGATTTTTATTATTTTTGCTTTGGTTAATGTCTATTTAACTCAAATAAGTAGAACATTCAGGAGAAAGGAAGTCTTTGTTAAAGACTGAACAACAGTCTCTCCAGCTTTCACCTTCTATTATGTTATGGAAAGCCAACAATACACATCTCCTGAGAGCCCCAAGAATTCCTCTAGCCAAACTAGAGGAGACAAAACTTGAATTAATGCTAAGGATAAAAAAAGCAAGAAAAAAAAAAGGAAGACAAACAACCCTTTCTGCCCTCTTTATATCTCATAAATAAAGAAAAAGCTCACAAACCCAATTTTTAAAACATCATTTGTATGACACCTTTAAAATTTTCCATCTTAATCTCCTCTCCAGATCGCTTTGTGCTGTTGGATTCTATAAGGTGGCTCTTTTAGGGGAATGAGAGGTACAATGAGCAACTTCGATAAAGACAATTACATATGGAAAAATAAAACAATGAATGTAAAGGGAACTCACTGGCTGTTCCAGTTGAATAGGCTTCATTTGTGAGGGTGCTGGATTCAACTATGGAAGAAACAACAACAACTTTCTGGGAAAATCAAAAGATCTGTGCAAAACCTTGAAAACAAAACCCAATCCTATGTAAAACACACATATGTTTCAGGTTTCACTTTGCGGAAAAACTTGGGGCAGACCAGGGGCAGGCTGGGGGCAGTGGTGAGCTGGAGCCGGTTCCCACTGGTTCGCTAGAACCGGTTGTTAAATTTAGAAGCCCTTTTAGAACCAGTTGCTCTGCGAGGGACAACTGGTTCTAAAAGGGCTTTTAAATTTAACTGGCCAAAAGTGGCACCTTAGCCGATGACTCCATGGGTGCTCCAGGGCTGGAGCACCCCAGGGGAAAATTTGGTGGGTGCAGAGCACCCACTGGTAGCTCCCCACCGCACCCCAGCCCTGGCCCCAGCTCACCTCCGCTCCGCCTCCTTCCCTGAACGCGCCGCCCCGCTCTGCTTCTCCGCCCCCCCAGGCTTCCCGCAAATCAGGCTTCCCGCAAAAAGCAGGCGGCGGCTTCGCACTCAGGCCCACGGAGGCGGAGGTGAGCTGGGGCGGGAGGGCTCAAGGAGGGCCACCTGCTCTGCAGCAGGCAACCCCGAGGGGGTGTGTGTGCAGGGGAACTGCTCCTCGCCCCAGCTCATCTCTGCCACCCTCGGCCTGAGTGTGAAGCCACCACCTGCTTCTCAGCTCTCCCCGGCTTCCTGCTGAACAGCTGATTCGTGGGAAGCAGAGCGGGGTGGCGCGTTCAGGGACAGAGGTGGAGCGGAGGTGAGGTGAGCTGGGGCCGGGCGCGGGGTGGGGAGCTGCCGGTGGGGGCTCTGCACCCACCAATTTTTCCCCGTGGGTGCTCCAGCCCTGGAGCAACCGCGGAGTTGGCGCCTAAGGCGCCACTTTTGATGTGATCAGTAGGGGGAGCAGCTGCTCCCTCGCTCCCCCCAGCTATGCTACTCTGCCCCTAGGAGCCAGAGGGACCTGCCGGATGCTTCCTGGAAGCTGCCCCAGGTAAGCACCGCTGGGACTCCCCACCTCGCCCCCCGGTAGGTCCCTCTGGCTCTTAGGGGTGGGGTGGGCACCCACTACGGTGGCCCACGAGACCCACCTGCCCAGTTCTGGGGGCAGTCAGGGGACAGGGGAGGGGATGGATGGGGCAGGGGTCCTGAGGGGGGGGTCAAGGAACGCGGGGGGTTGGATGGGGTAAGAGTCCTGGGGGCTGGGGGTGGGCAGCGACCCCCTCGTGGGGTGAGGAGGGAACCGGTTGTTAAGATTTTGGCAGCTCATCACTGACTGGGGGGAAAAAAGGGTATTCTATTTAAGCCCTGCCCATAATCTGAAACTCTGCCTACCGTCTCAGAGTAAATGGATGTTTGTTTAAAAGATGAGGAACGAGAAAGTTTATAATGCTGAGTTTAAATTGCCATTATTAGGGTTCAGAGGTGAACAGTAAAATTCACACCTTTAAGAGCTTTGTGTGTGGCTGTCCAAAGCCTAAGGAAGACAGCACTGTGCATGTTAAAATGATTTTATTTGAAACCAGAAAGGCTAGAAGATTTTTTTTTAATGGAAACAAATTCTGCAGAAACTGATGGGACTATCTGAGAAGTACTGATGCTGGGAGCCACTAAGCAAGCCAATCCCAGACTCAGGTTTTTTAAAAGATTTGAATAAGTTTAATAACAAGTCATTGTGATTTATGGTCTCAGGTGGAATTTAGTAGTTTTTCATCAGAGCTGTGGAAGAAGAAAGAAGGCTCCAGGGACAGAGGATGCTGTAGGGCTGGACTAAAGGGCAGTGGCAGAGCTGTGTGGGCAGCCCAGGACTAGTATAGCAAGGGGTGCTGCAGGGCAGGATTGAATTACAATGGCAATACTCTTGGAGGGAGGGAGAACAGGAGTTAACAGGAATAAGGGTCTTTGATAGCAAGAAGAGAAAAACAGGGAACTGTGATAACAAAGTAACAGAAAAATGCAGGAGTGACTTACGGTACTCACTCCACAGATCTCCACTCCCACTGGTGCTGGATTCCTCTAGAAAAGAAACAACAGGGTATATAGGACAGAGATAGTTGATTTACCCTCAAATTGCTCCAGACATGTAGGTGCCTGTGGCCAGCAGGCGGTCCTACACATCAATGTAACTAAGTTAGAGAACATACGAATACTGGGAAATACCCAGCTGAGACCTTCTGAAGTAAAGCATACCCCAAAGTTTCTTCCAGAGTAAAGCTGCTCAACTAAAGAAAAAAGAAATTGGTAAATAAATGGGCAGGCATCATTCTGTTGCTATATATAGTGGCATATTCACAAGGATTCTGATGTCTACTGCGGATTTGTTAAAATGTTCACAAAACCTGGCCACTTCAGGAATGTAACACAAATTTGTCTAAAAATGCTGTTTGTTAGTCTGAATTCTTCTCTTTTAAATGTTTTAGCCATTCAGTTAAGGAGCAGAAACAATACCATGAGGCGATCAATCACATCTCACAGATGGCTACAAATGGTTCATCTGTCAAACTATAAAAGCCTTGTATGGCTCACCACAAGGACAAAATCAGACATGAAAAAAATACATGCAATCAAAGGACACTCACTGAACTCTTCTCCAGTCACAAAAGAGGTAGGTTCAGCTAGAGAAAAAGAAACACATCATATGCATATCAGCTAGGAGAGTTGATTAATGCCACTCTCTTCAGTAGAATTTTTCATAGTTCGGTGGCCCTCATCATCCGTTTATACTGATTGCTATGGCCATCCAGAAGAGCTTGCAACTGGACCCAGAGGGAGAAGGGGACAGCTGCAGAGCTAAGTAGTAAGTTACAAGGAGTAACAGGAGCAGCTGTGGGTCAAATTGAGGGACATTGGCAGAGGCCTCTGAAGATCCCAAGGCTTGAATAGCAGGGGGACTGCTGGGCAGAATTGGAAGGCAGACGCAGAGCTGTGTGGGGAGCCCACAACTGGAATAGTGGGAGGTGCTGTGCAGGATTTAGGGACATTGGTAGAGCTGTGTGGGTGTCTCAGAATGGAAATAACAGGAGGTATAGTGGCAGGACTGAGAGGCACTGGTAGAGTTGTGTGCATCAGTTCCCACAAAAGGTCCCGTGCAGCACTGCCACCTCCATTGTGAACAGTAAAGAAATAATGATAGCAAAGTAATAGGAAAAACAAAATTAACCTACCAGTTCCAGTCTTGTATTCTCCACTCAGACTGGTTACAGGGTCCTCTAGAAAAGCAGCATAAAACAACATCCAAATATTGGAAAATTCAAAGAACAGATAAAGTGTCTCAATGAATTTCTCCATGATTAGATTTGGAATGACAAGGGACATTGCAGATTGAGATTGACTCACCTGTAACCTCTAAGGTTGACTCTTCAGTGTAAAATGTGGTTATATCTAGAGAAAGCCAACACAAAAGATCAATTAGTTGCTTTCAAGAAATTCTCTTCTCATCTCTCTGCCTGCTAAGGTTAAAGTGTGGTTAGACTCTGAAAATCACACCTTGGAAAATGACCTTGTGTGAGTCTCACATATATTTCCTCTGACTGTGAGAACTCGTTGGGAATTTTTCAGTGTGTAAGAGATTTTCAGTGGAAAATGCAGATTCATCAAGCAAGAAACTTTCCTCACAGGAAAGCGCTGTGAGTTAAACCTGCTTTCGTAGAGCACAGTAAGGAAAGCGCTGCAGTCTGTCCATACTGACAGCTGACAGCGCACTGGCGTGGCCACATTTGCGGCACTTGCAGCGGCATTGGGAGTGGTGCATTATGGGAAGCTATCCCAGCATGCAAGTGACTGCAACGTGCTTTTCAAATGGGACTGCAATGTGCTTTTCAAATGGGGAGGGTGGGGTGGAGTGTGACAGGGCATGTGTTATGTGTATGTGGGGGGGTGAAAGAGTGGGTTTTTGGGGGGCTGAGAGCATGTCAGCATGCTGTCTTGTAAGTTCAGACAGCAGCAGACCTCCCGCTCCCTCCCCCTGCCTCTGTCTCTCACACACAGCATTCCACACTAAGTCTCGGAGCACATAAGCAGCCGGCTGTCAAACGGAGCTTTCAAATGCCATATCCGCATTCCTACAGCGAGTTCAAAACAATGAGAAGAGTGGCCACTTGACTTAAGGGGATTATGGGACGTTTCCGGAGGCTGATCAGAGTGCAGTAATGCAACACCTTGTCCACACTGGGGCCATGGCGCTCCAGCAGGGGGGCAACAAACGTTATTCCACTCGCCGAGGTGGAGTACCAGCAGCGCTGTAGCTGTGCAGTCAGAGCGCTCTACGTGCCTTGCCAGCATGGATGGGGAGTGAGCTATGGCGCCCGGGGCTCCTTTATTGCGCTGTAACTCACAAGTGTAGCCAAGGCCACAAAAGGCTTCAATTATGGCTTCAATAAAACTCTCACTGGGAAAGTTTCTCAGGTCCAGGGTGAAATTCCTCGTCAGAGAGGTACCCATGCTCTGATAGTCTGCTGATCATTGCACTCACTGAGCATGCAAGTGACACTGGAAAGGCAGGTTCAAGCTCTTGTTATGTTTAGGGGGAACTGGGAACTTGAACCCAAACTGCCTAACTTATGGGCAAATGCCCTAACCACTGGGCTACAGAGCATGTGTTCCACTACATGTAAATAACTGAATATTCATTAGTCCAGAAAGAGTGAGAAACTGACTCTCTATCCTAGTTGTTCGGGCCTAGTTGTTAGTTGTTAGGGCACTCTCCTGGGACGCAGGGGACTTATTTCAAGTCCAGCTAAGGCAGAGCAGGAAACTGAAGAAGCTGGTTGTCCTATGTCCCCATTGAATGCCATAATTACTTGATTGTTTGGTGGTCTGCCTGTGTTTTCTTGTGAAAAATATAAAAAATCTTGATTCCATCCCACAGTGGAACAGGACATTTTTGAAATTGTGAGAATTGTCATGGATTGGGAAAAATATTTCCTGTCTAGCTCTGGTTGCTTAAGTCTAATTTTTTCTAACTACTCATGCTGCAAACTGGGATCTGGAAATCTAGATGTGTTCTTGCTGCATTATATCTATTATTAGAGGTTCTACATCTGAATTTAGCTGAAAATTTGCTGATGATGCACGAGACAGAACGGACTCCAGCTTTCTCTCCCAAGACTGCAGTTTCTGCTGCAGCATTAACCACGGCAAACACTTGTTTCTGTCAATAAAATCAGACTGACTGACTACTTCTCAGTGACTCATTTATTCAGCAAATTAAGCCTCTTTATTCATAAATTGTCCATGAGCAGTTTAGGATTTTCTTAAATATATTTATTATTAGATGAATAATAATTCACTGTTAATCATTCTGAAAATTAGTCTCTAGATGTAATATTTGAAATGTAAACTGTGTTGGTTAACTTTCATTGGACACAGAGGTCACATGGCATTGTTTCTCTTCTCTGACTGGATAAGTGTAATTCTTAGAATCAATGTATTTTGCAGATGTTTGCAATCATGAGTTTTGAATTTTGCTTTCTGTAGATATTCTCTAATATGTCCTTAAAATTTTCTGTTTCCATGAACATGCCTATAGCATAGCCTTGGAAAGTAAATACATTAGAAGTGTGAACACAGCTGAACAAAATTCCATTTTTTTCACAGTTAATACTGGAGAAAATGTTTTGTAACATTTGCTCTTGTTCTAATAGATGGGACTCAAAATGCACATGGAGCAAGTAAATTGAGTAAACAAGATGTGATTTATAAAAAGCCACATTTCTGGTGGAACTTTAAGCTGTAGAGTGCACTGAGATAAAACAAAAGGAAAAATTATATATGCTAGCCACCAGTTCAATGTGCAGTGTAGGGTTGACAACTTTTTAATCGCACAAAACCGAACTACCCTGCCCCACCCCCTGCTCCGACCCTTCTCCAAGGGCCTGCCCCCGCTCGCTCCATCCTTCCTCCCTCTGTCACTTGCTCTCCCCCACCCTCACTCACTTTCACCAGGATGGGGCACGGGGTTGTGGTGTGGACTCTGGGGTGGGGCTGGGGATGAGGGGTTTGGGGTGCAGGAGGGGGCTCTGGGCTGGGGTTGGTGTATGGGGGGAAGTGAGGGTTCTGATTGGGGGTGTGGTCTCTGGTCTGGGGCTCAGGGCTGGGGGTGTGTTGGGTGCGGGCTCCAGAAGGGAGTTTGGGTGTGAGAGGGGACTCCGGGCTGGGGTAGGGGGAGGGAGTTGTGGGTCCTGGCGGTGCTTACTGTGGCTGCCAGGTCCCTGTTGCCTCTAGGTGCATGGGTGGCTAGGGCGGCTCAATGCGCTGCCCCCACCTTGAGTCCCAGCTCCGCAGCTCCCATTAGCCAGGAGCTGTGGGGGTGGCGCCTGCAGGCGCAAGGGCAGTGCGTGGAGCCTTCCTGGCCACCTATGCACCTAGGGGCTTGCAGGGATCTGGCGGCCGCTTCCAGGAGCCACGTCGAACCAGGGCAGGTAGAGAACCCACCTTAGCCCTGGGCCCCTGCTGCACTGCAGACTGGACTTTTAACAGCCCAGTCAGCGGTGCCAACTGGAGTTGCCAGGGTCCCTTTTCGACCGGGCGTTCTGGTTGAAAATCGGACGGCTGGCAACTCTAGCAGTGGTGTGGTTTCCAGGGAAAGAGGTGGAATCACCATCACTAAAAAATGTCAAGTTAATACTTGGTGTTGAACTGTTAGAGATGGTTTGGGCATTGGAGCTAGACAAACTTCTGAAGGTTCATTAAAGGAATGGACTCACCTTTTGGCTCTGCTGTTGTCTCCTCAGTGTAAGAAGTGGTGAAGTCTACAGAAACCAACAGCAGAAGGAAAACATTTTGAGGCACAGGTGAGGGAAATTAATCTGTTTTTTTTTCCTGTTTTTCTCAATGGATGGAGTTTGGGAGCACAGAAATGCAAGAAGATTTCAAATGGTCCTTTTTCTCATGGGGGGATTGGGAGTACTCACTAGTTCATCTTTGTACAGGACTTGTAGTTCTGAATATCATTAATAGTGGAGTGGTTTAGGGACCTTAAGATACTTTCACTGGACTCAAGGACTTTCTGAGGCCTCTAGGAAACTAAATCATCTTGTTTTTCAAAAGGAGACTCACCAACTGTTTCTGCTGTTGCCTCTTCAGTATAAAATCTGGTGAAATCTAGTGAGATAAAGCAAGAGAGATAGAAAAATGTTAGAAGCATTTGAGGGAAATGACTTGATTCCTTTTGATTACACCACCTTAATCAAACTGTCTTATATCCTAATGGAGTATTAGCAGGGATGAAATTGAAAAAAAGGGGAAATGCTGTCTCTGAAAATATTTAGAAACAGGGAGTTTTTATTAGACTGTGGATCAGTGTCCCAAGGAAAGCTGTGGGAGTTTCATTACTTGAGTCTCTTGGACAAGAAAAAGTCATGGATAAGGCTGTGAGTTTGTCATGGAGGTCATGGAAGTCACGGATTCCGTGACTTTCTGGGACCTCCATGACTTCTGCAGCGGCCGGTGCGGCTGGCCCTGGGGGCTGCCTGAGCATCTTGGGCGGCCCCCGGACCAGCTGCTGGAGCTGCTGCTGGGGCAGTCTCAGGCCACCGCACCCCCTTCACCAGCAGGAGTTTGGGTGCGAGAGGGGACTCAGGGCTGGGGCACGGGAGAGGGTGAGGGCTCTGGGGGGGTGCTTACCTCAGGGGGGCTCTCTGGAAATGGCAACATTCCTCTTTCTCAGCTCCTAGGTGGAGGCGTGGCCAGGCAGCTCTGCACGCTGCCTCCACCTGCAGGCACCGCCCCCGCAGCTCCCATTGGATGCAGTTAATGGCCAATGGGAGCTGGAGCTCAGGGCGGAGGCAGTGCGCAGAGCTGCCTGGCCATGCCTCCACCTAAGAGCTGAGGGAGAGGGATGTCGCCACTTCCAGGGAGGTGCTGAGCCAGGTAGGGAGCGTGCCAGCCTCGCCCCCCACCAGCACCAGTGGGGGTCCCGGGCCGTGCACTGCTGCCTGCCCCTCACCACAAGCAGGGGGTCCAGGGCTGCTCCTCACCCCCCAGCACCTGCGGTGCCCCCAGGTAACCTCCCCCCAAGATTTAGTCAGGGATATATAGTACAAGTCATAGACATGTCATGGGCCGTGAATTTTTGTTTACTGCCCATGACCTGTCCATGACTTTTACTAAAAGTACCCGTGACTAAAACATAGCCTTAGCCATGGATAATATATTGTATGGAACAATCCTGCATTAGCCAGGCTGGGGATTGAGAAGATGTGATCCAATACAATACATCTTTTCCATATCTAATTTTTAAGATATTGTGTTGCACCTCATGGTTGTTTGTGAAAGGCTCAGGAGTAAGATGGACAACAATCTGAGCAATTTAGAGGATAAATCAAAGAAAAACAATGCTCACCATTTGTCTGTGATGTTGTTTCCACTATGTAGGAAGTGGTGAAATCTGGGGACACCAATCATAAGAGATGAGGAAACTCTCAGACATGATTGAAACTGTAGGTCACCTTAGGGCTGTGATCTCATTGAATATCACAAAGAATTCAAAAAAGCCTGAGCAATATTTGGATAGGAGATCTCTGAGGGAGCTCATGAGCAAAGGTTGTAGAGTCAGGCTTTCTGTGTTTCACAACTTACCCTCCCCACAGAAGAGTTGCCAGGATTCATTCATTAATGTTTATACAGTGCTTTGAGGACTTTAAGGTGAACATTTTCCAAAGTGGCTGCTGGTTTTGGATATTGGTCTTAGAAGCCCAGCAGGAGATACCCGAAAATAGAGGTTCCCAAGACAAGTGGCCACTTTTGAGAATTTGGCTGCAATTGCTGTCTGCTGTTCTGTCCAGTGTCTAAAGCACTTTGGGAGGAAAAGTGCTATATATAAAATATGTTCTCAAAGTGTGGTTTTACTCTGAAATGTGACTGTGTAAAAATGGCTCCTGTTTACCTAGCAGGTCTGTTCCCTCTGTGTATTCTGAGTTCTACCTGCTGACTCTAGTGACTAACAGCTAGGTGGTTTTGCTCCTTTTATTCCTGTTAGCCCTAAAATGTGAACAGGGGTCATAGAATCATAGAATATCAGGGTTGGAAGGGACCTCAGGAGGTCATCTAGTCCAACCCCCTGCTCAAAGCAGGACCAATCCCCAACTAAATCATCCCAGCCTCTCTCAGAGAGAGGGAGCTGGATTCTACTCCTTTGTGTGCATCATCAGTAGAATCGATGATCAAGTTTCAATCAGTTGGACCTGGGCAAGTCCACTGAAGATAAAGAAATTGGCTTAGTTGTCACTCAGGACAATAACTGGCCTGCAGAACCTGTATTAGCAGGTGATGGTGCATGATCAAATAAGAGCCCAGCTTGACAGTTAGAGAAAAGGACTTTTTAACCTGTAAATGGAGGCCATTTGATCTGGAGTCACTAAGACATTGACCATGGAGCCCCAAGGTGCCATTTATACACAACCACTTTTCAGAGCAGAAATGCATTTTCAGCATGTTAATTACCCAAGATTTAAAAAGAGCTCAGTTAAGGCTCCTAGCACTAGAGCCACATTAGTGGTAGGCATAAGAGGAGGTGCACTACAAGAGTGAAGGCTGGAGGTAGTATGCTAGCACTGGGCAGGAGCAGCCATAATGCCTCCTAGAACACCCTTACCAGTCACACTTCCTACATCTTGAGAGAGGATATAGCTAGCCCTTCCTTTAGTGCTTTTGTCTCTTTGCACATGAGCACAGAGCTGTGCCTCACACACTCCTCTGAGCCTATCACTTGTACATAGGAGTTCTGGGTCTGTGCACCCTCCTTGTCCCATTCTAGAGCAACCATACCTTATAATGGATTATTAAGGTATTATAAGGGGGACTCACCAGTAGGACTTGCTGTTGTGTCATCACTGTAAGAAGTGACCATATCTAGGGACAACAACCATATATAATAATTAAACATCTCTCATGAGTTTGGGGTAATGAATTAATTCCTGTCAATTCGAATCCATACAGCAAGTGGCCTGGCTCTGAAAGACTCCAGTGCCCTATTGTGTCTGAAGGACCCACAGTCTGAGAAGTCCTCTGTCCAGAGAGTTACTGATCACTTGAGGGCTTTTTCCTTATCCCCACAAATGGCTACATGCTCCAATGTCCATGAGATGTTGAGATCTGCAGAATATTTCTGCAGTTGCACCCTGATATCCTGTGGGTTGCCTGCAACAGTGGGAGAAATAGTCAGTTTCTATCTGCAGTTTAGAAAAGAAAGAGGACTCAGCTACTGATGATGAATAATTCAAAGAGCTTCCCCTCCCCCACTGGTGATTTGGGTTTGAGACAGTGGCTGGGGGAATGGAGATTGAAACAGTGTTCTTGTGGGGGGGGGAGCAGCTCTAGGGGAGGCTGTGCTACTGCCTGAGGGCTCTGCCTGCATTGCTTGTGGGGTGTGTAATCATTAGAGAATATTGGGATGCAAGCCATAACCAAATAGCACAAATTCTTGGATATTATTGCCAAGCGGTCCTTTAGTAATCCTCCTAGGACTTCCTAGCAGAAACAGTCACACAAGAAGAAATGAAGAATTTTTTCATCTGCTAGTAGTTGCTTGGCTCTTGGTAGCCTCTCACTGGAAGAAAAAAATAACCCAACCATGAAGGAATGGTTCAAAAAAGTATGGGAGGATGTGGTTAAGGAAAAATTAACACACCAATTACATATCCAGCAAAATAGACAGAGGGCAGATAGATATTTAAATATGTGGTTACTTTTTATTCAATACTCAAAGCCCATTCACCTGCAAACAAAAACAAAAACCAAAAAAAAACCCAAACAAAAAAACCCAGATCTTTCTTTCTTTCTTCCTTTCTTTCTTCTTATATCTACATGGCTAGGATTTGTAAACTTGTTAAAGTTCCCCCCCCCCCAAAAAAAAAAGTATGTTGGATTTTTAGACAATGGGGCCTCACCTCATCTCTTCAGATATCCCTGATGTCCCTTTGAAGGCTACCCTGCTTCCCTCCTTGCTCTCACTGTGCCCCCACAATAGAGTTGTAGGAGCAGCTCATATGAACAGAGCTTGAGACTCAGGCCAACAAGCTTGATTTCTCTGCTAACATGGCAGAACTCAGCCTTGGGTGACACCAATTGACAACCCCCTCATTCCCCCCCAACAAACACACACTCTCAGCAGCAGAGAATCCATCTCACTTTTAGGAAATATAATACACATCAGTCAACATAGGTAGGTCGTTATGATTAAATAGCATGTATTTTCTGAAAATGTATGTAATGATAGAGAATTTAGGGATCATTTAAAAATGAAGGTAATGAGGGGAAAATTGTAAATAGTTATAGCTAAACTACTGTGTCCCTCCTAGGGAACAGCAAAGGGGGCAAATGGGGCTCTTAAAATAAGAGTTGATGTGGTCTATTAGCTGAGGCACTAGAATAGCAGTCAGAACATCTGGATTCTATTCCTGAGTTGATCACAAATTGACTATGCCTTAACCCCTTTAAACCTCAGTTTACCTCTCTGTATACAGGCACAATTACTTCCCTATCTTTGTAAATTGCATTGAGAGCTAGGTTTATAAAGTGCCAGGTATTGTTGTTAAGTACCAGTGACTGGCACTTTAAATTAGTGGTTTTGTTACTAAATTTCTTAGCCTCCAGAGTATGCATTACAAAAAGGGATCTTTCCCTATGTGATCACAGTCTCAGTCAATGTCACATATCATTTCATTTGGCAAAGTTGGGGTTAACAGATTCCCTAGATATGCAGAAATAACTTGTCCACAGTTCATACCAAATTAGGAGTCAGCAGGAAAGCTACCATGAAAAGGGGCCTATTACATTGAGCAATACAATAGTTGTGAAACAATATACAAACTGTATACCTTTTTCTGATTCTCTCCATGCCTGTTTCTCCCATTCACTTTCTTTTCATATCCTTTCTCTTTTTGTCTGTTTTTCATATGCCTCTCCCCTCATCTCTCTGTCTTTGTGTGTCCTTATGCCCTTTATATATTTACACAAACACTTCCTCTCTCTCTCTTTCTCTTCTCTCTGGATCTTTGTCTTTCCCCATGAGTCGTGTGTGTGCCTCTGGGTGTGTGTGTGTGTGTATACAAGTGCATTCTATAGCACTGTCCATTTCTGATTTGGTGGTAGGCTGACACCTATTGAATAGCCAAACATCTGACTGGGTGAGCGTCTCTATCGGTCTCTCCCTCTGTGTGTCCATCTCTCTACCAGTCTCTGTTTATAAAGCATAAGAGTTACCTGGTATTTCTCTTGGGAAAGCCAGCACCAAAGCTAACAAGGTCGAGGTGAACAGGAACTTCTTCAGCATGGTTAGCAACTTGTGGGAAGTAAAAGCCACAGCAATGGATGAGAGCCAAAGACTGCAGCCAGTGTGCAGTTGAGGAGGTGTTCTGTCTCTACTTAAAACCTCTGGCCTTGGCAGGTAGCATCATTCCTGTTGGTCAGGGCCCCGCCCCTCCCAATATCAGGAAAGAACCTGATAGGGAAGTTGGGGGTGGGGGTCCGTGGGGTATGATAATTGCGGCTTGATGGCAGTAGCATGGGGGAGGGTAACAAAGGATGCCTCAAGGGAGTTCTAGGGAGCCGTGCTGTTAAGCACCTTACTCAGTTTGCCTGTGGCAGGAGTGGCTCCCGAAACCACATTCCCACATTTGATGTGCTCAGCGGGCAGTGGAAATCCCTGTTTTTCTCCTCAGTCACTGGCCTGCAAATGCAAAGTGGATTCAAGGTAAGTTGGGGGAGGGTCACTCACTGAGCGACTCACCTACATCTCCTGCATCATTATCCCCTTTAGAATTTGCATTCCACCTCTGGGAAAAGGAACGGGGTCACTTTCTGAAATGGAGGATTCTTTAGCTCACACAGGAAAAAACAGAACTGAAGCCCACTAAGGACAGGAATTGGGATACCCCAGGCTGTAGGCACTTCTGACACTAAGGCCAATATTTTCAGAAGTGACCATTCATCTTCGATACTTCAATTTTTGGGCACCCCAAAATGACATTCCTCAAGTGAGATGCCACATCTGAAAATTTTGGCCAAACAATTTTAGGCTTAGCACCTGCACTCACTGAATTCAATAGTAAAACTCCTCTTGATTCCACTGGGAACAAGTCCTTAAAGTGAAGTTCTACTCTTTAAAATTGGCCCCCTCTTACTCAGCAGACCTGCTCCCTCGGCATGTTCCGGGCTTATCTACACTTGCAGTGCTGCAGTGGCACAGCTGCACCAGTATAGATGTGCTGCTGTAGTGCTCAGTGAAGACGCTGCTATGCCGGTGGGAGAGCTTCTCCCCCTCGTACTACCACTGGCAGTAGCCAGGTCAACGGGAGAAGCCCCACATTGGCATAGTGCTGTCTACACTGGGAGTTAGGTCAGTATAACTGCTTCTGTCCGTGACTTAGTTATATCGACATAAGTTTGTCGCATAGACCAGGGCTTAGACTCAGAAGAGTTGACTTTAGTGAAAAGAATAAGATTTTCCAGTTAATTGCTCCTGTTCACTCTGCAGAGCTATCACAACTCAAAGTAGGGAGCTGGGCCCCAATCCCCAAAAGTATTTAGGTGCCTCAATCCCATTGATTTCCATGGGAATTAGGCGTCTATATACCTTTGAGGATCTGAGCCCTGAAGCCTATTCCTTCCTGTGCATCATCTACACTGTAGTTTGCTAAGTTCCTGTGCAAAGTCATAGGCTGTGTCTACAATGGGGAATCTTACTATGGTTACCATTCTTGCTAATATTGTTTCTAACTTTGACAAACCCTGTATTTCTTGTATGCCTGTTCTCAGGATAAACCATGCATCCCATATCTGGTGGGTAACCAATGTGTAGACACTGCAGGGCAGTTTTTATCTGTTTTGCAGGAGGCAGAGTGGGAGCACAGAACTTGTTAATCACAGATACAAAAGTCCCACAACCCTCCTTCAAACTTTTAAAAAGTTCTGTTTGTTTGGGGTCAAGTGTCAGACCAAAACAGGGAAAGGGGCATAGGAGGGAAAGGGGCATAAATCAATACTTACTGTGTCCAAACCACTTACAAAATATTGGACTGGTTTAAACATGAAGGAGGGTGTGGAACTATTTAGGGTGCCAGAAAGGGGGTATAAATAGGAATGAATGGGTTGAATGTGAAAAAAGGGCAACATGTAAGTCTAGATAATCAGGAAACATTTCCTAATAGTGTGGATCTATTGCACTGTGCTCTAATCTCCCAAGGAGAGTGGTGAACACTTGAATCATTTTGCTCTGATCAGGTAAGAGTGTTGAAGAACAGGCTGTAATGAATAAAAGCTGCCCATGTGTATTATAAAAATTCTATGCCACAGTGAATAATTTTGAAGAAACAAAAGCTTAATTAACTGAAGATTTATAATTATAACGATCCACTTTACAGGTGTGCTCATTTCATTATTAGAATTTTTTTTAAACGGAGAGAGTTACAAAAAAGGCATGTAGAGACACGGAGAACATCAAGTAGGACTATTCTCATTTAAGTTCACAATATAGAACAACGTATGATACTGCTATGAAATGGTCTGTCCAGTCCAAGCCCAACTCCACATTTGAAACTAACCAAGGGTAGATCCCTGCAGTCCTGGATTTACCTGGTTTCAGAGGGGGACAGTAACCAATTCCAAATCTAGGTGACAGTAACCAAGGAGTAACAACCAGTAGTTGCAGGGGTGGGAGACAAAGAGAGAAACACTGGGGAGGGGGGGGGTCTCATAAAATATTTCCATTTTCACTTTGCTTTTACTCAGCTGTGTGTTTTGTTATGGCATCCTGGATGTTCTCTGATCACATGGATGCTATGTCCAGTGCACTTTTGCATATACTTGAAGTTTTGTCATCATATTTGGTTTCAGTGCTTTATGAATGTATAGGAGGTGAGATTTTTACTTCTTGCCCTTAGTTATAGTGGACTGAGAACAATAGTTTTTCCTACCTAGAACAATACAAAAGGTTCATTCATCATTGCATTGTCACTCCAGTCTCACTTCCTCTTGGGGAATCTTCTTAAGTAGCGAATTAGTGGCCTGATCTGCCTGCCCTTACTAATGTGAGTAGCCCTATTGAAGTCAATGCAGTTACTCATATGGTTAAGAATTGCAGGATTGGGTTCTACGGTTGCAATCATCTTTAGATCACTCAAAGGGTGGCAAGTCAGGATTTCAATACAGATAGGAAGCTACCATCTCCCTGCTCTGTCAGATGATACTTAGACACAGGAAATGGTTTTGGATCAGTTGTTTACTCCATGAAATTATTGTTGATAATAACACTTTGCATCTCTCTAGCGTCTTTCTTCAGAGGATGTAAGAACATTACAAACATTTATTAAGCTTCCCAACACCCTTTATAATGTCACTGTAAGATAGCCATTCTGCAAATGGGCTGAACTGAGACATGGTGCAGTATTGCCAACCCCAAATGTTCAAAAATCGTGAGTCAGACCCATCACAAACCATGAGATTGGCTTTAAAATCATGAGATTATGAAAAAATAATAGATGTGGTGTTTTTATTTGCCTTCAGCTTTTTGAGTCTGTAGGGTGCACTGGAGTCACATTTTGACGCTTTCTCCACAGCCAGAAGAAAACTTACTTTTTCTTTAAGAATGAAGGCTGAAATCATCACATATCCACTTGACTCCAGGAGCTGGGGCTTTAAGGAAAGTAATAATTATCATGAGACTCATGACAAAACCAGCAATTCAGAGGCAAAGCTGCGAACAGGAAAATATGTTGGATTTGAATGTGTTTTGCACTGTGGTGTGTATGGTGTCCTGGGAAGATCCTTTCTGTATTCCTGGGCTGGTCTTTGGGGCAAATGAAGACAAGCCTGCCTCCACAGAATTTACACATGTTTTAAAATGTGCCCAGAGTATACCTGTACCTGACTCTAGGGCCCAGATTTCTGGTCCAGTCCAGCTGTGCTCAGCATAGTACCAGGGGCAGGGTGGCTGGGGGGTGGGGAGAAGGAGTTTCAGCAGTAGAGCTGCCTTTATGTCATTTGTTCATTCCTCGGACCATGGCACCAGCCCCCGCATAAGTAAGGCTTGATCTCCTGGGAAAATTAGTTGTGTTAGAAAATGTTTTAATTGACACATTGTAATTAATAAGCTAATGTGCTAAGTGGTGATTAAAAATGTGCTAATTAAAACATATTAGAAGCTAACACATATTAAGAAAACACTTTTGTCTTAGGGTATGTCTACACTATGAAATTAGGTCTAATTTATAGAAGTCGAATTTTTAGAAAGCGGTTTTATACAGTCGATTGTGCGTGTCCCCACTTAAAACCATTAAGACCATTAAGTCGGCAGCAGGAGTCCACAGTACCGAGGCTAGTGTCGACTTCCAGAGCGTTGCACTGTGGGTAGCTATCCCACAGTCTCCACCGCCCATTGGAATTCTGGGTTGAAATCCCAATGCCTGATGGGGCAAAAATCATTGTCGCAGGTGGTTCTGGGTACATGTCGTCAGGCTCCCATTCCCTCCCTCTCTCCATGAAAGCAACGGCAGACAATTGTTTCGTGCCTTTTTTCATGGGTTACCCGTGCAGACTCCATACCACGGCAAGCATGGAGCCCGCTCAGCTCACCGTCACCGTATGTCTCCTGGGTGCTGGCAGACGCAGGACTGCATTGCTACATAGCAGCAGCTCACTGCCTTGTGGCAAAAGATAGTGCAGTACGACTAGTAGCCGTCCTCGTCATCTCCTAGGTGCTCTTGGCCGGCCTTGGTCAGGTCGGTCGGGGCACCTGGGCAGACATGGGTGCTCCTGGCAGATCTCGGTGAGGTCTGTCAGGGGCGCCTGGCCGGACATGGGTGCTCCTGGTGGACCTCGGTAAAGTCTGTCAGGAGCTCCTGTACATAAATGGGAGTGACTTGTCATTCTCTTCTTTGTCCAATGGAGATTCAGTCCTGCCTGGAATATTGGCAGAGGGATAGCTCAGTGATTTGAGCATTAGCCTGCTAAACCCAGGGTTGTGAGTTCAATTCTTGAGAGGGCCATTCTGCCTCAGGCTGCTCTCCCAGACAGCAGCACTGTCTGCTGCCAGCCTGCGCCTCCCTTCCTCCATGAAAGCAACGGCCAACAATCATTTTGCGCCTTTTTCCGTGCGGGCACCATGTTGCTGTCAGCATCGTCATCCACCCGCCGCTTCTGCTGCCACTCTGCTCTCCTGCTCACTCCATACCATGACAAGCATGGAGCCCACTCAGATCACCGCAGCAGTTGTGACCGCTCTAAACACCATGCACATTATCATGCAGTGTATGCAGAACCAGAACCTGCAAAAGCAGGCAAGTAGGCAACGGCAGCATGGTGAGGAGAGTGATGAGGACATGGACACAGACTTCTCTCAAAGTATGGGCCCCGGCAATTTGGACATCCTGGTGGCTCATGCCGTGAAATGCCGATTCTGGGCCCAGGAAACATGCACAGACTGGTGAGACCGCATAGTGTTGCAGGGACGATTCCCAATGGCTGCGAAAGTTTTGTATGCGTAAGGGCACTTTCATGAAACTTTGTGACTTGCTTTCCCCTGCCCTGAAGCACCAGAATACTAAGATGAGAGCAGCCCTCACAGTTGACAAGCAAATGGCGATAGCCCTGTGGAAGCTTGCAACGCCAGACAGCTACCGGTCAGCTGGGAATCAATTTGGAGTGGGCAAATCTACTGTGGGGGCTGCTGTGATGCAAGTAGCCAACACGATCACTGAGCTGCTGCTATCAAGGGTAGTGACTCTGGGAAATGTGCAGGTCATAGTGATGGCTTTGCTGCAATGGGATTCCCCAACTGTGGTGGGGCGATAGATGGAACCCATATCCCTATCTTGGGACTGGACCACCAAGGCAGCCAGTACATAAACCGCAAGGGGTACTTTTCAATGGTGCTGCAAGCACTGGTGGATCACAAGGGACGTTTCACCAACATCAACGTGGGATGGCCAGGAAAGGTACATGACGCTCGCATCTTTAGGAACTGTGGTCTGTGGGAACGGCTGCAGCAAGGGACTTACTTTCCGGATCAGAAAATAACCATTGGGGATGTTGAAATGCCTATAGTTATCCTTGGGGACCCAGCTTACCCCTTAACGTCATGGCTCATGAAGCCGTACACACGCAGCCTGGACAGTAGTCAGGAGCTGTTCAACTATAGGCTGAGCAAGTGCAGAATGGTGGTAGAATGTGCATTTGGACGTTTAAAAGCACACTGGTGCAGTTTACTGAGCACCTTAATAAGGGCAACCTAACCCCAGGTGTAGATGTGGCTAGGCCAAGGGAAGAATTCTTCTGCCAGCTTAGCTACCATCATTCAGGGAAGTGGATTACCTACATCCATGTAACAGAGTAACAGCCGTGTTAGTCTGTATTCGCAAAAAGAAAAGGAGTACTTGTGGCACCTTAGAGACTAACCAATTTATTTGAGCTGTAGCTCACGAAAGCTCATGCTCAAATAAATTGGTTAGTCTCAAAGGTGCCACAAGAACTCCTTTTCTTTCTACATCTATGTAGAAAGCATCTATGCTGCAGCGGTCTAGCTGTGCCACTATAGCTTAGGCATACCCTCAGTGACAATATTTGCTCTTGGATGCGTTCCTCCCTTCTTATTCTTCTGTTGCTATAACTGAAGCACATAGCAGGCACTGCCTGCTTCCCAAGCTCTGAGCCAAGCCAGTCTTCTGGGAGGATCTTTCTTTATTCAAACCAATTTGCCCAACCCTTCTGAGAACCTGCAGATGGATGAATCACAAACAACTAACAACTAACAAAGAGCTCCAGCAGTAATTGATAGCCCTGGGAGGGTAACAGATACCATTGTCACGGAGCATAACATCACAGCTGCAGAGGCCTGAGGGAAAAGGAGCCACCTGAAGAGCTGACAGTTGAGATGGGGAATTAACGGTTACTTTGTAGGCACTTTACATCAGCAGAAAATAAGCCCAACATAAGGGACCTCCCCCACCCACTCCCTCATTCCAGTCCTAGACAGTCCTCTCCCATATCCCCCTGCAAGGTAGAGTGCTGGGGCAGGCCACAGGAGGGCCTTTTACAGTCTGGCTAATAATCTGTAATGTATTTATCCTCACAACACCACCCCTGCAAGGTGGAGAAGTACTATGTTTTTTTGCAGATGGGGAACTGAGGCCCAGACCCTCAAAGGCATTTAGACTTTCATTTCACTGGCCATTAGGAGCCTAAATAACTTTGGGTGGGTCTGGGCCTCAGTGACTTGCCCAAAGTCACACAGCAAGATTGTGGCAAACCTGGGTCTGCCGAGTCCCAAGCTAACACCCTAACCACTGGGCCATGCTTCCTGCCTTTAGCCTTAGGCCTGCTCTAAACAGTGCCAGGAGGCAACCCAAAACCCCCAGCAGCCCTAGGACATGAGGGAAGCAAGCTGCCCCTTCAGTTGGCTTGCCAGGCTCAGGATCAGCACAGAGATGAATTGAAAGGAGTGGGGTGGGGGAGTTAGGTGAGGAGTGCCTATGTGCCAGGCCCAGTGCCAATGTGAACAATGCAAATAACTCGACTGCATGGTAGCCCAGAATAGGAAGATCCTAGTGGTTTCAGCAGAATTAAGAAGACAGTATAATACATGACAATTGAACTGGGATGGGGGGGAATAGGAGCATAAGGGTGGGGTGGATCAGTGGACCAGAAGGTGGCATTAGAAAAGGTTCAGAAAAGGGCAATGGAAATGATTAGGGGTTTGGAACGGATCCCATATGAGGAGAGATTAAAAAGACTGGGACTTTTCAGCTTGGAAAAGAGGCGACTAAGGGGGGATATGATAGAGGTCTATAAAATCATGAATGGTGTAGAGAAAGTGAATAAGGAAAAGTTATTTTCTTGTTCCCATAATATAAGAACAAGGGGCCACCAAATGAAATTAGTGGGCAGCAGGTTTAAAACAAATAAAAGGAAGTTCTTCTTCACACAGCGCACAGTCAACCTGAGGAACTCCTTGCCTGAGGAGGTTGTGAGGGCTAGGACTATAACAGAGTTTAAAAGAGAACTAGATAAATTCATGGAGGTTAAGTCCATTAATGGCTATTAGCCAGGATGGGTAAGGAATGGTGTCCCTAGCCTGTGTTTGTCAGAGGGTGGAGATGGATGGCAGGAGAGAGATCACTTGATCATTACCTGTTAGGTTCACTCCCTCTGGGTCACCTGGCATTGGCCATTGTCGGTAGACAGGGCTGGATGGACCTTTGGTCTGACCCAGTATGGCCATTCTTATGTTCTGATGAAGGGAAAATGGGGAATGGAGAAAAAACAGAATCAACCTTCATTGCCTCTTTCCACTAATTTATTCAGAATCAGGATAATTGGAATTCTCTGTAACAACAATACAGAAGACTTAAACCCCTGGGATTCATCTTCCCAGCTACAGTTGCACCTATAAATGAGGCTATGTCTACACTACCACTTATGTCAGTATAACTTATGTCACTCAAAGGTGTGAATATTCCACCCCCCTGAGCGACCTATGTTACACTGACATAAGCACTAGCGTGCATAGCGCTATGTCAGTGTCGCTTATGCCACTCACGGGGGTGGAATTTTAAGCTGACGGGAGAGCTCTCTCCTGTCAGCATAGAGCATCTTCGCCAGACTCAAGGCAGCTGCGCAGCTGTATTGGTACAGCGACGCTGCTGCAGCGCTGTATGTGTAGACGAGGCCTAATAGGAAACAGCTGGGATCTCATGCAAGAGACATGCACAGCTGAGACATTTGTGATACCTATCCACCTAATATCCTGCTTCCCATGTAATCAATGGGAGTCTTGCCATTGGCTTCAATGGATGCAGAATCAGACCCACATGATATGAATCCATAACAAGGAGCCAGTTAGATTTCAGGGCTGATCACATACAGTACAGTGAACATTAACCTGTCACTAAGTTAAATCTGAAAAGCTTTTCTTGTCCTGCCTGTTCCTGAGAGTTGAACTGCATGAGTTGTGGGAAGCAGGTCTCTTGGAGTACTGTGCAGCATTCCTGGAGGTTGGACTAGAGACTACTTTATGCATGCCAGACCCCTGCCTTTGCATGAATAACTACAGATGTCCTCTCCACAATAATGGAGCTATAGTAAAGTCCAGACATCTGTTTCTGGATGACAATCGCCAGTGGTTAAAACCAGAAGCGGAAAAGTGTTTGGGTCCTTCTCATTGATGTACATTGTGCATAGCTATTACAGTGAAGGAAGCAGTAGAAGCCTATGTAGTTTGCTGTGTAATCTAATCTAATTTAAAATTGAACCAGATTTTCACTACAAATGGAGACCTTACTTAAACCAAATTCCACTGTACAAGTCTTATCTTTCAATTAGAAACCTATCATTTTAGAAGATACAGTGATATCAGCTCCAAAGAAGGGGCTCATAGTGATCCTACCAGTGTCCATTGGTTTGCATGGAGAGGGAACCTGATCGGAATCCTCCTTGATCTGTTTTCTGTATCTGACCAAGACAGGCTTGGAGAGAAATGGGCTCTGCAGAGATAAGTTCAGAACTAGAAATTATAGATATAATGTGTGTGTGCGTGCACACAGCCATACACCTTTGCCCTCCATTGTATGGAATCAGAACAATACAGCTGTATGTCATTGGCCTTATTCTGCAGATGACACAAAACTTGGGGCAGTAGTAAATAATGAAGAGGACAGGTCACTGAGACGGAGTGATCTGGATCACTTGGTAAGCTGGGCTGAAGCAAACAATATGTGTTTTAACATGGCTAAATGTAAACATATACACCTAGGAACAAAGAATGAAGGCCACATCATCCCCCATGAGCATTCATGGAGGCTGGATTAAAGACTACTTTATGCATGTCAGACCCCTGTCTTTGCTTGAATGTCCTGTGCCCTGATTTTCCCCACCCCTTTCTATTTCCAGTTCTTACTCTCCCTTGAGAATTGCCATTTCTACAGGAGGTTATGGTGGTTCGGTGATTTGCATCAATGTTCATTTGGGATAAATCCATCCAAAGGGAGAACTGGAACCTAGATCTTCAGAATTACTGTGTGAATCTACTGCTGTTAAATCTCATGCTGGGCAGCTGGAAATGTGCCTGTCAGATCAGCATCACCACAAGTAACATCACTGTTATACCCACTATGCTCAAGTGAAAAGG
The DNA here is from genome assembly GCF_965152275.1 of Natator depressus. Lineage (NCBI taxonomy): Eukaryota > Metazoa > Chordata > Testudines > Cheloniidae > Natator > Natator depressus. The sequence goes on along the minus strand of NC_134234.1, from coordinate 211,158,744 downwards.
TGAATAAGCTCACCTGCAGGATGACACCTAATCTAAGGGTGTGATGGCATTGGGCTACCTTCTGTTGGAGCAGAAGCCAGCAGAGCGAGAGGATCAGCACCTTCTTTGGCGTGATTGGTAGGGAAAGGTGTCAGGACAGGAAGAGAAGCAAGGACTGCAGTGTCTGTATGAGTGAAGCTTGAACCATAGTTAAATAAACTCCCATACAGCTCAGATGCTCAGCAGAGAGAGAAATATTCTGGCACTTTGAAGTTTTGCATAAGGGGACTCAGCTGACACTGGGGAGTAACTGCTGTGCCGGACCCATGATGTCACTGATAGTCAAAGTTACCCTGAGGCTGTTCTGTCTCAACTGCCTCCTGAATCCTTTCTGAGACTGAGGCCTGGTCTGCTAAACATTTAGGCCATCATTGATATAGTGCTGAGGGGTGTGAAAAATCCACACCCCTGAACACCGTAGTTATGCTGACCTAAATCCTAGCATAGACGCATCTAGATCGATGGACGAGTGCTTCCACTGATACAGCTACTTGTCGCTCAGGGAGGTGGTGCTTCTACAGTGGCCATGTCTACACATACAGCGCTGCAGTGGCACTGCTATACCGATACCGATGCACCATTACAGCACGTGTGGTGTAACTTATGTTGCTCACGGGGGTGGAATATTCACACCCCTGAGCGACATAAGTTTTGCCGACATAAGTGGTGGTGTAGACATAGCCAGTGATAGAAAAAGCCCTCTTGTTGCTGTATGCTGAGGTTATGTCTACACTACCAAGTATGTTGCTATAACTTATGTCGCTCAAGGGTATGATTATTCCACCCCTCTGAGCGACATAAATTACACCAACATAAGCATCAGTGTGGAGTTATTCTAGATTTACCTTAGTATAAATGAGTACAGAATTTGGCCCAAAGTTCTCTTACTCGCACAGCCCAGATCTTAAACACTAGGTCTCTGCTTCCTACAGATGCAACAGGGTGTTCAAGGAGGCCTAGTGATGAGAAGTTATGGGGATGAGGGGCAGTGGTGCCAATTCAGATATTTCTTGAAGGGTGGGGCAAATTGCAGTCCTTGCCCCCAGCAGGGCCCCACTCCGATTCACCCCACCAAAAAAACAATTGAGTGGCATTGTAACCCTGTGCCATTGGGGAGGAATATTTGTTTCAGTCAGTGTGGGACCTTGGAACCATGAATTAAAAAGTGAGCAAACCTGTGTTTCCAGCTGCGATGAGAAACTGACGAGTTAACCTCATCTTGCCTGACTGGTTCTGTTACATAGCTGCTAATGGCCCCAGGGAGAAGACACTGGGAGAAAGGAGAGGAATTTTTTTTCCTCTTGCAGTGAAAGGGGATGGGAATGGAGAATTGTGCCAGCACTGCAGGGTAGATTCGCACTAAACTAGCGTATGTATGTCTGCCCAGCATGACTATGGCTGGGCTACCTGAAATAGCTTGAATCCAGCTAGTGCAGGTACAAATAGCAGTGAAGACAGTGCAGTGTAGGCTGCAGAGTGGGCTAGTGAGCTGAGTATGTACCCAGGGTCTGTCCCAGGCTTATACTACTAACTGTGCTGAAGCCTGCAATAATAGCTATTGGTACCTGCACGAGCTGGATTGAAGCAGGCTCAGGTAGGTTATCACATGCACAGCTTTTGCTGCGTAGATATGTCCTACATCCCTGTAATCACTCTCCTGAACTTACACTCCAGCTGCCCTCTCTGCCTGCTGAATGCCTAGCTTCAATTCTCCCATTGCCCTCGCTCGTGACCTGGGGTCACCCTCTTTGTATTGCTCTGTCTCTTTGCTAATGGCTCCATATTATCCCATGTTGCCATGTCCCCCTGCTGACTGGCGGTGTTACACTCCACTTGCCCTCTCCCATTTTCTCACTGCCTGGTGCTGTGTGCTTCTCTCACTGTGTCACATTGTCTCATGGGGTAAAGCCAGTTTTTCATGGGCTACATCCCCGCTCTTGAAGCGAGCAGGAGCGTTATGAGGCTGAAACCAAAGGAGGGTAAATAACAGAACGTATTTCCTTCTCCACAAACCGAGAAAAATCAGGCAGATTGAGAAAAAAGAAAAGGAGTACTTGTGGCACCTTAGAGACTAACCAGTTTATTTGAGCATGAGCTTTCGTGAGCTACAGCTCACTTCATCGGATGCATAGCATGCATCCGATGAAGTGAGCTGTAGCTCACGAAAGCTCATGCTCAAATAAACTGGTTAGTCTCTAAGGTGCCACAAGTACTCCTTTTCTTTTTTCCTTTTACGAATACAGACTAACACGGCTGTTACTCTGAAACCAGGCAGATTGAGGTTGCTTTTCTTAGCCTCACAGACTATTACTTCTATTTGTATAGACTTGGTTATTGTAACTTATGGACGGATTCCTCACCCTGTCCTATTCTTATCCCCTGTCTGTCTGCAGGTCTGGAGAGAAGAGTACTCCATCGCCCCATTTCTCCCCCAATCACAAGTTCTTGCCTTGCAAATCATAAGGTTGGTCATGTTTCTGGGGTAGAAAGAAGTGCCATCTCTAAGAATGAAAGAACTAAAAGGAACTTTTGTTAGCTGCTGGTGCCACTCTGTGGGCCTCACCTGCATCACAGTTCATGCAGTTTCACAAAACTTGTTCACCTCCTGTGTTGCTGTTTGAACGTCTTTCCCCCCAATTACCATGAATTAAAACAGGCAAGGCGATGGTGAGAGGAGTTTAGAAAGGGATGTTACTGACAGCTAATAGCTTCAATGCTTGAGTCCCAGTGCACATGTGGTGCCCAGCACAAGGCTTTCCCTTGTGTTTTCCTTTGGACATTTTTCCAGTGTCATTTACTGAGGCAAATGCATTTGCTGAAGGGTGAAATGGGGCAAAGGAGAGAAAGTTCAAAGGGGAGACTGTGGAGCCGGATATCTGGGGGTTAGACTGACCCGTGCTCTCCCTTCTAATTCTATGATCTTCTGAGTTTGGAGCTGAAATCTACCAATTATTCAGGGTTTGTCTGACCTACAGCAAAGGCTCACCAGAGCAGTGAAAGAGGTTGCCTCTTGTTCCCTAATAATCATGCAGTACATTTATAAGAGACACAGAGTTTTTAATATTCATAGATATGCAATTTTGTTAAGATAGCATTAAAATGAATGCTTTTCCCCACAGATACAAACAGATACCTGTACTGTCCATCACCATGACTTGAAAATGAAAAATGAAAGAACAAAAGTAAAGCCTTCCTGAGAGAGCCATGTGTGTGTGTGTGTGAGAGAGACAGAGGGAACCAGAGACAGAATTGCTGCCTCTCTCCGCAGACAGCAGAGTTCTTAGGGATTTAAAGACACATTACACAGAAAACAAAGATATAACAGTCACATAGCCAAATGAGCCACAGTTGTAAGTACATCTCAATTAATTTAAATCAGTATTACTGGAAAGTTGCCATTACCAAACCTTGTGGAAGAAGAGAAAAAGAAATAGACAATTTAAACTGAAATTGGACTAATTTGAATTTATTATTTTGAAAAGGGTAAAGAACTTGAATGCCAGGTATTATTGAAAGATTTATGGAGAATTCTTCTTCAGATGTGTGAATGTTTCAAAATGTACAATCTGAGTGCTGGGTATTAGGCCATGATTTCTTATGGTATCATTTAATTTCTTAGTGTCTGCGCTTTGTTATTTGAAATTATGACTTTCCATTTAAGCTCCACTTGAGAAACACTGGGCCTGATCCTGCACCATTAAAGCCAATAAGTGTTTACCAATGGGAACAGGATCCGGGCTGTGAAGCAGCTTGTCCATTGCTATGATAAAATAAGAATTGGGAGCCCAGAACTAATTCCCCAGTTGAATGTATCATGGAGATATGTTTTATTAGGCTGATTGGTTTAAGACTTATGGGTAGGAGTTCAATTAAAAAGGACATTAAAATGTTTCAGGACCATGTTTAATTTTTAAAAATAGATTCATGGAGCTGTAGATTCATAGAATTTAAAGCCAGAAGGGGTCCTTAGATCAGTGGTTCCCAAACTTGTTCTGCTGCTTGTGCAGGGAAAGCCCCTGGCGGGCCGGGCCAGTTTGTTTACTTGCCGTGTCCGCAGGTTCGGCCGATCGTGGCTCCCAGTGACCACGGTTCGCTGCTCCAGGCCAATGGGAGCTGCTGGAAGCTGCGGCCAGTATGTCCCTCGGCCCACGCCGCTTCCAGCAGCTCCCATTGGCCTGGAGCGGCAAACCGCGGCCACTGGGAGCCGCGATTGGCCAAACCTGTGGATGCGGCAGGTAAACAAACCGGCCCGGCCCGCCAGGGGCTTTCCCTGCACAAGCAGCAGAACAAGTTTGGGAACCACTGCCTTAGATGATCAAGTCTGACTTCCTGTATAACACAGGCCATTAAATTTCACCCAGTGACCTGTTTTCATTGAAGTATATAAATAAAAACCATTCGAAAGGGAGGAAATGTGGACTCAAAATTCCACAAACATCTTTAGCATTGATTCTAGATCAACTCCAATGGTGATATTGGTATAACGTGTATTACATAGAAACACATATGTGCCTAAAACTAAGGCCTGGTCTAGGTCTCATTGAAGTCAATGATATAACTTCCATGGTCTCCAGTGCTGATGGATCAAGCCTATAAACAGGATAGGGCTGGGGCCATATGTTAGAGGGGACAGCCAGATGACTTCAGCCCTGCAGGAAGTCCAAACCTGAAGTATGGACAGTGGGTGGGATGCCAGAAAACTGTGTGACCCCACAGTTGCAGAGGGTTTTGGGAGCTCAGGATGTGGAAGAAAGGCAGGACAAGTTCCCAGCACTGGAACTTAATGGGCTGGAGAGACTGTCTTATGAAAGAAGGATAAAAAGCAATTTTAGGTTGGCCGTCTGGAAAAGCTTCCTCATGGTGAGATGTATTAGGCTGTGGAATGGACTCCCAAGGCAAGTGGATCAAGAAAATTGTTCACCAATCATTAATAGGGTTGACTAGCATCACATGTACATCACTTGTGTCCCAACTATGGGCTTTATTTATTGTTAGATTGTAAGATGGAGTACTGTTGCTAGTGTGTAAGATCATGAAGTGAAAAAGTTTAAAAAAACATTACGTAGGCAAGGAGAGGATGTGATCTGCTGCTGCAATAGAGAGCCACACTATCAGCATTTTAATTTCATCATTTTTTATTTACAGTGATCTTTATATCAGCAAGGGATAGATATTAGTTCAGAGAACGGCAGAATGTTCACCTGCTTGGAGAATTCTCAGAGGTCACAGTTTAATTATTGCACATCACCTCTCAATAGATCCTTCCAGTTCATCACAGCTTGGAGGATGGTCATATTTTGAAAAGTGACTATATAAATGGCATTGTGGGGCTCCATGCATATAATCTTTCTGGGACTCCAGATCAAATTAATAAAAATAAAAATGGTGTTTTTTCAGGCTGCTGACTCTGCAAACTCAGCCTGAGCTCTAAGAATCAAGCAGGGTTCTTTTTTTTCCCGTATGTCACCACCAATAATAAAAGCACTCCAGGCCAAATTTTGCCCTCAGTAACTTGTGCAGTCCCATTCCCATCAATGGCTTTGCACAAGTGTAACCAGACTTCAGTAAATAATTCTGTGGATGATGCAGAAGAAGGCATAGACTCCAGCTTCTTCTCTCTGAACTCTGCTGGCTCTTCAGGATGAACACACATAAAAAACATATTTAGTCACTAAAGTCAGTCACTCTGAGTCTGATACATGCACACAGCAGAGCTACTGAATGAAAAGTGACCATTTTTACATAGTCACTTTTCAGAATATAATGCACCCTAAATACTTTATTAAGAGAATAATCACAAGTATTAAAAATTTAACAAACTCAACAGCACTCTTGCTAATGCTCTACACATTCATTTCTCAAGGGTGACGTTGTGCTTCTCATTTTGAGGCTTGGATTTTCCTTCAATGCAGCTGATGATGTGAAGGGGAGTGGGGCAAGTTTCATCCTTCTCAGTCTATTTCATATGCTAAAGGGACAGAAAGGGTATAATGCATGGGTAAAAATGGAATTGAATTCTGTGGTCTGGAGCCAGCAAGTCTTCACCATACAAAACAGAGTTAGATTGGATAGAGACGTACAGTATGGAATCCCACCATTTAGCATCTTTCTTAGTGGGATTTTATAAGTTACGGATGTTATGGGGACTGCCCAGATGCTACAAGGGCCTTATAAAAATGGGCTACCAATCCACAACAACCTGCAGGATGGAAAAAGGTAATGAGCTGATGCAGTCAGTGATCTGGACCTTATGTCCTGGTGTCAAGAAATCCCAGGCTGAGCAGACACATAACTATTGACCTCAGAGAAGGAGAGCATCTGGGATGTGGTAGCCTGCATTGCCTTATGAATGATTAATATGGAGAGACCAAAACTGGAACCATGTATCCAGATCCCATCCTGAATGCCAATGGTTCAGATATAATTAAACCTTAATCCAAACAGACCTTGGTTTTGCAAAACACGTCCCAGGGTGACAAGGTTTGGCAAAACAAAAACCCACCACTAGTTGCTCTCACCTCCAGCAATTAAGTCCCTGGCCTCTTACGCCAGGAGGAGATGGGAACACCTCAGTGACAATTCATCCTGGATTCTTTAGCCTTCAAGGCCACCTCTGATTAAGACAGAAGAGACGAGTCAAATGGTGCATGCAGAAATGGCAGGACTGTGATCTTTTTGGAGGAGAAGAGGAATCACAACAGAATAGAGAGAGCAGAATCCACTTACAGGGGTCAGATCCACTTCCGCTACTTTCGTCAGGGAGGCTGGACTGACCTACAATGAACAAAAATCAGGGCTTAATCCTGGAAATCTACATAGTCTGTGCTTTGAGATCTACTGATGAAAAGTGCTCCATCAGAGCTAGGCATTATCATTATTATTTTAGAGAGAATGTGAGTCTGCTTGCGTGCTGAGCTAGAGAGCCTGTCTTTTTAGCTCAATCTGTAATGACTCGTGTTTAGCTGTGGAGGTCCCTGGTTGAATCCCTGGTGTTGGCCCAGATGACACTCATTACAGTGGGGAGTCCCTTTAATTCATAGATATCAGGATAGATCATATACAGCTGAGGAGAGCATTCATATGGCACTGGACCCAGCCTGTCCTTTCCTGAGGGCCAAATCAGGGAGCTGCTTAGGTTGTGGGTGAGTAGGAGGCTAAAATTCAGTGCATTGTGGAGGATTCAGGTGTAAGGAGGGGACTAGGGGCTTCTTTCACCTTGTCAGTCTCTCTTGGCAGGTAAGTAGAGAAATGTAAAAGCAGTAACAAAGTAACAGAAAGAAACAGAATTAACTTACCCATAGGTTGCCCATTGGGCTCCCAGCCTAGCTCTCCACTGACTTGTCCATTAGGTTCACCACTTGTTTCTCCGCTAAGCTCCCCACTTGCTTGCCCAGATTCAAAGGCACCGGATTCCTCTTGGAGAAACAAAAGAGAATAATATATAAATATGTATCACAATTAGGTAACAACTCTCTGTCAGTAATGTTATCCTTATGCTTTGGGCTCTAGTCCCATGGGATTGGGGAACAAAATGTACACAGTGTATGATGCTCTCATTTGCTTCCATTTTTTGCCTCCCTTCCAACCCCAGCCCATCCTTGGGATTCAGAGGGAAGTGATAGTTTTTTCTCACTAGGATGAGGAGAAACCCTTTGGAAAACTAAAGGCAAGGATATTAGGGAGCCATAAGAGTAAGTATTAGTGATGTCCAGCAGGGTCCAAGCTCCTGTGTGATAAATAGGGATTGTCCTGAACCTGCACCCCAGCTGCTACAGGGCCTGGGGTGGTTTATTATAATTAGGCTGATTGGTTAGGAGGTAAATCAAATGGACCAGAATATAGTAAAGGATGGATACACTCACCAGATTTGTCCCCACTTAGATCCTCTGTAAAAATAAAAGAGAAGTTCATCAGAATTGACAAGAACTTGTCCAGCTCAGAAACGTTCCCACATATTCAGGGCTCATTTCCCATCCTGATCACACGGATCTAGTGTGTGTACAGGTCAAACACAAGGAGAAGGTTACTGAGATTAACCAGAATGTGCAGGAAACAGAACAGACCTAGACATGTTTGGAGACTTGCCAAAGAGGAAGTTTAAATGCCAGTAATTTAAACCAACAGCTCATTCCAAAAGAAATCAAAACAAAAAATGTCTTACACCAAAATGTAGGCGGTGGTTCTGGTTCTGGTTAGGGTTACGGTTCTCCCTTAGGGTTTGAGGGATCTCAGGTTAGGTTTTTTATTTTAGTTTAGTTTTTATCTCCGGCTTGCTCCTGAGGCTGTTTTTTTCGGGGGCTGGCGGTTTAGGGGAACAGGGACTAACTGTGCCTTTTTCTCTGATTCTTGTACAGCAATGAGCACATTGTCAGAGGGGCAACAAATAATAACAATATTGAAATAACTGGATTTACTGGATAAGAAGCACAGAAGAGAGGATTGTGAGAGCCTTAAGCTGGAGAAAGAAAGAGAATGGATCAAATCCATCCCTGTGTGACTTCAGGGACTTTCATAATGTGTTCAGGTTACCTTGTGCTTGTATGAGAGGAGGCATAAGCAAAACAATCAGGGCTGGGAGGATCAAGATCTTCTTCAGCATAGTTGGTATCTTGTGTGAAGCCTGAGTGACAGGTGAAGAAGAAAAATGAAGGTTTCAGTGTCCAGCTGAAAGGATCTAGGGGTCTATGTAAAGCAAATCCTCAGGCCTGCCCTCTCCATAATCTACCTGAGAACAAGAGGTTCAGGTTACACACATGTAGGATAATAAAAATAAAGAATTAGAGTTAGCTTAAGTTTGGTTAAGGAAATATATATGTGTTGTAAAGAAAGGCCTTGAAAATAATGAGTTATAAGGTCAAAAGGAATGAAGTAGGGAAGATGTCCAGACATGCAAATATCATAGAATCAGAGAAGTGTAGGACTGGAAGGGACCGCAATAGGTCACCTAGTCCAGTCCCCTGCAATCAAGACAGGAGTAATAGGCACTTCCCACATCTAACTTCTGTGATCTGGTGCCAGGCATATTAGCAGGAACACTGTTCTGTTTCTTTCCCAATAAGCAGACTTTGTTACAGTTTATCGCAGGAATTGCATCTCCAGGAAATGCTGAAGATTGCTAGGGATCTTGAATATTGAGTTTTCTGTTAATGGACAGAATTCCAGGGCAAGGTGTGAAATGTCACAAACTCCCATCTCTGCGGAATTAACCCTTCCCTATATTAGACAGTTTTACCCTGTCCCCTGATAACCTGTCTGTAAAGCAGCCTATAGGAACAATGCACCCAATTCCCAAAAGAAAGGGTTTAAAATTTTCCATATTAAGAGATTTCAGATACTTGTCTAACATTTTACTAGTTACCTTTCTCAAGTCACTAAAATGTCTGTTCTATGCTGTGCCTGCTGAACAAGGTCACTCCATCCTGTTTGCATTCTTTTAATTATCTTGTTCAACCCTCACAGAGCTAATACTATGTGGATAATATATCAAGGGAGGCAGCACTTATCAGGAAAGGCTAAGAGAGTGGGTAAAAGGGCAGAGAGAAACCCTGAGACAGAACCATCAGGAATCAGAGCCATTGAACTGAGACCAAGGAAAAAGCCAGGACAATCTAAGCAGTCAGAGGATTCCAGACAAAAGGAGACGGGTGAGAAGCAAAAGAGAGAGAAGTTCCGATAAAGTTGTAACACCAGCTTTGACCAGCCCATTTAATTTTAGTAACTATTTATTTTGATTTCTAATATACAAAGTTTTTTTCAGAGAATCTCTCTCCTCCTTGGAGACAATTCCACAGTCTCAAAAGATTTGACTCCATACTTTGAATTTTTAAAGCACCTTCCTTCCAAAGTTCTGCAGATTTTACAAACATTCATGAATTAATCTTAACACCGAGGTGAGCATTATTATTTGCATTTTACAGATGGGAAAACCGAGACATAGAACAGAAGTGAAGTGACTTGCCACATTCAGCTAGGAAGCCTATGGCAAAGCCAAGAACAGAGCCCAAGTCTCCTGATGCCAAGGTCTGTGATTTAACCATGTGGCCATTTCTCCTACTCAAATGTTTCTGAACAGGCAACCTATTTTTCCCTTTGTGAAGTTTTTTTCCTGTTTTCTTCTGTTTATACCCTCGTTGGTCACTTACACAGTTCCTCCCCTCCTTGGCATTTCAACCCTTATTATTCATTTTTCTTCAGAAAGGTGACTTCCAAGTCTTCTCTAAAGTTTTATAATTAAGAAAGCCTGGACAGCCTAGTTTTAACACTTCAGAAAAAGAGATTGTCATATATCTCATCAGAGAGGAAAATGCCCTGAGTCAAAGAGGCTTTATATGTTTGTGTGTGTGCACGCGTGCATGTGTGGGTGAGAGAGAGAGATTTTTTTTGCCCACTGCTGAAGGGCCAGAGATTACATTATCCTGATCTGGAGCCTAAGAAGCCATGGTCCACGAAGCAAGCTGTACCTGAGAATCCCCAGACTGATGAATTAAAGACCTGATCAACTGATCTGACCACAACATCCAAAATGAAACCAGAGCTGAGCAGGGAACTAAAAGAACCCGCTAAACACCTGCCCATCTGTCATCCGTTGATTTTTGTCTGCCAGCAACCATCAACAGCCAGATATTTCTGGACAGAACCTAAGAAACACTAAGTAGAAACCAAACACTGACAACTGAAAACCACAGACTCAGCTAATAGTCCCACATATACAGTAATAACTTCCCTCTGCTGAGAATGAGGGAGACATTAAACTTCTCGGCTGAAGATGTCTAAAACATTGTAATGGGCTGTGTGCCAAAGCCACATGCCAGCAGACAGGATATGGGAGCTCTGTATGCCAATTTTGCAGTGACCAACCAAGATGACACCTTAAATCTTTTTAATTCACAATTCCTTATTTTAGTCAAAAGATTATCCCTCCTTCAGTTTTAGTGAGCTACACACACACACACACACAGAGCTCTCTGTTCATAGTTACCTTCAGAAGATTGACCTCTCCACTGAAGATCCTTTTGCAGCAACCTGACACCTGGTTATCTGCTTACGCGTCTGTCTGGCTTATAGTCAGTGATGATTTCTAATTGGTTTGAAAATTGTTTCTCATCTCCATATTTGCATATATGTAGTTTACTCTGGAGCTCCCCATTTCTGAACCGATGACTTACTGTAAGGGCTAGGAGTTTATGTGGCAGGTAGGGCAGGAGCTAGCAACGAGATTTTCCAGTACATAGTTCTGCTACAGATTATAACTTTTGGTTTCTGCTGTTTTACTGGACAAATGACATAAAACCCCATATCGTTTTAGACTCCATAGCTTCATGGCCTTCTCTTGCTTCTAATGAAGGGACTAATTAATGTAGATTGGAGATTTAATTTGTTAGTATAAGGTTATTTGAGATCCATAAGTTAAAGACAGGTATTACTAAAGAGACAACCTCAATTTGAAATCTAGTCAATTTATTATATATATTGTCATTAGTCATTTCAGGTTCTTCAGCTGCCTGGAAGGCCTCCTGCCAATTCTTATGGTTGTACAACTACATTTCCCTAATTTTAAAAAAAATGTTTCTCTCCTCTGTTGCTGTGTGAAATTATACCAGGCATGATTCTGGCCTAGTGCATGTATCTGCGGTGTGCAAAATGAAGTAGTGAGCATGCTATGCTCAGTACAAAAAATTCATATCTTTGCCTTATCAATACTATTTTTTCCAATTTCACTACCATTTCCCTTAAGTGCAGCTGCCAACACGACAAGCTCGAGCTGTTTTTTAATAAAACTCTTTATTGTTTACAATAGGCTCATCAGAAATCAGTACAGTGCATTGAAAACAATAACATAACTTCCAGAGTATATCAATGCAGTTCTCTGTGTAGACAAGCTCTAACTCCAAGTTTGAATTTTGCATCTTAGGCCAATATCTATGTACAAAGCCGATCATTTGATAATTGCTGGCATTATGGAAATAAGCAATAAATTCAAATGGTTCAGTTTTCAAAGAAACTACATAGATGAGACGCAACTGCAGTGTGATTGTGACGTTCCCCTGGTGTTATCTGGACCAGTGATCTGCTAGGTCACGCCAATCCTTGACTCTGGGAGCCAGCCTTACCTTGCTCTGCTGTGAGAATCCCCACCCCTGGGCTGTTCATGCACAGCCTCTAGCATGTAAACCGCTCCCAACTATGTGAGTGAGCATTTTTGGCCAGCCACTGCTTGGATTGTGCAACCGAATGACACTAGCCAATATCTCTGGTCCCAGACACAACCTTAGGAACCTCCATCTTGCAGTGTCCAGTTATGCCCGCTGGACACTGCAAGCTTATATGAGTTCATCAATTTAACAAAGAAATTGATATGCACCACGCTTGTTATCCCAAGGGGAGTCTCTGACACATTTCAAACCACATGCACTGCTTCAGGTAGAATAAACAAACAAATTTATTAACTACAAAAGATAGATTTTAAGTGATTATAAGTCAAAGCACAAGCAGTCAGATTTGGTCAAATGAAATAAAAGCAAAACTCATTCTAAGATGATCTTAATGCTTCCAATGCCTTTACAGACTTAGATGCTTAGATCCAAAACTTGGATATTAGGAAAAACTTTTTCACTAGGAGGGTGGTGAAGCACTGGAATGGGTTACCTAGGGAGGTGGTGGAATCTGATTCCTTAGAGGTTTTTAAGGTCAGGCTTGACAAAGCCCTGGCTGGGATGATTTAGTTGGGGATTGGTCCTGCTTTGAGCAGGGCGTTGGACTAGATGACCTCCTGAGGTCCCTTCCAACCCTGATATTCCATGATTCTATGATTCTCACTACAGGCTGGCCGGTTGCCCTTCAGCCAGGCTCTCCCCTTTGATCAGCACTTCAGTCGCTTGGTGGTGGTGTCTGTAGATGGAGGTGGAAGAGAGAGAGCATGGCAAATGTCCCTCCCTTTTATCTTGTTCTTTCTTCCCTCTTGGCTTTGTACCCTACCCCTTCAGAGTCAGGTGAGCATTACCTCACTGTAGTCCCAAATTGACCAAGGTAAGGGGGGTGACTCACTCTAGAGTCCAACAGATCCTTTGTTGCTCCCTAGGCCAGTGTGGTTTTTTCCTGTGAGGCTGAGCTGGGTTTGTCCCATACATGACCTGATGAGGTGTGAACTGCTCCTCTTCTCCTGGAGAGTTTTGCCTGGGCTTGTTTTAAGCCATGAGGACACATTTTCAGCCTCATAACTATATACATGAAATTACAACCTATAACATCACTATAACAACAATGCTCAGTGCATCATGAGCCTTACGAAGACATCCAACATGACAAACTTTGCATTGAATCCCACACAATCATATTATAAGGATGAACATGGGGGTGTAGGGTGTTCCCCCAAGGTACAAAGTGTCACAGTGATCAAACTGGAAGCCTATCTTTTATCAAAGTCATTTCAAAGAAAGAGTAATTTATGAGCACTTTCAACCGGCATTTGATGATCTTTCATTGAAGAGAGACTTGCTGAGTTGAGTTATCTGGAAAAGATTGAGACAAATGGTGTTAATTACAGACTTTTTTTTTGAATGTATAACCGGACTGGAGTGAGTGCCTTCTCTTGGGGAGTAGGAGAGGAGTTGTGTGATTTTGGGTTTCGTCATAAATTTCAGCATGGCCAAGAACTGGTGATTAGGAATATGAATGGGGAGCCATTGCCACAACATGCCTTCTTTAGGCCTCTTGCTTGTATCAGTTTCCTCCACCTTTCCCCATTCCCATGATACCCACACAACAACTGCCACAGGAGCTGCTGTTTTGTCTTCATTCTAACAATTTCCTGGGAGAACAATCATGAGATGGAAAGAAACACATTTTGCAGGCCTGTGGGAAATTATTCAGCTCCTGTCAGTAGTGGGGCTGCTTTCTACACTCCATTCTTTGCAAAAGCCAAGTGTTCCATTGTCACTCCCATCCCCAGCACGATGTGCTGTCTGTCCAGACAGACACCAATCCCCACAGGACCTTTTTCTTATCTCCACAAATGGCTAAATGCCTCCATATGTCTGACATTGACAGCTGCAATACTTTTCTGAAATTGCACCCTGATATCCACTGGGGCCCTGCTGCCATTACTATGAGGATTTTTTATTTGATGCTCCTGGCACAGAGCCTTTTGTTCTCTTGGCACAAGGTCCAAGACTAACACACCTTGTGCTGTCTGGTGGCAGCACACAGGGTTTCCCTTAGTCCTGGCCTTGACTCAGCAGTTATGGAAGCAACTACTGGCTACACTAACAGTATGATGGTTAAGGTATTTGGTGTATTTGTGGGGTTATCTCCCATCCAACCTGAAAAATCTAAAATTAAGTTACCACTTCTAAAAAGTGGCCTCAGATAAAAAGGGCAGAGTCCTGGTAGTTAGCCTGATTGGTAATTCCACCAAAACATGAATGGTGTCAGAACTTGCTTAGTAAAGTATAAAATGGCCCATTATACACAAAACCACCTGGGAGAGCTAGATATTATCTGAGTGCAGCTGTGAAGTGGCTGGACAAGTGAATTGTGACGGGCATATAGCTGAAGGGGGTCCTTCCACATCCTGGTCTGATGTCTGATCATATTTTCGTGAAAACAAATTCTTGAATAAAAGTGACTTACTCTGTGTCAACTGGTCTGCAGCACTTACCATCACATGTTTACACAGCGCAGAGCTAAGAGGATCACAGTAACTAGCAGAATCAGTGTAATAATCCCAAGGACTGCAATAATATACAACCAGCCTGAGCACTGAGAGGTGGGACCTGCCCATAAGAAAAGGAAGAGGTGGTTTGCAGTGGAATGAAGCTGCTGACATTTAGCACTGTGTTGCCTGTTTTGCCTCCCAGAGAAATACCTTTTCCATCACTGGAAAAAACTCATACCCATAGTCTGACCAGTGCTAATTTTTAGCCTTTGTGACTGAGGAGAAAATGCCTGAAAATGTGAACCTCAAAGGCTGAAAAGCCATACAGCAAATAAAAAGAACCCCAAATGTACTATCTTTAAGGTCTCCAAATTGTTAAGCCAATCCCTGGATTATGGAGGCCTGACTCCTAACGTTGAATGCTTGTGGTTCTACTTTATAGAAGTGGTAAATAACCTAAGCCTTATGAAGAGATGGAAAGCAGGTAGGGCTTGAGAGTGAATCTCCAACACAATGGGAGAGAAGCAAAGGGGAGGACAAGGAAATGGTTTGATACAAAGAAGACAAAGAGCTGCATATTGCCATTCCTTAGTGCTTATGCATAGGTCTGCCAATGCCCCTCAGTCCTGCCCTGCAGCCCCGCTGCTATTCCAGCCCTGGGCTCCCCACACATCCCTGCCAATGCCCCTCAGTCCTGCCCTGCAGCCCCCCTGCTAGTCCAGCCCTGGGCTCCCCTCACTGCTCTGCCAATGCCCCATAATCCTGCCCTGTAGCCTCCAGCTATTCCAGTCCTGTAATCTCTCTTGAGGAGAGACCTGCAATTCATGCCAACCTGTGCTATTCTGGGGGGACCGTACCAAGATTTACAAGAGAACCACCAAACTCCTCTTAATTTTTGATGTAATCGGGAGTTTAACACAAGGTTTCAGGGGTAAAAGGCAGTTTCTCTAATCTGTTCTTCCAGCAAGACCATCTATTGTATTTACATTTATAATGTAGGGGGGAAAAGTTTAATCCATTAATCCCCACCTCCATCATTTCTGCTCCCACCCATAATGCTTGTCTTAACACCCATTCATTTCTTCTTCCCATCCCCATTCCTCTACACTTATCCTGTTTTCTCTGAGTGAAATTCCCTATGGGATGATGGAGTTAGGCTGGGCATCTGCCCCCCTGTGGTTTTTTAAAGGGATTTAAATGAAGAGCGGGAAGTGGTTGAGATCCTTTATGAGGCATTTCAGCCTGGAGAGAAATAGAACAAAAGACTGAAAACCTGAAACAGCTAGGCGTTTACAATGGAAAAGGCAATAAACACTTAGCAGGGCTAAGAAGGACACAGCCTACTAATATGTCAACACACCAAAGTCACCAACAAGATTTGTTAGGACAGAGGCTAATCCCAATTACACTGGTGTAAAATTAGGAGGAACTTCACTGAAGTC
This sequence comes from Natator depressus, assembly GCF_965152275.1. Taxonomy (NCBI): domain Eukaryota; kingdom Metazoa; phylum Chordata; order Testudines; family Cheloniidae; genus Natator; species Natator depressus. The sequence goes on along the minus strand of NC_134234.1, from coordinate 211,142,610 downwards.
AACCAAGTTTTTCTATATTTACACAGTTGTAACAGAGATCAGATTCTGACCCATTCTGTCTTCAGGCTGTCCACCAAGCTTTTACCAAGAAACACATACTGAGACATTTGGTCTGTCTTTTATTTGTGGTAAGAAATTCAGATTAACCTAACAATGGAAAAACATTGGGTGCGCTCGTTTAGCATTTTTCTGTGGTTAGCGTTGCCTCTAAAAATATCTTAAAGGCTCCTGTTGATTTCCGTTCATTCATTAAGTGTTTACTGGTGTTATTTAGAACATGCTTTATATTATCAGTAATGCTGAAAATTAAAAGGCACAAACAGAGTATTTACAGGGTGAATAAATGGCTCAGATTCATCCCTGGTACAATTCCTCTGGCTTCAGTGGAGTAACACAAAGGATTAATTTGCTTTCTGGTTTAACCTTCTAGTTACTCTCTAATAACTTTTCTTTCAGTGTCTCAAATGAAAACTGAGGAAGAGGAAGTATAAGAGTAATAAAGATGAAATTAACATAGATAAGTAAGATTTAAAATGAACATCTTCACTACAATCATGCTCACTTTTAAAAACTGTATTTACTTTCAGAGCTAGTTTCAAAAATGGGAAAAAATCATAATACATTTTAAGATAATTTCCCCTCATAATATTAAAAAAATTGTTAGAATTTACTAAAAATTTAATCAAAATTTTATTAGCCTTTTTTGTTTATCATGTATCATTTCCACAAGAGGAAATTTTCTAAAATGTTTCTAAATTTTGAAAGTTTTTAAAATCTCACCTTGTGAGTAAGCTGCCCAAGACATTTTAAAAGCTTTTAGAAAATCCTCAATAAATGAAGGACTTTGATAAAAAATATCAATTATATTTAAAAATCTATAACCCCCATTTAAATATAATTTATTTGTAAAATTATTTGCATTTTAAAATTGTTAGAATAGCTATGCTTACTTTCTATTTCCCCCTAAATAACAAAAACAATCTTCAACTGCAAGGGTGGGATTTTTAAATATGTTCATTGTTGGCCTAACGGCTCCCACTTAAGTCACTGGTAAAATTCCCATTAAGTTCAGTGCAAATAGAGTTAGGCCAGTGCTGAGCACTCTTGCAAATTCCAGTCAAAATGTTTTTTTCTTAGCGTTTTTTATGTATTGTTTGGTCATAGAGTGAAATTTCTCTAGACTTTGTCTAATTTGCACTTTCTGACAATATGTATGTTATTATATTTATGATAAACTACGTAGAACTTTTTCAACAGTAATCCTATATATGTGAATATATGTAAATATATCTATGTACAGATACACAAAGAGAATGTGGTGATAGTTGTGATGGATGTAGCTACAAAACTGGTGAGTTTTATGTATTCTACCATTACATTTCTAAGACTCCAATCCTGCATATACATACACACTTTACTTTATTATTGGGAACCTTACTGTCAGACAGCTGACTCCCATTTAAACCAAATGAGAGTTAGGCTTCTGTCAAGGTTCCTTCCTTCTGTGAGAGTGAGGGATCATTTTTCAGGATAGGTTGTAGATCTTTGATGATGCGCTGGAGAAGTTTTAGTTGGGGGCTGAAGGTGACAGCTAGTGGCATTCTGTTATTTTCTTTGTTGGGTCTGTCCTGTAGTAGGTGACATCTGGGTACTCTTCTGGCTCTGTCAATCTGTTTTTTCACTTCAGCAGGTGGGTACTGTAGTTTTAAGAATGCTGGATAAAGATCTTGTAGGTGTTTGTCTCTGTCTGAGGGATTGGAGCAAATGTGGTTGTATCTTAGAGCTTGGATGTAGACAATGGATCGTGTGGTGTGTTCTGGATGGAAGCTGGAGGCATGTAGGTAAGTATAGCAGTCCGCAGGTTTCCGGTATAGGGTGGTGCCCCCACCCCTCAAAAAAATTATCCAAAGAACTAGACACTTCCTTCAAAATCTTTCAGTTTGTCAAAAACACAGCAGAGAATTTTTGACCAGCCCTAGTTTTGATGTAAGGTTCCCTCAATAAAGACCCGATCCTACAAGTTCTGATTGGAGTCAATGGGAGCTTGAGGTGCCCAGAACTTCACAGGACCGGGCACCAAAACAACTAATAGCTGACACTATATGTAAGCCGTTGACAAACACAATATGGCCACTGTTGTTTCCTTGCAGGAGCACAGCAATCCCTGTGTCTGATTCATTGCTTTTACAGTTATTTTCAGATCCTGTAGATACTGCAACTGGCAAATAAAAAGTGTTCAATATCCCTTCCCCAAGGAATTTTGAATGCCAATCTAATAAATAACCCTGGTTAAAAAAAAATAGTTAAAACTATTTTCCTCCCTTTGTGTAGAAGACATTTACCACATAAAAAAATCAGAACCTTTCCAGGAAATCTGAAGGATTAAGTTTTATTCATAGTTTAAGGCCAGTAGGAACTATGGTGATCATCTAGTCTTTCTGACCCAGTATGCCAGTTTTACCTAGCTAAAATGCTCATCTGGATCATTAATCATTAACAGAAATGGGATCTGAGCAGATCATAGAACCATAGAAATGTAGGGCTGGAAGGGATCTTGAGAAGTCTTCAAGTCCACCCCCGTGCTGAGGCAGGACCAAAGTAAACCTAGAACACTCCTGACAGCTGTATGTCCAACCTGTTCTTAAAAACTCCAATGATGGAGATTCCACAACCTTCCTTGGAAGCCTATTCTAGAGCTTAACTACCCTCATAGTTACAAGGTTTTTCCTAATATCTAGCCTGTATCTCCCTTACTGCAGATTAAACCTATTACTACTTGTCCTACCTTCAGTGGACATGGAGAATAATTGATCACCATCCTCTTTATTACAGCCCTTAACATATGTGAAGGCTGTTTTCAAATCCTCCCTCAGTCTTCTTGTCTCAAGACTAAACATACCTAGTTTAGTTTGAACCTTTCCTCATGGTTCAGGTTTTCGAAACCTTTTATCATTTTTGTTGCTCTCCTCTGGACTCTCTCTCCAATTTGTCCACATCTTTCTTAAAGTGTGGTGCCCAGAATGGGACACAGTACTACAGCTATTAAATAACTCCTAGACTACATGTAATATGATTATTTTAACGGCGTGCAAACATGATAAAACACAAAAAAAGATGGACTTTCATATTTCCCAAGATACTGTAATACCCGAAGGGATAGCCTCTGATGTGCTGTCAGATTTCCAATGCACTTTCACCTCAGCATAGGTGGTCCTCTCTCCTGTAAGGAGACACAAAATGTTGTCAACAGTAGACCTTTGAATTATCAAGGCCCAGTCCTGCAGGGTGCTGAACTCCTGCAGTTCCCATTTACTCCAACACCTTGCAGAGTCAAACCTTTGGTGAGAAAATAAAAAACAAGAATAAGTTTGATTCTTCCCTGAAAGGACACATCTGCCTCCTTCCTAATAGATCAGAACAACATCACTACCCGTACTAGAGGATATTATCAAGATATTGTAATCCATGCTGTTGTTCCACTATGCAATTTTTCAGACAAATGGAAAGAATTACTGATTTATTTAATAAAATCCAGAAACTGTCTGAATTTCCAAAGGCGGGGAAATATTAATCCGGAGTTAAGCTGAGAATAAATATCCATAGTTTATTAGGAAAAACATTACAGGAATGTTGTAACTATCCCATTGAAAGCATTATGAACCCAGAAAATTCAGAGTTAAGGTTAAACTTAAAACAAATCTAAACATGATAATGTATGGAGAGGAATAGATAAGGCACTCAAGCAATCATAACTCTACCCTTTAGTGATGCTATGAGAGAAAATAAAAACAAATAAATAAAAGCTAATCTATATTTAAAAACCAGTTTACTCTAATCTCAAACTACATACACTAAAATGGTTTAGTTATAATTGTCTGGCTATTGCACAGTGTCATATGTGGTTACTCCCAGTGCAACCCAGATTTTATAAAAGTACCTGGAGACTCCCAAACCTTTTTTAAAATCAAGGGTTCCTAAAGTCAGGAGAGGTCAAACAATCTGCAAAGAATAATTAGTGCAGCATTGTGTGTGTGTGCGTGTGTTTGTGTGTATGGGAGTGTATAATACAAAGTGTTTTTATTACGGTTGGGAGTGCAAATACATATTAAAGGTACTAAGTTGAGGCATCAAATAAAGTGAAGGAGGTCATGCTGGGATATAAAACATAAATGTTGTCTTGAAATGTTACACTAAGAATGTATCCAAAAACCCTTTAGAGATACTCCTATTCCAGTTTCAGAGTGACATTTTTGTTTTGTTTAGATTGAGAAGGAAATGACTTAAATTGAATCAACATAAACCACTAGTAAATTGAAATAAGAGTATTTATAGAGAGTTTTGCACTGGTTTAGTGAAATTGGTCTAAAAACATACCTTCACTTAAGCCAGTGCAAGTTTGTGGGTAGACTTACATGTGAGGCACACCCTGTGACTTTTTGGTGTATTTAGACAATACTGTCTCATTGTTTCCTTGCTGCCCCTCATCTGTCTGTATCCAGCCATTGTTTCTTGTTTTATACTTAGGTTGTAAGCTCTTTGGGACAGGGACTGTCTTTTTGTTCTATGTTTGTACAGCGCCTAGCACAATGGGGTCCTGGTCCATGGCTGGGGCTCCTAGGCACTACAGTAATACAAATAATACAAATTTATTATTATTATTATTATGTGCTATGTAAACTTAGTTAATTCAATTCAATGACTCAGTTACACATGCCAGATTTCTCATGAGTCTTTTGTCTGTTGTCTTGCTTAGTTAAAGTACAAGAGTTCAGATTTCTTTGGAATGTATAAGTTTTATTGATCAAAATAGAATTTAAATGGGAAATTATATTAAAAAAACCAAAGATGGCTATACTATAGTGTTACAAAGTTTGAAAGAATGAATTTAACATAGACTGTTGAAACTTCTCAAGAAGTAAAGATAAAATCACCACAAACCAAGATATAATCACATAGTAGTAAATTTATCACAAAGCATAATCATATTGTTAGTAACTTATCCTAAGTATATACCCTCTTGGTAAGTGATTTTGGTACTAACAGGATATTATGGACCTTTGATATAGATCTTTTAAATTGACAGTCAAGTTAAACACAGGGTCAGTTAAAAACCAATAAATATATACATCAGTCAAAGAGTTGTGGGATTGGTTCATGCTAGTACAATCAACAGTAATTCTAAAATTACAATTTGGAAATTTAGACAATTAATTACAGAAAAATGACAATTTAATTCAAAATTGCCTTCCTAGGTCATATGAGCCATAGCCAGAATCTTCATCCTAAATATACTACAGTAATATCACACTCTCATCTCACACATTTAACCTACTCTATGCAGGTAATAGTTTAAAATTATTTCTAATTTCTCTTGATATTCGTGGTTGTTAGTGCTGCAGAGTTGTTACTGCTGCTAGTGCGACTGTTCTGGGAGCTCTGGTGTTGCTGCATGAGCAGAGAGTGCAGCTGGCTGATTCATCTGACCTTGATGCTATTCATCAAAAGAGACCACAGGCTTGGTTCAGTGGTGAAGGTGCCTGGCCAGTTTATTGTCAGCAAAGCATGGTTGTTGTGCCCCATACGAGCTACAGATACACTAACACACGTGTGCCTGTGTCATAAATATAAAGGGAAGGGTAGCCACCTTTCAGTATACAGGGCTATAAAATCCCTCCCGGCCAGAGGCAAAACCCTTTCACCTGTAAAGGGTTAAGAAGCTAAGGTAACCCCGCTGACACCTGATCCAAAAAGACCAATGAGGGGACAAGATACTTTCAAATCTGGAGGGGGAGGGAACAAAAGGTTGTCTCTGTCTGTGTGATGCTTTTGCCGGGAACAGATCAGAAATGCAAGCCTTCCGACTCCTGTTAAGTTAGTAAGTAATCTAGCTAGAAAATGGCGTTAGATTTTCTTTTGTTTAATGGCTGATAAAATAAGCTGTGCTGGAGGGAATGTATATTCCTGTTTTTGTATCTTTTTGTAACTGAAGGTTTTGCCAAGAGGGATTCTCTATGTTCTGAATCTAATTACCCTGTAAGGTATTTACCATCCTGATTTTACAGAGGTGATTCTTTTACTTTAATTAAAATTCTTCTTTTAAGAACCTGATAGATTTTTCATTGTTCTTAAGATCTAAGGGCTTGGGTCTGTGTTCGCCTGTACCAACTGGTGAGGATTCTTATCAAGCCTTCCCCAGGAAGGGCTTGGGGGTGATATTTTGGGGGAAGACGTCTCCAAGTGGTCTCTTTCTCTGTTCTTTGTTTAAAATGCTCGGTGGTGGCAGCATACTGTTCAAGAACAAGGCAAAGTTTGTACCTTGGGGAAGTTTTTAACCTAAGCTGGTAAGAATAAGCTTAGGGGGTCTTTCATGCAGGTCCCCACTTCTGTACCCTAGAGTTCAGAGTGGGAAAGGAACCTTGACAGCCTGTGACAAGTTAACAGTTCAATCAGCATGCCAAGATGCTGTCCCCTACAGCAGCACAAAGATACTCCTCCTATGACTATTCCTTTTATACATTTATACAAATAAATTACGTATTATACTCCAGATGTTGCTAGTTACCACCCTTATCCTTGTACCTGCTAGTTCAAACAAAACGTCCTCATCCATTATCCTGTCATCCCCTCTTTATCTTTACAAGAGCTCAGTGTGTTCCTGTACCATCTCTTAGGACTGCATTTACATAATTACTTGAGAGATCTGTATGGTTTTGTACCATCTTCTCTCATTGGGAAGGTGCTTACTTACCGAGTGTGTTACTGTTCTGTGAAGGCCAGGCCTGCTCTGGGTCACAGCCTTTGGCTCGCACATTAGTTATGCCTATGTCCAGCAAGGCCTACATTCCCCATTTAGATACAAAAGTGTATGGATATCCTGCAATCCCAATGTTTATTACCTCAATTTTCTTATATTACTCTAAGTAAAGGTTAAGCAATAGTAACTCTGTTGCTTTAAAAAGCCCATAAGGTCTCTGTAGTTTTGTTTAAGAAACTTGTCTGTTTCTGGTGACTTATCGTGTCTAGGCTCTGATTGCTCCAGGGCAGGCATGCACACACTCAATATAAAGGTAACTGAAAGAATGTAAACACAGTTCCTATTGGAATAATGTAATGCTATGCAGGATTTGTGTAACAAGCTATCCAATCCCAGTATTCTTTGTTTACTTAGACTCAGATCTTCAAAGGTATTTAGGACCTACCTCCTCTTGAATCAATGGGATTTAGGTGCCTTATTGACTTAGTCTTTTCTAGACATTCAAGATAAAACATTGCTAGCAAAATACAAACACAGTAGTATGTTTTAAGTCATCAACAGACTTTATAACTCAAGTACATACTTTTCAAATATTTCAGTTAATACAGTCCACTGGGACAGAAGGGAAATATATGCATAGCAGATGGCTTTTGTTAATTGATAATGAGCACTGCTGTAGAGGAAGGATTACAGCTTGTTTTATCAAGTCTTTGAAGGCATTTCTAATGGAATTTTTCCATATTTGCAAAACTGGCCTGACCATTCAAGATGCAGCATTCATCTGTGATGAGGAATTGTGATTATCCAACCAGACTCTCCTTTGTCTTGGACGTCATTATTCCACACTCCAAAGAAACAAAGGAATGCGTCTTTCTTGTAGTTTTATGTTTTGTAATTGTTTACCCTGAACGCTGGGTTTTGACAGAGCTGGGAATAACTGAAGCATCATCTTTAGCCGTTACCCAGGGGGAGGTGCAGCAAGAAGCTGAGGTTTTCCTCTAGTCCCTCCCCCTTTTTCTGGTCCTTTCAGGGGGTTCTTTTCATCACTCCTCCTCCATTTTTTTACATATGTGGGATCCTCAGGTACAGCAGGGGCTCAGGCAATCATCTTCTATGAGGCCTGAAAGGTATTTCCCCACCAAAGGAGAATTGGTGCACCACTTTGTAGGATTTTTCACTTTGTTTTTTACATTCAGGAGGTCTGATTTGGAGATTCCTTGATGAGAGAGCTAAATTGTCACAACTTTTGATGGGTTTCCAGTGTGGATTGCAGGTTAGCAATGGTCAGTCTGAATCTTTTATATCCCCAGTTGGTGCACTACTTAGGAACTGGATCTAGGCATTGGCACAGCATGTAGGAGAAATAAATTTCTATGTCTGGCCCAACTTGAGGCTCCCCTCATCTCAATTCTCACCCTTCTGTGTGGAGAGAAGAAGGCTGATGTTCAGGCATCCAGGCTAGCTGAATGTAAGTGATAGGTAGATGATTGATCTCCCCACAGAATCATAGAATCATAGAATATCAGGGTTGGAAGGGACCTCAGGAGGTCATCTAGTCCAACCCCCTGCTCAAAGCAGGACCAATCCCCAATCAAATCATCCCAGCCAGGGCTTTGTCAAGCCTGACCTTAAAAACTTCTAAGGAAGAAGATTCTACCACCTCCCTAGGTAACGCATTCCAGTGTTTCACCACCCTCCTAATGAAAAAGTTTTTCCTAATATCCAACCTAAACCTCCCCCACTGCAACTTGAGACCATTACTCCTTGTCCTGTCCTCTTCTACCACTGAGAATAGTCTAGAACCATCCTCTTTGGAACCACCTCTCAGGTAGTTGAAAGCAGCTATCAAATCCCCCCTCATTCTTCTCTTCTGCAGACTAAACAATCCTAGTTCCCTCAGCCTCTCCTCATAAGTCATGTGTTCCAGACCCCTAATCATTTTTGTTGCCCTTCACTGGACTCTCTCCAATTTATCCACATCCTTCTTGTAGTGTGGGGCCCAAAACTGGACACAGTACTCCAGATGAGGCCTCACCAGTGTCGAATAGAGGGGAACGATCACGTCCCTCGATCTGCTCGCTATGCCCCTACTTATACATCCCAAAATGCCATTGGCCTTCTTGGCAACAGGGGCACACTGCTGACTCATATCCAGCTTCTCGTCCACTGTAACCCCTAGGTCCTTTTCCGCAGAACTGCTGCCTAGCCATTTGGTCCCTAGTCTGTAGCTGTGCATTGGGTTCTTCCGTCCTAAGTGCAGGACCCTGCACTTATCCTTATTGAACCTCATCAGATTTCTTTTGGCCCAATCCTCCAATTTGTCTAGGTCCCTCTGTATCCTATCCCTGCCCTCCAGCATATCTACCACTCCTCCCAGTTTAGTATCATCCGCAAATTTGCTGAGAGTGCAATCCACACCATCCTCCAGATCATTTATGAATATATTGAACAAAACCGGCCCCAGGACCGACCCCTGGGGCACTCCACTTGACACCGGCTGCCAAATAGACATGGAGCCATTGATCACTACCCGTTGAGCCCGACAATCTAGCCAACTTTCTACCCACCTTATAGTGCATTCATCCAGCCCATACTTCTTTAACTTGCTGACAAGAATACTGTGGGAGACCGTGTCAAAAGCTTTGCTAAAGTCAAGAAACAATACATCCACTGCTTTCCCTTCATCCACAGAACCAGTAATCTCATCATAGAAGGCGATTAGATTAGTCAGGCATGACCTACCCTTGGTGAATCCATGCTGACTGTTCCTGATCACTTTCCTCTCATGTAAGTGCTTCAGGATTGATTCCTTGAGGACCTGCTCCATGATTTTTCCGGGGACTGAGGTGAGGCTGACTGGCCTGTAGTTCCCAGGATCCTCCTTCTTCCCTTTTTTAAAGATTGGCACTACATTAGCCTTTTTCCAGTCATCTGGGACTTCCCCCGTTCGCCACGAGTTTTCAAAGATAATGGCCAATGGCTCTGCAATCACATCCGCCAATTCCTTTAGCACTCTCGGATGCAACTCGTTCGGCCCCATGGACTTGTGCACGTCCAGCTTTTCTAAATAGTCCCTAACCACCTCTTCTGGTGTGATACAGCTTCTGGTGTGATACATCCCAATCATTGTGAGCAGCTCTCAACACACAGGTAACTGGCAGGTAGCTGAGCAGAGCTGTTAACTTCAGTTAAGTTATGGTTTAAGTTAACAAAGTTGTAGCTTCAACATTTAACCACACTCTTGGGTCTGTGTCTCACTGTCTCCATGTCCACATCTATGGGCATCTGTTGCTTTTAGGCTCATTTTCAGAGCATGAGAGGCCATGCATCTTTTACGTGCAAACACGTTATGGACATTCCCCAGATATTATTTTCATAACTTAGTAGTTGAGGACAGGATGAGCACCTGCCAAAAGCATCTGGTTTTTCTGTATGTGTTTTTTGTAAGAAGTCCCTTGAGGGATTCCCTTCCCCCTCCCCCTTCCCTCCACCTTTCCCCTCCTCTGCCCGCAATCAGTCTGTCTTTGGCCAGCTATCATGGTAAAGTCTCTGTTGGCTTCTTGTCTCCTTACAGACATGGCCAATGTTCACTCTCTGAACTTTACAGTCTTTCCATATTCCTTGCTGACTTTAAGTCTTTAGCATAGTTTATAGGGACTGAGTATAATAATTTTTTCTTAGTTGAGGACACTACCATCAGGAGACAGCTAATGAAATGGCAGAATGTAATCCCTCTATAACTCTTTACCTTTACTCTTTACCTTCAAAATCTCTGACTTTTCCCTTCTGTTATTCAGTTAAAATCAATAATGGTGCTACATTTTTGAGTTGGTCTGCAGTGTGTTCCATTTTCAACAATGTAACAGATCTGCATGACTACCCAAGCAGTTAGCAGCCTTGTGGGCAAACAGCCAGGCCTTATGACATGCATCAATAGCGTCCGTCTTAGGACTTTCACTTGGCTTTTCAACTTCTCAGTTATGTCAGGTTTCACACATTTTAATATCTTTATTCTCTATCGATTTGTCCATTTTATTACCCATTCTTCTTATTTCATCCAAAGAGACATTTGGCTGTTTAATCACATGAAGCTGGTCTATGTCTTTTTATATCAGTGATCTATTTAAAACATACACAGCATAAAACAGTAACTTCCTCATTTGACCTTTGTCGAGCAGGTATGTTAATAAATGTATTTACTTTTAACTTAAAATGTATTGGGATGTAACCGTCACCAGCTTTTGCTGAAAGAAAAACAGTTTATATTAACAGCCGCAGAAATCCTATATGATTTCTCAGGCCTATGCAGAAAGTTATGCCTAAACAACGACATTAGTAAATTAACAAGATTTAATACACTCAGTACTGTTGTCCCTTTTTGACCCAAGTGGCTAGTTAAAGTTTGGGACTGTGGGAATGTTCCAATAGGAAGCATAAATTGAAGGAGTCTGGTATTTTCTTTGGTGCAATCTTCTTTATTTATAAGGAATGTACAAAGTCCTGCTTCTCCAAATGCAGGAGGAACTAAAAACTAAAGGAGCAGTTTCTAAGCTTACATCCCTAAAGCCTCTCTAGCCAAAATCAGACCCCAAAGGTCTCCCTCTATCTCAGTGGTTTTCAAAATGGGGTATGCATACCCTGAGCTGTTTTCAGGGGACACGTGAGAAAAATCCTGTAATGGTGGACAACATATCATGTTATTCCTTACAGACCTTCCCCCCTCCCCCACAGCCCCCTGTTTTCAAAGATATTTTGTGGCCCTATCTCAGGTGGGGGTATCTAGTAATTACATTATTTGGAAAGGGGTATGCAGCCTAAAAAGTTTGAAAACCACTGCTTTAGCTTTTTCCATAGTCACACTATTCTTCTAAGCTCCTGCTTGGCTTTCTTGCCTCTGCCTCTGTCTCTGTCTCTGTTCTTGTCTGTTCAGTTTCTGTGTGAACTCTCTTCCCACACACAAACACACACCCCTGCCACCAAAACAGTTCTCATCCATACGCTCCTGGGTGGATTCACATACGCTTTTGTCTTAGCTGGGGTCTTATGCTTGCAGTTATGTAAATTAAAGGGTGAGGTCACACTCATCAGTCTCAATGTGGTTTAACCCAACCCATAACAAGATTTCACCCAACTCCTAACAATATTAATCAAATCCATATGTTATTGCAAATATTTATATTTTGTACTGTTATCCTCACCCAGAAAACAAGAAGTCAGAATAAAGGGTCAATTTTCATGCTGGCAAAAATATTAACATAGTTGTGTCACCAGGTTGTGAAGCAGAGTTCCAGTCTAGCAAAGCACCTACACCCCTGTTTAAAGTTAAGAAACAGGTGATGAGAATAATTAGAGGGATGGAGAGAATTTCATATGACCACATAGATTAGGAACTTCTTTTCACCCAGTCTCATAATACAAAAGCTAGAGCCCATTCAATACAAATTCAAAATAAAGATAAAAAGGAAATACTTGTTCATACAATGCACTAGTGGCCTGTAGAATTCATTGCCACAAGAGATTTTAGCAAAATTCAAAAAGGGATTAGACATTTATATGGCTGGCAGAACATCCACAGTTATAGTAATAAATATTAAAAAAAAAAAGTTTTGGATGGAATATGAACTCTCATGCCTCAGAGCATAAGCCAAACGCTAACTATTGGGATTTAGAAGCAAATTTTGCCTGGAGGTTGGTTATTCCACGATTGGTTTCTTGCACTTTCATCTGAAATATCTGGTGCTGGCAATGGGCAGAGTCAGGACACTGGATTAGATGGACTATTGATCTGATCCAGAATGGCAATTCCTGAGTTCAGTTCGTTCAAAATAAAGAGAATCTTAAAAGCAATTAAACTCTAAAACTAATATTACCATTATAATATGACAAGTTGGGTTATTCATTGAAGAATACTCTATCAAACATGACAGGACACAGAGGCATTTCAGATAAAACAAGAGTTTTGTGCATTCAGATATTACAACACTACGTTCTACTAATTCACTCATTGTGTGCACATGGAGGCTTTGATCCTACCATTGCATCTGCCCAGTTGATCCTGGCACCCCCACTGACTTTAGTGGGGCTACATAGAGACACAAAGGTACTTCTGTGCTGATCCAATTTCAGTATGAGGACCAAACCATAAACAATGGATTAAAGAACAAAAACATTTTGTACAGTCAGCTTGTTCAGTCTCTGTGTCCCAGTGGGGATTTGTAGAAGTTGTTTTCATTGAGAAAACACTGTTCTGACAGCACATTCAGAAGGACATATTTTACTTTGATAAATATTATTGTTTCAACATATCTCGCACACAGTTGTCCTATAACCAGCAGAAACTATTTTGTGATATGAATGTAAAAAACATGCATGGTTACTTGATGCTTTTGTTGATATACTACAGATATGAGGCATTGTTGTAAGCAATTAATATTGTATTCTGAAGACACTTTTAGTTAAGATTAGTTAATTTTTGTCTAAAGCACTATATATGTGATGAGAATTATGACAATTTATTAAAAACATGAGCTATTTCCTAGTTATACCTTCTAATTTATATCTGATGCACTTTACATAAAAAAACCCATTTTTCAAGAAATAGCTTTATATCAATAGATCATATACAAATCATACAGTTAAACATTTTTAGAATGATCATAAACATGTCCATTGGTTTTGGACTGATAGTTTTCTCTTTTCAACATGTCAGCTCTATAACTGTTAGGTGAAAAAGGAAAGATTAAAATTAATAAATTTTGCAAAAGATGGTTATGTATATTTTGTATTTTTAAAAGTACTGTGATTATTATTCTTAGGAAAGTTTTATCAGCATCAGCCACTCTCTGCCAAAGAATGAATGTGTCTTTAATTTAAAAGGAGAATTAAATGTAGACAGACCTGAAAATATTTTATGGTGACTACAGAAATTCACTGCTTTAAAATGTAAAAGAACTAAAAGTAAAGGGCTTCCAGTTAGGGCTGTCTTTACAATGAAGGTAACCACAGATTTCTAATAGTTCCTTTTAGTCGCTTTTTGTTAACTTTTAACCATTTGCAAAAATAGCATGTTTCAGATACACTATTGGACTAACGTGCTGGGAATGAGGAGATTATAGTTTACTTTTGCCAGAATTCACAATTCAGAGTGTCCTCATATTAATAAAGGTAGATAGGTTAGATATCATGCTAGTCCTAGTGCTCTAAGAGTGATTTTCTTCAGAATTTAATACTTCTTCCTACCAAATTTTTATTTAAAATATTTAATTATTTATTATTTGAAAGTTTTAAGATTGTCATTTAAAATGCAAAAAATATATAAAAAGTAAGTTGACTTCTTTTTTTACCTGGTTCCAAAGTTCGTGAAGTAAAACACACTCTTTCTTCTGGTGGTATCTGTATATCTGCATAAGTGACTTCACTCGCCATTTTGACAAAGTGTCTTGAGATTTGAAAGTAAACTGGTTACATAGAAGATACGTGTTCTGCATTACATCCTTTCCACTCCTTACCACACCCATCTTACTGCTTTGGGTCAAGAGAAGGACTAGAGGCATTTACAAAGGAAGGAAACAAGCTACTGTATTTCTTTCAAATGCGATTTCAGTTTTTAGCCCTCTTAAAAATTATTCTTCAGTCTCCCAATGATAACGTATTTTATCAGTGTTTTGTCTCTGTATACTGTACACACACAGTACAACTATTATTTTTGCTGTCTTGTTTACAAACTGTGGCCCATATCCTGCTTAACTTACCTTATTTATTAGGGCCTGATTCTGCAAAGTTCTAAGCCCTATCACCTCCTACTGAAGCCAATGGGAATTTAGTAGAGCTGGTGTCAGCTGACTGGGTTGAGGATGGTGTAGCTTAGTGATCGGAGCAGGCATCAGGAACCAAGGACTAGGGTCAGAGCTGTAGTCAGTAGTTAGAAGCCAGAGCCAAGGGTCAAGCTGGAGGGCAGGAACTGGAGCAAGCAGGGTAGCAGGCAAGGTTGGGTGCAAGGTAGTAGCTGCAGGAACCAGGTAACACAGAAGCAGGCACAGTGGTGGGTCTGAGCACTGAGCAGCCAGCAAGCTGGCCAGCAGCCAATCAGGTCGCCTGCTGCTGCAGGCCAGCTGTACTGATGAGGCTGCCTGTGCACTAGTTCTGCTGCAGGCCCTGGTTCCTGACAGCTGGTCAGAAAAGCTTTGGTGCAACAGGAAATGCAATTCTGTCAAAATAGAAATGCTTCATGAAATTGTGTTGACTTCACTGAGAATTTGTGTAGGAAAAAGACTGGGGAAAAAAGTTCCGAGAACGTCAAATAGTCCCACTTCTCTTCCATGGACAGTCTACAATTCTGGGATTGGCAATGGAGATAAGATGATGGGTAAAATGATCTACCCTAATAGTTCGTTCTTCATTGTCTAGGGGTCAAACTGTGAGGCATTTCCTAAGTTAAAATTCCCACTGATTCTAATACGAATTTTGTCTGAGAAAGGACTGCAAGATTTAGCCTTATGCAAAGTACTCTGGTTTACTGATCACAGCCAGGGGTTCCATTACCTCCTGTATGACTTGTATTTTTTTCTTGTTCAAGAAGTATTTAAAGGCTGGAATTATATGGGGATAACCTGTTGGCCTCGTTTAGCATCAGCTGATGTCCACTAGTTTGGAAGGGTAGGAGTCAGAAACTTCTTTGCTCATAGCACTGAAATGCTCTTCTCTCTAAGATTCAACAGAGCACTTTCCTGGTATCCTTCAGACAGAAACAAGAATTAAAAAAATCCCTGTCATGCTGTCTAGAATAGCTAATGACTGTGAATGCCAACCTCAGGGCAGTTTGTCAAAAAGCAGGGCTGAGACCCCAAATTGGTGGTATGTTCTGTTATTAGATTTCACCAACCAGGTAACAAAGTGGACTCCTGAAGTATTAACAGTCTTACCATGCAGTCACAGACTGTCCCCTTGGGCATTCCAGTCTTTCTTGCCATCCAGGCAAGCTGGATTTAGTGATAAATGGTCACTTATACCAAAAATCATAAAATATTCAGATTTCTCCCAATCCCAAGACACCAGTCACTTATCCCAGATCAATATGCACCTCAGATCTCACACCAAAGACCATGCTTGTAGCCAATCCTATAGTCAACTAACTAAGGATTTATTAACTAGGAAAAAGAAATGAGAGTCATTTACACGATAAAGCAGGCAAAGTATATACACAGACGAGTTAGTCTATGGTTCCAAAAGGTGACAGAGTTATAGTAACCTGTCAGCTCTGACTGTCTTTTGGATTGACCCTGGGGATCTTCGGTTTTGTTTCTCGCTCCAGCCCTGTGAAAGTCCAAACAGCAAAGAGATGAAGAACTTTCATGTCAGCTATCTTTATTTCCTTTTCCCAGAATTCCAGCTTCCTTGCACACAGCACCTTTATGGGTGTGAGGGCCCTTAGTCCAGTCTTTGTACCATGATGCTTCACAATCACCCACTTTTGATAGTCTATCTTGATGGGTGAGGGAACCACTCCTTCTGCCTCACAAGTTCAGAGCAGGCATTTTTACTGTTTTAAAGCAAAACTTCCTGTGACATTCTGTACCTCATGAGAACACCCTGCACCCCATGCTCATCCTTATGAAATGATTGTGTGGTATCCAATGCAAAGTTTGTCATGTTGGGTGTCTTCGGAAGGCTCATGATGCACTGAGCATTGTTGTTATAGTGATGTTATAGTAATTGTTGTTACAGTAATGTTATAGTAATGTTATAGGTTGTAATTTCATGTATATGGTTATGAGGCTGAAAATGTGTCCTCGTGGCTTAAAACAGACCCAGGCAAAACCCTCCAAGAGCAGTTCACACCTCATCAGGTCATGTATGGGACAAACCCAGCCCAGCCTCACAGGAACAAAGGACACTGGCCGCGGCAGCAACAAAGGATCTGTTTGACTCTAGAGTGAGTCACCCACCTTCCTTTGGTCAGTTTGGGACTACAGTGAGGTAATGCTCACCTGACTCTGAAGGGCGGGGGATGGAGAGGGGGCAAAGCCAAGAGGGAAGAAAGAACATGATAAAAGGGAGAGACATTTGCCATGCTCTTCTTCTCTCTTCCACCTCCATCTACAGACATCACCACCGAGCGACTGAAGCACTGATCAAAGGGGAGAGCCTGGCTGAAGGGCAACCAGCCAGCCTGTGGTGAGAAGCATCTAAGTTTGAGGGCATTGAAAGTGTTATGATAAGCTTAGAATGCGTTTTACTTTTTATTTCATTTGACCAAATCTGATTTCTTGTGCTTTGACTTATAATCATTTAAAATCTATCTTCTGTAGTTAATAAATTTGTTTGTTTATTCTACCTGAAGCAGTGCATTTGGTTTGAAGCGTGTCAGAGACTCCTCTTGGGATAACAAGCCAGGTGCATATCAATTTCTTTGTTAAATTGATGAACTCAGATAAGCTTGCAGCGTCCAGTGGGCATAACTGGACACTGCAAGATGGAGGTTCCTAGGGTTGTGTCTGGGACCGGAGATATTGGCTAGTGTCATTTGGTTGCACAATCCAAGGAGCAGTGTACATGCTAGAGGCTGTATGTGAACAGCCCAGGAGTGGGGGTTCTCACAGCAGAGCAGGGTAAGGCTGGCTCCCAGAGTCGAGGATTGGAGTGACCTAGCAGATCACTAGTCCAGATAACACCAGGGGAAGTCACACTTACATATTACCTTCTAGCATGGGATACAGACATTACAAGTAACATTAATGCATTCAGCAACTTACAAGCATTTCATGGAATGTAAACATATTCTTACAAGTGCAACACCTATCTGGAACAATATTAACATACAGGTGAGCTGGTCTGATTTCCAGGTATGAATTTGTCAGTGCTCAGCTGATGCCTACAGCCTTGGCATGAGCTGGCACCTGGTCTACCAGCATTACAGTCCCAACAGCACCTCAAGACTTTCTTGCCTTTGCACTAGCCATTACTGGCTGGTGTAGTAATTGTTGTGACTAGGTCCCCAGTTTTGCCAATCCTCTATATCGGTGGACACCTGCACCAGTTGGGCTGTGCAGGGAAAAGGGTTCCAATGGCTCAGAGCAAGTTTGTTTCCCCTGGTTTTTGGTCACTCAGTAACCTAAGACCATTAATGTAATAGGGATAAACTGAAAACATGAACCAAATAAATTGTGGGGAACAGCAATCTCATTATACAATAGTACAGAGCTGGTGCTAGGCAATTTTCCAGACATCGGAGATGTGGGAGGAGGAAGTTCAGGGTCAAAAAAGAGCTACCAGAAGACCTTAGGAGAGAAAGATATGAGCCTATTAGACCAGTATGGTGGAGCAATAAAATCACTTCTTCTCAGCTGTTGCCACGCTGGTTGAAAAACTCTGGCTTTAGGTGGGAGAGGTGCATTTCAATCCCTAATGAATCTGAATCTCCTATGAACTGACAGTATTGCAACATCAGTGACAGAGTGAATAGCATCACCTGTTTATTTTCAGATGAGAGGTGAAGACCCAGCTATCATTGACTTTTTGTTCTGTGTTCATATAGCACCTACCACAGTGGGGTCCTGGTTCATGATTAGAGATCCCAGGTGCTCCGATAATACAAATAATAAATACTAATATACATTGTCTCTGAACAGATCCATCCAGTTCATTGAAGTTTAATACATTATAAAGGGAAATGACACTATTGGAAATATAATAGAATCCAACCATCAGCTATTGCTGACATTTTACAAACAGTTCTGGGATGGGAGAGAACTTGTGCTCGTTTCTTTAAGGTTAATTTTCCATCACTGAATTTGAAGTCTTGGAGAGAAGTCATTTCCTTTCACCTGGATTTACTTGTGCTTCACATTCTAAAAGGAAAGGCAAGGATGGACTAGGGCAGTGGTTCTCAACTATGGGTCCGGGGCCCACTGGGGGGCCGTGAGCAGGTTTCAGGGGGTCTGCCAAGCAGGACCAGCATTAGACTTGTCCAAGGTCAGAAAGCCAAAACCCCACCTCCTGGAGCTGAATATGAAGCCTGAGCAACTTAGCTTCACAGGTCTGCCTGTGGCGTGGGGCCCCGGGCAATTGCCCTGCTTGCTATCTCCTAATGATGGCCCTGGATTTATATGCAGATTGTAGCACAGATGAGCTGCTGAATTTTTATAGCATGTTGGGGGGGCCTCCGAAAGAAAACGGTTGAGGACCCCTGTGCTTGGCATCAGAGAAGAGAGTTCAACTCAGTTATAAAGAGTAGCAATGGATCTGTATTGTTGACCCAAAGCCCTGTATTCAAATAACTCCAAAGCTTTGGGACACGGGGGCTTCAAAATGCAAATCTGGATTCAGCTCCAAATATTTCAGAATATACCCGTGTGTAATTCTGAGTTACAAATACAACTCCCCCTGCCAACAGTGTGAGTTAAAAGCTAAAACCTGTGTTACAAAGAGGATGATCTCATTTAAAGAGAAGCCTTGTGGATTCATTATATTCAGCATCTTCTTTGTGTGGTTCCACCGGCTGTCAGTTCTGTGCCTTGCAGGAAGGCTCTCCATGCCAGCATGGCAGGGACATTCTCCCCTAAATCCCCAGACACTGAAATATGAAGTAACTAGGAGCCTGTGGTGATATTTCATCTGGGATTCTTCAACCTTAGATAAAAAGATCATAGGATCCCTAGAAATATAACAGATATACTGCAAGTCCAAGTAGTTAAAGGGAGTGTAAATAGCAGGGATGTGACACTTTATAGGGAAAATGAGGTAATGGGGGCATCATAAATAAAGGAAGGAAACTTAGACTCTTGCAGTTTTCCTCAGGGAAGGTGGATTCCTCTGTCTTAAACCCAGTGAGTCATTCCCCTAGGAACCCATTGTAATAAACATCTTTCTACTCTAATAACTAACTCCAGAACATGGGGGAGCCGTAGTCAGTGGGTCTCAGGAGTGAGGAGAGCACTAAAGAGGACATTTATCTAGCATTAGACTTGTTAACATCGACACATTGTCCTGTCCCAGGTGATCCAAAGAGCTGAATCAGGGAGCTGCTCAAGATGTGAGAGAGCAAGAATCTGGTGAGAGAACATGCGAAAGAGAAGGATAAGGGGTGAAGAGAAGATGCAAGAGAGAGGGAAAATGTGCTTTTTGCATGTCATTCCAACTCAGTGCAAGAAAGCAGGGGCTGTGAATTACCAAGAGCTAAGGGGAAACGATTGGGAGGAAAAAACAGGGAGATAGATGCAGATTTAATTCACCAGCTGGTTCCCCTCTTTGTTCTCCACAGGCTTCCTCAGTGTGTGTCCCACTAGCTCCAGGGCTTTGTTCACCATGTGCTTACCCTTTTTGCCCCAGGTTAGGTTCACTTGTTTCCCAACTATATTCTTCCCTAGCTTCCACAGTCTGATCCAATTTAACTTGCCCACTTTGATCCCCACTAGCTTCACTTTTGTCTACTTCAATCCCCAATAGCTTCACCTCTTTACCCACTTTGATCCTTACTAGCTTCCCTACTTTGTTCCCCTTCTGCTTTTCCACTTGCCTTCTCTATTTGTTTCCCCATGTTTTTCCATATTTTGTTCCCCAATAGTTTCCTCATTAGCTTCTATACTTAGATCCCTGCTAGCTTTCCCACTAGCTTCCACACCCTGTCCCCCGCTCCTTCCATCTTCCAGTCCTCACCTACTTCCCCACTCTGAGCCCCAACAGTTTGCTCTCTTTCTTCTCCGCTAACTTCTCTACTGTGTTCTCATCTTGCTTCCCTGCTTAATTCCCCACTAGCTTCCTCTCTCAGTTCCCCAGATTCAGGGACATTGGATTCTTCTGGAGAAAGAAAAGAATAGAAAATATGAGAAAAATAATTTAACTTCCCAATAATGCAATTTCCATGGTCAGCACTACTACTGAGATCCCATGCCAGTCTTGTGGGGTCAATTTATCTGGAGTGATGAAGATGGGAATGAAGGAAATATTTGTATAAAATCCTATTCACTTTGCACATCAGTCTCTAAGATGCTACTTGCTAAAGATGCTTCAGTCTTATTTAGAGCATTCTCCCTCCGTCCCTCTGTTGAGTATTGGAGGCCAAAACTGAAAGGGTGAAATCCAACAATCAAACAACACCAGAAGCAGCTGCAGCAACAGTGGCCCCAGATCCCAGCTGTGGCACATACACACATTTCTGATGGCCTGCTGGGGATATTAGCTGGCAGTTTCTCCATGAAGCAGTAAGCACAAGAATGTTCTGGTGTGGTTTACAAACTCCCCTTTTGGGGTGTGAGGGAGACCCTGGCGGGCACACCTCCATGTAGAGTGAGTCAGGTTGCAGCCCCCCTTCCAGCTCCTCCTGAATCTCTCACTGAAGCTCCAGTTTCACTTTTCTCCACACCCTATTCATGCACATCCCATTCTTGGCCCCACAAAGCCATGGGACCTCCTTATCAACCTCCTCCTGCCACAGTTCAAGATGGCCATCCATCACTTCAAGAGGAGGAAGCTGGACAGAGGTGCTCTGCGACTGTGGGGCCTATTTCTGGTCTCTTGTCCGATCACACCTCCGAGCAGTGTTCCTTTGGGTGGTGTTCACTGACTCCTCAAACGCCTTTGGGAAGTGGTGGGCACTGCCAAGGTTCTCTGCTTGATGTCCCCTTCTGGTTCACTAACTTTCAACCTTTGACCCTCACTCTTGTTCCTGTATCCATTTGTTGTCCCAAGTACTCAGTTGTGGCCTGGGTCCTGTCCCTCAGTTGAGGGGTCAGGCCTTTAGTGTTCGGTGGACCTAGACCTGCCTGTCTCAGTACCTGGGGACAGTATACACGCTTCTGCTTCTTAGTTTTCTAAACACAAAGACTACATCTCCCAGCATGCAATACTGGGTCTAGCAACATTACACCCTCCCAGCCCATTTTCTCTTCAGATCAGTCCTGGAAAATTATGATGTTGCTTTGATCCTGTGTTTACATTGCTGTCTGTTGCAATGGAAATGTTCCCCTTCAGGAGAAGAAGATGGGCCAAGAGAATTGTTAACAAACAAAAATAGCTGTATAACTAACCAGAAAGAAGGGGAAAATTATAATAAAAATAAAATACTGTAATAAATATATGGTCCCCTAGACTGTCATGGTTGTCACCATGCTGCACTCCCTGCTCATTTGGAAATTCAAAGCAGCAGCAAGGCTAGGACACACATCTTCCTGCTCCAAAACTCCAGGCCCCAACTGCAGAGCTGAAGTAGAATCACCATTAGTACATGGCTTCTGACAAATAGGTGTGTAGTTCTGAATCCATCCAGTCTAGTGCCATGCACAACTAGGCTGCTAAATGCAAATGCTGAATAATAATAGTAATAAATATTTAATTTATATAATTTATAACTTTAATAAAGAACAACAAAAGCTGTTGTAAAACCCACAGCTTCTGTCTGCAATCTTGACTGATCTTCACCAGTGGCTGGGTCTACTGTGCAAGGTTTCTGAGGAAACAGTAATGAGAGAATGAGAATCTTCAGCAAGAGTAAGAAAGAGATCACTTTAAAAAAACAAATGGGACCATGTTCATAATGGGGTTGAATTGCCTTGTAATGGAGCAATCACAAACTGAGCCAGCAAGACTGAGAGGACCAGGGTCTTCTTCAGCATATCCAGCATATAACAAACTTCCTTAATCTTTTTCTTGTCAGAAGCTTTCTAAATTTGGTTCATTTCAAGGATTATATTTAATTATTTAGCCCTACTATCAATTGGGATTCCCCTTTTAATCCATTTCTCTTAATATCCCAAAGTTATACCCTAGTCACAGTATATATCTTTCAACATTTCTACTTCCTTGTGACAGACAATTCCTATCGCTTCTAGAGTGCAACAATTATTTACAATGAAAACCAGCAAAATCCTTATCGTCTAAATTTGGAGGACATACTCTGTACATTCTTTGATTATACTAAGCATTTCACTTTACTTAGGACTTTCAACAGAAGAAGACACTTTTCCACATATAGAAGGGATATAGATCTAGCTCACAAGGCAACCAAATGTGAAGATTTTAATTTGGGGCAATATGCAGATTATTCATGGTATATTTGATTTACAAGGAAACAATGTATACTTTATAATTTGGGGTGAAAACCGGTGGCTTGGATTTCTTGGGGTAAGTCTACCCAGTTTGACCATCAATCGTACGGTCACATTTCTTGTTTTTTTAAACTTGCAGCTTCCCTACCCATCTCTTCTTGATCCACTCAACATGCAATGAACTACTTCGCAAAGGAAAGTAGGGTGTAATTCTTTTTTTGGTAACTTGGAATTTTTTTGCTAGATGGGAGGGGGAAAGATGTGTATATATATGCAAATAATGAGAGATTCTTGCCTAGGTGATTAACAATACCCTCCATTTAGCCATTTTAATTGCTATAGTTGGGGAGGGGAATTCCTGACCTTGGCTGATGTGAGTCCTTAGACAAAATGTCTCACATCATGTGAACCATTTTCTTGCTGTCTTCATAGGTGAATCTTCTCTTGGGATAAACAGAAGTGGGCTTTTCTAATTTTTGAGGGCCAGAAGGAATCATTAGTTATTAATCATTCAAGGCATATCAGTCCCATATATCCTTTACACTGTATTTACACTAGAACAGGGTGAATATTTTTAAATAAATAAACTTATCAAAACATACATTTTTCAAGGCACCAAAACAATTTGTAATTTCCATGAATAATTTTGGCCAAAAAAAGAATGAAAAAATCTTTTGAAAAGTCAAAATGATTCATTTGGAAATGAAACATTTCAACTTTTGATCTGGAAACAACGTTTCATTTAGAAATGTGGCTAAATTTATTTAAACAAACAAAAAAGGTAAAAAACAGCCACAAATTAAATGAAATGAAAATCTATTCTTTTTAATCAAACAAAATGTTTCATTTGATCTGAAACATTTTTTTCTCAGATATTTTGGTTCGACCTTCGAATGGAACAATCAGTTATTCGTTCAGCTCTTAATGCAAAACTATTTTGCAGCCCTGCCTCTGAAATCTTCCTGAAAAAGAGATTAGTTGGCATCCACATTACAAATGCTTTGCTGATATATCAGCAGAGCCCCCTAGTGTAGACATAGCATATACTGAAATCAGAACCATCATCTCGGAAGTAAGAACCACTTTTCAAAGGAAAAATTACAGGATAATGTAATAATTCAGACAAAAAGGGCCAAATCAGTTACTCCCTGGGAGTTTTGCCTGAGTAAGGACTTCAGGGAATGGCCCATATGAGAGCACTATATGTAACTAGAATCTCCTGTACTGAGAATGGTAAAGTTAATAATAATTAGAGGTGACTGGAAAAATTTAAAAAATTATGCACAGATTTTGAAAATATTTTTGTTTGAATAATTTGCAAAACTGACCGATTTTTCATTTTAAATTTTTTTCCCATAGAACTATTGTTTTACTTTCTCCCCATTGTTGAGAATCATAATATTTGAAAACAAAACTGTTCAGTTTAAAAAAAAATACCACCATGTGACTTTACTCGCAATCAAAATTGCAAAAAAAAGTCATACCAAAACCTGAAAAACAAAACCCTGCAAATGAAAATAATGAAAAGCTGTGCTGAAGAACAAGCAACAGGCTAACTTTTGTTCTCTAAAGGTCACAAAAGCCCATCAGAGTATAATTTTTAAAAAATGCCATTTATTTATACTTTTTTTTTGCCCAAAATATTTCAACCAGCTTTAGTAACAATTAGATTTTTGAAGTTGACTGGCATAGAAGGAGTATCAGGATCACTGTGTATAAAACAGAGTAAGATCTTGTCTTAGGGTGACCAGGTGTCCAGTTTTGGACTAGAACCCGGTCAAAAAGGGATCCCGGTGGCCCTGGTCAGCACCACTGACCAGGCTGTTGACTGTCCAGTTGGCGGTGCCACCACACCATGCAGGGGGGCTGACAGGCTCCCTACTAGCTGCTGCACGGCTCCCAGGTTGGGAAGCAGCCGGCATGTCTGGCTCCTAGTCTTAGGGGCAGCCAGGGGGGTCCATGAGCTGCCCCACTCCCCGCCTGCAGGTGCAGCTTCCATTGGCTGGGTCAGGGCAGGAGAGGAACTAGCATGACGCACGAGTGCTCAGCAGGCAGCTGTTGAGGGGTCGGGTGGCGCACTCCTCTCCTGCTGCTGCCCGGCCCTCTTCTCCTCGCGCTCCTCGTGCGGCTGGGCTCGAGCTGCGGCATGTGCCCTGTGGCGAACCGTGGTCTGTCTGTTGCCCCATCGCCAGCACCCAGGAGTTCCAGGTATGCGTATCCCCATCTCCAAGTGCTAGGAATGGGGCTGCACCCCCATCCCTCTTACTGCAGCCCTCCCCATCCCATCCTGTCCTGCCATGCGCATCTACCCATCCCAGCCCTGTACCACTTATAGCGCTCTCCCACCCATCCTCTCCACCTCCCAGAGCTGCCACCCCATGTCCCTCACCCCCCACAGCCCTGCATCCCATTCACCTCCATACACTGTGCACACCCATTATGTCCCTATACACTCCTGTGCACCCCAAATCCTCATGCACCCGTAGCCTTCTGCTTCCCCCTGAATCCCCATCTTTTGCCCTCTAGCCCACCCTCCTCCATTCCCAGATGGGTGATTTAGGCAGCCCCTGGAAAAGTGTATGAAAAAGTGTCTTTGTGTAGGCAAATGTGTGCATGCATGCATTCATAGAATAGGGCTTGGCTACACTTGCAAGTTACAGTGCATTAAAGGAGCCCCGGTTGCCCTAGCTCACTACCCGTCCACACTGGCAAGGCACGTAGAGCACTCTGACTCTGCGGCTAGAGCACTCCTAGTACTACACCTCGGCGAGTGGAATAACATTTTGTGCACCCCCGCTGGAGCACCGCAGTGTCAGTGTGGACGCCCTGGTCTGTTAGTGCGCTCTGATTGGCCTCCAGAAGTCATCACTTTGAACTCTACTGCCCTGCCCTCAGGTGACCCACCCTTTAAATTCTCTGGAAATTTTAAAAATCCCCTTCCTGTTTGCTCAGCCAGGTGTGGGGTGCTCTCAGCGAATCTTTCCAGGTGACCATGCCTCCATGCACCAGGGGATCCCCAGTTTGGAGCAATGGCGAGGTGCTGGACCTCATCAGTGTTTGGGGGGAGGAAGCTGTCCAGTCCCAGCTGCTACTAACATTGGAACCACTGCACTTCGCTCCCGTGCAGGGCACCAGACATTACTTCCTATTAACTCGGAGGTGAGGTTGGCTGGTGCCAGAATTGGAATATGCATGCCATCTATCACCCCTCTGCAGTTAGGGAAACCCATTTGTGCAAAGCCATTCACAATGTCATGCACGTTACCCAGAGTCACAGTTCTTCAGAGCAGGATGCGATTAATGGCCCTGCAAACTTGCATCAACACGATTCCAACGGTCGACTTTCCCACTCCAAACTGGTTAGCGACTGATCGGTAGCTGTCTGGAGTTGCCAGCTTCCAGTTTGCAATAGCCACCCGCTTCTCCACCTTTAGGGCAGCTCTCAATCTCGTGTCCTTGCGCCGCAGGGTGGGGGGTGAGCTCCTCACACAGTCCCATGAAAGTGGCTTTTCTCATTTGAAAGTTCTGCAGCCACTGCTCGTCATCCCAGACGTGCATGACGATGTGATCCCACCACTCAGTGCTTGTTTCCCGAGCCCAAAGTCGGCATTCCACGGTGGTGAGCATGTCTGTGAATGCCACAAGCAAACTCGTGTCATATGCGTTATTCGAGTCGATATCATCGTCAGAGCCCTCACTGTCACTTTGGATCATAAGGAATAACTCGACTACCAAACGTGACGTGCTGGTGAGACTCGTCAGCATACTCCTCAGCAGTTTAGGCTCCATTCCCGCAGACCGAAAGGGAAGGCAGAGATGTGGACAGAAGCACAGGGATTGCTGGGACGTGAACCGATGCATCAGGGGGCGTTGGGACAGGACACAGAATGCCCCGCAGTCCCCGCCCCCTTCCCACAAGCCACAGCACCAGAATGGGAAGAGGTGCTCTGTGGGATAGCTGGCCATAATGCACTGCTCCCAATGCCACTGCAAGTGCTACAAATGTGGCCACGCCAGTGCACTAGTTCCTGTCAGTGTGGACAGACTGCAGCGCTTTCCCTACTGCTCTCTCCAAAGGCAGGCTTAACTCAAAGTGCTGTACATCTGTAAGTGTAGCCATGCCCATAGAATCATAGAAGATTAGGGTTGGAAGAGACCTCAGGAGGTCATCTAGTCCAATCCCCTACTCAAAGCAGGAACAACACCAACTAAATCATCCCAGCCAAGGCTTTGTCAAGCCAGGCCTTAAAAACCTCTAAGGATGGAGATTCCACCACCTCCCTAGGTAACCCATTACAGTGCTTCACCACCCTCCTAGTGAAATAATGTTTCCTAATATCCAACCTAGATCTCCCCCACTGCAATTTGAGACCATTGCTTCTTGTTCTGTCTCTGTCACCACTGAGAACAGCCTAGCTCCATCCTCTTTGGAACCCCCTTTCAGGTAGTTGAAGGCTGATATCAAATCTCCCATCACTCTTCTCTTCTGCAGACTAAATAACCCCAGTTCCCTAAGCCTCTCCTGATAAGTCATGCGCCCCAGCCCCCTAATAATTTTCGTTGTCCTCTGCTGGACTCTCTCCAATTTGTCCACATCCCTTCTCTAGTGGAGGGACCAAAACTGGATGCAATACTCCAGGTGTGGCCTCACCAGTGTCGAATAGAGGGGAATAATCACTTTCCTCGATCTGCTGGCAATGCTTCTACTAATATAGCCCAATATGCCATTTGCCTTCTTGGCAACGAGTATAGGCGCCGACTCCATGGGTGCTCCAGGGCTCGAGCACCCACGGGGAAAAATTGGTGGGTGCTGTGCACCCACCAGCAGCTCCGCACCCCACTCCCCCAAACCAGTTCACCTCCGCCTCCACTCCGCCTTCTTCCCTGAGTGCACCATGGCTCCACTTCTACCCCTAGCTCCCAGCGCTTGCCGCCACAAAACAGCTGTTTTGCGGTGGCAAGCGCTAGGAGGGAGGGGAAGGAGGGGGAACATGGCACACTCGGGGAAGAGGCAGGGCCAGGGCGGGGATTTGGCGAAGGAGTCCAATAGGGGCAGGGAGGGGGCAGAGTTGGGGCGGGCACTTTGGGGAAGGGGTTGGAACGGGGGCAGGGCCGGGGCGGGGCTGGGTGCAGTCGGGGTGGGGCCGGGGGGCGTTGAGCACCCACCGGCGCTGGGAAAAGTTGGCGCCGATGGCAACGAGGGCACACTGCTGACTCATATCCAGCTTCTCGTCCACTGCAAACCCCAGGTCCTTTTCTTCAGAAATGCTGCTTAGCCAGTCAGTCCCCAGCCTGTCGTGGTGCATGGGATTCTTTCTTCCGAAGTGCTGGACTCTGCACTTGTCCTTGTTGAACCTCATCAGATTTCTTTTGGCCCAATCCTCCAATTTGTCTATATCACTCTGGACCCTATCCCTCTCATATCTACCTCTCCCTCCATTTTAGCGTCATCTGCGAACTTGCTGAGGGTGCAATTAATCCCATCATCCAGATCATTAATTAAGATGTTGAACAAAACCGGCCCCAGGACCAACCCCTGGGGCACTCTACTTGATCTGGGCCGCTAACTAGACATCAAGCTGTTGATCACTACCCGTTGAGCCTGACAATCTAGCCAGCTTTCTATCCACCTTATTGGATGTGTGTTTTTGTGTAGGGAGGTGTGTGTATTGCTGCATGTTTGTGTATACCTGTGTGACTAAAATTTACAGCCTAACTCTTTGATTTTTATTCCTTTTGCTGGCTTGTGCACAAAAAAATTGATGACGTAAAATATGTGTGTATTCATTTCATAATAAGTTTTTAAAAGAGAAGGGAACTCTAAAAGAAATGTATTAATATCTCAAAAAGTGAATGTTGTTGACTAGTAATTGCAGAAGAGCCAATGTATCATACATTTCTCCCCACCTTTGTCTAGTACATTATAAATTCTTTGTTGCGGTCAGATTCTCTCTTAGTGCATGCTAGATGTGTACACATGAATACATGTGTGCATCTGCATGTAGGTGTGGGAGTCAGTTTCTACAGATTTATTTATATGGGTATCTAGACAGGTGTGCATTTCTGTGGTTGTGCTCTATGGATTTGTATTTGGGCTCAGGAGTGGGCCTTTAATGGACCCATTGCAGCTGTGATAATGTGTGGTCCTAATTCCACAGATAAAATTACAATAACTTTAGTGAACAAAAAAGATGGAGCTGGTTACGAAAAATGGGAAGAGGGGAGAAAAGAATCCTGAAAACCTTTGTGAGATTTAATTTTTTTAAAATGACCCTTTTTACTACTTTGCTGCCAGCTCTAGCATCCTGTAACAAATAAAACCTGAACTTAGCATAGTACATCTGTCAAAACTATAAATATGCCTGTTTGGGCCTTGTAGTGAAAATGAGCACGTGAGAGAAGGTGGGGGAGAGTAAGCAACAGAGGCGGGGGTGAGGGCGGGGGGGCGAGAATCGAGTCAGCAGGGGGGCCCTCAGGAAGGGGTGGGGCAGAGGCGGGGCAAAGGTGTTTGGTTTTCTGGAATTAGAAAGTTGGCAACCCTACATTGTCTATTTTAATAAAATTTGCTGTGGTGTAACTAAAATCATTGTAGTTACACTGGTTCAAATGCTCTTAATATAGACAAAATCTAAGAGGAAATAGACCAAGAGGAAACATCCAGTAAGTCTGAGAGCTTGTCTATACCTAAAACACTGCAGCCACTGCAGCTGTGCCACACTAGTGCTTCAGTGAAGACACTACCTATGCCGATGGAAGAGAGTATCCCATTGGCATAGGTACTCCACCTCCCTGAGAGGCAGTAGATAGGTCAATGGGAGAATTCTCCCATCAACCTAGCTCTGTTTTCACCCTGAGTGACGTAGTTATACTGACCTAATTTCCTGGTGTAGACCAGGCCTTAGTGTCACCAGTTCCTCTCCCAATGAGGTATCCACCGTAAGGTCCCAAAGACCACTCACCACTCAGCAGAAGGGACACCAATACACGGAGCAATTGCCTGGCAGCATTCTCCATCATCTTAGATTCCAGCAGGCTGCATAAGTGATCTTGATAAGAGGCAGGCAGCTGTGACTGGTCCATGTCTACCACTGAAGGACATTGGTTTTTGCATATCTGATCTATGGGTTACTTGTGCAAAGCTAGAGGAAGCTGTGTCATTTGGCTGATCAATTACTGCGATTTCACTGGAAAAAAATAAGTTTAACAGTTGTAATCCTAAAAAAGAGGCAAAAGACTCTAGCTGTAAACTACCAGTTACACTAGGGAGAAAAGTCCCTTGCAACACAAAACTTCTCCTAAAGCATCAGTAGTGACTGCAAAGAAATCGTGCACTGTTTTATTTGAATAATTTCTCATGAGATCCACAGCAATAATTTTTCTAGCCTGCTTATTTTATTTCCATCAGTGTCATAGTTAATTACAATATTTTTTAATAAGTTTGTTTTATTTGCGTAGGTTGGTGGGAAGAGAGACATAGCACTGAAGCTGCACATTCAATTTTGGGAGCATTTGTCTTTCGATTTATTTTTTGCTACCTTGTCATGGTCCAAGTTATCCAGCAGGTGTCCCTGTTACATCTCCAACTGCAACTGAAAATATGCTTAATCAGACTGAAGTGTTATGTGCCCTCATAAAAATACTTTTCAAAACAAATGAAGCTGTTAAAAACTAGCTTCCGAAGCCATGAATGAGAAAATGCAAGAGACATGGAAAAAGGAAGAAGCAGGATGAGCTGTTACTGGCTGCAGATTCCACACAAGGGGAGTTCATGAAGGGCAGGGGAATCCAGAAATGAGCAGGAAAATCACGGTGCAAATTGGGTGCAAACCAGCCCAATCCAATTACCACAAGGTTAACAGCTGCAGAGAAGATGGACTCTAGCTGTGTCCCCCTAATGGGCTGTACCTGTAGGCTGTCCTAACCAATCTGGGTTATAGGAACACAGTTGGATTCTGTATTATGGACATGTGTGCAGTAGCTAGGTCTCATGAGCTGGTTACAATGAGTTATAGTACAGATGGGGCCAAAGTGTACAAGCTAAAGCCCATAAAGGAGCACCTGGGCTAAATATCCCATCGGGGTGGCAGCAGTTGGTAGCAGCTGGAGTGTGACTGAAAATCAGAGCAGGAGACTCCCCATGAAGAGATAAGCAGCATTATTGCTGCAGAGTCACAATGGAAGGAAAATCCCAGAGACCGACCCTCATTCCTTGCAAAGGAAAGAATCACTATGTCAACTACACAGGGACCTATGACCACCCTGCTTGATTTCATGAGCTACGAGTGGATCTGGGCTGGAGGGGGCAGACCTAGCCTCTCCCAGAACCGTTGGCTCTAACATTTGTTCCGCTCAAAGGGACACTGTCAACTTGTCAAATAGCACGTTAAAAATATCTATATTCTGATTGAAGCCCTTTTAAATAGCATAAGCAGGAAGAAACTGTAACATGTCCCGGGGGAGGGGGAATCTAGCTTGGCCAGGGGAAGGGTCACCTTTAAAAACATGGAAAAGGGGGGGAAACTGTGCTACCAGAAGCACCTGAAGTGTTTGGGGTAAAATAACAGACAGGAATATTCCACAGGAAGGAGAAATCTAGAAAGCACTAACTTAAGGGGGACCCGCAACAGAAACCAAAATTGGGCTTGTGCCAGTTTGTTATTCCTGTAGGAGGAAAAGAACGCCTGAGAGGATTTTTTTTTACCTTAGAAATATCAGAAATGTCTTCTGTTTTTGCTGTTTGCGACAGATACGACAGTGTTCTGCAATATCCTGGGCAAACCTTATGGAAGTACGTTTATCAGTTTTGGGGTCCGTTGTACTGAAAATGCAAATGTTTGTGTACTATTGTGGGATTGTGTGGAACTTCTTTAGGAGGAGAAAGGATTAATGCAATCTTGGGCAGATATTAGGAATGGCAAAGGGGGGACACTAGATGTGAAGTGGATTTCCTAGGAAATACTTGGGGGTGAGCGGAATACCAGTGACCCACTTTGAATCCATCCTTTTGAAACTGAACAGTGAGGACAGAAACAGATTGCCTTCCTCCCCCACAAATGCCAATTCAAAGATCTCCAAACTGTTTAAAGGAGGGACTAAACTTTTCATGAGTGTGTTACTTCTGAGCTAAGGCTGATATGAACGTGTGACTATAAAAAAGAGACCCCTTTGGCGGTTTGAAGGACTCACCTACCAGATCCCATATTGGTGATAGTTTGGGGGGATTTGTGGTAAGCTTTAGAGTGTGTGTAGGTTCTTTTATTGTTTTTAATATGTTTTCTCTGTAATGCTTATGCCCCAAGAATAAATAAGCTTACATAGGAAGTGCTGTGTGGTAATTCATAACTGTGGCAACTGCACTGTTAACTGTCTCTGAGGAGAAAGGCGAAGCAGGCCTGCTCAGGCTGGCTGACTTTGCTGGTAAATTCACAGTATAATCAGGGAGCAGTGCAGCCTGGAGATACATCTCACTCCATGCTGACCGGGTATGTCTCCACGCAAGAGAGGTGATGGCCAGGGAAGCCCGAAGCCTAAGAGTGGGGTGCCCTTGCTGAAGTACAGAGGGTGAAATACAGCTGCAGTTGTTTTTCTAGGAAGACCAGAAAACTGGAGAGGGTGATTGCTCAGCCCTCAGTTGAAGGGGCGGGGAGGGTGTTGAATATTTAACAAAGATATCTTCCCTCCCAACTGTTTTAGAAGAGTTTGAGTTAAACAGATAACAAACCAATACTCTCCATGTATTTAACAGTCTGTACAGAAATGTCTTCCCCCTCCTGTTTGAGTGACAGGAGAATCAGGTCCCTATTTGTATTCACGTTGGTATCTCTTGCATCAGAGACAACAGTACAATGTTTGTTTTAATTGCTTTACTCCTAGTGGCACTACAGAGATAGACCACAATGGGACAATGAGATGGTTCTGTTCCACATTGTGCATCAGCAGCAGAACTGCCATTTTGTTCTCAAAATGGAGTCCTTCACAAAGCATGATCTCACACGCACCAGATGTGCTAGGTCACACTGGTTGGGGTTTTCCAGTAGATGCCCATTCAGGATTACACCTGAATATTTATTTTTAGCTTTCTTTAATGCAATTGAGCAAGTAGGAACAAGGAGAGTTAGTCCATTTGACCAGCCAGCTCTCTTTAGACTATCACCAAGTGCTTCATCGTCCTGGAAAAGTTGATTTTTGGTGAGGTTGTGTCTCAGTTCCCTTCTGTGATGTTGAGTAAACACAGACCAAATTTTCCTCTTCATTGCACCAGAGAAAAGCTGGAGTGACTTCTGTAGAATTAAGACAGGTTTCAGAGTAGCAGCCGTGTTAGTCTGTATCCGCAAAAAGAAAAGGAGTACACCTTAGAGACTAACAAATTTATTTGAGCATAAGCTTTTGTGAGAAGTGAGCTGTAGCTCATGAAAGCTTATGCTCAAATAAATTTGTTAGTCTCTAAGGTGCCACAAGTACTCCTTTTCTTTTTTCTGTAGAATTGTTCTAGATTTATTCCAGTATTTCTGAGAGCAGAATTTGGCCAACAAGCCAGTGGTCTTCCCATACAGTATACATTCTGCCTGCCAATCTAGGGAATATGCCTACCCACAGTGGTCCCAAATCCCATGCTACTGCAGTTATTTGCCTTTTCAGGAATGCAGTACTACATAGCTTGCATTGTCATTGAGGTCTTGCTCCGGGGTAAGTATGGATTCTTCAAAATTAGCAGACTCTTAAATTTGTTTTATCTCACCCAGGCATCAGACTGGAGTAGTCTATAGCAGTGGTTTTCAAACTGCGGGTCGTGACCCAGTACTGGCAGACCACTGACCAGGCTGTTAAAAGTCCCAGCAGTGGTGCTGCCTGGCTAAGGCAGACTAGTCTCTACTTGTTCTGACACCAGGCTGTACCCCGGAAGCGGCCAGAAGGAGCTCCGGCTCCCAGGTGGGGGGGTCATGGGGCTCCTAGGTGGGGAACTGGGAAATGCGGGGGCAGTACCTGCGGGCGAGAGTTGTGCAGGGACGCTTGCGTGTCTCCACCTAGGAGCCGGACCTGCTGCTGGTCGCGACCGGGGCATAGTGCGGTCCGCATTGCCAGGACAGGTGAGAAGTCTGCCTCTGCACCCTGGCTGCGCCGCTGACCGGGAGCTGCCAGAGGTAAGCCTGTGCCCCAACCTCATGCCCCAATCCCCTGCCCCAGCCCTGAGCCCCCCTCAAACTCAGAGCTCTCTCCTGTACCCCAACTCCCTCAGCCCCAGCCCCAGCCCAAAGCCTGCATCCCCAGCCCACAGCCCTGACCCCCTCCCACACCCTGAACCCCTCATTCCCGGGCCCACCCCGCAGCCCTCACCCCCGGACCCTAACCCTCTGCCCCAGCCCTGAGCCCCTCCCACGCCCCAAGACCCTCATCCCCAGCTCCGCTGGGTCACGGGCATCAACAATTTTCTTCAGCTAGGTTGCTAGAAAAAAAGTTTGAAAACCACTGGTCTATAGAGTGGCTCTACAGTGTCACTGACTACACCCTGCCCTGCCACTGGCACTTGGATCATGTTACACACTTTTATGGATGTACCCTGGCAACTCCATAGTTCAGGTTGCATTGGGCATTGCATTCAAACCAACATTAGATCCCATTGGTTCACACTTAATATTTGAATTTAATTTTCAAATTTAAACACATTTACCCTTCAGAGGCAAGTTGCATTTTCCATATTGTTTATTGATATATTTACTAACTTTGGCAGAGAAAATGGATAAACATTAGCCCTGTTTGAGTCCCCCACACCCCCAGAGTCCTGTGTTTTTCCAGACTCTGCAATCTAAAGAGCCACCCTCCTCCCCATGCTTCCCACTGCCCTACTACATTTATTTTTTCAATACTGAAGTGCTAAGGTCAAAGCTGGACATGGTCAGCAGTGGGAATATGAGAAGAGCGTGATGAGAAGCTCTGAGGGCCATGTGGGAGAGCAGGGCTGCGTAGGGGGAGTAGCACCAGTCCACTCTAGGCAGTGCTCAAAGGACATGGAGGAAAGCAGGCTCCACAGTGGCCAGGAGGGAGGAGTGAAGCTGTAGAGGGGGTTCAATAGGGGAAGCAGGACTCAGCAGGTACCATAGGGGACACTGCAGCCCAGTGGGACCACACCGGGGATAGAAGTGGATTGCTGTTCAGTGTTTAGATTTAAGACTACTCCAATGCCAGTACACCACCACAATCAGTAAAAATCTAGGAAATCACCAGTCACGTTCCTCCTCCCATTTCCTAGGTTCTTATATAGCCCTGTAAGGTAGTGTACTCATTACCCATAGAGCCCCCCCGTGTCAGGTGCAATGCTGCAAGGGTTTGTCTCCAGCACCTCTGGTAGGCCATCTGCTTCTCACCAGGTTCGGTCCTCTTCCAGGATAACAAAAGGTCCAGCTGAAAGTCCAAGCTAAGCATCCAAATAATAATTCTTCCCTACGTCTCAGGCACCACTGAATTGTTCTTACTGGCCCTCCCTGAGGGCTTCCCTCCCAAGAGCCTAACTGGCTCATACAGTTGGGCTTGTATTCCCTTTCCTTAAGGACTGGTAGGGGAACCCAGGCCCACCCTCTACTCTGGGTTCTAGCCCAGGGACCCTGTATTAAGCAGTCAAGTCTCCTTCTTCAGACACGCTGCTGTTTCCCTGGGCCACTTCCTACCTCTGAGCTCCCTTATGCTGCTTCCCCACAGCCTGTGCTTAACACAGCCTCCCTTTGGTTCTCAGGCACCTGCTGAACTACGGAGTCCGCTATCCCCCTCAGGGGCCACTGACGTGCTTTTACTGACCCTACCTGAGAGCCTCCCCCACGGAAGCCTGATCTGCTTCCTCTGGGTTCACCTGCCTATGGGAGGGTCCTACCCTCTCTACAATCTCTCCCCCTAGACTGAATGCCCAGCTCTATTTAAATATCTTTCCTGATTCCCTGCCGCTGGGGTCACTCGTTATCAGTCAGTTGCTGTATCACCATCAGCAGGGGCTAGCTGGTAGGACACAGGCCAGGCGGAGCCTGGCTTGCTTTACAGTGCCAGCTAGCCTGTGACAGGCCCCCATCACTGGTATCTGACAGCCTCACAAGCATTAATTGATTTATACTCACAACTATTCTGTCCAGTAGGTGAATATTATTACCCCCGTTTTGCAGATGAAGCCCACAGAGAGATTGACTTGCTGAAGGTCAGCTGGTGTGTCAGTGGCAGAGCCAGACTTTGAACCAAGATCTCCAGAGTCCCTGTGCAGTCCTTTAATCACAAACTGTCCTTCCTCTAATGGAGAGGTAAATGAACTTGGGGGCCTCAAGTCTCTGGGTAGGATTTTCAAAAGCATTGGCCTCTGTTCCCATTGGAGTCAACGGTAAAACTCCCAAGGAAGAGAAGATTATGTGCTGTAAATAAGTCCTTGGGCCACACATTGGATGAATAAGCTAAAAAGACGCATTGAAGAGCTGCCAATTCAGTGAGCACCATCCAGCCTGTGCACTGAATGAGGCAGGGGTCCTGTGGAAAAAATAGTCTGTGATCATCTAATTAAAGACTGCAACATAAAACAGACTCAAGGGGGCAAATTAAGGTTGTCTGTCCAACTTGAGACACAGAGCCAGGCTTGCAGAAGCACTGAGCGCTCTCAATGGGGTGACCATATGTCCCGTTTTGGCCGGGACAGTTCCCTTTTTAATCCTGTCCTGACCATCCCGAATTTGGATGATCAGTTGGCAACAACAAACGGGACAAATACCCAGTTTTGCCAAAAAAAAAAAAAAAAAAAAAAAAGGTGGGGTGCACCCCCTAGTGGGATGTGGAGGAATGTTGCGGGGGGCAGCAACACCAAGCTGCTCAGGCCAGCCCTGCGCAGGAAAGGAGGGTGGCTCAGACCACTTCCGTTGGGGTTGGGAGGTGTCTCGGGCGAGCGGCTCAGGCTAGCTCTGCACAGTGAGGGAGCTGGGGGCTCAGGCGAGCTGCTTGCGCGAGCTCTGTGTTGGGGAGGGGGGCAGCTTCTGTGAGCACCTCGGACCAGCTCCACGTGAGGGGGGTAGCTCATACGAGTGACTGGGGCCAGCTCTGCACAGTGGGAGGGTGGGGGGCTTGTGCCAGCTCCGCACGCGAGGGGGAGGGCAGTGGGATTGGGTCAGCTCTGTCCAGGCAAAGGGGGGCGACTCGTGCAAGCAGCTCAGGCCAGATCAGCATGGTGGGGAGCTTGGGGGCTTGTGTGAGTGGGTCGGGCCAGCGCTCCATGTGGTGGGCGGCCGCTGGGGCTTGGGCCAGCTCTGCGCAGGGGCGGGGCTGGGGGCTTGGACAAACCCTGCACGATGTCCTGTTTTCCCTTTGGGAAATATGGTCACCCTAGCTCTCAACTGCAGCTGATCTCAGTGGGAGCTGTGCTTCGAATATATAAAGTGCTATGATAATAGAAAGTATTCTGAAAAATCAGGGTCTCGGGATCTCAAGTTGGGCACCCATAATTACTGGGCACTTTTGACCTTAATTGCTCTGTGTCTCAAATCCCCACCTGTAGCAGCAATGTTGTGAAGATAAATTTTGTCAAATGTTTGTGAAGCACTCAGATACTATGGTAAGAGCACCATAGAAATCCTCAGCAGGGAATTTATGATTTTGTAGTTATGGCAAAATTTGTATGATGTCTGGTAAATGACATTGTGACACTTTGTGCCCCATGTTCACCACTTTTATATGGTTAGGATATGTTTTGTATGAAGTATGCCTTGTGAGGTATCATTTGAAAACTCACAATCTTCTGAATGTTATTATTCTGTTCAAATGTGTGTAACTTCACTGCATGTGAAATTATGAGATTTTGCTATATGCTTGTTACTGATGTATGCTGTAATTCTAGGTACTCAGACCCATTTTCTCAAAGAGGAAGGCACACTGGCATGCCAGGATTCATCAGCAGGGGAGTTGCAAACAAGAAATTTACTATTCACCTGAAGGACAATTGGCAACTCACATAAGCCATGGAACTACCTGACCCCATGACCCAGCAAAGACTTTTTCAGTACAAAGGGCCAGTGTATAAAAAGGAGAGACAGTGACCACCTCATCACCTCTCGTCCCCCATCCCTATTGCTGGCAGCAAAATCACTTGAAAGGCATCATTGAACTGGGGGGAGTGGTCCCGGCCTGGAGGTTTTCCAGCCAGTACAGACTGTGAAAAGTTTTTGGGTGAGAGAAAACTTTTTGCTTATTAGCCTTGGTAAAGTTTAGGAATTAGCTTGTACTTGTTATTTCTTTTGTATCCAACTCTGACTTATATGCCTTATCACTTATAGTCACTTAAAAATCTATGTTTTTCTAGTTAAAACAATAAACAAGTTTATTATCTAAACCAGAGTGTGTGGTTGAATTGTTTGGGAAGCCTCCACTTGAGACAACAAGACTGGTGCATATTCATTATCCTTTGTTGGAATGATGAACTCATTATGAACTTATACAGACCAGTGGGCTACTGAACAGTACAGGACACACTTTTCTTGGGGTCAAGACTGGGACTGAGCAATACGTGGGTATTGCCCTGTATCTATTCATGGGTGGTGGGCATAGTATTCATGTACTCAGCTGGGACTAACTTTGCCTGCTGGTGGCTATGAGTGATGAGATTGTGGTGAGGTTTGCTGTTCACTAGCAAAGCAGTGTAAAAGGCAGGGTCAGCCTTAGGGCAAATGGCATCCTGGGCATATTTGCATTTTGGTGCCCCTGGCCCCACATTGCCCCGTCCCCCATGGGCTCCCCAGACTCCCCACCCTCCCTTTACCTCTAACCCCTGCACTAACCCCTTTGCCCCTAATCCCTACATCCTCTTCACCCCTAATCCCTACACCTCCCTCCTGCGCCCCAACCCCTGCACTGTGCCTCCTTTGCCCCTAACCCCTGCACCCCCTCATGTGCCCACATGGGGAAATGGACCTGGATGCACGAAGCAGCTGGCATTGCTGCTCACTCCCCCCCGGATTACTGCTCCTTCGCCCCGCACACCTCTAGGGGGCTGTGAGGCGGGGGAGCGAGGAGCAACATCATGGCTCCCTGCATCCAGGTCACTTTCCCCACCTGGGCTGTGTAAGGGGAGGGCAGAGAGCAGCAGCTCCTGATTCTTGCCTCACAGCTCAGCCCAGATGGGGAATGTGACCTGCATGCAGGCAGTGTTTGTGTTGTGTGTGTTGGGGAGACTCTCTGTGTGTGAGAGAGTGTGTGTGTTGGGGGAGTATGTGAGAGAGCGTACATGTGAGTGTGTGACAGAGTGTATGTGTGAGACAGTGTGTGTGTGTTGAGGGGAGTGTGTGTGTGCCTGAGTGAGTGTATGAGCGCGCTGTCTCTTTAAGAAAGCACTCGGGATCAGACACAAGCAGCTACAGGCCTAGTGCAGTAAAGTGCTCTCTGTAGTAATGTGCTACTGACCCTGTACTGAGCATGCTCAGTTCATCTGCTGAAGCCACTGCCCTTCACTCTGCCCTTATTAGGCGTAGGATTCTGCGGCCAGCTTTTGACAGGGTTAAAAAGGGACAAAGGGGGCGAATCGAAGCAGGGGAGTGGCCAGGGCCTGAGCAAGGGGTGGAAATTTACTGGTCAGGGGGGTCAAGCAGCTGGAGGCAGGATTAGGAGAGGGGCTAAAGGGCAAAATCAGGGCTGCGGGGGGAGGAGCAGGAGATAAGCCCAGGAGTGAGGCGCTGGCGGAGGGTGTCAGAGGGCAAAACCTGGCACAGGCAGGGGCACAGGGGGTAGCAGTTACCCCACTGGGACTGAGACACCAGTGTTTGCAAAAATGGGGGGGAGGGGGGGCAAAGGGGCTTTTTTTATTTCCCCTCTCACGGACAGCACCTCTCAGCATCGGCTTCCCAGGGCTGGGTTCTTAAAGGCAGAGGCATCCCCATGCCTAGTCAATGCAGCTCCTCTTTGTCTGATCTAACCTACTGAGGCTACGTCTACACTACAAAGTTCAAAGCGCTGCCGCTGGTGCCAGTGCTCCTGGTAATCCACCTCGAGGAAGGAATTAGCTCCGAGCACTGGGAGCAGAGTCTGTCCACACTAGCGCTTTAAAGCGCTCAAACTTGCTGCGCGGGGGGTGGGTGGGTGATTTTTCACACCCCTGAGCCAACAAGTTAGAGCGCTTTAACTTGCCAGTGTAGATAATCCCTGAGACTTAATTCAGTGAAACATTTTACATATATCCCCTCAGAAACAAAGAATCCCTTATCACTGTATCTGAATGCAGGGAGTCTCCTAGCAGTTTCCCAAGTTGTCTTATCTGCTGCTGGGATTCCCTGAATTTTTAAATTTAATTTTTTCTTCTCATTTTAGAGCTGACTGAATTTCTGGCCTAGTGTCAAAACTTTGTTTTGAGTCAATCCACCAATGGGGATTGCATTTTTGCAACTGTTATTTTGCCTCTCAGTCTAGCCCTTAGTGTTTTTCCGCATGCCATTGTGTACAACTTGATTCTCTGATATTCAATAAAGGCAGTATACTATCTCCTAGAAATTCTTTCTCCCTGGAAAAAAAATCTATTGTAATTTTTGCAGAAAATTAGAACTGCCATCATGGGTCAGACCAATAGTCCACCTAATCTCGTATCCTGTCTTGTGACAGTGGCCAATGCCAGGTGTTTCTAAGGGATGATCAGACCAGGCAATGACTCAATGAACCATCCCATTGTCCACTCCCAGCAGCTGGCAGTCAAAGGACAGTTTAGGGACATGCAGCGCATGGGCCTGCATCCCTGGTTATCTTGGCTAATCGCCAATGTACTTATCCTGAGGGACTGATCTAATTCTTTGTTCAACCCATTCATAGTTTTGCCTTTCAGAATATAATGAACACACATCTACAACCCCAAGATACCTTTACAACCACAAGAATTCTAAAACCATGAGTTATACACCCTTGAGTCAAGAAATTTTAATAAATAAATGATATCTTTTTTTTTATGTGCCTCTTTGTTCCTGAGCTTGTAGGGTGCAGTAAGGCTAGTTCCAATGCCTTGAGCCTAAACACCTGAATGAATCTTAGCCTAACCTCACACTGTTCCTGTTACCTCTCCCAAACATTTAATATACCTTAGGCCATGTCTACACTTTAAGTGTGTGTTAACTCAAGTTATGTCAGCATAGAGTCACTACGGTTACTATGTCTACCCCCAACCCTCTAAACCCATCTTGTCTCAGTGGCTACTACCAGTCATCATCTAGCCCCCACTTACTGGGGCAGACTGCAGTCTGTCATGGCTACTCATCATTGGCAAGGGGTTAGGACCTGCTGCCTTTGCCTATCCCCGGGCTACCCCTCTGCAGCCCCAGTACCTTTTCATAGGCCTTCATCAGCCTGGAGGTTTACCAGGCTGGAGGTCCCCAGCTCCCCTTGCCCTTCCCCAGCACTGCTCCAATTCCGATACCTTGCTCCCCTTCCCACTCCAGGGCTACAGTGAGAGTTCTCCAGCTTCTGGCCCACAGC
Organism: Natator depressus; assembly: GCF_965152275.1. Classification (NCBI taxonomy): domain Eukaryota; kingdom Metazoa; phylum Chordata; order Testudines; family Cheloniidae; genus Natator; species Natator depressus. Next base: position 211,101,357 of record NC_134234.1, on the reverse strand, counting down.
CCTCTTACCAAGGCCAGTTGGGCCCTAACTGAGTTGGCCACCGCTGTGGCTGCTTCCCCCAATCAGCCTAGCTTGGCTGCATTTAACCCCCTGCTTATCGGAGTGGGGAAGCCGCCCCACTACAGGCACAGACAAAACTTTTTTTGTATATGTCACGGTTCCTTCCCCACTCCAAACTCTAGGATACAGATGTGGGGACCTGCATGAAAACCTCCTAAGCTTACTTTTACCAGCTTAGGTTAAAACTTCCCCAAGGTACAAACTATTTTACCTTTTGCCCTTGGACTTTCGCTGCCACCACCAAACGTCTAACTGATTTTTTATTAGGAAAGAGCCCGTTTGGAAATGTCTTTCTCCCCAAAATCCTCACCAAAACCTTGCACCCCCCTTCCTGGGGAAGGTTTGATAAAAATCCTCACCAATTTGCATAGGTGACCAGAGACCCAAACCCTTGGATCTTAAGAACAATGAAGAAGCATTCAGTTTCTTACAAGAAGAATTTTAATAGAAGAAAAAGTAAAAAGAATCACCCCTGTAAAATCAGGATGGTAAATACCTTACAGGGTAATTAGATTCAAAACATAGAGAATCCCTCTAGGCAAAACCTTAAGTTACAAAAAGACACAAAGACAGGAATATCCATTCCATTCAGCACAGCTTATGTTCTCAGCCATTTAAAGAAATCATAAACTTATGCATATCTAGCTAGATAACTTACTAAGTTCTCAGACTCCATTCCTGTTCTGTCCCCGGCCAAAGCATCACACAGACAGACACAGACCCTTTGTTTCTCCCCCCTCCAGCTTTGAAAGTATCTTGTCTCCTCATTGGTCATTGTGGTCAGGTCCCAGCGAGGTTATCCTAGCTCCTTAACCCTCTACAGGTGAAAGGGTTTTTCCTCTGGCCAGGAGGGATTTTAAAGGTGTTTACCCTTCCCTTTATATTTATGACAGTATAGTGATGTGCCCCGTGAGGATTAATGTGTATACATTAGGTATGTTAGCAACAAGAAGAAAGTCAAGGAAAGTGTGGGCCCGTTACCGAATGGGGAGACAACCTAGTGACAGAGGATGTGGAAAAAGCTAATGTACTCAATGCTTTTTTTGCCTCTGTCTTCACAAACAAGGTCAGCTCCCAGACTGCTGCACTGGGCAGCACAGCATGGGGAGAAGGTGACCAGCCTTCTGTGGAGAAAGAAGTGGTTCAGGACTATTTAGAAAAGCTGGACGAGCACAAGTCCATGGGGCCGGATGCGCTGCATCCGAGGGTGCTAAAGGAGTTGGTGGATTTGATTGCAGAGCCATTGGCCATTATCTTTGAAAACTCATGGCGATCGGGGGAGGTCCCTGATGGCTGGAAAAAGGTTAATGTAGTGCCCATCTTCAAAAAAGGGAAGAAGGAGGATCTGGGGAACTACAAGCCAGTCAACCTCACCTCAGTCCCTGGAAAAATCATGGAGCAGGTCCTCAAGGAATCAATTCTGAAGCACTCAGAGGAGCGGAAAGTGATCAGAAACAGTCAGCATGGATTCACCAAGGGCAAGTCATGCCTGACTAACCTAATTGCCTTCTATGATGAGATAACTGGCTCTGTGAATGAGGGGAAAGCAGTGGTTGTGTTATTCCTTGATTTTAGGAAAGCTTTTGATATGGTCTCCCACAGTATTCTTGCCAGCAAGTTAAAGAAGTATGGGCTGGATGAATGGACTATAAGGTGGATAGAAAGCTGGCTAGATTGTCGGGCTCAACAGGAAGTGATCAATGGCTCCATGTCTAGTTGGCAGCTGGTATCAAGTGGAGTGCCCCAAGGGTCGGTCCTGGGGCCGGTTTTGTTCAACATCTTCATTAATGATCTGGAGGATGGCATGGATTGCACCCTCAGCAAGTTTGCAGATGACACTAAACTGGGAGGAGTGGAAGATAAGCTGGAAGGTAGGGGTAGGATACAGAGGGACCTAGACAAATTAGAGGATTGGGCCAAAAGAAATCTGATGAGGTTCAACAGGGACAAGTGCAGAGTCCTGCACTTAGGACAGAAGAATCCCATGCACAGCTACAGACTAGGGACCGAATGGCTAGGCAGCCGTTCTGCAGTGGATGAGAAGCTTGATATGAGTCAACAGTGTACCCTTGTTGCCAAGAAGGCTAACAGCATTTTGGGCTGTGTAAGCAGGGGCATTGCCAGGAGACCAAGGGACGTGATCATTCCACTCTATTCGACATTGGTGAGGCGTCATCTGGAGTACTGTATCCAGTTTTGAGCCCCACACTACAAGAAGGATGTGGAAAAATTGGAAAGAGTCCAGCAGAGGGCAACAAAAATGATTAGGGGGCTGGAGCACATGAGTTATGAGGAGAGGCTGAGGGAACTGGGCTTGTTTAGTCTGCAGAAGAGAAGAATGAGGGGGGATTTGATAGCTGCTTTCAACTACCTGAAAGGGGGTTCCAAAGAGGATGGATCTAGACTGTTCTCAGTGGTAGCAGATGACAGAACAAGGAGTAATGGTCTCAAGTTGCAGTGGGGGAGGTTTAGGTTGGATATTAGGAAACACTTTTTCACTAGGAGGGTGGTGAAACACTGGAATGGGTTACCTAGGGAGGTGGTGGAATCTCCTTCCTTAGAGGTTTTTAAGGTCAGGCTTGAGAAAGCCCTGGCTGGGATGATTTAGTTGGGGATTGTTTCTGCTTTGAGCAGGGGGTTGGACTAGATGACCTCCTGAGGTCCCTTCCAACCCTGATATTCTATGATTCTACGATTAGATTCCAGGGCCTTGTACCATCCAGAAACATATGCAGCAGCGACAGGTCCTACTTTGCTAAAAAAGGACATCTGGTGTAGCTAATTGCTACAGAAAGCAGTCTCATGTACCTATGGTGTGAGAAACTGCTAGCTGTAGGAATTAGCTTCATCAGATTTCAGTGTTAAAGGTAGCACATCCCTACAGATTGCAGTTTCTTATGTGTGTGTGTGTGTGTGTGTGTGTGTGTGTGAAAATGCTATCTGTAGGACCGGGCTACCTGCAGCAGTGACAGGTCCTACTTTGCTAAAAAAGGACATCTGATGTAGCTATTTCAAGCAGTCTCACATGTAAAACAAAACTGGTAGCTTTCTTTAACAGTGTAACAAGCCTTGTGGATGAGGGGGGAAGTGGTTGACATGGTCTATCTTGCCTTTAGTAAGGCTTTTCATACTGTCTCCCATGACCTTCTCATAAACAAACTATGGAAATGCAACTTATATGGAGCTAAAATAAGATGGGTGCAAAACTAGTTGGAAAACAGTTCCAACAGTAGTTATCAGTGATTCACAGGCTGAAAGGCCATAACCAGTGGGGTTCTCCAGGGATCAGTTCTGGATAAGTTTCTATTCAAAATCTTAATCAATGATTGAGATAATGGCATAGAGAGTACAACTGTAAAGTTTGTGAATGATAACAAGCTGCATGCATACAAAATGGGAAATGACTTCCTAGGAAGGAGCTCTGCAGAAAGGGATCTGGGGGTCCTAGTGGACCACAAGCTGAATATGAGAGAACAGTGTAACGCTACTGCAAAAAAAACAGATTACTCTGGGATGTCCGCTCTACTCTGCGCTGCTTAGGCCTCAACTGGAGTATTGTGTCCAGTTCTGGGCACCACATTTCAGGAAAGATGTGGACAAATTGAAGAGAGTCCAGAGCAGAAAGGGAAAAAAAATTAAGGTCTAGAAAACGTGACCTATGAGGGAAGTAGCATCTTTTTACAAAAGTTGTTTCTTCCAATCTAATATGTATCAGTAACTGCTACCAGTAGCACATTCCTACGTGGAGCAGTTTACTACACTACACCAGCAGCTTCGGTCCCAGAGAGGCGGCAGCACAGACAAATTTCCCCAGTCCCACCACCCCAGCTCAGCGGAGACCAGGTACAAAGGCAGGGAGGAGCGGGACACCCTGACATCAGCCTCTCTCCGGTCATCCCCCCCGACACAGCAGACAGGACACTCCCAGTCCTGAGCAGGGTGGCCAGGGGCGGCTCTGGGGGAGGAACTGGGTGGGGGTGAGGGGGAACAGGTGCTGTGGTGGCTGCGCACAGCAGTGGAGTAGGGGGGAGAAGGGGCATCCCCGCTCTGGAGGAGTCACCTGGCTGGTCATCAACTGCCCCCCTGCAGCTCGGGTCCCTCCCTCCTCTCCAGGCACTGCTGCTCGCCTGCCTGCCTGCTGCCTCCGTCGGCCCAGCTGGCTCTCGACAGGTCAGGTGGGACTCAGGCATGGCAAACCCTGCGCACGGCGCCCTCTTTGGCAGGCCATCCTGGGCTGCCACCCGGACCGCCCACACCAAAAGCCAGCCCTGAAAAGGCATCCCAGGCTGGAGAGCCACCCTGGGGAATGTCACAGGCATATATATGACAATTTGTTAACTGAATGAGGCAGGGGTCCTGTGTACACAACAGGACAGGACACAGTCATTTAATTAAAGACTATCTCATAATGCATACACAAAAGGGGGGCAAATTAAGGTTGAAGGGAGAGGAAATGACATAATTAAGTCTAACTTCTGAATACTTGACTTAGCAACCTAAATGTGTAGGTTTTTGGATGGAATTGATTGTTTAGTTTGGTTTGGTCTCTGAAATTCTAATGTGAATACGCTGTGCTGCCATGGTCTCTGCAGCCACAGCTAGGCCAACCAACCCACTTGGAAAGTTTAGATCTAGAAACCTGGAGTTTCCATGGAAGCGCTTCCATGATGTCAGAGAAAGGAGGGGTGACACTGCACTGGCTCACTTCCCCCCCTGCAGAATTTTGGCAGGAAGAGTGAGGTTCCTGCTCCTCTCTATGTATCTGTCTATCTAGTATTTATGCTGTGGGGATCGCTGTGATGTCTGAACATCAGTGGCAGCATGTCTGCTTGGATCAGAGGAGATGCCTAGGCCGAGCTGTGGGTGGTGGGCAGGGCCAGAACAGCAGTAGGTACTATAGCTGTGTTCTCTAGCCTTTATCACTCTGGTCTCTAAATCCTGTTGCGTTTCTGATTTCCTAATTCCTTCCTTCCCTTGAAGAATGGTTAGAAGTGTGAATCCATTGCATCATTGTAATTGATGTTTCTTGTAGCTTCTCACATCTTGATTTTCCTTGATACACACCTAGGCCAAAATGTATTAAACTTGGGTGGTTAAAGCTTTGCGCCTACATAAATATCTAGGCACCTAAGCAAGTGGCAGGATTTCAGAGATATTCTGCAACCATGGAGGGCGGGAGCTCAGTGTGAGCTCAGGGTGCTCAGCAGCTCTGAAAGTCTGTCCTTTTTTATTTCAGTTCCTAAACATGGATTTAAGTGCCAAACTTTAAGCACCCAAACTTGAACATTTTGACCGTCATTCCTATGAGAGATGCATACCTACAACAAGGTGATGGTCAAACCTTTCATCATTTCATAGCACTAGGCCTGGATATCTGGTTTGGTTTTCCTTATAGTGAACAGGCCTTTGGTGTTTTGACCAACCAGATATCAGTATACTGTACTGGTATGAATCAGATGACTGACATTTGAATGTTCAGTTCCTGCTTTGTTCAGTCAATAATGGTTAGTGGGCTAGAAAGTTATGTTATCTGATTGACTGGCTGTCACATGTTTTGTCAGAGATAACAGCTAGCGACATGGGGCCAGATTCACATCTGATGTCAATGGTGTTTCACCAGTTTACACAAGGCCTGAATGTGGCACATGAACTCTGTGCACTGGAACAGAATTAAGCAAGCAGAGATCTAACCCAGAAAACACGGGGCCTGATTAGGGTAACACTGGACTATAACAGGTGTAAATGAGAACAGACTTCAACACGGGACCATGGTTTTCTGTGAGATATTGTTGGGAATTTCCCTTTAGAACAGAAGATCTTGCCTCTGGAATGAGTACAGAAAATATACACTTCCCAGGGAGGAAATTCAGTTTGTTGTAAACTTCATTTTTTAAAGCATTTCCTAATGAATCATATCCATATGTGAGACTCTTGGATCAGACTGCACAGGAGATGGGTGAACAGCACCAACCTGAATACAGCCCTATAAGTTCCCCTTCACTTGTACTGTGTGCAGATTGGGTATTGGAGAAGTGAAGAAATGAATACATGAAGAAGAAGCCTTTAGGGTGGGAGTCATACTGGTATGAGGGTGAACTGCAGGCGAAGCTGCCATGAAGAAGTCTTAGCAGGGGTGACAGATTCTTCCTAAAAGTGGGAGGCCACAAGGCCCTGCCCCCTCTGTGTCCCCACCCCAGTTTCCTCTCTTCCACCCTGAGGCTCCACCCCCGGTCAGGGTAGATGGTGGGTCCGGGGTGCCCCACAGCTGTCGGGGAGGCTCTTACCCTGACCCAGCTCCTGCTTCAGGCCTGGCCTGGGGGCGGGGCCTTGGGGGCCAAAGAGTCACAGCTGGGTTGGGGTAAGAGCTGCCCGAGAAGCTGTGAAGTGCCGCGGACCCTCCATATACCCTGTGCGGGAGACCTGGGGGGCGAGGACATGGGCCGGAGGCTGCTCACGGGCCCCTGACGCCAGGCAGGTGGAGGATCCATGGCCCCCCACAGCTGCCTGGGCTCCCTGAGTCAGGCTCCAGCTTCTGGCTTGGCTAGGAGGCAGGGCCTCAGGGGGAAGCGGAAGGGCAGGGGGTCAAGCCCATGGGGAAAAGTGGGAGGGCTATGGCTAGGGTTGCCAGGTGTTTGGTTTTCGACTAGAACACCTGGTTGAAAAGGGACCCTGGCAAGCTGCGGTCAGCCCCACTGACTGGGCCATTAAAAGTCTGGTTGGGGGCGCAGCAGGGGCCCGGGGCTAAGGCAGGCTCTCTACCAGTCCTAGCTCCGCATGGCTCCCGGAAGTGGCTGCCAGGTTCCTGTGGACCCTAGGCACTTCAGCAGCCAGGGACTGGGAGGTTCGGCGTGCTGCTCCTGCCCCAACTGCAACCAATGGGAGCCACGGGGGCCAGAGCCAAGAGGCTTCAGGGACCTGGCAGCCATTTCCTCTGAGCTGCGGTAAGCAGCACTGGGACCCTGCACCCCCTTCCACATCCCAACCTCCTGCCCCAGCCCGGAGTCTCCTCCCACACCCCAAACCCATCATCCCGGCCCCACCCCAGAGCCCACACCCCCAGCCAGAGTGCAGAAGGTGGGGGCCTGCAAGGATTCTAAAAATTAATACTGGCCACTCCAGTCTTGTATTGAACTCCCAAGGTTACAGCTTTTCTCTGACATTGGATGGGTAGATGCTGCCACCACCAAAGTGCAAAACCCCTTTGAGAACTCAGGAAGGTGCACTTAGGAATTCCTTCCTGTGGGGTACCCTCAAGCCCTTTCACGCCCCCCCCCCAGCCCCTCCAGGGAAGAGCTGAGAAATTAAAACAAAGGAAATCAGCTGTTGCCACCAGCTAATTAAACAACATGTGCACAAACCTCTTAAGACACAAAAATCCAATCCTGTTCTTAAAAAAGGTAAATTTTATTAAAAACAAAAAGAAAGAAAATACATTTGGAAACTCAGGCTATTGCTAGATTTTAAAAAGAAGCAACAACAAGGATTAAGCATCAAGAATAATTTTCTTGAGGTCCAGTTTAAAAGTTACAAGCAAAACAGAAGCATCTGGGGTTAGCACAGAGGAGTCCACAAGCCATAAAGTAATAAAAAGAGATAAACCTAATCGCGTCTTCCTAGACATTTCGTGATCTACTGACATATCTGGGATTTCCAGTGAGTAATTTCTAGGTATGATACCAATGATCTTTCATACCTGGCCCCAAGGTTTTTACAGCATAGTTTCTCGCTGTCTGCCTCTCCTTGAGAACAACATATAGACAAAGGGGAAGTTTTTTCTCAATTTTAAAAAGTTCTAGCCCTCCCATTGGCTCTTTTGGTTAGATGCCCACTCCCTTCCTTTTAACTATGCAATACAGGGAGACTTTTTAACCCTGTGCAGGTAAAGCAAGTAGAGAACAGCTACTAAGAGGGATTTAATAGCTAACTGGCTGGCTAGGTGTCCATAAAAGGGAGCTACCTCCCTCCCCTTTCATTTTTCATTGTGTTTTGTCGAATATTCTGTAAAAGTGTTCTTAAAATGAACAACATGTGCTGGGTCATTTGAGACTGCTGTAACATGAAATATATGGCCGAATGCAGGTAAAACAGAGCAGGGGACATACAATTCTCCCCCAAGGAGTTCAGCCACAAATTTAATTAACACATTATTTTTTAATGAGCATCATCAGCATGGAAGCATGTCCTCTGGAATGGTGGCTGAAGCATGAAGGGGCATACAAATGTTTAGTGCACCTGACACATAAATACCTTGCAATGCCAGCTACAAAAGTGCCATGCAAATGCCTATTCTCACTTCCTCGTCATACTGGAAATAAGAAGAGGGCAGCATTATCTCCTGTAAATGTAAACACACTTGTTTGTCTTAGCAATTGGCTGAACAAGAAGTAGGACTGAGTGGACTTGTAGGCTCTGAAGTTTTACATTGTTTTGTTTTGGAGTGCAGTTATGTTGCCGGCACAGAGTGCCCGAGGCAAGCAACAGCTGGGTTTATTGCCCGGTGTGCGTCACGCCAATGACCACAACGGGGTGGAGAAGCAGAGAGATTTATTTGGAGCTTTAAATAGGGCGCAGGGAGACTGAGCTGTTTTAAATTTTGCTGCAGCGCAGCAGATTTTAGTATATATTTTATATTTTTGCTTATTTTATTATACAAGCTTATGCAATTAATTACTTGTTGCCCTGTACAATATTGTAGCCAATTAGCTAAAGCAGCCAGTTGTGTTTTTTTTCAGTAGCATTGCTTGAGCCTTGCCTTATTTGGGTTTATTTGTTATTGGTTTTTGCTAAACATTTTTGCCTTATTTATTTGTTTTTTAGGCCGAAGCTGGCCTTGGCTGGCGAGCCGTGTGCAAACCTGTTTGTTTGTGTGCTAGCTTTTTTATAGTTATGCAGGGTTACAGAAAGTTCAAGGAGCAGAGGGGCTTTAGTTTATTTGGGCCTAGAGCAAGAGGGCTTCATCGACACTCGTGGTCTTCCACCCTAGTGTAGTGCCCAGTGTCACCAACAACTCCCTTTTTTGAGAATACTTAACAAGCTTGCAACTGAGTTTTTTTATATTTTAAGGACAATACGTGATTAAGTGCTGAGGAGTTAGAATTTTTAACAAGAGGATATAATGGGGTTCCTGTGGAGCAAGCAGTGGGCTTTCCACTGGTTAAGAGCCTGTTTGGCTGATAGGATGTGCTTGTTAATATTTTGTGAATTTTTTGGGACATACGTACAGCATTTATTTTTAATTAAGGCATACACCCCGCCCTGTGCAGCTAAAAGGTAATTTAGGGCCTGGCGGTTTTGTAGGGACAACAACCGGAGTTGATAAAGTTTCGTGTTGAGGCTTCTTTTTGTGGCCAAGGTATTATTTGCGAACTTGGTGAGGAATACAGAGAGCTGGCAATAGAGCTTGGCCAATTTACCCACCCCATATGCTGAGAGAAGGAATATACCGAATTTATTTTTTTTATTAAGGGGTTTGCGGGTGGCATACAGGGACCGCTGATGCCGGGGCCATGACCCGAAGGGAGTGGCGTTTTCTTTTATTTACTTGTTATAGAAGTTTGACCAGTTGTGGGAGGGTTGCCCTCCAGGGGAAGCCGGCCGCATGGTAGGGGATTTGGGAACATATTTAGCAGTTGGAAAGATTAAATTCTCGGGCAAAGGCGATTTTGAGGGCTTTATAGATATTTATATTTAAATTAATGGTTTTTATTTATTTTTTTTTCAGAGAAAGAGAGATGGGGAATACTAGGCAAATGATACCCACTATGAGGGACCGCATGGTGTATATGCCCTTGTAGCCCGCCCCCCCGTGCTTATGTTTTTTTAAATAATAATTTGAGTTTAAGATTGTTGGAGGGTGACGTGGTGATGGGCTGGACGGTCCACTGTTCCGCTGGTGGAGGAGTAGGCACCACCTTTAGGCGCGAGTGATGGATTTAGTGTTTGTGTCCCTTGACCTTTGCCACCATGTGGGAAACCAGCAGGACGGTGTGGGGTTCCTTCCACTTCTCTTGGAGAGGCTTGTCTTTTCAGGTACGAACAAGCACGGAGTCACCTGGCTGCAAGGAGTGGACAGGGGTATTTAATGGAAGAAGCTGGAAGTCTTTGGTATACCTGTGGAGAGAAGAGAGAACAGCAGACAGAGAGCACATGTACTGAGACAAAAAACCACACCCCATTTTTAATTTTTTTGCCAGAATCAGTGTTTTATTTATAGGCCATGCCCTTTCGAACATAATTTTAAAGGGACTAAGCCCTAATCTACCCTTCGGGAGAGTGCAGACATGGAGCAGGACAAGGGGCAGAGCATTGGGCCATCGCAGGGAGGCTTCTTGGCACACTTTTGAGAGGTGTTGCTTAAGGGTTTGATTGGTACGCTTTACTACACCACTGGCTTGCGGTTTCCATGGTGTATGGAGTTTTCAAGGGATCTGTAAGGCATCTAAGATGTTTTGAACGATCTTCGATGTGAAGTGTGTTCCATTGTCAGATTTTATTTATTAGGGGAGTTTGAAGCAGGGAATAATTTCCTTAACGAACTTGAGGGCCACTGTTTTGGCAGTGCAATTACGGCATGGGAAGGCTTTAGGCCATTTGCTGAATTGGTCCACTAAGACGAGGAGATATTTGAACCCTTGAGTTCGGGGAAACTCAGTAAAATTTATTTGCCACACTAGTTTGGGGCCTGGAGTGGGTTCCAGGGTAGCTGGTGTTATTGGATGTCCTGGCCGAGGGTTATTTTTTTGGCAGACTAAATAGTTAGCTTGTATTTGGGTAGCCAGGGGTTGGAGTTCAGAAGTTAAGAAGTATTTTTTTATTAGCTGGATAAGGGCCTTTTTGCTGGCGTGAATGGTTTGGTGTAGCTGCTGCAGTACTGGCCGGATTAGGCCCTTTGGTAGGAGGATCTTCCCTTCCGGGGAATGAAGCCATTCCTTTTTTTTTTTGAAGACCGAGTTTGTCAGCTAGTTTTTTTTTTTTTTTTTTTTTTTAGAGTACTGAGGGGTTGGAAGCTCCTCCACTGATGGGATAAGGGTGTGCATGTGGGCATTCTTAGCTTCCGGTGGAGTCGAGGTGGCGGCATGCTTGGCTTCTTTGTCCACCCTGGCATTGCCCCTGGCCACATCTTGATTTTTTTTTGATGGGCTTTACAGTGCACCACCGCTACTTTCCAGGGGAGTTGTACGGCTTCTAAGAGCCGGAGAATTTGGGGCCCGTACTTGACTGGGGAGCCTTGGGCCGTTAGCATTCCCTTTTGTTTTATAGGCCAGCATGAGCATGCAGCACCCCAAAAGCATACTTTGAATTGGTAAAAATGTTGACTCGCTTTCCCTTTGACAGTTCAAGCGCACAGGTCAGGGCTACTAGCTCAGCCAGCTGGACAGAGGTCCCGGTGGGCAACCCCTCAGCCTTTACGGTATCATGGAGGGTCACGACAGCATAACCCGCCCTTTTTTGCCCCTCCATGACAATGCTGCTGCCATTAGTGTACCACTTATAATTTGCATTTGGGAGCAGCTGATCCTTTAAGTCCTGGCAGCTGGAGTATTGGGCATTTATGATTTTTAAACAGTTGTGTTTTTGTTTTTTTGTTTTTGGCAAGAGGGTGGCTGGGTTAAGGGTGGGGCAAGACTGCAGGGTGACCTCGGGGTTTTTTAACAGCTTAGCCTGATACCGAGCAATCCGAGCCTGGGTGAGCCAGAGCCCACCCTTGGTGTCCGGCAGGGCTCGGACCATATGAGGAGTATAGATTTGCATAACCCCTCCCAATGTTAGCTTTTTGGCTTTTTTAAGCACTAGGGCAGTAGCTGGGACCGCCTGTAAACATGCCGGCCAACCCTTTGCAACCTGATCCAGTTGCTTAGAAAAATAAGCCACGGGACGTTTCCAGGTCCCCAACAACTGGGTTAGCACTCCCAGGGCCACCCCTTTTTGTTAGAGATTCAGCAGACCCAGGGCTGGAGCTTTTATTAGCTTTTTTTTTAGGATTTTAAATGCTTTGCGTGTTTTTGCCGTGCCTTTTTTTTTGCCTTAGCTGTAACCTGATTTTGCTTTACTTTAGACAACAAGGTTTTCAGGAGGATATTACAGTTGTCCCAGTCCGGCTTGTGACTACTGAGGCACCCCTCAAAGACTGAAATAAACCGGCTTGGGTTTGTTGAGAATTCCCCAGCCTGTGTTTTAAAAGCTGCTAAGTCTATTGGATTGAACGGCACATGGGTGTAAACTTGCAAGGTGGTGGCCTGGTGTCCGTCTGCCCCTGGGCGAGCCACAACAGTCTCGGTAATCAAAGGATAGAGTCCCACCGAGGGGGGAATCTCTGTAACCCGAGGCGTCCTACCCTTATAAGGTGGAGGTGTGGGGGCTGAAGGGGACACCGAATCTGCCATTACAACATTGGGGAATTCTGCGGGCTAACATTAGCCACTACCGGTCCTGTTGGAGTCAAATTACAGCTTTGCAGAATATCTGTTCTATTTTTTAAAGCCATAAATGCTTGTGCATACAGATGTTCATTTCATTTACCCGTTTGCTGACAAAACAGAACTAATTGGAGGATTGTATTATAATTGACTGACCCTCCCGGTGGCCACCGTTCCTGGTCCTCTAGCCAATATTAAGGCCAGTCTACTGTACAAAACCTTTTTAATTTGCTTTTTGTTATTGGATTTGATTTAAACGCTTTCCAGTTTGCTAGAATGCATTCTAGGGGCGTGCACTGTGCCCTGCCTGTAGTGCTCTGTCCCTGTCCCATATTCCCGGAAGACTCTGGGCGTCCCCAGGTCTTAACAGAGAAAGTCCAGACCACTGGACTGTTCCTACCTTTTCCAAGGGACTGGTTCCTCACCGTCGCCTGCAGTTGCTTCTCCACTATAGGGGCGCGTTGTACCGTTGTGCCCTCCGGGGTCGAGCAAATCGCGTCTCCACCGAGGCCTCCCAATGAACTCACCGGTGCGCGCTGGGCGTCGGTCGTCGCCACAATCCGTCGACTGCCAGGAGGGGTCCGGGCAAGGCTAAATAGCAGCCTCGAGGCCCACCCAGGGATGCCAAGAGCTGTTGCCGGCACAGAGTGCCCGAAGCAAGCAACAGCTGGGTTTGTTGCCCAGTGTGCGTCGCGCCAATGACCACAATGAGGTGGAGAAGCAGAGAGATTTATTTGGAGCTTTAAATAGGGCGCAGGGAGACTGAGCTGTCTCAAATCCTGCAGCAGCGCAGCAGATTCCAGTATACATTTTATACCTTTGCCTATTTTACTACACAAGCTTATGCAACTAATTACCTGTTGCCCCGTACAATACCGTAGCCAATCAGCTAAAGCACCCAGTTGTGTTTTTCCTCAGTAGCATTGCTCGAGCCTTGCCTTATTTGGGTTTATTTGTTACTGGTTTTTGCTAAACATTTCTGCCTTATTTATTTGTTTCCCAGGCCGAAGCTGGCCTTGGCTGGCGAGTTGTGTGCAAACCTGTCTGTTTGTGTGCTAGCTTCCTCATAGTTATGCAGGGTCACAGAAAGTTCAAGGAGCAGAGGGGCTTTAGTTTATCTGGGCCTAGAGCAAGAGGGCTTCATCGACATTCGCGGTCTTCCACCCTTCCGAGTTACCTAGTGTAGTGCCCAGTGTCACCAACAGTTATGTAAAAAAAAAATCTACATTTGTAAGTTGCATTTTCACAACAAAGAGATTGCACTACATTACATGGATGAGGTGAATTGAAAAATACTATTTATTTGTTTATCATTTTTACAGCGCAAATATTTATAATAAAAAATAATATTCATTTTGATTTCAATTACAACACAGAATACAATATATATGAAAATGTAGAAAGACATCCAAAATATTTAATAAATTTTAATTGGTATTCTATTGTTTAACAGTGCAATTAAAACTGCCATTAATTGCTATTAAGTTTTTTAATTGCAAATAATTTTTTGAGTTAATCACGTGAGTTAACTGGGATTAATCGACAGCCCTATTAACTGAGCCTCCTGTGATCATTTAAACTGGTAATGTGAACGGTTGGTATTTGTTATGTGACATTTTCCATTTACAGATTAAACCCTCTGCCCTTTGTTGACCTTGTCCCTGCACCGCACAAAGTGGCCATGCTACCACATGTTAAGCAAGAAGTAAAAAGTATAGTTAGATTAACTGTCACCAAAGCATTTAGAAAAATTTAGCAGGTGTAATAGAAAGGTGAAGAGCTGAAGTCAACAGATGTGTCTCACAACTTCACACTATGCCTGACTGGTGCAGAGTCATTAATAAGTTCATACTTTAGCCGTTCAGTGTCCTGTTTCTTCTCTCTACCTTTAGAGACAATGAGGGACATTTTCACGTGCAGCGTGTGCAACAGGAAGCTGCTCTTACTTCTGTTGGAGGTCTGTTATAGAAGAGTCTAAGCGCTAACAATGCAAGATGTGGCCCTTTCATACACACGCTCTCTACAGTCTCTTTGGTGCACTGGCATTCTGTGTAAGGCAGTGGTGCCATCTCTTGAAAGAGGATAGCACCACCTCCACAGTCTGATATTAGCCCCAGCCACTCATACTGTCAATGGGAAATGCATTTAACTGGAAAAAGAGGCTGAGGAATTCACTGTAAATCATGGCTAATACAATCACTACAGCAGTCCCCTCTGCTCTTTGTTTGAGATTGTGGGAAAGGCCGATTTGCTGAAGATTTCTGCTGAACTGATCAGCAGTGAAAGAGTTATGTGAAAGTTATGTGAACTGATCAGCAGTGAAAGATGAATTGTAATTAGTCTTCAGAGACAACCCTCAATGAAGGTGTTAATGGCTACCATTGATCACAGACCTGGCTAAAGCTGATGCATGCTCTCTGTATAAATAAAGGCACAACCACCTGCCTTTGTGTAGAGATAGATGAAACAAAATAGCTACTGTCCAAGGCAAGGGCCAGCATGGCAAGACCTGAGCGGAAGATAAATCCACGTGAGCCAAGGGATTTCCCTAGGGCCTGATTGCAAACATAAGCTGCAAATATTGATCGGTTGCAGCTGTGTGTGTGTGGTGTGTTTCAGTGAGAGAAAGCTGAGAGAAAGCTAGCAGACAGAGTATGTCTACACAGCAAAGAAAACCTGCAAAGCTGGCCCATGCCAGCCAACTCAGACTCGCAGGGCTGGGGTAGTTTCATTGCTGTGTAGGCTTCTGGGCTTGGGCTGGAGCCCGAGCTCTGGTACCCTCCCACCACACAGGGTCGAGCCCAGGCTCAATTGTATTTGCATATCCATACCTGCTAAGCTCCCACATTAAGGGCCTTGATGCAATAACCAGTGAGGTCAATGGCAATGTTTGCATTGGAATGGGCCATATGTTTGTAAGAGGGCATTTCGGGAAAATCCAGTCAGTGTCATATGCTGAGGCAGTATATAATAGAGCAGAGGTTCTCAAACTGTGGTCTGCGGACCACCAGTGATCCCCCAGCTGCATTCAGGGGTCCGCGGATAGTTCCCTCTAAGGTGCGCGCCTGGGCAGCCGCACACGAGAGAGTGAAGGGCCAGCGTGGATGCACTAATTAGGTGTCTGGACCCTGGAGAAGATGCACATGTAAGGTGAGGTGGTGGCCTTGTGGGGAATAGGGGGTAGGTGGGAGGGGAAGAGGGGGTGGGGTGAATTTGGGATGTGCTGGGCTGCGATGGCCAGAGAAAGAGGTGACTTTCCCCAGCTCCAGGGCTGTGGCTGGTGGGGAGAAATGGTCCTCCTTTCCTAGCCTCAGCTCTGTGGCTGCTGTGGCGGGGGAGAGACCCCACTCCTTCCCAGCCCCAGCTCGGGGACTGCCGCGGCGGGGGCACATCCATTGCATTAGAAAGGTAAAACTACTGATATTAAAATATGAGTTGTGTGCTTTTATTTGTAGAACAAGAAAACATTCATTAGTATTAAGTTTTTTTTTATATAGTGCTTTTATCCAAAGAGCTTTACAATAATTAGCTAACGGTACAAACAACATTTGGAAAGATCATTAAGTGGTCCACTGAGACCCTTAGAAATTTTCAAGTGGTCTGTGAAAAAAAAAGTTTGAGAAGCACTGGAAGAGAGTAGCTGGAGCACAGTGCACTCTGGGATGTTCTGTTGCACAGAGAACTGGGAGGAAGAAGAAGCAGCCAAACTGGGTTAAACAGGAACAATTAGGGTCCCATCTGCACTGAATAAAACTGTGGTAAGTGGGTTACAGATATGTGCCAGCCTAGGCCACTGGCAAGGGTGGCACACAACTGCAATGGTTACAAGCCATGTGGTATGTGGACATAAAGGAACCAGTTCATTAATGACTCAGCATTCAGTGGTCCAGCATACAAAGAGAGAGAGCCAAGACAGTGCAACATTCAGGATTTATTCCTTCCTCTACATGTACTTTCTTCTCTCATCAAGTTTCAGAGTAGCAGCCATGTTAGTCTGTATTCGCAAAAAGAAAAGGAGTACTTGTGGCACCTTAGAGACTAACAAATTGCATCCAATGAAGTGAGCTGTAGCTCACGAAAGCTTATGCTCAAATAAATTTGTTAGTCTCTAAAGTGCCACAAGTACTCCTTTTCTTCTCTCATCAAGCACTTCCTGAAAGAAAAGTTCTCTAAATTCCTAGATGACAGCACATACAATCCAACAGGATATAACTGTTCAACACATCAGGACTTTTAGAATGATACCTTACAAGGCATACTTTGTACAAAACTTATAATTATATCACCATGGTGAATATGGGGTACTAGGATGTTGCTTTGGAGTACAGAATGTCACAAGTGCCCTCTATTGGGAAGCAATCCATTTGAACATATAGTGTGACAAGGCTTGCGTATGCAGCCAGTCCTCCTGCAGTGTTTCAGAAATCCAGCAGAGTTGCCTTTTTCTTACAGATCCACTTGTATGATGAATGACAGCTATCGGCATGAATCTCCTGCTCCTTGAAAGCAGCACAGCCCCCTCCACCTTTTCTGTCTTTCATGGTAAAACTGGGGGGAAAAAATCTCAAAGGTGAGCTAATAACTTCTGAAAGGGGATGAGGAGGCCCCATTATGCTTTTGGATTTACAAGACCAAACCCAAAATCGGGAATTTTCAGATCTGGGTTCCATTTTCTCCAAACCGTCAAAGCTTAGGTGTGTTTGAATACAGAGTTCTGATTTTGGACCATCTCTACCTAACTTATAAGCTGGTTGAAGGAAGCAGTAAGTTTTTGAGATAGGTTTTGATTTAGTGTTTTGGTACCATTAGAGCACATCTCCCCATATTTAAATGGATACCAGGAATGCAAATAGTAAGCAACGGGGGTTGCAACTGAGGCTTGATGGATGCCTACTGACTAAAGCTGGACAGAATTCCCCCCACACACACCCCACACACAAAATTTTGAGTTTTCAATGAAAAATCAAAACCAATCATATTTTGACCAAACACTGACATTTTCATTCCTTCAGGCTGGAAAGAAGCTGCTGCCAATTGCAGAGGAAACAAGGACCTTTCAGCCAGAGTGAGCAAATCACAGAAACACTGCCTGGAGCAAGGTAAGTGCCTAGGATTCCTTTAGCAAAGGTCAGTCAAAACAGAGTTTAAGATACAACAGTGCCTCTTGAAAGTCTCCATTTGCTCTCAGCAAGGACCAGCAAGACCAGGAACATTTCCCACCACGAGTATTAAGGCTTCTTCTGCTTTCCTGCCACACACACTGGTGATATCTCTGCCCACAAACCAACCCTTGCTCCTACTAGAGCGCCAGAAGTTTGTCTGCGCTGCTGTAACCCAGTTTCCTATAATCTTGTCATGCCTGCTCACCACTTTGTTATGTTAGCTGCAGCTCAATACATACACAGTTATACCACAGCCTTCAAATAAAGCATGAACAGATTTTACAGAAAAGAGGAAAAGTGAGAAAGAGAGAAGAAGAGAATAGAGACAGTGGGTGAGTGGGATTGTAGCTGGGTATGTGAACTGTGAAGTTGAGTACCGGAAAGAAGCAGAAAACGGCAGGGGTAATGGTAAAAGAGGGCTCCGGAGAAAGCTTCAAAATGTGACTCCTGAGCACCCTGCAGGCTCAAAAAGCAGAAGACAAATAAAAAGAACACCACATCTATTATTTGTACATAATCTCATGATTTTAAAGCCAATCTCATGATATTTGGTGAGTCTAACTCATGATTTTTGAACATTTGGGGTTGGCAATACTGTGAGTGAGTGAGTGTTGCAGTCATGAGAAAAGAGTTAGAAGGCAGCTGGTCAGTGGCAGACGGTAAATGGGGTAAGTGTAAGTGTGGGGAGGCATTAGTGGGAGGATGGGAAAGTGAGTGTGAGAGTGAGGGGAAATCTGAGGGAGGCAGCAATGTGGAGGGGGAAAAATCAGTAGGGTTTAGTTTGAATCAGAGGCTAACACTGACCGAAAAGGATGTATCAAAAGGCTAAGGGAGGGCATGTAGTGCTCTTTCTACCTGAGATACACAACGTGACCAGGGAAAAGTGAGTAGCAGCTCTGTGGGATTTTGGTACTTTTCAAGCAAACATATATGAAGCTCAGCCTGCCTCAGCACTCAAGAGCCTTCTTAGGCTGAGGTATCTGGGTAAAGGGAATGACGCAATGGGAGCAGCAAATTGTGCACTAGGGCTGGGCAAACTAATTGCTTTATAACTAATTTAACTTCAAGAAGAAAAACAACACTGACCTGTATCCTTGTAATTTGGGGTCATCAAGCCACATCCATCCTCCTTCTTTGAAATTTAATCCAATCCAGCGAAAACTAGCATCTTCATATTGGGTACTGAAAAATCCCTCTGGGTGAGATGATAACCTGAATATGCAAGTCTCTTGCTGAAATCCAGGAGTGTGGTGTCTGTTTTGCTACTCTTTGAAGAATAGGGCAATGCTTCAATACTCACCATTTCTGCCTCACTTTCAAAAATCAGGAGGCTGGATTTCCTGGCTGCACAATAATCTTTGCTGGCCTGCCAGATTTTCTTCTCCTCTGAGAAGTAGTAACACCTTCCACTGTGCAGCAGCCACTCAGGGGGGCAGAGCTCACACTCTTCTCCTGCAAGGGCATTCGTATATTTTTGGTCCTTTTACGATTCTTTACATCAGTACATTTTTTAAAGTTTATACCTGTGAAAATTCTCAATATTATAGGCTTTTCACACAAACAATACAAAGCTTTGCCGTTCTGTCGTTAAGAAAGGAAACGGAGAGTCAGGATAACTAGATGCTGATCTGAACTCTGCTTGTAACTTGCTATAATCTTGGGGAAGTCACCTAGGCCCTCATTTTCAACACTTCGGGTGCCCAGCCTGAGGCTTTTAGGGGCTGCTTTTCAGAGGTGCTGAGTATCCACAGCACACATTCACTTCAGATGGAGTTGTGGCTACTTAGAACCTCTGAAATTCAGGTCGACAATGTCTCAAGTTGGGCTCCCAAAATTAGTGGAGAGTCTTGAAATTTGAGTCTATCGATCTATGACTTCGTTTACCCATCTGTAAAATTATTATAACAATACTTATGCTGTCTTGTAGAGGTGTCGTGAGGCTTAGGTAATATTTGTTAAACCCTTTGAGATCCTTGAATGAAACTTGCCTTATACCTTGGTATTAAAGGACAGCTTTCCGCTTTTTTGTAGTGCCCAGAAAAAA
Source organism: Natator depressus (assembly GCF_965152275.1). Lineage (NCBI taxonomy): Eukaryota > Metazoa > Chordata > Testudines > Cheloniidae > Natator > Natator depressus. The sequence continues at coordinate 211,081,675 of NC_134234.1, read as the reverse complement.
TGCACCTAAGTTTTTGCACCCACAATTACGGTGGCAAATCCAACAATTTAGAGGCATAAATAACTGAGCTGCAATTACATTTTTGTTTGGATTTTTGTGCTCAGCTAACTATGGGCACAAAAAAATGCAGGCACAATTTTTGTGGGCCTGATTTTACCTGCAAAAAAACCTCTTAGTATTGTATTGCCTTTCACTGGTCTGTCTCAATAAAGCTAAATACTTGAAAGACCAGAGGCGTTCAGCCCCTGGAACACCAAGGCCCACAGTAGGCTGGCAGCTTTTCCAGGCGTTTGAGAACTGCATCAAATGTAGGTACCATTTACCCTTTTAAAATAAAAATAAATGCACACCACTGTAATATGTGCACTTAAAGGACTTTTCCTTGCCAGATTCATAGAAATTACTGCTTGTTTGGGTTCACCACCAGTAGAAACCTGCATTTGATCAGTTTTGTGCTCTCCCTTAATTTACAATGTGGATGTGGCCGTAGGCTGAATATTTGGATTACACTGCTCCCGGGGCAGTGTAAGCATACCTTCCGCATAGTGAGCAGCCTTCTACTACGTTGCCTGCCCCTGCTCCCACTGAAATCAAAGGGAGTCTTGTTATTAACTTCAACTGGAGCATGATGGGACCCAGAGATATGACAAACAAACATCTTCTTTCAGAAATAATTTATCTCCTCACCCTGTTTATTTCCACACAGATTCTCTTTCAGTCTGCTCAGTACCAAGGAGTGAGCTCCATGGGTATCTTCCACTGAAGTGTGGTTTGCGTTATGCCTTAGTGACGCCTCTGTCTTCACAGCCTTTTCACAACACTCCCTCAAGGCTTACACACAAAAAGGAGATAAATTGATGGTTAATAGGGACTTTGGTTACATAAAATGAGGGGAAAGATGGTTTTGCAGCTAAAGCACTGGGCTAGGACGTAAGAGATCTAGGTTCCCAGCTCCCTCAGCCTTCCACTGTGACTTTAGATGAGGTGTTTATATTCTCTGTCTGTAAAATAGGGGTAATGATACTTCCCTTACCTGACAGGTGGTGGTGAGGATTCATTCATTATTGTTGGTGAGGCACTTGTGTACTACTGTAATGGGAGCATGCATTGCCTGTGATAGCAAGGGGACTGGACTCGATGACCCAGGAGGTCCCCTCCAGTCCTATGTTCTTATAAGTAGACAGATAAAATGTTGGTAGATGAGGCCTGGAAGGGACAGGCTAGCTCTGCACCATTTCATTATGCAGAGTATGGTCACTGGGGAAAAACTAGATATTGACAATATGATTCTTCTCACTATACCTGTGAAACTCCACTGACTTCACTGGACTTACTCCTGATTTACAGCAAGGTATGGGAGAAGAGAATCAGGCCCATAGAACGAATACACCTTTCGGAGTTGCCCTTCACCCTTCTCAACCTCAGATCAAAGTGATATCAGATTAATCACTCATCTGAAATTGCCCCTCACAAACCCCAAATGCCAATGGCAATACAGTACAGAACTCACACTTATTGACTGTGCCATTTGGGCAGTGTCACTCACCTTGCAGAGCTAAGACGATTGCAACTCCTTGAACTCCTCTAGAATTAGAGCAACAGTGCACCAGCCTGGCTGCTGAGAGCAGGGACCTGGCAATAAGAAATGGAAGAGTTTGGTTTCAGCAGAGAGAAGCTGCTGTACGTTAGCTCTGTTCCAATAAGTGTCAGTAGCTGGGTAGTTTAGATCTGAATAGAGGTGAGAGGTGCCCACAGGTAAAAAGGAGTCTACAAGCCAGGCTAAAAGGTCCCTTTTGAATCCTGATACATTGTTAGAGGTGCTGCCGTTCAGAGAAGACAGAGTAAATTTTTTGTTAAGTGACAAGCAGATTGGGGGTTGGGCTGCTGTCCTTCAAAGAAGATGTTAAATTATGTGCCTTTCTGCCCAGGTCCACTGGAAGTATGGTACTGTCTTGTAAGAAACTATGTTCTTTTGCAGCGTGAGAAGACTAGCACTTTTCTTCCCTACTCTGATGAACTGGCAAGGTGGAAGTTCAAGATCACATACCACTTTGAGAAAAAAGTTAGGGGATAACTGACCGGAGAAGAAGGATGATCTTGTAGCTAAGATGTTGGACAGGGGTTTGGGAGATGGGAATTCTATTCATGTCGCTGCCAGAGGCTTCCTGTGTGACCTTGGGCAAATCACTTAATATTTTCTGCTTCCCAGGAGTGTTGTGAGGATTAATTCGTGATGCCAGATCTTCAGCTGGTGTAAGTTAGTGGAGCTGACATTGAAGCTACTTTGATTTATATCAGCTGAGACTCAGGCCCTTATTAGGCTGTATGGCCCAGATCTCCAAGTGTATTTAGGTGCCTGTCTCCCATTGCTTTTAGTTGGAGTTAGGCACCTAAATACCTTTGAGGATCTGGACCTATGTCTTCTCTCTCAACTTTATACAGATCCAAGGTATAGAAGCAAACACCAAGAATAGTTTAGATAATACTGGTGCTGCACAGAAATATATTCTTGAAATGGAACTTGTCCCCTAGAAGTCCATTAAAAAAACAAAGCTATTTCCACTAGGATCTATATTTCCCTTTGAATTTCATATGCAGCAGCTTGAGATTTGACACCCGACAGTAATCTCACTTGTAGCAGTGTATCTAGACTGGCTTCAGTGAAACTACTCCCGGATTATGCTGGTGATATCAGAATCAGACAGCGGAGTGCCTCACCTGTGACTTCTAATGCATCAGCATCTAGCAACACTGAACAAAACTTTTATTAAGATAGAGCCAAATCTTGCTCTCACTTGTATCTCCTACCCAGCGTGGAAAGTCTGATTCTGTGCAGAGAAAGATAAGAGAGCAGAGAGACAGAACAGGAAATAAACTCCATATCTGTATTTTATATCAAACACACACGTGTCTTAATCCTACCTGTGTAGGAGCTTTGTTTCCTTTCTTTGAATTGTGGGATTGTGTAACCACAAGCAGCCTTATCCTCCATCTCTAGGTCCCTAGAGTATGAGCTTTACTGCCAGGCAACTACAGATGGCAAGTACATACAGGAAGGGAGCAGGGGCAGGTCTCTTGAGAACTTCTAGGGGAAACTACACAGCAGATTGGCTATGATCGTTTCCTTGTCACTACTGCCTCACTTCGGGATCAGAGGTGCCTCCTACCAGCCACGGTCATTCAAGAGTCCTCAGGCTGAGTTCACACTAGCAAGCATGTGAATAGTTTCAAAGAATCTCCATAGGATTATGCATCTGCTTAAAATGAAGGATGTGCTGAAGAGTTTTGCTGAAAAGGGATGTGATAGTTCACATGTGCTTGAGTTCTTTGCTAAATTGGGGCCAAAAAGATGATTTCATAATTTCATGATTTCATGTCTTGTTCCTACTGTGCATATCTCTGACCTTCCCCTAGAGTCACAGTAGGAAGTGGGTCAGGCACAACAAGAGCCTGAGTTAAACTGTGGGGAAGGCAGCCAGTCAGAATGGATGTTCTCCCCAGGCAGGGATGAAATTTGCATGAGGGTTGAAATTTCCTGAGTCATCCCCAGTCTGACTCCAAGAGACGTCAAAACTGTGCCACAGGATATGAAATCCCAAACTGCAGTTATGGCCACTGCGGGGGGGAAGGGAGAAGGATTGGGCCCTATGCACTGGGAACATACACTCTCAGGGTTATACCTGCACCTTTGTGGTATGGACACCTATGCTACTGATTCCATGTCCTGGGACAGGCCCTCCTAGACTGCTCTATGCATATGGCAGCAGCAGAGATGGGAGATTGATCCCAGCAATGTCCTTTTTCATATGCCACATGTTCCCTGTCACATCCTGCATATGGATATGGCTGTTGTCCAACAGGTATGTCAAGTGTGTCTGTGTGTGTCTGTGTCTGTGTGTATACTTGTATATGGCTCCAGGAAAGTCCGAACAGGGATATTCTTGCTGGATTATCCCAGAGGTCCCATATGCTGTGACTCCTGCTGGGTGTTCAGTTGGACTCTGCTCCATTTCTGGGTCTCAGACTTTAAAGCTAGATGGGACCATCGTAACCATCTAGTCAGACCTCCTGCACATCACAGGCCACAGAACCTCACCCACCCACTCCTGCAATAGGCCCATAACCTCTGGCTGAGTTACTGACGTCCTCAAATCATGATTTAAAGACTTCAAGTTACAGAAAATCTACCATTTACTCTAGTTCAAACCAGCACATGACCCATGACGCATGGTGCAGACGAAGGTGAAACCCCTTCTCCAGGTCTCTGCCAATCTGATCAGGTGGAAAATTCCTGACCCCAAATATGATGATCAGTTAGGCCCTGAGCATGTGGGTGAGACCCACCAGCCAGACACCTGGGAAAGAATTCTCTGTAGCAACTCAGAGCCTTGTGTGTTTTGTGAGGGTCTTGTGAGTCTTTTCTTCCTGTTTCTGTTCCCTTTCCCCTCCTGCCTGGGGTTGGGTTGGCTCAGGAGTGAGCTCTGAAGATGTTGCTGGTGCTGTGTTCAGCAGCAATGACCAGGTTCTGAGTGACTGCTCTTTGTCTCTGGCTGGTTCATGTACCACGGCTGGTGAAATGAATAATTGCACAGCAGCTAGGTGGGGTGGAGTGGGGTGGAGTGGGGGAGTTGGGGCAGTCACCTGGTCAGGCAGTTGCAGGTACAATTTGAAGCGCAGTAGAACAATTGAAACCAGGAGGACCCCTTAGAAATGCCAGTGTGGGGCCCCCATCCTCCCTGCCCTTCCCCACAGGCATCATATTGGGCCAAAGCTGATGACTTGCACTCCAGTCACACTTTGTAGTCATGATGCTCAGCTTGTACTTTCCCCTTATGCCTGTTTCTTCAGGGCCCAAGACTTGAATTAAAAGCTCAGGCCTTTGGAAAATGTAGCTCTGAATCTGTAGGGATCATGAGGCAGCCACCTCCCCATGAAACAGGTCTCCAGGACACATAACAGCCACTCTCTTTAGGGACCAAGGGGTTCCGATTTATATGTAACAGGGTCTGAACAAGCTCTCCCCTGACAGCTAGTGATGACCTGGGGAGGGGAAAAGACTTCAGGAGCAGACTGTATTTACACTCCATGCATCTGAAGAAGTGAGGTTTTTACCCATGAAAGCTTATGCTCAAATAAATCTGTTAGTCTTTAAGGTGCCACCAGACTCCTTGTTGTTTTTGTGGTTACAGACTAACACGGCTACACCCTGATACTTGTATTTACATGAACACACCTACTCTGCCTAGCTATCCAGCAGACAGAGCTGTGTTGCTAAAGTGATCCATTTTGGCTGGTGTTGGGTTACAAATCACTTTAGTATTGAATGCAGGGGAAATGATTATATTATTATCTGAGCAAAGGGCAGCAGAACTGTGCTTAGCCTGCCTTGACTGAGGAGGTTACCCTCAACTGAACTGTACTTGCTAAGCAGGGGGTAAGAGGCTAAATCCTAGTGAAAAGGAGAGAGAGGGTGTGGGTAGGTATTCCTATCTGGTGGTGTGGACTCTATCTAAGAGTCTTGGATGCTATTCAACAACCCCTCCCCTGCCCCCATTTAAAGACAGAGCTGACACAAGACTCCTGAAGGGCTGGAGAGGCCATAGACTTCTGAGCAGTAACACACAGATATAGAACACTGACTTCTGACTCTATGGGCCTGATTCCCCATGGCCTGGCACCATCCGTAGTCATTTCCCCCGAAACAAAGCGAGTACAAAGTGAATGGAAAATACAGAAATAGTTTATGAGATGGGAGAACTCATCGGATTCTGACACCACAGTCAGTTGGGAGGGGAACTTGGGCAGGCACCATGGAAGGGCAGTTGCAAATAGATGGGATTTTTATTCAGATTGGTAAAATCTCTGGGCCTGATTCCCCATTGCAATCACTCCAGTTTTATACCAGTTTCACTCCCCTGACATCACCCAATGTCACAGCCTGGTCTTTGTACAATTGAAATTGGTTTGTATTAAAAAGCAATAGCAGGCACATTTCACAGGCAGTGACAGGAAAGTGTGTGATTAGATATAGAAGTTTTCTCCACTTCCTGCAGTGACATTTACATAGTGGCCAAAGCATTAAAGTTTGCTAAAACCACAGTGCTGTTTGCTGACTGCTCATGCCAAATTATGTCAGCAAAGAGCTACCCAGCAAAGACATTTTTCTCATAATCTCTCATGAATGTGGGCAAGAAGGCTGAAGTGTAAATGTTATAGATGGAAGAAAGACTCTTGCAGGGAGACTGGAGGGAGGGACTGACTGAGAAGAGGATGGTTAGTAAGGGTGGAATGTTACTGGGTGCAGAAACTGAAGGGGGACAGTAATGCAGGCAGGAAAGAAAAAGGCAAGGAAAGCAGTAAAGACCTGATCCAAAGCCCATTGAAGCCAACAGAACTCTTCCACTGACTTCAGTGCACTTTGAAAGAGCACTAACAAGAAGGATTGGTATGTTCACATTGTGAGGGTGTTTATATTGAAGCTGACCACCTGTGATGATCTAGTTGATTGTCCTTGTAGATGAAACAGCCAAGAGTTTCTCTGCCACTGAGGCAAAAATTACCAATGAAACCTTGCAAAAGTGCCATTCCGGTATACTATATGTTCGGGGCAAATGTAAAATTTGTGCCAGGATCATTCAAACACTGTCTGAAACAGGTAAAGCCATCTTCCTTGTCAAGCAGTTGAAAAGCCTGAATGTTGACATCTGCATTTTATCTGAAGTGTGATGGCCGGGGAAAAGAATGTTGAGCACTATACATTTTTGTTGTCAGGCTGCCCCGATAGGTTTCTCCAGCAAGGGGTGGCTATTGTACTTTCCCACAATGACCGATGGGCACTGCAGGTTGGTAGGTGATTAATGAATGACCTAGCAGCATCTGACTCCTTACCAGCTCTGGACATTTTACCACCATCACAGTATATGGTACAAGGCCAATGATGTGGCTGGAGATGATTTTTACCAGCAACTGCAGTTATTCCTCAATGAAACTCCAAGAAGATATGTCATCATGAGAGATGTTATCATGATCCTGAGTGACTTTAGTGTTCAGGAAGGAAAAGATAATGACACCTGGGTGAGTACTCTCAGGAAGTTTGGTATTGGGCAGAAGAACAGGGACAGACAGTGATTGCTGGAATTTGCAGCTGCCAATGACAGGGTGACCATTGGCTTGCTCTTCTGTCATCCAAGGTTTCACAAACTGACCTGGTACAGCCCAAATGGTTTCACTGTGACTGTTACTGATCGTGTCCTCATTAACAATCATTGGTGGTCAATGGTCACTGATGTACGCCTTCACAGAAGTGCTCCACTTGACTCTGCCCATCAACTTCTACTTACAAAACTGCTTCTTCATCTTTGAAGGCAGACAGTGAATGGGCCAAAATTAGTGCAATTCAACCAAAAGCTCGTATTACATCCAAGCTATCAGATAGCTTTCTGTTCTGACCTGTGTAAGGCCACTGAAACATTACAGACTGAAGTCTCACTTCCTCTGCCCGCAGTACTGACTGCTGCCAGCTTGGTGCTGCGGCCTCAGCCCTTCAAACATCAACCGTGGATCAGTGAAGAGATGCAGTTGGAACTAAGAAAAAAAATGAGGTGGCAATTCTGAGACATGTTTGTCGAGAGCAAAGGGCTGAATGGATTTGACTAAGTTGCGGAAGACAGGTGAGAGTATTATTGTACCATGACTGCATAGGCTTTTCCAGACAATCTGACACACCAGTATCATTCCTGATGATTGGAAGAAGGGAATTATTCTGACTCTGTTCAAAAAAGGCTATAAGGCTGAATGTAGCAACTACAGAGGTATTATGCTGTTGTCAGTCCCAGGGAAGTCTTTGCTTCTGTGTAAAGATGCTCTAAGCCAACAGGAGAGAGCTCTCCCATCGGTTTAATAACTCTACCTCCCTGAGAGGCAATAGCTATATCAGCAAGAGAGCTACCCCCATAGTGCGGTCTACATGGGGGGTTAAGGTCAGTATAACTATATTTTTCACCCCCCTGAGCTACGTAGTTATACCACAGTAAGTGTGCAGTGTCCACCTGGCCTACAGCAGTGCAGATATGCTGCTGAACTGCTGCAGCATTTCAAGTGTAGACAAGTCCTTAGACACACACAGTCGACAGTAGCCATTTGCTTCACGCTAAGGTAAGCACAGTTCAAGTTTTGGCCATCATTTTTCAATGGAATTCTGGAGAGGGTGAAAACATGGGAATAAAGTTGACTCCATTGTGAAGTTGGCATTTGAATTAAATAACAGGGCCACCGATAGTGTCTTTCCCCCTTTTATATATACTTGCATTCACACACACACCCTACCTCACCCCAAATCAAAACTAACCAGCAAGTACCACTTCCTCAACTCTGCTTTGGGACATTTGATTTTTTCTCTAGGTTTGATCAGCCAGATGTGCCAACATCCCCCACACCTGCCAGCCACAGCTGAAATAGCTTACATACCACTCTCATCCCTTTGCTCTATTGGTTAGTCCAAGCCAGTAATACCCATTTGTAAGAGTTGATCATCATCATCTTCAAGACTAAGCTTGATAAGTTTATGGAGGGGATGGTATGATGGGATAGCCTAATTTTGGGAATTAATTGATCTTTGACTATTAGCAGTAAATATGCCCAATGGCCTGTAATGGGATGTTAGATGGGGTGGGATCTGAGTTACTACAGAGAATTCTTTCCTGGGTGTCTGGCTGGTGACTCTTGCCCACATGCTCAGGGTTCAGCTGATTGCCATATTTGGGGTTGGGAAGGAATTTTCCTCCAGGGCAGATTGGCAGAGGCCCTGGGGTTTTTTTGCCTTCCTCTGCAGCGTGGGGCACGGGTCACTTGCTGGAGGATTCTCTGCACTTTGAACTCTTTAAACCACGATTTGAGGACTTCAGTAGCTCAGACATAGGTTAGGGGTTTGTTACAGGAGTGGGTGGGTGAGATTCTGTGGCCTGCATTGTGCAAGAGGTCATACTAGACTATCATAATGACCCCTTCTGACCTTAAAGTCTATGATTCTATGATACTATATTCCTATTACGTCTTTTGCATTTAGGGCAGTGACGAAGCTCCTCCACTCCTGTCTCTTGCTGGCAGGTCTTTCAATGGTTCCCCAGCTGTGCCCCAGGTTTTTCAGCTTGGCTTCCACAGCTCTTCACCGTGTTGTTTTTGGGTGGCCTCATTTTCACTTGCCTTCAGGTGTCCATTATTGCTACTCTGGTGATGGAATCAGTTTCTATCCGAAGCACATGACCGATCCATTTCCAACGCCTCCTGGCAATGATGGTGCTCAGATCCTCTTGGCTGCACTGTGTCAATAGATCTTGGTTTGAAATTGTTCTGGGCCAAAAGATAAGGAGGAATTTTCTGAGGCAGGTTGTATGGAATGAAGACAGTTTGGACATGTCATACTTTCTCATTCCCCAGCATTCTGCACTATAAAGTAGTGTTGAAAGTACGCAGCTCTGATAAATCTTGAGTTTGGGTTTGGTGTTGTATTTTGATGATTTCCAGCCTGTATTTAAGCTCCTGAAGGTGTTCCTGGCTTTATTGATTTTGTTCTGGATGTCCTGGCTTGTTCCACCATCCTGGTTATGGTGCTGCCCAAGTATGTGAATGTTTCTACATTAGTGAGAACATAATCCTCTATCTGTACTGGTGATGGTGAGGTAATATTAAAGGTCATGATATCTGTCTTATTGCTAAAAGAAAAGGAATACTTGTGGCACCTTAGACACTAACCAATTTATTTAAGCATAAGCTTTCGTGAGCTACAGCTCACTTCATCGGATGCATAAAGTGGAAAGTACAGTGAGGAGATTTTATATATACATACAGACCATGAAAAAATATACACTGTAAGGAGAGTGATCATTTAAGATGAGCTATTAGCAGCAGGAGAGTGGGGTGGGGGGAGAGAAAACCTTTTGAAGTGATAATCAAGGTGGGCCATTTCCAGCACATTTCCAGGAGTTAACAAGAACATCTGAGGAACAGTGGGGGGGGGGGGGTGTGGAGGGAGGGAGAGGAATAAACAAGGGGAAATAGTTTCACTTAGTATAATGACTCAACCACTCCCAGTCTCTATTCAAGCCTAAGTTAATTGTATCCAATTTGCAAATTAATTCCAATTCAGCAGTCTCTCGTTGGAGTCTGTTTTCGAAGTTTTTTTGTTGAAGGATACTCACTTTGAGATCAGAAATCGAGTGACCAGAGAGATTGAAGTGTTCTCCGACTGGTTTATGAATGTTATAATTCTTGACATCTGATTTGTGTCCATTTATTCTTTTACGTAGAGACTGTCCAGTTTGCCCAATGTACATGGCAGAGGGGCATTGCTGGCACATGATGGCATATATCACATTGGTAGATGTGCAGGTGAACGAGCCTCTGATAGTGTGGCTGATGTGATTAGGCCCTATGATGGTGTCCCCTGAATAGATATGTGGGCACAGTTGGCAACGGGCTTTGTTGCAAGGATAGGTTCCTGGGTTAGTGGTTCTGTTGTGTGGTGTGTGGTTGCTGGTGAGTATTTGCTTCAGGTTGGGGGGCTGTCTGTAGGCAAGGACTGGCCTGTCTCCCAAGATTTGTGAGAGTGATGGGTCGTCCTTCAGGATAGGTTGTAGATCCTTGATAATGCGTTGGAGAGGTTTTAGTTGGGGGCTGAAGGTGACGGCTAGTGGCGTTATTTTCTTTGTTGGGCCTGTCCTGTAGTAGGTGACTACTGGGTACTCTTCTGGCTCTGTCAATCTGTTTCTTCACTTCAGCAGGTGGGTATTGTAGTTGTAAGAATGCTTGATAGAGTTCTTGTAGGTGTTTGTCTCTGTCTGAGGGGTTGGAGCAAATGCAGTTATATCGTAGAGCTTGGCTGTAGACGATGGATCGTGTGGTGTGGTCAGGGTGAAAGCTGGAGGCATGTAGGTAGGAATAGCGGTCAGTAGGTTTCCAGTATAGGGTGGTGTTTATGTGACCATTGCTTATTAGCACTGTAGTGTCCAGGAAGTGGATCTCGTGTGTGGACTGGTCCAGGCTGAGGTTGATGGTGGGATGGAAATTGTTGAAATCATGGTGGAATTCTTTAAGAGCTTCTTTTCCATGGCTCCAGATGATGAAGAGGTCATCAATATAGTGCAAGTAGAGTAGGGGCATTAGGGGACGAGAGCTGAGGAAGCATTGTTCTAAGTCAGCCATAAAAATGTTGGCATACTGTGGGGCCATGCGGGTACCCATAGCTGTGCCGCTGATTTGAAGGTATACATTGTCCCCAAATGTGAAATAGTTATGGGTGAGGACAAAGTCACAAAGTTCAGCCACCAGGTTTGCCATGACATTATCGGGGATAGTGTTCCTGATGGCTTGTAGTCCATCTTTGTGTGGAATGTTGGTGTAGAGGGTTTCTACATCCATAATAGCCAGGATGGTGTTTTCAGGAAGATCACCGATGGATTGTAGTTTCCTCAGGAAGTCAGTGGTGTCTCGAAGATAGCTGGGAGTGCTGGTAGCATAGGGCCTGAGGAGGGAGTCTACATAGCCAGACAATCCTGCTTTCAGGGTGCCAATGCCTGAGATGATGGGGCGCCCAGGATTTCCAGGTTTATGGATCTTGGGTAGTAGATAGAATATCCCAGGTTGGGGTTCCAGGGGTGTGTCTCTGCGGATTTGATCTTGTGCTTTTTCAGGGAGTTTCTTGAGCAAATGCTCTAGTTTCTTTTGGTAACCCTCAGTGGGATCAGAGGGTAATGGCTTGTAGAAAGTGGTGTTGGAGAGCTGCCGAGCAGCCTCTTGTTCATATTCCGACCTATTCATGATGACAACAGCACCTTCTGTGTCAGCCTTTTTGATTATGATGTCAGAGTTGTTTCTGAGGCTGTGGATGGCATTGTATTCTGCACGGCTGAGGGGCAAATGATGCTGCTTTTCCACAATTTGAGCCCGTGCACGTCGGCAGAAGCACTCTATGTAGAAGTCCAGTCTGCTGTTTCGACCTTCAGGATGAGTCCACCTAGAATCCTTCTTTTTGTAGTGTTGGTAGGAAGGTCTCTGTAGATTAGTATGTTGTTCAGAGGTGTGTTGGAAATATTCCTTGAGTCGGAGACGTCGAAAATAGGATTCTAGGTCACCACAGAACTGTATCATGTTTGTGGGGGTGGAGGGGCAGAAGGAGGGGCCGCGAGATAGGACAGATTCTTCTGCTGGGTTAAGAGTATAGTTGGCTAGATTAACAATATTGCTGGGTGGGTTAAGGGAACCATTGCTGTGGCCCCTTGTGGCATGTAGTAGTTTAGATAATTTAGTGTCCTTTTTCTTTTGTAGAGAAGCAAAGTGTGTGTTGTAAATGGCTTGTCTAGTTTTGGTAAAGTCCAGCCACGAGGAAGTTTGTGTCGAAGGTTGTTTTTTTATGAGAGTATCCAGTTTTGAGAGCTCATTCTTAATCTTTCCCTGTTTGCTGTACAGGATGTTGATCAGGTGGTTTCACAGTTTCTTTGAGAGCGTGTGACACAAGCTGTCAGCATAGTCTGTGTGGTATGTAGATTGTAATGGATTTTTTACCTTCAGTCCTTTTGGTATGATGTCCATCTGTTTGCATTTGGAAAGGAAGATGATGTCTGTCTGTATCTGTACAAGTTTTTTCATGAAGTTGATAGATTTCCACTCCATACGGCTAAATGCAGTGCCTTGCATAATGACAGGTTTCAGAGTAGCAGCCGTGTTAGTCTGTATTCGCAAAAAGAAAAGGAGTACTTGTGGCACCTTAGAGACTAACCAATTTATTTGAGCATAAGCTTTTGTGAGCTACAGCTCACTTTATCGGATGCATAAAGTGGAAAGTACAGTGAGGAGATTTTATATATATACACTTATTGCTTTTGATTTTCAGTCCAATTTGCTGGCTGAATGCATTGAGTTGAGTTTTTTCTTGTATATAGTGTTGGGTATGTGATAGGAGAGCGATCATCTGCAAAGTCCAGGTCTTCAAGAGATGAGAAGAGTGTCCATTTAATGCCTCTTGGCATGTCTTCTGCAGTACACCGCAGTCGATGGCAATGATGAAGAGGACTGTAGACATGACACACCCCTGACGTACTCCTGTTTTGACTTCAAAACTGAGCACACTGTGATCAACACTGCATGTAAAGTTGAAATAGAAGCTTTTAATGGTGTTGGTTATATGGAAAGGGATTCCATATGCCAGCAGAATGCGCCATAGGCTGGTCCTGTGAATGCTATCAAAAGCCTTCTCCAGCATCCACAGGAAGACTAAGCTCTTTCACAGTCCATTGTCTCTGCTAATGGCCCATTAGCCCTGTCTGGCTTTTCCATTGTTGTACCTGAAGCGCTGGTTGGGGGTGACACCCAAAGTCACACATTTGAAATACAGATACATAATTAATATTCCTAGCTTCAGATACAGAAATGATACAGGCATACAAATTGGATAATCACATTCAGTAAATCATAACCTTTCCAATAATACCTTACAAGATCCATATTGCATAAAGTACATCTCAGTTATGTCATATTCATATCATAAGCATATTTTCATAAAGAATATGGAGTGAAATGTCACACTAGCGTTCTGCGTGTACTTTGCACTGGTGTAAGTGACCCACACAAGGTGCAGGGCAACATTATAGTCGGTCCCATGTTTCTAGTCTTCCTGGTTTTGAAGCCTTGAGAAAGTGAACCAGGTATAATGAAGGTTCTCTCCTCAACAATGAGGGATGGATGGAAACAATTACTTTTTAAAACATATGCTTTTATTCTAGAGCATCCCTGGGGTGACAAATATGTTTGCTAAAAATATTTCTCATTGGATCATGGCAAAATTAGAATGATTATAACTAACACTGTTAATCAAAAAGTAAGCTTTAAAAGTAGCCTGTTAAGTTTTGGAACACTCTAAAGGGCCCAGTTCTCAGGTTTGGCCCAAAGCTTCTTGTTTTGTTTTGAGGCAATATATTTTGAGGAGAGTCTCTTCTCTTCAATCTTAAAGCATTTACCTCTCCGACCCAACATGATTTACACCAAGATGATTGTAGCCAAGACGACTGTAACCATAGCCACACAGGCTAGACCTTTTCAGATCCAGATGTTTGAACATAGATCTGATTCCAAGAAGTGTTATGTAGCTGTGCATATACATTACATGGAAAATAAAGGTACATTGATATTTCTGCTTCTAGGCTAAAGACCTTTATGGAAAAATACAAACTAATACTGAGAGGGACAGTTTGAAAGCAAGCTGGTTTTGTGGTGTTAAGGGATGTATTTACCCTACATCTCCCTCCCCCGCCACCACACTTGCTGCAATAGCTCTACAGAAGGGTCAGTCTTTCCAAAGGAAGGAAGCTAGCATACATCTTTTGTATGTGGCTTCATAGATTCTAGCTAGTCTTGTTTAATTTTTAATTTCACACATTTGCAAGTTATTAAAGGAGTATACAGCTCCCAAACAAAGAACCCCACAAAGCCAAAATGTTAAGATATAAGGTTTCTGCTGTGTTCCCTTTTATAAAAACAAAGCTAAACCTGTAATTAATTAGCTGTCCTGTATGCATGATATTTGGAGCTCCCTTCTGAATTCCTCAGATCAAAACCTGTCTGCCTGACATTTCTCACTCACAATCTCTGGCCACAAGGAGTTACTAGTTTTTTGCATGTGTACACATTTTCATAGGAATCAAGATGTTTCAGAGCTTTGAGGTGAATCCTAAGCCCCAGTGAAGTGAATTTCCATTGACTTCAGTGGGGCCAGGATTTCACCCATGGAATTTACAACACTAATGTTTCTCAAATTCTTAAGGGATTTTGTTGTTTGTTTGTTTGGCTTTTTTTTTTTTTTGGTTTGTTTGTTGTTTTTTTAGTTTTTGAAATATTTTTTAAATGGTGTGGGCTAGAATCTCTAGAGTTGCTTAACACAGCTGTCCTCCACAAGACCTAGTGCTCTGGAGTATTTAAGGGGAGATTTGATATTTAATTTTGGAGTTAAGGTTTTTATTCTGAACTCCTTTGTGGAATTTCTAAGATCTTACCATTTTTTTAACCACCTGCTACTGTTTGCTCCAACTGGAACAGCGGTTTAGGGGGTCAGAGGTGGGAGAGAGAGAATTCAGAACCCTTACCAGAGTCTCATTTATGTCTCTGACAAGTTCCTCTGTATCTTTCAGGGTTATCAATATTATCCAGAGAACAGGTGGTAAAGTTAGACCCTCAATTCAGCAAAGCATTTACGTACATTCTTAAATTCATCTCTGTCCAGATAGCACAGTGAAGTCAAGGGGAATCTTTCCATTGCTTACAATGAAATTTAAGACTGTGTTTAAAGTTAAGTTTAAACAGTTAAGTACTTTACTAAATTGGAGCCTACATTACAAAACTCCCATGGCCTTCATTGTTGCAGTATCTTGATTTCAATGGTGGTTGGGTGTCTAACCTGTTTAGGTACTTCGGAAAATTCCATAAGGTGCTATCTGCATCTTTAGGGCTTAAACACATTTGAAAATCTGGCCTTTCACTTTTCTCCTTTCTTCTCTTAGGGCCTGATCCAAAGCCCACTGAAGTAAATGAATTGGAAAAACTCCCATTGACTTCTCTGGGCTTTTATCAGGATCCCTATTCCTTGCTGCTTCACTTTCTCTTGCCTTATGGTTTTAGAGCCCGTCCACATCTTTACTACATATAAAGCAAACAGATACCCTACAAGGAAGAAAGAAAAAGAAGAGAGAGCAGCTAGAAAG
Source organism: Natator depressus (assembly GCF_965152275.1). Lineage (NCBI taxonomy): Eukaryota > Metazoa > Chordata > Testudines > Cheloniidae > Natator > Natator depressus. Next base: position 211,065,929 of record NC_134234.1, on the reverse strand, counting down.
TCTCCTTTAAAGAGCACAGTGTGTGCGTTCTAACAAGCTGTATGTAGCAACTCTACCTCTCAAAATGTCTGTTTCAGCAGTTCTTAATAAAACGGTGCAGTACACAGAAAGCAAAGGACTCACAGCTACATACTCATATCACTATTGTTACTGTTCTTTGGTTATTTTTAAAACTTATGGGTAGGTTGTTAGTAAAGCTGTAGTATAGCAAACATCCTGTACTGATCTGGCCTGAGAGTTTGTCTGGTTTGTCACTTTGAATTACATAAACTGGTTTGCACTTCTAAACAAGCCAGCTGTAGGTGGCAGAAAGGAAGGCCAGACCACCAAAAACACCTACAGCCCACATCATCCTAGCACATCAGTTAACATTAATATTTTATGATTTAAATTATTCTATTTTTAGATATAGAAATTAAATGTGCACTTCAGCTAACATTTCTTCCCTCCCCACCCCCGCTTTGTTATTCCTCTCCTATGTATAAAAACTGTTATTGACTTTTTAAAAAAGCATCTTTTCCTGCTGATTTTTTACATTAGAAATATTAGATCTTCAGATTCCCTCTCTGTTATGCACCATAACATACCCAATTTCATGTATGGCATGATGGGGAATAACATGAAAGGACTCCATGCTTGTAAAACTAACTCTTTATTAAGAGAACTATTTACTCAGATGCTGCAACTGCAGCTAGCATTCAAGCCATGAGTGTAACCCCAGAACTTGACCAAACTAAACCACAGACATTTGGGTGTATTTAGCCACCATTAATTAAAAGCAGAACACCACATAGCTAGAAATAATTGTCAGGACTCTTGTCATAAATATAAAGGGAAGGGTAAAAACCTTTAAAATCCCTCCTGGCCAGAGGAAAAATCCTTTCACCTGTAAAGGGTTAAGAAGCTAGGATAACCTCACTGGCACCTGACCAAAATGACCAATGAGGAGACAAGATACTTTCAAAAGCTGGAGGGAGGGAGAAACAAAGTCTCTCTCTATCTGTCTGTGTGATGCTTTTGCCGGGAACAGAACAGGAACGGAGTCTTAGAACTAAGTAAGTAATCTAGCTCAATATGCGTTAGATTCTGTTTGTTTAAATGGCTGAGAAAATAAGCTGTGCTGAATGGAATGGATATTCCTGTTTTTGTGTCTTTTTGTAACTTAAGGTCTTGCCTAGAGGGATTCTCTATGATTTTAATCTAATTGCCCTGTAAGGTATTTACCATCCTGATGTTACAGAGCTGATTCTTTTACTTTTTCTTCTATTAAAATTCTTCTTTTAAGAACCTGATTGCTTTTTTCATTGTTCTTAAGATCCAAGGGTTTGGGTCTGTGTTCACCTATGTAAATTGGTGAGGATTTTTATCAAGCCTTCCCCAGGAAAGGGGGTGTAGGGTTTGGGGAGGATTTTGTGGGGAAAGACGTTTCGAAGCGGGCTCTTTCCTGGTTATATATCTGTTAGACACTTGGTGGTGGCAGCAATAAAGTCCAAGGGAAAAAGGAAAATAGTTTGTACCTTGGGGAAGTTTTAACCTAAGCTGGTAAAAATAAGCTTAGGAGGTTTTCGTGCAGGTCCGCACATCTGTACCCTAGAGTTCAGAGTGGGGAAGGAACCTTGACATGGTTGCAGAGCGGTGGGTTTAACTTGAAATCATTTTGAGATCAATTTGAGATTTTTTGAACCAGAAGCACAGATTTTAAAAGGAAATATTTTTTTTCCTTTGGGCTGCTGGAAAGCAGCTTTTAAGCTAAAAGCAGTTAGAGGATTTTTTTCTCTGCTTTGGGGCCAGAGCAGAGACAAAAGGGAATTGTCTTTTGTGAGCTGGAGTTTTCTTGACCTAAAGGCAGGGTAGTTAACCTCCTGCAGGGAAATTCATAAGTCTTCACAGACCTGAAGAAGTTTTTTTTTCCTAAGAGCAACTAGAGGGTTTTTCTGCCTATTTACCTGGAGACAAAGGTGTTAGGGTTTTTTTTAAAGGATTTTTCTGTAGGCTGACAATCACTATCAGAGAACGTAGGTATCCGGACAGCACAGCAAAATTTTACAAGCCAAGTTTTTTTTTTTTTTTTTCTTTCTAACTCTCAGGTGTAAAGTTAGTTAAAAACAGTGAGGTTAGGATGACAGACTGCACTGTTCAACAGAAGCTGGAATTAGCCAGATTTGAGGCTGAGGAAAGACAAAAGGAACATGAAAGACGGGTAGAACTCAGACAGATGGAGATGGAGGAGAAGGAAAAAGAGAGGAAGCATTCACTGGAGATGGAGAAGGCAAAGGCTCAGCAGAATAGGAGGTTTTCATGCGGGTCCCCACATCTGTACCCTATAGTTCAGAGTGGGGAAGGAACCTTGACAACTCTCATAGGCCAGGCCAAATTGCTGCAGTTGCAGCTTTGCTAATCAGAATGCGAGGAGGGGAAAAGAGTTAACAGACGACAAGAATGGAATAGAGTAAGTGGACAGCAACCTTGAATTTGATGCCCCTGACATATAAGTTTATTATGGCTAGAAATACTAGGAATGTATTGTTGATAAGAGATAATGAGTAATTGGTTAAAGTTAGGAGAATTGGTGACCCAGTACAGGTTACTATGGTAATCCCCTAGGGGTTGCTCTGAGTTATGAGTTTGTGAGTGTTAGCCATAAAAGATTAAGTAAAAGTAAACACCTTGGAGCAATCTGAGGGAACTTGTCTTTGGGCAAGGAGCTGACACCTTTACTCCCTGTCAGCTGGATGGAAGGAGGGCCTCCAGAAGCCTGGCTGTGTATCATTTAAAACCATCTCAGACTTTGGGTAACTATAATGTTTGGGGGGGCTCTGAACATATTGCTACAGCATATATGTGTGCTTGAGATCTAATAAAAAGATCAGGGAGAGCAGTCAGGGAGAGATGTTCATATTGTGTGCATTAAACATTGACTTTTCAACCTGAAATACCCACACACATTGGCAGAAGAGTAGAGGGGAGTTAAAAGTCAAAAGACTAAAAACATGAGTAGATTTTTTTAAAAATCTCATGACTTGGGGGCCAAATCTCATGACTTTTGCTCCCTTGAGTCTGGCAGCACTGGAATTGCTGTGGACCTGGAACTGCATCTTTCAGTTCAGTTGGTTCACTCAGCACCAGGAGGAGGAGGAGGAGGATGGATTCCTTTAAGGGGCTGGTCTGGTGTTTGGCTGCTTTGAGGATTTCAGAATGTCAGGCTGAGCAGCAGGGATGGGGATAGAAATGGAGGAGAGTTTTTGGGGATATTTTACCAGTAACTGGAGTTTTTCTAGGGTGAGCTCTGCACATTCTCAGTCTGGAAAGATGCCTTGTGGTGCTGCAGGATCACTGGAGCCTTCTGCATGTAGTTCCCAGTTGGATATGATATGTTGGACATGACCATCCAGAAGTTGTAGTTTAGGTGTGTCATCTCCTGTGCACCAGCCTTCCTGGCCTTAGCAGCTGCCTTGGTGAAGAACATTCTCCTTCCCAGTGCCCTGTTCGTAGATCTTTTTCCATGAAAGGCCAAGAAAGAAAGGAAGAACCACTTACAAGGCCTTCTTTTGAAAGATGCTTTAGCAGCGGAATTCTCCAATTCTGAGGAACTCCATGCAGGGCCACAAAATCCCATCCTCTGCTGCAAGGCCCTCTTCAGAAGTCAAGATAAAAATTCCAGAGCCTCAGTGACACCAGCCTCTGGATCTGGAACAAGAAAATGGACTGCGGAAAATTCTTCACCTGTGTCAGTGCCATAAGGATAAAAGGCTCTCTTGGTGTTGAAGAAGGGTTCTTCAGTGCAAGGAATGAGCCTACTTCCCTCTCTGGTTTGGAGCTAACAAAAGTAACATATGGATCCATGTCTTCATTGCTGAAAGTGCTTCCAGAATGGAGGGAACCACTCGTTTTCCTTCATTCTGCAAAACTAGAGATTGCAATGGATATGATGGGACAGCTCTGATCCTAACAGCATCCCAATGCAAGAGGACAAGGGGCTCATTGGTATCTTGTTGTGAGAATCAGCTGGCTTGACCAGTATATTCAACTCACTAATGTCATACCCTGTATCTAAAAGGTGTCATGCAAGATATCAACTGAAAGTTAATATCATACTGATCATTAATATTATTGTGTGGTGTATGTATGGAGGACAAAAATCAAAATTACAAGCATGTTGGAAATTATGTTATCAAAGTGTGCCTGTCAGGCAAAACTAAAGTTACCCCACCCTAAACAAAGGAATGTTCTGTCACCTGGAAGGCACCTCCAACATACATGATAAGACAATGGGAGTGCAAATTACATAGAAGGTAAACAGGATCATCAAGACAGCAGGGGGAGGAGGTTGCAGGAAACAGATCAATTTGCATGTTATCAAACACCACCAATGGAAGAAGCCAGCATGAAATTTCCTTCACAATTTTCCTTCCATGACTCCTTCCTCACAGCTTGGATGAACTTTACTATGGGGTGTAATCTTCAGAAGAATTGATTTCAAAGGTTCATGGGCAGGGCCTCAGGGCGGAGCCAGGGTGGAGCACCCCTAGGGAAAAATAAAAGTCAGCACCTATGCTTCCCGGTGCCTTCCCTCTGCCTCCTAGATCTCTGACACCTTCCCTCAATATCCTGGATCTCCCTGGCACCATCCCTCAGTCTCCCCAGCACGGTCCCATGGTGTCCTCAGTCTCCCCAGCATGATTCTATAGCATCGTCCATCTTATTGGCGCAATCCCATGGTGTCCTTGGTTTCCCTGGCACCTTCTCTGGGCATCCTCAGTGACCCCAGCACCTTCCTGGGTGTCCTCAGTGTTACCGGCATCATCCCTCAGCATCCTCAGACTCCCCAGTGCCTTTCCTCAATCACCCTAGCATGATCACTCAGCCTCTAGTGCCAGGGGAACCAAGAAAAAAGGGCAGAGTGGGGAGTTGAGCATCCCCAGGGCCAGGAGGAAGCCAGTGCCTGTGCCTACATTAGCTGCTATAACTAGAAAAATGATCCTTACTGGGGATAAAGATCCTCTGGCCTGTGTAACAGTCTCATAGCCTCCTAGACTTTAAAGCCAGAAGGAACCGTCATGATCATCTAGTCTGACTCTTGCATGTTGCAGGCCACAGAACTTCACCCACCCACTCCAGTTCTTTGTTTCCATGTACAAGCCCCAAGGCTGCAGCATGTGCAAGAGCTGAGTGCCCAAGGGTCTCAGGAGCTGATGGGTCAGTATCTCACTGCGTTTCTTTTCTAGCCCTGCAATAGACCCCAACCAAAATAGGAAGAGTCACCTGCAGCCAAAGACATCTTGTTATTTATTATATTTTGTGTTATTCCATTAGTTGAGTTATTTACTACTCATTACTGTGGGTATTACCATTAGGATAAAACCTATAAAGTATTATGATAATTAGCCTTATAGAGCAGTTACAATGTATATTGTACTAGCTTTATCTATAAACTGTATTATTAATAGCTTTAAATTTCAATTATATTATCATTATTATTAAATAAGTATTTATTATTGTTATTCATCATTGTATTATACTTATAGTTATCTTTGTATTATACTTATTCTAATTTATTATTGCTTAGTATTAGTAACTGTGTATTATAATTACTATCTTTATCATTAGGGTTGGAGCTAGGGCAATGGGTTCTATTATTTCTAATTCTCTTTTGGTCTTTACCAAGCATTGGAGAATGTGGATTCTGCTCAGCCCAAAGGGGAAAAGGAAGAGCCTCCTTGGATGGGCCCTCACCAAAGACGTCTATTTGTCTCTCTGGGCTGAGAGGAGAATGTATGTGTCTGCATCTGGTTTGAGAGGAGAAAGTGTGCAGGGCTGGGAGGAGAGTGAATGTCCAGCAATGAAACAGTGAACCTTTGGCATGGCATTGCTGCTCATATCTCACACCACACCTACCACCCTCCCACTCTGCCTACCAACTATACAAGGGAGGGAAAGTCCTTCACAACACAAAACTGGTCTTGACAGATCAGTAATGATGGTAAAGAAATCATGCACTTTTCTATCTGGATAATTTCTCACATAATCCACAGCAATATTTTCCCCAGCCTGCTCATTATTTTATTTTCATCAGTAGAATGGTTAATTAAAATGTATCTTAATAAATTACTTTTAACTGGGATAGCGGTGGGAAGAGAGGCATATCACTAAGTCTGTACACTTATATTTTGGAGTATTTGTCTTTAGATTTGTTTTCCCTGTCATTTTAATACCAAATGTTAGCCAGCAGGTGTCTCTATTTCACCACTGTGACTGGAATCCCAGGGGAGCAGGCTGAGGTCACTCAATTAGGGTGAAATGCAAAGAATGGGGCAGGCAATCCCCAAAGCTGGTGGATATTCCAATACTTAGATTTACCAAGCCAGCACAAAACAACTTCTCCAATATCTTACTGGTTACCCAGAAGCCAACAACACAGTTCCCTTAAAGTAACCCAGCCTCAGGCCTCCACCTAGACACCCAAGTCAGGTATGATGAGGATTAATAAAAATCTTATTCATCATATAAAAGAAAAAGTTCTACCAATCCCAAAGGATCAGACACATTACCTCCCAGGTTAATGAGTATTCCATGTCTTACCCAAATACATGGTTACAGACAATTCTCATTAACGAAACTGAAATTTATTTTAAAGGAAAAGGGAGAGAGAATTGGTGAAAAAAAAAACAGAATACATACAGACATGAGTCAGTCTTGAGATTCAGATTCATAACATAGATGGAGAACTTTGTAGATGCAAAGAGTTCTTTCAGAAATAGTCCATAGGTTATAGTCCAACGTTTATATTCAGGATGATCCAGTCAGAACTGGGATCTCAGTCGTGGTTGCTTAAGCTTCCCCTGCATGAAATCTCAAGCAGATCTGAGATGACAGGATCAGGACACAAGGATCCTTTATAGCGAAACTTAGCTACACAAATTAACATGAGGGCAACTGCCTGTTTTTCCACCATTCTCAGATGATTGGCTATACATTTCAAAGAGAGATTAATACAGCAGATATCCCGTGTTTACAGTTAATTTAAATGCTAAAATGGTCTTTTGATCTCTGAATTAACAGAATACAGCATAGACAGAGACTGTTTGATTACATTGTTGACCTCTACCTATATATATATATATATAAATACACAAAAACACAAACATTATCTCCCCATATGTTTTTAAGGGTTGAATTTGAGTAATTTATCTTGCAGGATGCTTAACCCTTTCTGGTCATTTATCACACCCCCAACGTGAATCTGGTGTGAAAAGGAGAAATTAGAGCTCCTGGGTACACCTTAAGGATTTTCCAGTATTGATATGAGCTATGTCTATATTGAATTCTTTGTAAGGCCAAATTACTGGTGCCTGCTTTGGGCCAAGATAAAAATTTAATTCATACTTCGTGAAACACTTCAGTGATTTCAGGGTTTGGTCTATGTGTTGACTTAACATAGCCATTAATGTTCTTTAGCACTTACTCTGGCATTCAGCCAGGAAGCCAGCAGTGCACGTTGTGCACAGCAGTCCAAGCTTGTAATGGTTTTTCTTCTCTGGAAAGTTTTAGAATAGTGTATAGGCATTAGCTATGAAAACTCAACATTATTAGGCCTTTTAAGTATGTTCTTATTGAACCAAACAATATAATCATAAGGGTTTCTATAATGTACCACCCTTAACATGTTCAAGGGTTTTTCCAAAAGACCATGCACATTGTACATTTTTACAGCTTTTGTATTAGCAACAAGTTAGTTACAATCATTACCAATAACATCAGTTCTATCACAAATGTATATTTACAATAATTTTTGTCACGCCAACCCCTGCAGCTGGGCTCTGAGGGGATGGGATGCGGGTGTCTGGGCCAAGAGGTGCCCTGTGGCAGGGCTCTGGTGTGAGGGGAGGGTGGATGTCTGGGCTGGGGGGTGCCCTGCAGCTGGGCTCGTGGTGCGGGCGGGGGGGGGTGTCTGGACTCTGGGGGCTCCACTCAGCCCTCTCCAGCGTCTCCTAACTGGAACTGGATTGCCATAGGATTTTCTTTAACTCTCTAATCTTGGGAGAATCTATTTTGCTGTTGTCTGTATAGTTGACATACTTCTTGACAGGTATTTTGAAATAGATTACCAAAATAATTGAAACTGATGTGATTATACTGTGTTATTTTGACAAATAAAATATGCAGAATTTTGCAGGATTTTAAAATATTGTGCTCAGAATTTTTAATTTTTGGTGCAGAATTTTTAATTTTTTAGAGCAGAATTCCCCCAGGAGTAGACATGGAAGGCTTAGATAGTACCCTGGAAGGGCAGGACTACTGTGACATGGCTAGAAGTCTAAGCCACAAAGATGAGGAGCAAGAGAGGGGATGCAGAATGAAACAACAGGCCAAGAAACTATGAGAAGAGGGTGTCAGGTTAGCAGAGCCAATCTCCAGATGTGGTGAGAAGGAAACAGCCCAGTGCTAAGTAGAAGTATCTATGTATAAGAATATGCAGGGTTAGAACCTGGGTGGGGGGGTGTCCTGGATTGCTGCCACCCCCACATCACCACAGGGAAGACCCTATGAGGCTGGGCCCAGCAGGATGTACTGCACAGCAGGACCCAAGTGGCAGCTTCTCTCCACCCACTGATTGGCTTAAGCCAGGAAGCCATAACAGGGAGTTGTCTGCTTCAGACCCTGCATGTGAGAAGTCCCAGACTCTGGCTTCTGACCCAGCCTGCTTCCTGACACCTGACTCTTGGTTTACCCTCCAGCCTACCTTGGACTGGGACCTCCTGGTAACCAGACCCTGCCTGCCTCCTGGTGCCTGTCTCCTGGTTTGCATTCTGACCTGTCTCAGACTTGAATCTCCTGGTAACTTGACTTCTGACACTCGATTTGCCCTTTGACCTGACTTGGACTCTGACCCTTTGGTACCTGACTTGGCCTGACTCCCAACTCCCACTCTGATCACTAGGTCTGACTACCCATGACCAAGTCATGACAGTTTGCTCAGACCACCTTTTGCACTCCCCTGCCCCAAAAATCCATCCAACCCCCTCACAGATGCTGTGAACTTTACAGATGCTATGGCCAAAATCTGCACTGGACCTGGTAGAGACAATTAATGGGTGACCCCTATCATCAGGACCAGTGACTCAGGAGACCATCCTCTTATAGGCCAATGGAAGGGTACTGAGAAACAATCTGCTTCGATGTAATCTGCTCCCCATCTGTCCTGATAATTCTCAACATTCCCTGGTTGGAATAGCACAATCCATGTTATCTCCTGAATATTGTTAGAATGTGTGCCTCTAACGAAGCAACCAACCCCTAACTGACCTGCGCCTAGGACCCTGAGAAGCAGAGCCCCTGATGGCAAGTGCTAACCAGGCGGGAGTGGCTCCAGGCCAGAACCTCAGCCACCAACAAGTATCACAACTACCTGGCTGTGTTCAAGAAGAAGAATGCAGATTTGCTATCCCCACATAGAGACCATGACTGCCTGATAGACCTACAGCCCAGGGCAAAGGTGCCCTATAGATGGATATATTCCATGTCAGAACCAGAACTGGGGGCACTGCATGGGTATATGCAGGAAAACCTTGCCAAGGGCTTGCTTAGATTTGGTGACCTACCTCTCCAGCAGGGGGATCAGTCCTCTTTTTGAAGAAGAAACACAGGTCACTACGACTCTGAGTAGACTATTGTGCATTGAACCAAGTGATCATATGTAACTGATACCCCTTGCTCCTCATTCCAGAATTGCTGGAACGCCTGAGGATGGCGAGGATCTTCACGAAACTAGATCTTTGAGGGCATACAATTTAGTATGCATAAGGCCTAGGGACGAATGGAAGACTGCTTTTTCTACCCAATATGGACAGTAATATTTGGTGATGCCGTTTGGGCTTCACCAATGCCCCTGCAATATTTAATAAATTACTTGTTATGGGATATCCCGGATCAATACATGATTATCTACCTGGACAGTATATTGATATTTTCTGAGAACCTGGAGCAGCACTACTACCATGTCTGTTCCATCCTGGGGACATTATGGAAGCATGGGTTGTATGCCAAACTAGAAAAGTGAACTTTCCAGCAGGCCGCCATGGAATTTTTGGGATACATCATCTCCCCAGAGGGAATCCAGATGGAACAACAGAAGGTGGAAGCCATTCGTAACTAGACAGAACCCCAGACCCTCTGGGAACTTAACTGGTTCCCAGGTTTCTCACATTTTTATAGAAGATTCATCACTGACTTCTCTCAAGTAATAACCCCCCACCCCGACTTCCTTTCTCCACAAAGCTATGTGATTCATTTGGTCACCAGAAGCCCAGCTCACTTTTGACCAGCTAAAGGCCACCTTCACTACGGCCCCAGTCCTGGTGTACCCTGATCCAACTAATCTGTTTACAGTGGAAGCAGATGCATCCAATGTGGCCCTAGGGGTGGTACTCTCACAGCAACTCAGGCCCCAGTTGTGCATTCTATTCTGAGAAGCTTAGCCCCGCTGAGCTAAACTGAAATATGGCACAAGGAGATATTCACCATACAAACTGCATTTGAAGAATGGTGTCACCCTTGAGGGGGCTTGGTACCCAATACAGGTATTCATCAATCATAAGAACCTCATGTACCTCCACAAGGCCCAAGCGTTGAACCAGAGGCAGCTAAGGAGGGCCTTTTTCTTTGCTTGGTTTGAGTTCACCGTTACCTACCGCCCGGGAAGGCGAAATGGAAAAGCTGGTGCTCTGTTGCAGAAGGGGAAATACTACCGGGAAAGCAAATAACGGACTTTTGAGCCCCCGCTACCTCCTCAAGCCTGGTAACTTTGCCAATGCCACAATCCAGTGAGACCTGCTCTCCCTTATCTGATCGATCTTGAAGGAAGACTTGCTTGCTCAAATGACTCAGCCCCTTGCCATTGGGGGCTAAGATGTACCATTCTGTTTGGGATGGGGTAACATACTTCAATGAGCACATATATGTGCCCGCAAGGCGTCTCCAACAGGAGGTGCTGCGGCTGTGCCATGATGCTCCATTGGTGGATCACTTTGGCCACTGGAAGACCTCACATCTGGTTCTGATTTTTTCTGGTAGCCCCACATGTGGGCTAAGGTCCAAGCATATGTGGACTCCTGCAAGTGGTGTGCATGTACCAAGACACCCCAAAAAAGTTATGCACCCATTTTATAATAGCTCCATCTAGGTTCTATTTCCCTACTTTGTTTATGAGAAGGTCTAACATGGGTAGGTATTCCAAGCATCCATACTCTGTTGATGAAATCACAGATGAGATGGGCAGGTCATGTCACCAGAATGTCAGATGAGCAACTGCCACAGAAGATATTTTATGGTGAGCTAAAGGAGGGCACCACAGTATCCCTGGCACCCCTTGGCACCATAGTACCCCTGGAGACTCCAGCTAGGCCTTGCTCCACCATCAGTCGAGACTTTAATGTGGAGCTCCCACCATCTGATGGCCATGCCATAGTCTTCACAGATGTGGACTGCCTGACAAAAAATGGCCCACTTCATCCCCTGCAACCAGCTGACCACTGCTGAGATTACTGCCCAATTTGGGCCAGCTCCATGAACTCCTAGACCACATAGTTTTCAACTGAGGCCCACAAATCACCTCTCACTTCTTGTGTGAAGTGCTCAGGCTACTGGATGTCCAGATATCCAGCTCCATTGCATACCACCCCCAAACAGATGAACGAATAGTGCGTAGCATAGCCCACACTGAAAATATCAAGGTCAAGGCAGGCTGCAAAAGGAACGCAGATGCTCCCAAAACTGGAGGTTAACACTGAAGTTAGATTCACCAACCAGTGACATACTGTGCTCCTGATCCCCCGCACTGGTTATTAAGAAGCTGAAAAAAGAAATCCCAGAGCCCTCTTTATTGCATTCCAGTTCTCTGGCTCCCAGCCAGCACATAGGTCCAGTAAAGTGAGGAGTTATTTAAAAACTCTGCTCACTATACAAAATGTTCTTCTGACTCCAAAGGGCTAGTCACATTACCAGATCAATAGCAGTTTGGATCTTACCCAAAATATCACGCTGCCAGACAATCCTTTAGTCCTTTGTTCAATGTTTCAGTTTGTAGAAAAGTTGGTCCAGAGGTAAAAAGCAGGATTGAAGACAAAATGCAACTTTTTTTTATATTCTCTCCCATGTGGCTTGTACATCCTCTGTCCCAAACACAAGCTCACAGCATATGAGAGTCCCCTGTCCATCACCATATCCCTACATGTCCTGCTGACTCATAGGGGAAGCCCCTGGCTTCTTTCAGTGGGTTCATTATATAGCTGATTGCCCTTGATGGGTCATCGAACTGGCTAGATCAGGGGTTCTCAAACTTCATTGCACCATGACTCCCTTCTGACAACAAAAATTACTACATGAACCCAGGAAGGGGGACTGAAGCCTGAGCCTGCCTGAACTCTGCTGCTTGGGGATAGTGGGGGGTCAAATCCAAAGCTGAAACCCCACCACCCAGCGAGGGAGGCCAAAGCCAAAGCCCAAGGGCTTCAGCCCCAGGCAGGGGGCCTGTAACATGGTGGGGCTTGGGTTTCGGGTCTGGCCCTGGGGCCCAGCAAGTCTAAGCTAGTCCTGGCAACCCCATTAAAATGGGGTCACAACCCACTTTGGGGTCCTGAGCCACAGTTTGAGAACCACTGGGCTAGATAATGCTGATGCCAATCTGTCTGGGGGTGTCACCCAGAAACTCAGCACAGATACAGATATATCACAATTATTTAGAACTCACGATACAAAGATGATACAAACATATACACACGATTATCATACTTGGCAAATCATAACTTTTCCACTGATACCTTTCCTGACATATCTTGTAAGATTAATTGAAGTTTTGTAATATTGGTATCAATAATATTATAAATGGTCACAGATACAGCATCACAGGTGAAACTAGTACCGGAACAGTACTTTAGGTGCTTTGTAAACTGTCATCAAAACAACCGCTCCACGCTCCTGCCGTATGCTGAATTTTCCTACAATAATATTGAGCATACAGGTAGGAGCCCCTTTTTCGCTAATTACGGGTTGTATCCCCATTTCCACCTGGTGTTACCAGTGGTCTCCCCGAATCCTGCCACCACCGGCTGGATCCAACAAATGCATCTGATTCAAGAACTCAAGAACCCCTTAGAATAGCCTAAGAAGACCTGCAAGATGTATGTGAACTGTCAGCAAGAAGTTCCAATATTTATGGTAGCCCAGAAGGTATGGCTCACTGCCAAAAACCTCCACACCCAAACAACCCTCCAGCAAATTGGACCACCAGTTCCTGGGACACTTCCTGCTAGGCCAGCAGATTAACCTGGTTACATTCACACTCTAGTGTCTTTCACAAGTCACACTTAGTTTTCCATGTTTCCATTCTGAAGCCTTACATAGAGAACCTCTTCCATGACTGAATCACATCCCTGCCTCCACCAGTTGAAATCCAGGGCCAGGAGATATATGAAGCACTTGCCATTCTCAATTTCTGACAGACGTGTGGCTGCCTGTATGAGCTGGTGGACTGGGAAGGTTATAACCCTGAAGTGAGCACTTGGGAAGCGGCCTTTCCTGTTCATACTCCTGTCCTGTTGGAAGAATTCCACAAGACTCCACCAGACAAGCCTAGACCAACACCATCCCAAAGAGGAGCATGAAAGATGGGATGATGTAAGAACTTGCAGGGCTAAAACCTGCACCATGGGGGTTCTGGGTTGCTGATGTCTCCAAATCACCACAGGAGCTTAGGCTGGGCTCCCCCAGGAGGATCCTGTGAGGCTGGGCCCAGCAGGAAGTACCACCCAGGAGGACCCGAGTGGCAGCTCCTTGCAGCCCACTAATTGGCTGGTACTTAAACCAGGAAGCCATGACAGGGAGTTGTCTGAGCAACACAACAGATTACCTGTCTGTCTTGCTTCAGATTCTGTGTGTGAGAGATCCCAGATTCCAGCTTCTGACCCTGCCTAACTCCTGACTCTTGGTTTACCCTCCAGCTTATCTTGGATTTTGACCTCCCGGGAACTGTACCCTGCCTACCTCCTGATGTCTGACTCTTGGTTTGTCCTCTGGCCTGTCTCAGACTCTGACTGGCTAGTACCCAACTTGGCCTGACTCCCGACTCCCACTAGGTCTGACTGTCCATGACCTAGTTGTGACACCATGATAGGTATATTTGAGAGGAAAACAAAAGGATTTGGAGTCATTTCAGCCATTATTCTTCAAATGAAGTTTCTCCTTCACCAGTGGATGAAGAATAGTGTTCTTAGGAGAAATCAGTGAAGAATTGCACCCTTTCAAAATGGCTGCTATCTCCTTTTGTTCTCAACAAGACTGAAGTGACAGGCTGCTCAGTAAAGATCCTTTTCTCAAAATGGCAGTATTACAGCTGGGGAGTCATAGAAGAAGAGAAATCCTAGAGACCCTTGTGCTCCAAACCCCTTTCTCTGCTAAGGAAAGCTGCTGGCTGCAGACCCAGTCTCTCCCGACTCTAAGGCTTGTACTGCTGCAGACTGGCATACAGCAGCCAGAGTGTACTGGGGAATCTGGCTCTAAAAAGTTTTTTAAAAATTATTCAAGGTTGATAACTCTAAAGATAATGAAGCAAAGAATTAAGCAATCAATTTGTAAACACCTAGAAGATACTAAGGTGATAAGTAACAGTCAGCATGGATTTGTCAAGAACAAATTGTGTCAAAAGAACCTAATAGATTTCTCTGACAGGGTAACATGCCTTGTGGATAGCGATAGATGTGGAATATCTTGACTTTAGTAAGGTTTTTGATACTGTCTCGCATGACCTTCTCATAAACAAACTAGGGAATGTTGTACATCCTTCGAGTTCACTGATGGGTTTGGTTTCTGTGAACATGTGAGTGGCTGATCAGGCCAATTTGAGTTTTGAACAGTCTGTGGCACAATGAACAAGAGAGACCACTATGGGTTACTTGATTAGCAGTGGACATGTTTCTGTTGTGAGATTTATGCTACTCGCACTTCTGCTCTGCCTCAGTCCTTCTCATCTGCTCATAGACTGTAGCTCCAGTATGGATGAGATTTTGCCAAGTAAAACAACCATGAGCAAGATCTTCCCAAAACTCTGGGCCAATGTTGAAACCCCTCAAGGATAATTTTAGGGCATCTTTTGTGGGGTGTAGATGCTGCTTGTAATTATTAGAACTGGGAGCACTGGCTGTTGGGAGTCTGAAAGGACAGGAAACAGGAGCGGGGGGGGGGGAGTTGAGGAGGCTGAGTGAGAGCTACCGAGGGTGCAGCAGCAGCTTAGTAAAGAGGTTTCCACTTTAAAAATAAAGTCCTGTTGAAGTTTGTTAGCACCTTGCCTGGTTGCTACAACATTTTGGCGATGAGGATGGATCTTCTGCCTTTGAACCCACCTGCACCCTTTCTGCAAAGCCCAGGTGAGCCTCCAATTGATTTTACTGCCTGGATCCATATGTTTGAGACTTATCTGCTTGCAATCAGTGCTACAGAGATTTCTGAAGTTAGAAAGCATGCTCTGCTAATCCACTGCCTTGGAGCAGAAGGGCAGAGTATATTTTACACTTTTCCCCTTGCAGATGATAAATATGAGACTGCATTAAAGAACTTTTTTGTGCCAAAAGTGAATGTAGTAGCTAATCGCTACAGATTTCACCAGCGTGATCAGAAAACAGGGAAGACTATAATGCAGTATATTGCTTCCCTGAGGAGTCTGATTGTAACTTGTGACTTTGGGAATATGGCAGATGAGACTATTAGAGACCAGCTCATTGAGAAAACAACCATGCTTCATGTAAGAGAACACTTACTTCTAGAACCACAACTTACACTAGAAAAAGCAATAACCATTGCTACTCAGATTGAGTCAGCTACAGCTGAAGCCAAAATAATGAACATGGATACAGGAGGCACAGTCCAGGCTGTGACTCCTTTGCAGAAAAGTTCACTATCGCTGCAGACAAATGATTACAAGAGGAAAACTAATGAAAAACCACCGAATCAGCAAATTGAAAATACAGTAAAAGCATGCTTTCGTTATGGATCTCCACAACACCT
Source organism: Natator depressus (assembly GCF_965152275.1). Taxonomy (NCBI): domain Eukaryota; kingdom Metazoa; phylum Chordata; order Testudines; family Cheloniidae; genus Natator; species Natator depressus. The sequence continues at coordinate 211,049,876 of NC_134234.1, read as the reverse complement.
TGCAAGTTACACAGGATGTCTGGCAAAAGTAGCTCAGTGCAATCATTGCAAAAAGATTGGGCATTTTGCTAAAGTATGTCACAGCAGCCAGTTCAATCAGCAGGTGCATGCAGTTACAATACCAGATGTTACTGTGCTGAGCATGGACAAAATCACTACTGCACATATTCTAGAACAAATAAAGTGCACTGTAAACATTTCCGCCGCACCCTCAGGCAAATCACACTCTATTCAGCTAATGTTGGACAGTGGCTCAGCAGTATTTATACCACCTGATTCCATCTTTTTGCATTACTTTAAAGATGTGCCTCTTACTGAACCCAAATGTCACTTGATGTGCTATTTGAAAAACCATATTCCAGTACATGGCTGCCTGCCAGCAATAGTTACTTTTGGTGCTTGCTACAAAGGCACTCTTGTCCTTGGCAGAGATTTATTCACTGCTTTAAATCTCAGGGTAGTTAATGGAAGAATTGATCTTCCTCAGCAAAGCACTCTTGTGGTACACATACCAGTTTCAGCTGGGACCCCACACCAGGTTGAGGAGAAACTCAGCTGTGCTTATGGGTTTCTGCATAAAGTTAAAATGTGGAATAATGTGATGCCTGTATGACAGAAGTTACGACACTTACCATTTTCAGTCAGGGAAGCTGTTTCAGAGGAACTGAGAAAACTTGTTCAAAAGGACATTATTGAAGAGATTGACTCCTCGGAATGGGTTTCACCTATAGTAGTGATGCAGAAGAAGGGTGGAGGCATTTGCCTTTGTGTGGACTTAAGGGAGCCAAATAAAGCTATTGTGATTGACAGCCATCCTCTTCCTCACATAGAATATCAGGGTTGGAAGGGACCTCAGGAGGTCATCTAGTCCATGCTCCTGCTCAAAGCAGAACCAATCCCCAATTAAATCATCCAAATTTTCCCCCCCCAGATCCCTAAATGGCCCCCTCAAGGACTGAACTCACAATCCTGGGTTTAGCAGGCCATAGAAGAAGTATTTGCAGAACTCCGTGGAGCAAAGATGTTTTCTACTCTTGATTTGCAGAGCGCATACTACCTGGTTATTTTCCACTGAATGCATCTGATGAAGTGAGCTGTAGCTCACAAAAGCTTATGCTCAAATAAATTTGTTAGTCTCTAAGGTGCCACAAGTACTCCTTTTCTTTTTGCGAATACAGCCTAACATGGCTGCTACTCTGAAACCTACCAGGTTATGTTGCATGAAGATAGCAGAGACCTCACAACATTTATTACACATGAGGGACTAGTTAGTTTTAAACGTGTTCCATACGGTCTCGCATCTGCCCCAAGTGCCTTCCAAAAAATGATGTAATTGATTCTGAAGAATCAACATGGAGTTCAGTGCTATCTGGATGATATTATCGTGTTTGGAAATACTTCTGAGGAGCATGACAATAACCTGCAGTCTGTACTAAACTGCATCAGCAAAGCAGGCCTCAAGCTCAATAGGTTCAAATGCAAATTTAGACAAACTGAACTCTCCTTTCTGGGGCATACAATTTCACAGGCTGGACTAAAACCTGATCCAGATCATATCCTGGCAATTTCAAATGCTCCTCCTTGAACAGATTTGCAAACCTTACGTTCCTCCTTGGGTCTTACCTCCTGGTATGCAAAATTCATTCCCAATTATGCTTCTGTCATTGAACCATTACGAGAATTACTATGGAGAAGTTCAACCTTAGTGTGGACAATGGATGCACAAGCTAGTTTCGAAACAGTGAAAGACTTGATTGTACATAGTCCCGTACTTGCACTATTCAGTCCTGCATTGCCCATAATTGTAACTACTGATGCTTCTGATTATGGACTTAGGGCTGTCCTCACACAACTTCATGAGGACAACACAGAGAGGACTGTTGCATTTGCTTCAAGGACACTAAGTAATGCTGAGAGAAAATATTCTACAGTCGAAAAAGAAGCACTTGCTTGTGTCTGGGCTACTGAAAAATGGAGAACTTACCTGTGGGGCCGCACGTTCAAGTTGCACACAGACCACAGACCTTTGACGACGTTGCTCACCATGAAAGGACTGGGAGGAGCAGGATATCGTATTGCTAGATGGTCTGCAAGACTACTCTCTTTCACTTATGAACTGGAATATAAGCCTGGAAACCAAAATGTGGTAGCTGATTGCCTTTCTCACCTGCCTTTGCCTTCACCAGATGGTCCACCAGAGGTGAGGATGTAGTAGTTGTGCTTATTACAAGCACTCTTATTGCAGTTACAAAACAACAATTTCAAGCTGCTTGTTCAACATGTCCATTTCAACAAAAACTACAGGAATTTCTGACAAAGAGATGGCCCAATAACCCTAAAAACCTTGACCCAGTTTTGCTTCCTTATTTTAGAGTTCGGGATGAACTTTCTTTGTTTGATGGCTGTGTGCTATGAGGTACACCGGCTCCTTGTGCCAGAATAATTACAGTCAAAACTCATACACCTGGCACATGATACTCATCAAGGAATTGTCAGAACCAAACAATGACTACGGGATCTGTATTGGTGGCCAGGGATGGAATCTCAAACTGAAGCACTCATAAAATCCTGTGTCACTAGCCAAATGCATGATATGACAGCAGTGACATGTACCCCTCCATAACAGCCTGTTCCTCTTCCTGAATCTGCATGGGAAAAAGTGGCAATTGACATTGTAGGACCCTTTGATACTGCTCCAAGTGACTGCCGTTATGCCATCACTTTAATAGACTATTTCAATAAATGGCCTGAGGTAGCGTTTACATCGCAAATCTCTTCTGCTGCAGTAATTAAGTTCCTCTCTTCAGTTTTTAGCAGAGAAGGTAACCCCAAAGAACTGATTTCAGATAATGGTAGTCAATTTACTTCCCTGGAGTATGAAACTTTTCTAGCAGTGAGGAACATTTTACACAGAAGGTCATCCCTATATTACCCTCAAGCCAATGGGGAAATCGAATGGTTTAACAGAAGTTTGAAAGAGAGTTTGCAAAAGGCTAAACTGGAAAGGTGACTGTGGATAACCTTCACTACTGATTCCTTGCAAGCATACTGGGTGGCACGACATGCCACAATGCAAAGATCACCCGCAGTTACTGCATGGGAAACAGATGAATACTAAACTGAACATTGCTGGATTGTTAAAGGCACGACCCGATGCCCCAAGCGAGGATGATGTGAGAAAAATAGTTGAACAGAACCAAGCAAAGTCTAAGGCTTTCACAGACAAGTGGTGGGGTGCTAAGGAACCAAAGTTTGAGTGTGGTTCCTTCGTTAGAATATGAAAACCTGGAATTTTACGCAAAGGGGACCATAAATTCACAGCTCCTCTTAAAATCATAGAGAAGAAGGGACCTTACACCTACTGACTTTCTGATGGGAGGGTATGGAATGCTTCTTATCTTGCACCTGCCTATGCACCAAGAGGAGATTATGCCAACACCCAGTCTGCATTGGATGACTTCTCCGTAGTATCAACACAACAAGACATTGCACTGGAACTGGGGCTTGAGAGACGGCCTGTCAGACCCAGATGACCACCTGTCTGGACTAGAGACTATGTTATGTAGTATCTACAGTGTTTTCAGTGTAATATTTCTGCCAACAGTATAGTGTCTTGTTTCATATTTGTTCCTGTGGTTAGAACAACAATGTTTATTTTAATTGGGAGAGTTTCTTAAGAGAGGAGGGAGTGTGGTGTTTAGATGCTGCTTGTAATTATTAGAACTGGGAGCACTGGCTGTTGGGAGTCTGAAAGGTCAGGAAACAGGAAGTGGGGGGGGGAGTTGAGAAGGCTGAGTGAGAGCTACCGAGGGTGCAGCAGCAGAGGTGAGTCAGGGCGTGGAGGTGGCACTGCCTCCCTGGACCTTGCCATGCAGAGCTGGCCCAAGCCCCGCTGGCCCCTTCCCCCTCAAAATGGAAGTCAAAGTACGCCTATGCGTGAGGGCCCACCCTGGGCCTGGAGCCCCAAGTCTCCCACCTCCCCTGCTGGGCCCTGGAGTTTTTCTAGCATGTTGATGGGGGCCTCAGAAAGAAAAAGGTTGAGAACCCCTGGTCTAGATAATACTTAGTCCTGCCCTGAGTGCAGGGGACTGGCATAGACGACCTCTCAAGGTCCCTTCCAGTCCTATGATTCCATGATTCTATGATATTTCATATCTTCAGATCATTAGACACACCACACTAACATTTTCTTTGGGTTTATTATTTATGTGACGTTTTAAATCATTAAGAAAAAAAATAAAAACAACAAAGACATTCCCAGATAAAAACAATATTAAGATGGATATAAGGGTTGCGAGAACATATTAGTAACTTTGGGTATAATACTTCAAAGGGATGCTCACCTTATCCCCCCAAAAAGCTTGTTAGGGTATAGAATTGAACTCAAACAAGTCTGCTCTGAATTGACACCAAGAGGAAGATAAACTCAAACGTGTTTTAAAAACATCACTTTAATCTAATTTGGGACTACAAACATTAAAAGGCATTTGTTATAATCTTATGACTATTGCATGGTGTCACTTTAGGGCAGAGTTAAGGTTGTTTGAGTGCCCTAACTGTGCATTTATAATCCATTGCTCAGTGACTGACCACTAGGTTACATTAACATGTTTAGATTTCTTTTAAATTTAACCTTGCCTTTCAATTTCCTCAATTTATAATGCTTATTTTGAGATAATTCCAAAACCCCTTTAATGCATTTTACCCTAAATTACTGAAACATACTCTCAACATTGACTCCATCTTAATGTGTTTTTGGTCTGGATTATAATGACTTGATCAAGGAACATGTGTGCAGTAGCCAGGCCCCTGATCCAGTTATAGTTGTAGTACATATGGGGCCAAAATGTACAATTTAAATTCGTACGGGGGTGTCTGGGCTAAATATCCCATCAGGGTAGTTGCAGTTGGTGACACTGGGAATATGACTGAAGATTAGGGCAAGAGATACTGCACAGAGGTGAGCAGCATTATAGCTGGGGAATCACAGAAGAAGGGAAATCCTAGAGACCTATGGGTTCTGAACCCCATTCCCTGAAAAGGAAAGAGTTAATATCTCAACTTCTGGTGGGCCTAACACTACTCTTCTTGATTTTATGAGCTCTTAGGGTCATGGATCTAGATTGCTGGCTGAAGACCATGTCTCTCTCAGAATTGTAGGCTCTAATATCTGTCAACTTCTCAAAAAGGTAATTAAATATATTTTCTGATTGAACCCCCTTTAAATAGCATGTGATGCAAGAAACTGTAATATGTCCCAGTGGGGAAAAAAAGAATCTGTCTTGACCAGGGGAAGGAGTGCATTGAAATATGGGGAGCAAAAAACTGTGCTATCTGCAGCACCTGAAGAGTTTGGGATACAATAACAGGCAGGAATATTATATGGGAAGGAGAAATCTGGAACTTAAAGGGGACCCACAACAGAAAACAAAATTGAGCTTTTGCCATTTTGTTATTCCTTTAGGAGGGATAAAGAGGGCTGAGAGGGTTTCTTTTTTTAAATCTGCTTCTTTATTTTTTACCTCAGAAATGAGAAGACTTGTCTTCCCTGCTGTTGTTGGAAGACTCCTTAACAAGACCAGAAAACTGGAGATGGAGATTTCTCAGCCCTCAATTGAAGGGGGAAAGGCAGAGAGAGGTGTTGAATGTTTAATAAAGAGATATTTCAACCCAACTGATTTTCAAGAATTTGAATTAAATAGTTAACTAACAAAAAACAAAGTGTTTTAAACAACCTGGATCAAGTGACAGGAGACTCAGGCTCCCTGTCTGTATTCACAGTCATATCTGCTTACATCAGGAACAAATTTTTTTTCACTCCTTTTCACTCCTAGTGGCACTGAAGAGACTGATAGCAATGGGCGCATGAGATGATCCTATTCCACATTGTGCATCAGGGCGCAGAATTGTTACATTCCAAATGCAGGGATAAATTCTTCTCTTACACCTCTGCAACCACATTAAAAACAAAGGGCTTGATTCTCCACTCCCTGGCAACCCGTGCACGCAATTTACACCTGTGGCCAGCTCTATGGCTTGAACTTTCTCCCATACTTAAGTAAGGGCAGCTGTACAGTTAAAACGATGCATTGGCACAGCTGCACCGAAGCATCTGTCCTACTGCAGCCCTGTAATGAAGATGCTCTAGGCTGATGGGAGAGAGCTCTCCCATCGGTGTAGTTAATCCACCTCCCCAAGAGGCAGTAGCTATGTCGACGGGAGAAGCCCTCCGAGCAACACAGTTATACCAATGTCTCTAGTGTAGACCAGACCTAAATCTGGAGTAGCTCCATTGAAATCAATGAAGTTCCATCAGTGTAAGTGGGAGAAGAATCAGGCCCAGTTGTTCTAATCTGGTAGTTTTACATCCACTTTTCACCGGAATAACACAAGGTGCAAAGCAGGAGAGAATCAGGGCTTGTCTACACTGGCAAGTTTCTGCGGAGTAAAGCAGCTTTTTGCGCTCAAGCTGCAGACGTGTACGCACTGCCAAGCCACTTGGTGCGCAGAAACTCCTCAGTTGCAGTGCTGTAAAAAACCCCACCTTGACGAGAGTCGGAAGCCTATTTGCGCAGAGGCTCCAGCGCCCTATTGCCAGTGCGAACACTTAATTGCTTTCTGCGCTGTAACTGGCCTCCGGAGCTGTCCCATAATGCCTCAAGTGACTGCTCTGTCATTGTTTTGAACTCAGCAGCTTTGGAGACATGCGCCCCTCCCCTTTCAAAGCACCATTTCTGACAGCAGTTGCATGCTGTGCTGATCTGCTCCGGGACAAAAAGCAAACCATTAATGTAGAATGCTCGTGCCGGTGAACACACAGGCCGGTCTCTGTGTGTGCATGTGTGTGAGAGAGAGATTGCTGTGCAGAGAACCCAGGGACGGAGGCGGGGGCTGAAGTTGGGGTTTCCCCCTCCCCCTGCCTAAGGACTGGTTGCTTCCTGCTGCTGTCTGAACTTACAAGATAGCATGCTGACACACTCTCTGTGCCCCAAAACACACCATCTCCCCCCTCCATACACACACACACTCCCTGTCACACACTCCCCCCCACCCACTTCATTTGAAAAGTGGCTGGCAATGTAGTCGGATGCCCATGGGAAACCTGCATCATGTGATGCTGTGCCTGCCCCATGAGGCATTGCAAACCCTTCCCAAAGCACCCTGCAGCCAGTTGCACAGTGGGATAGCTACCACAGTGCACTGCTGTCTTTGCCGTTGCAAGGGCTGCTAATGTGGATTCACTCCAGCGTCACAAGGAGCACAGCGTAGACATGCAACAGCGGTTTAATTCCAGCGTTTTAATAAAAGTGGTATAATTCGTGGCGCAGAAACTTGCCAGTGTAGACATACCCTGAGTCTCAGTTACACATCTGGGCAGGTCCCACAATAGGGTTGCATAAGTGTAACAGAGGGCAGAAGTTTACTTGCAGAATCTTGATTATGTAGGAGCTATTGGCTTTATTTTCAGTTAAAATACTAACTAGTGCTCAGTGTTTAATGTCCAATATCCATTGTTCTAGATTCTTTTCACCAATCATACATAACTCAATGAAATCTGTGAATATCAAAATGCATTAATCGTGAAAGAAGTTTAAAATGGTTTCAATAAATAAAAAATTTTACACTTCTGGGGACAATTTCTGTTTTCAGTTACACTGGGGTGATTCCAAAGTAACTCCAATTACTGCAGTGGAATGACTCTGGATTTACACTGGTTTCTGTTAGAGGGCTTTCCCTCAACACTCCCACTTCCCTGGTTCTTGTCATGCAGACAGCAAGCAGCAAAAGACCAGAAGTCCAAAGCGTGGACAATGTAATGTTTATTGGGGTTAGTTTCCAAACAAGCATATTCCGAAGCCCTTCACATCAGTCGGGCTTATCTCTATATGCCGATAGAGTCTGTTCCCCATTGTCCCCCTTCCCAGCTCTGACGCCGCAGAGCCTTGCCTGTGTCCCTGTTCCCCATTCCCTATTTCCTGTTCCCATTCCCTCCCCCTTAGCAAACATGATTCCAATTTCCCTTCCCCCCACTTCTTGTCTGACTCCAGTTTATATAGTAATATTCTCAGCTATACCTTAACCAACCATTTTACTGAAATTTAACTAACCAAACCTAACATATTGTAACATAATTCTCTAAGCAATGATATCCCACTACCCTAATTAACCTACACCTAGCAAAATTAATTATACTGCAGACAGAAATAATTAAAGAACCAGACAGATTAACAATAGAAAAGTGGGGGCTATAAAGATAAAACATACAGAAATGAGGGTTTGACAACCACAACCATTGATAAGTGATTTCTTGCCAGACAGGATTGTATTCCTAACAGCCCAATACCACCTTATTTCAATGTGACTGGTTTGGAATGTGAGGATGTGACCATATGCTTCCCAGCTTATGGCTGCCCCTGCTGCTTAGCCAAGGGCCTTAGCCTAAGAACCAAGCCTCAGACTATTCTAGTGAGAGAAGTCCCATACACAGGCAGACTTGTGATTTTGATTCTTTGTTTTATACCTCGATAACTAGCTAAGTGATAAAAATACACCCAAGTTTTTAAAGTATAGGCCTTTACAGGCAGGCCTGCATATCACTAAAAGGAGAATTTGGCTTAAACCCATATTCCAATAAATAAGTTTAATGTGGTTAAGTCAAACACTTTGTTCTGTTTCAGTGCTAAAATCAGACAGAGACAGAGCACAGTTTTGTTTTGTTTTTCTGAACTAGCGATTGTTTGCATTTGAAGAGTGTAACAAGAACAAGCAACTGGTTCAGCCAGGGTCTTCCTGGCAAGGGCAATTCTATAGTAATATCTCAACAGCAGTGCTTAGCTATGTTTGTTCTCAAATGTTTGTTTTCCGGGAATAAAACTGGCCAGTGTGGCAAGCTGCAGGTGAGTGCAGAGCTCATCAGCAGAGGTGACCATGATGGAGTCCCAGAATCGCAAAAGAGCTCCAGCATGGACCGAACGGGAGGTACGGGATCTGATCACTGGATGGGGAGGGGAATCCGTGCTATCAGAACTACGTTCCAGTTTTCAAAATGCCAAAACCTTTGTCAAAATCTCCCAGGGCATGAAGGACAGAGGCCATAACAGGGACCCGAAGCAATGCCGCGTGAAACTTAAGGAGCTGAGGCAAGCCTACCAGAAAACCAGAGAGGCAAACAGCTGCTCCGGGTCAGAGCCCCAAACATGCCGCTTCTATGACGAGCTGCATGCCATTTTAGGGGGTTCAGCCACCACTACCCCAGCCGTGTTGTTTGACTCCTTCAATGGAGCTGGAGTGTAACACGGAATCAGGTTTTGGGGACGAGGAAGATGATGATGATGAAGTTGTAGATAGCTCACAGCAAGCAAGTGGAGAAACCAGTTTTCCCAACAGCCAGGAACTGTTTCTCACCCTGGACCTGGAGCCAGTACCCCCCGAACCCACCCAAGGCTGCCTCCTGGACCCGCCAGGCGGAGAAGGGACTTCAGTGAGTGTACCTTTTAAAATACTATACATGGTTTAAAAGTAAGCATGTTTAATGATTAATTTGCCCTGGCATTTGCGGCTCTCTTGGATGTACTCCCAAAGCCTTTGCAAAAGGTTTCTGGGGAGGGCAGCCTTATTCCGTCCACCATGGTAGGACACTGTACCACTCCAGGCCAGTAGCACGTACTCAGGAATCATTGTAGAACAAAGCATTGCAGTGTATGTTTGCTGGCATTCAAACAACATCTGTTCTTTATCTCTCTGTGTTATCCTCAGGAGAGTGATATCATTCATGGTCACCTGGTTGAAATAGGGTGCTTTTCTTAAGGGGACATTCAGAGGTGCCCGTTCCTGCTGGGCTGTTTGCCTGTGGCTGAACAGAAATGTTCCCTGCTGTGAACAGAAATGTTCCCCGCTAGCCACGTGGTGGGGGGAGGCAAAATGCGACCTTGGAACAAAAGCACATGTGCTATGTATGTAATGTTAACAGCAAGGTTTACTGTGAAAGAGTGTACCCATTGTTCTCTAAAATGTGTCTTTTTAAATACCACTGTCCCTTTTTTTTTCTCCACCAGCTGCATGTGTTTCAAGGATCACAGGATCTTCTCCTTCCCAGAGGCTAGTGAAGATGAGAAGGTGAAAAAAACGCACTCGTGATGAAAAATTCTCTGAGCTCATGCTGTCCTCCCACACTGACAGAGCACAGATGAATGCATGGAGGCAGACAATGTTGGAGTGCAGGAAAGCACAAAATGACCGGGAGGAGAGGTGGTGGGCTGAGGAGAGTAAGTGGCGGGCTGAAGAGAGGGCTGAAGCTGAAAGGTGGCAGCAGCGTGACGAGAGGAGGCAGGATTCAATGCTGAGTCTGCTGGAGGATCAAACTAATATGCTCCAGCGTATGGTTGAGCTGCAGCAAAGGCAGCTGGAGCACAGACCACCACTACAGCCCCTGTGTAACCAACCACCCTCCTCCCCAAGTTCCACAGCCTCCTCACCCAGACGCCCACCACCTCCACCCCCCCCCCGGTTCTTCTCTCCTCCACCACCCCTCCCGGGCTACCTTGGCAGTTATCCCCCTATTTGTGTGATGAATGAATAAAGAATGCATGAATGTGAAGCAACAATGACTTTATTGCCTCTGCAAGCGGTGATAGAAGGGAGGAGGGGAGGGTGGTTAGTTTACAGGGAAGTAGAGTGAACCAAGGGGCAGGGGATTTCATCAAGGAGAAACAAACAGAACTTTCACACCGTAGCCTGGCCAGTCATGAAACTGGTTTTCAAAGCTTCTCTGATGCGCACCGTGCCCTCCTGTGCTCTTCTAACTGCCCTGGTGTCTGGCTGCGCATAACCAGCGGCCAGGAGATTTGCCTCAATCTCCCACCCCGCCATAAATGTTGCAGTCATTTCTTAGGTCTCATTATGGTCAATGGCCCATCAAGTCTGCTACAATTGCTATCAGTATATCAGCCCTTCCCTCGGACACCACCAGCGTTCTGTAGGAATTATCACTTTTCTCCATGTAGGGATGACTGCTCTCTTTATCAGTATCCTGCTGGCACTGAAGATGTGCATTCATGAACCCTACCACAATGGCTCTGTTTTCTCTGCTGCTACCATGATCCTGAATTTCAAAATGTTCAGATATTGTGGACTACAGGCCAGTGATCCACATGTGAAGAAAGTCAATGGATTTACACATCAAGCTCTGTTTTATGGAGAAAGTGTGCTGGACTGAGGCAGACCCACACTGCAGAGCCAGTTCCTGAGTAACCTGCACTCTGATGTGGAAATGGAGATTGAATCTGTGTGGGCACATTCTTCATGACCTGATAGGTGTACAGGAAATCTGAAAAACCATAAGAAAATAGGAATTAAGGTAGAAATTCCAGTCTGAAAATTCTGAAATAAATGATCAATGCTTCATTGCTTATGTCATTTAAAACTGGAGCTGACAAAGCCCCAGAGAACACATTTTAGGGAACCATTTGACATTTGTCTGATTCAGGAGGAACAAACGTGTTGCTTTGTCCATCTCTCTGTGGGTCAAACCAGGAGTAGCCTGTGATGGTGCACCCCATAAGGTTTTATGGAAATATGCTTATGAATGTATATATATGACATAACTGGAATATGTTTTATGCTACATATGCCATGTAACATATCTCTGTAAAGATTACGATTTACTGAATCTAGTCATCCTATTTGTATGCATCTACCATTTTTGTATTCGAAGTTATGAATATTGGCTGTGTACTTACTTGATTTTTAAGTAGCCTTAGTAAAGCATTTGGTCAGCTTCTCGAGAAAGGAATGTGCAAATTAAGTGCCCAACCAAGAAACACTTAACAAACCATGGATCTTGGAAGGCTCCAATCCACATAAGAAGTCTTCCTGGAGACAGTCAAGATAGCATGTGGGCAATAGCTGCTGCCTGTAAAAACTGAGTCATGCATGGACATGTGACTTGCCCATATGACTCCAAAACTCCATCTTGTAGCTGGACTTTGCATAGGAGAGAGAAGGGGGTCTCCACCCACACGAGAAAGCCTATTTAAGCCTGTGGGAGACCCCTCCATTTTGTTTTCAGCTGGCTCAAGAAATAGCATCTCCACCCCCAAGGATACCTGATAGAAACTGGAACAAAGGACAGTAACTACAGGGGGTGTGAGTGATTGCTAGACCCAGACTAGAAGAAGACTAGTCTGTAAAAGGAAGCTTACTGGAACACCTCTGAGGGTGAGGTTTTATCTGTACTCAGTTTTATTACTGTATTAGGCTTAGACTTGCATGTTTTATTTTATTTTACTTGGTGATTCACTTTGTTCTGTCTGCTATTACTTGGAACCACTTAAATCCTACTTTCAGTATTTAATAAAATCACTTTTTACTTATTAATTAACCCAGAGTATGTATTAATACCTGGGGGGAGGGCAAATAACTGTGCACATCTCTCTATCAGTGTTATAGAGGGCGAACAATTTATGAGTTTACCCTGTATAAGCTTAATACAGGGTAAAACGGTTTTATTTGTGGTTTGGACCCCATTGGAAGTTGGGCATCTGAGTGTTAAAGCAGGAACACTTCTTAAGCTGCTTTCAATTAAGCCTACAGCTGTTAGGGGACATGGTTCAGACCTGGGACTGGGTTTATAGCAGGCTAGCAGGTCTCGCTCAAACCAGGCAGGGCACTGAAGTCCCAAGCTGCCAGGGCAGGAAAGCAGGGGCAGAAGTAGTCTTGGCACATCAGCTGGCAGCCCCAAGGGGGTTTCTGTGATCCAACCCGTCACATAGCCTAAGGCTGAGTCATCACTCTATGCACTCTGTAAGCCTCCCTGTCTGGGCTCAAATGGGAGATAACTGATTAAAGACTGGGTGATCAACCAGTTAACAAGGGGATTCAGCTCATCAGCTGGGGCAGTTAAAATGGAGACAGAATGGGACAGGAGGAGGCTGGAAGGAAGAGCAAAGAAGCCCAGGAGCTCAGAAAGGTGAGCTCACCCCCCTCCTCTCATCCTGTGTCTAGGGAGTAAGTAGAAGCTTGGGGAAAGCCTTATGCTATGGAGACCATGAACGTGTATATGACATTATAAATAAAGCACATGATGTTAGACTTAGAGAGGAGTGTGTGGGGGCTATTTGCAAAGCAAAACACATGGGGAGATGGAGCATACCATGTGACACTCGTATATGGAAAACTCCCACTATTGCTTAATGTGACACCCTTTCTAAAGAAGGTTACTTTAGTCACAGCTGGATGCTAGCTTACAGGAGCTGCTTGTGTGTTTGGAATGCGCAAGGCAGTTCAAAATCTAAAATCGTATTTCGATATGAAAGAATGGATGGAGAGGACAAAATCCCAGCAAAAACCTTGTGAGGAATCCACGGAAAGGGAAAGTCCCACCTGTAGCATAGGTCTCCCGATTTCCAGACTTCAGAGAAGCCTCCTCTGCTAGGTTTTTGAGGGGTAGAGGTGGAGGTGGCCACCAACTTGGTGGAGAAAATCATCTAAATTAATGCTACCCCAGGCATTTCCCAGTTCACACTGGGAACCAGTCTTTAGTGGGGCTTCTGGGGACATCTGCTAGTGCTGGAGCCCTTATCAATATAGCGCTATACTACAGAGAGCTATTAAAAGAGTACAGGACCTCTGGATCCTAGACGATTCACATACCGGGTAACCTCATGGAGTTTAACCTATTGCATAGGTAATTCCTGTTTAGAGAACAATCTTACCCACTAAAATTACTACTGTCAATTTCTCCTCACATAAGGTGGAAATTTATAGATACAATGTATTGTAGTCATGACTGTAGCAGCATAATGTGCATATGGTCAAATAAAAGGCAGGCAACAAGATTAAATGAAACAGATTGATTCAGATCTGCTCTTATTTAAGCTGGTGTAAATCTGAAGTAACTCCATTGCAGTCAATGAAGTACTTTCAGATCAGCATTGACGTAACAGAGTAGAAAGTGGGCCAGTGTCTTGATTTTACTGTTACCATACACACAGCAACAATTTCAATATCTAATTCTTCTCTCCTCTTTAACTAACTAAAAAGAAGCTGAGCTCTCTCCTAATGAACAAAGGAAAATAATACTTCAGGGGGACAATAGCCCCAGCTTCTGTGAAGAACAACAGCATTAGGCCAGGTCTACACACGGGCTTTGTACTGGTATAATTAGTTCAGTGAGGGGCCTGATATTTTTACTGAACTAGTTATGCCAATATAGCCTTCCTAGTGTGGACACAGTTACATCAGTATAAAGGTGATTTTTACTAGCATAGCTTATTCCTCTTCCCCTAAGTACATTTATACCAGTATAACTGTGTCCACACTTGGGGTGGGGTGGTGGTGGGGGTCCACTTTAGATGGTAAAGGTAAAGCAGAACAACTTTTGTGTGTAGACAAGCCCTTCATTTCTCACTTTCCTTACTCTCCTCTTACATAGCACATTTGAAAGACAACTTACAGACTCGTATTAAGTGTCTCTCCATTCACCCAGTAGAACTTGGCTCCTTTCTTGCGCAGCCCAATCCAAGAGTCTCTTGTGCGTATTCGATTCATTATGAAATTCTAGACAAAACATATGTCACAATGAATTTCCACACTGAGAAGTGCATCTTTTCTGAATCCATTCAGTATGGAAGAGTTTCCGTTCTGAAAATGGGTTCCTACCTTTATTTTACAGATACTGGGGGTCTGATTCTCCCCAGCCCTGCACTTTGTGCTGTCATTTTTGCCTGACCAAGTGGGTGTAAAATGACACCATTCTGAACAGGGAAGGTTTTACCCCATCTTTGCACAGATCTAAACAGCCACACAAGATACAAGGCAGTGGACAATCAAACCCAATGTGTTTTCTTGATTAGATTGCTACTGCTCTATTGCTAAATTTCATTGCAAGAAACAACTCTAAAAGCACAGAGAGGTCACTACCTATAGTCAATGGAGGATGAGCCAGTCGGCCATGTTATTGGACAAACAGAGCCTTGCTCACTGATCAGAGTAGACCAAAATACAACTTGAGCCAGTCAGAAAGAAACCACCACAATGACACTGGTATATCCTCACCCCACCTCACCTCATGCTCCGCTACCCCTGCAGTTGCAAAAGTACATAGATCATTAATATCATCAGCTGTGTATCATGGATAACAGATAATACAATGCTCTGAAGGACAGCAAAATATTTCAGCACGACTTCACTCAATTAATAGTGGTGAGGGGTGAGAGTAGGTGAAATCTAAGTAAATACATATCTAGATTAAGAGATTACAGTGTTTAAGTACACGGGGCCTGATTCACCATTTTCTTGATGGAGTTTTATGCCAGGGTAACTGCACTGATTTCAGTAGAGTTACACCAGCATAAAAGTCGAGAAATACAGAACAAATGTCCCTTACCTTCCCAGTTGTTCAATTTTTACTCTTGACTTTGGCGATATCATTTCACCATTTCATTCTATTTTCTTTCTGGGTAGATCAGATCTAAATTCTGATCCTGCACTCACTGAAGTCAAATTGCAAACCTCCCATTGACTTTAGGGGTACAGGAGACCCTAAATTTCTAATAAGCAAAAAATTATTATTAAAAAAACAACATTTAGGCCTTTCTGTTCACTAAAAAAGAAACACAAAAAAAGTCCATCTCAATTTTTTTATTTCCTTTGATGATTACTTTTAATACATGCCCACTTTGCAGTTTTAATTTCTGAAAGCTCCTTCCACCCCATCTCAGAACATGAATGGGCTTCTGTGATGGATGGTGATGGAAAACAACCTATACGTCATTGAACATGCTGTTTGTTATTTGACTTCTCTGTTAGTAACAAGCAGCTCTGTCACACGCTATGTTGGATTCCAGCATATTCTGATATTCCAGGGTGTATGGGGGAGGGGGGGTGGAGAGGGAGGAAGGGGGAAGAGTGATACAATTACAGGAATCGTTGGGGTGAGAGAAGGGATACTGTATCAGAAGGATGGAAACCTTACCATTTCTTGTTGGCTTTCAATCACAGCAAGAGAAGCCCTGTGTGCAGAGCAGAAGCTCTGACTGGAGTTCCAGTCTGCTTGATCTTCTGAGAGGTAATAACATTTCTTTCTGTAGTATAACCAGTCATCAGGGCACGGCTCCAGGTGAGGCAATCTGAGAGGATCTTTATTTGAAATGAAGTGAATATTACTATCCTAGTACATAGCAAATGCATAGGACTGTGTTTTATTCACTATTCCCTAAGAACTCCACAGCAAGCTGGTCTTAAATTCTGTGGCAAGGCACTTTGGTGTCTGTGATACTGCTACAACAACCTGGAAATTCTGCAGCAACCTCTAGTATATTAAAAAATGGAAGCTTGTATTGAATTACAGATGAAACTGAACAATACAACACAATATGCTCTGTTAATTATTTAAAATATTAAATTCAATTTATTTTACTTTCTCCCTAAATTATCAATTGACAATGGGCTGTAAATTTCTGTATTGAAAATACACAGCTAAAAGTTGGCAGGACATGGAAGGGCAGACAGTTGAGTGAAGAATGTTTGGGGCTTTGAGGCATGGGAAGTGGTTTGAGATTGTGAGAGATGCATCCGATGAAGTGAGCTGTAGCTCACGAAAGCTCATGCTCAAATAAATTGGTTAGTCTCTAAGGTGCCACAAGTACTCCTTTTCTCTTTGCGAATACAGACTAACACGGCTGCTACTCTGAAACCTGACATTGAATAAAATGTTCAAAGTGACTTTGGCACTTACAGTGATCTTTTCAAAATCACCTAAACAGGTTAGGTGCTTAACTCCCATTAAAATCACTTTTAAAAGAACCTGTTTAGGCACTTTTAAAAGAACCCACTATTAAAAGAACCCACTTTCAGTGAGGTTTAAACTAGTGTAAATGGTGGATTCTCCCTAACTTGAAGTCTTTAAATCATGATTTGATGACGTCAGTAACTTAGCCAGAGGCTAGGGGTCTATTACAGGAGTGGGTGGGTGAGGTTCTGTGGCCTGCAGCGTGCAGGAGGTCAGACTTGATGATCCCTTCTGCTCTTAAGTCTATGAGACTATGTTAAAAGCACATTATTTAGGTTGCAAAAGGAAAGCACTCAAAACCTAGAAAATGCCAGAATTTAGGTGGCCTGTGTAACCTTAATTTGGCCCTCTTGTGCATATGCATTATGATACAGTTTTTAATTACATGATCACATATTTTTTTTTACAGGTCCCTGTCTCATTCAGTGCAACAGATGGATAATGGTCAGAGAACGAATCAGGGTTGTGGAGTAAATTAGGCTGCATGTAGGATTCCTGCCTCACTTGCTCTAGAAGTTAGAAAATGTGTGGAGAGGATGGTATCGTAGTTAAA
This sequence comes from Natator depressus, assembly GCF_965152275.1. Taxonomy (NCBI): domain Eukaryota; kingdom Metazoa; phylum Chordata; order Testudines; family Cheloniidae; genus Natator; species Natator depressus. The sequence goes on along the minus strand of NC_134234.1, from coordinate 211,032,534 downwards.
GCAGGTGAATGCCAAACAGGCAAACTCATTTCTATCTTTGGCTCTGCCATGGGATTCTTATGTGATGCTGAACAAGGCACTTAAACCAAAAATTTTGCAGGTGGCTATTAATGACATGTTTCTCATTTTCTGGGTACCCAACCATGACACCTGAGGTCTGATTTGCAGAACTGCTGAGCACCTATAACTACAATTAAAGTCAGTGGATTAAAGTCAATTAAAGTCAGCTTGACAATTAAAGTCAGCTTGACAGTAAGGCAGCATGGTCTAAAGGAATGAAAACAAGGCTGGGAGTGAAGCGGACCTAAATTTTAAGTCTGGTTCTGCCACTGGTACACTGTTTGGTCTCAGGCAGGTCTGTGTCAATTCCCCCATCTGTAAAATGGAGATAATAATGCCCTCCTACCTCATTGTAGAGAGAAATTTCTCAATGTTTGTGAGGTCCTCATATAGTACAGTGACAAGTGCTCAACTACAGACTACCGGAAACGAAGAATGTTTTATTCACTGCAGACTTTGAATAGTGTACACTAATAACTAAATAATGAGAATAAAAATATTGAACAGCTGCCTCACTACCTGCACACCAACCATACTGGACACTGAATGAGGCTGGGGTCCCAGGGAAAAAATAGTATGGGATCACATAATTAAAGACTGTATCATAATATATACGCAGAAGGTGGCAGAATTAAGTTGCACAGACAATCGAAATACGGGCATTTACTGACTTTTGAGTGCTTGACTTTGCAACCTCATTAACATGCTCTTAATACAGGTAAGTATGTAGGACTGAGCTGAAATTAACATTAATTCTAAACAGTTCTTATGAACTTTGAAACCTTTCAATGACCTACATGATGAAGCAGCAATTTCTTTACTTAGAATATGGCACCACACGCAGGTTCGGAGGACCTGAGAAGACAAGGAGAACAATTTTGGGGCTGTTTTGTTAAATACCAGGACTGGTATTATTTTTTAAAATGTCTTATTAAAGACAGAGCTTGGAAAGCACTCTATGTAAATTAAAGACGGTTCTAATTTAAAAATTGACGAGAGGCATTGATGCTGTTTAGCTAAAATTTTAATATCAGATTAGAAATACTATCAAATTTTGCACAGCAATACAGGCACTTTTGCCCAGTTTCACAAACGTATTTAGGCCTCTAACTTCTACTGAAATTAATGGAAGTTGGAAGCCTAAATCTGGGCCTTTGAGGATCTGGGCCTTTATTACTAGTTAGACACAGTGATGAGGAAAAGTGGAAAATTAGATGCAGTCTAGAAAATTGAAGAGAAGACTGGGAGCCAAGAGCTCAAGTTCCAATCTGCCTGAGCCACTGATTTACTGTGTGACCTTGAGCAAGTCACTTGACAACTCTGCCTCAGTTTCTCCACCTATAAACTAGGAATGATAATATTTACCAAGAGTAAACAGTAATTAAGCAGTTTGAAGATGAAATGGTCTGAGTGAACTTGAAAAGTCCATTTGTCCATTCACTAAGAATGCATAGGAAACTTTCCCAGGAAAGTACCATCAACTTCTGCTGAACCTAAGTTTTCATTAAAGGCCTGATTCACTGGTATCCTTGGTGATTTGCACTGATACAACAACTCAAAGCAGACATAAACCTAGCTTGACACAAAATGGTGAATGTGACTCTCTGCTCTTAGCTTCTCTGGTTGAAGCCAGGAAACCTTCCAAACTGGAACCAAGTGTAACCAATACAGTGCCGTCTTCCTAAGTCTGTTGACAGACAGCCTCCAGTGCCTGCAACATCCAGTAAAGTGAGAAAAACTGTTTGATTCAAAACTTGCTTAGTTTGATAAAGTTCAGGATTTTACCTTTTATTTCTTATGTAACCAACTCTGACCTCTATACCTAACACTTATAATCACTTAAAATCTATCTTTCTGTAGTTAATAAACTTGTTTAATGTTTTATCTCTATCAGTGTATTTTTGATTGAAGTGCTTATGGAATCTCAGCTTAGGATAACAAGGGATGGTGCATATTAATTCTGTTTGATAAAATGATGGACGTATGAGCTTGTACTGTCCAAGGAAGCCTTGAGCAGTATAAGATGGCACATTACTGGGATGCAAGGCTGCGGGGATTTACTGGTGTCTCCCTGTGGATAGTTTATGAGAGGCTGTGAGAGCCTGCATGTAACTTTGGGTGTGCCTTTGCATGCTAATGGCTGTGTGAGAGCAAAGCCTGAAGGGGCTGCTTGTCACTAGCAGAGCATTGTGAGAGGTATCCTGAGCCAGAGAGTTAAAGCGGGCACAGCAGTCCCACAGTCCATGTTGTATCCAGGTGGGCATGGGGGGGGTGTCACAGTGATGCAGTGAGCAGGGTGAAATGCACAGCTTGTTGCTCTGGGAAAGATTTGCACTTCATATGCTGGTGTAGAGATTTTAAGTGTGTTGACAGAATACAGTCAAAAAAGGGTCACATGTTTGGGCTACTGTCTGACAGGGACCCAAAAACAGAAACCTGGGGGAAAGGTAAAGACACCCTTCTCCTCCATCAGAGCAGCCAGTAGGTTTGGGGCGGGGAGAGGGAGATAAATAATAGATTTCTCCCATCCTCATAGCAGCCAGAAGGCTCTGAGGTGGGAAGGAGGAAAGAAAAGAGATATTGCTTTGCCTTTCCAACATCATTTTGTCTTAAAAGCACTTACGCGAGCTAAACCAGCCCAAGAGTAAAATCACAATAATGGCAATCAAAACTCCAGCAACCCGTCTCCAGAACCAGAAGTGTGAGCAGAGGCCTGAAAAGGAGAAAGTTGAGAAGCTTCAGTGAATTAAACATGTATAGAACTGAAGAGTTTAGAGACTTGGTCATTAAAAAAAAAATCAAACATGGATTCAAACTACATCCATATTTAGGCACCTAAATATGTGACCTGATTTTCAGAGGTGCTGAGCAGCTACAACTTCCACAAAAGTCAATGGGAACTGCCGATGCTTGGTACCTCTGAAAATAAGGCCTAAATATGGATGTGGGTGTCTCACTTTAGGCACTCAAAATGTGAAGTGTTTACCTCTGTGAATGTGTGGTTTCCTTTAGAAGTGTGAGCTAGAGAATGACTCATTGATAGAGTACCTCTCCTCTTAGAAGGATGGACAACTGAGATGCTAGAGGCCAGGTCTACCCTACCTCAGTCCACTCACTACAACACACATCCCTCTCACATCACAAAGAGTGGAACCCATGTTATATTGAATGATAACTAGTAGGGCGGTCAAGTGATTAAAAAAATTAATCACAATTAATCGTGCAATTAAAAAAAATAATTGTGTGATTAATCGTACTGTTAAACAATGATAGAATACCATTTATTTAAATATTTTTGGATGTTTTCTACATTTTCAAATATATTGATTTCAATTACAACACAGAATACAAAGTGTACACTCCTCACTTTATATTTATGTTTGATTACAAGTATTTGCACTGTAAAAAAAAAAAGAAATTGTATTTTTCAATTCACCTAATATAAGTACTGTAGTGCAATCTCTTTATCATGAAAGTTGAACTTATAAATGTAGAATTATGTACAAAAAAACCTGCATTCAAAAATAAAACAATGTAAAATTTTAGACCCTGAAAGTCCACTGAGTCCTACTTCTTCTTCAGCCAATTGCTCAGACAAACAAGTTTGTTTACATATGCAGGAGATAATGCTGCCTGCTTCTTGCTTACAAAGTCACCTGAAAGTGAGAACAGGCATTCTCATGGCACCGTTGTAAATATTTACGTGCCAGATGCACTAAAGATTCATATGTCCCTTCATGCTTCAACCACCAGTCCAGGAGACATGTGTACATGCTGATGATGGGTTCTGGTCGATAACAATCCTAAGCAGTGCAGACCGACGCATGTTCATTTTCATTATCTGAGTCAGATGCCACCAGCAGAAGGTTGATTTTCTTTTTTGGTGGTGCAGGTTCTGTAGTTTCCGCATTGGAAAGTTGCTCTTTTAACACTTCTGAAAGCATGCTCCACACCTAGTCCCTCAGATTTTGGAAGGCACTTCAGATTCTTAAACCTTGAGTTGAGTGCTCTAGCTGTCTTTAGAAATCTCACATTGGTGCCTTCTTTGCATTTTGTGAAATCTGTAGTGAAAGTGTTCTTAAAATGAACATGTGCTGGGTTTCAGAGTAACAGCCGTGTTAGTCTGTATTTGCAAAAAGAAAAGGAGTACTTGTGGCACCTTAGAGACTAACCAATTTATCTGAGCATAAGCTTTTGTGAGCTACAGCTCACTTCGTCAGATGTGCTGGGTTGTCATCCGAGACTGCTATAACATGAAATATATGGCAGAATGTGGGTAAAACAGAGCAGGGGACATCCAATTCTCCCACAAGGAGTTCAGTCACAAATGTAATTAATGCATTGTTTTTTTAATGAGCGTCATCAGCATGGAAGCATGTCCTCTGGAATGGTGGCCGAAGCATGAAGGGGCATACGAATGTTTAGCATATCTGGCATGTAAATACCTTGCAATGCCAGTTACAAAAGTGCCATGCAAATGGTGGCATTGTAAATAAGAAGAGGGCAGCATTATCTGCTGTAAATGTAAACAAACTTGTTTGTCGTCTTAGTGATTGGCTGAACAAGAAGTAGGACTGAGTGGACTTGTAGGCTCTGAAGTTTTACATTATTTTGTTTTGGAGTGCCGTTATGTAAAAAAAAATATACATTTGTAAACTGCACTTTCACGACAAAGAGATTGCATTACTTGTATGAGGTGAATTGAAAAATACTATTTCTTTTGTTTATCACTTTTACAGTGCAAATATTTGCAATAAAAATAATATAAACTTTGATTTCAATTACAACACAGAATAAAATATATATGAAAATGTAGAAAAACATCCAAAATATTGAATAAATTTCAATTGGTATTCTATTGTTTAACAGTGTGATTATTTTTTTATCGCAATTCATTTTTTTGAGTTAATCACGTGAGTTAACTGCAATTAATCGACAGTCCGAATAACTAGTGTATATGTGGCATGACTAGAAGGAGGGGACAGAAGTGGAGAGGTGAGGGCTGAAGATAGTACAGTGACAATCTTGGGGCAAAGGGATGAGCAATAACAGGATTGGGAATTAATGAAAAGATGGAGCCTCTAGCTCATAAATGACTCCTGGTGGGAGACATTTATGAGCTAGACAAAGCACTACTGTGAGGCCAGGGAATAAAAGAGATGAGGACTTCATAATTCAGAATCAACACGTGTACCTGTGTGTAGTGACTAGAGCTGGGAGAATATTTTTTTTATGAATGGTAAATTCACCAAAAAATGCACTATTCAGGACACCAAAACTATTTGTGAAATTCAGGTTAAATTTGGCAAATAGTTTTGGCTGGGACAGTAACAATGGATTTTTTTTTTCTTCAAAAAGATCAAAACAGTTCATTTCAAAATGAAACATTTCAACTTTCCATTTCAAAATGAGTTTCATTTCTAAATTTAGCTACCTTTTTTAAAGAGTGAAAAACACCCCCAAACAACCTGACATGTTTAAAAAACGTTTTGGGTCAAAAGAAAATGTTTTGTTCAACCTCAAACACCTCCAGCGTTTCCATTTTGTTGCGGGGGTGGTAAATCAATTTCACTGAAAACAAATTTTCATTTGGGTTTTTCAGGTCGATTCCCCAAACCTAAAACCTAATTATTCCCAGCTCTAGCAGTGACTTCGAAAGCCTTTATTTCCTTGCACAGCCTGTGTATCCAGGAATCCCCTCCCTCACAGATGGCCTGTGAGGTGACCCTGTTCTCACAGCCCCTGCCTCTTTCTCTCCCCACACAATCTTCCCCTGCCCCCACTCCTCTCCTATCTCTTTCAGCCCTGCTGTGCTGAAGTGTAAGGAGCTGTCTTGCGCATTAATAATGAAGTATTGCTTGTTCCAGGGAAAGAACAAGGCGAGCAGGCTAGGGCAGAAGAAGGCAGTGAGCGGAGGGGAAAGGAGAGACCAGGGGTGTGGAGGAGAGCGAGGGGCTGTGGGGGAAGCAGAGGGCTTGGAGGCAGATTGGGTGGCGTCGCAGAGGGGGTGAAAGGGCAAACTGGGGAGAAGGGACGATGAGGGGCTCTAGGAAGAGGCATCATGTCACACAAACACCAGCCATAGACCTCCCCCCTCCCCCCTCTCACCCCACGTGGCCTGTCTCCAGCTGGCCTTTAGGGTCCCGGCGCCCCGCCCTGGCCCCAAGAGCGGCTCCGCTTCCCCGCCTGCGCCTTGTCCCGGCTCCGGATCGCGGTCCCCGGTATCCACCTGCACCAGGCAGTGCCGTGCTGAGCCCCGGTTCCCGGAGGGGTCCGCAGGGCAAGCGCCGCCCACGGCTCGCGGGGCCCCAGCCGGGACGGGGGCTACACCCCTCAGGTCTGGCTCGGACTTGGACCGACGGTGGCGGCCGAGCCTCCTCCTCAGCTGCGGCCTCTCCCCGCGGGGCGGCGGCCGCTGGGGCCATTCGCTCCCGCTCTGCCCTGCGAGGCTCCGCATCCCCCCGGCGGCGCCGCGCCCCCGGCCCCGAGCGGCCCCCCGGGGCCCAGCACGCGCCTCTGGCGCCTACTTTCACTTTCACTGCCCCCGCGAGCTCCCAGCCCCGGCCCCGCCGCCCAGGGCGGGGACAGGGCTCAGCAGGGGCCCCGCCGAGGGACAGTCCCAGGCGGCAGCCAGCAGAGAGAGACAGGCACCCTCCTGCCGAGTTACCAACGCGCCCAGACTCGGGGAGATCAGAGGGGTTCAGAAACCTGAACCTTCGAGTGAGCTGAGCCCAAACACCAGATGCAGACGCTCTTCCCCGCTGTAGAAAAGGCTGAGGACGCAGGACAGCCAGGTGGCGGGAGCAAGCAAAAGCATCCATTTTAGTGTCAAACCATGTCATCCACATCAAGACATGGAATCAGTGCATTCTTCCTGTTCCACCCCCCTCTTTGCAACAAGGCACAGGACTGAGGTTTTACAGACAGACAGAGACAGGGGACACGGGACACGGGATTAATGCATGGATGGCAGGGCCGGCCCACAACATTTTGGCATCTGAGGCGGGGAGCTCAAATGATGCCCCCATGCCCTCTCGCTTGGCCAAAACTTTGAAAGGTGTCAATTCTGCCTTCTTCCTGTTCTACTCTTCTCATGGTACTGCTCTGCTACCTACCCCAATAAAGGAGAACAAACAACTTTAAATGCTTTGTTCAAATTTTTTAAGTTACACTTAACTTTCAAATGCCTGAACAGCAAATGTAACTTTTCTTATCTCAATAGTAAACACTGGCATTTGTATCTGTTTGAATAATCAAAGTGGTGCTTTCTGTGCCTTCTTGGTCGCGAAGATTTGAACTGCTTCCTGCTGAAGGTCCACAGTCTGGGCCAGCTCATGCTCTGTTGACATGATTGCAAGGCCGACCAGCCTCTCCTGTGTCATTCTGGAGCGTAGATGTGTTTTTATTAACTTCAGCTTGGAGAAGCTGCATTCTCCACTGGCACCTGTTACAGGAAGTGTTAGAAGTATGCGCAGAGCAACAAAAGCATTTGGAAAGAGGGTGGTCATCTTATTTGTGTACATATACTCCAGAACAGCCTTTGGAGTTGATCCTGCTGAAATGTATCTTGAAAGGGCTTTCAGTTCATCACCTAAATCACTTGCATCAATATCGCGCATGTCATCATGTGTCAACACTGTTTCTAGTGCCCTCCGTTGCTGGTATAGGTCTTCTTCAGGTATAGTGAGGAGTTTTGGAATATCATACAAACATCCCAAATATACTGCTGTGTTCCTTGAGCCGCATGAAACATTCTTCAACTGACTGTATTGCACAATCGAGCACCTGGTTAAAGAATTCAACTTTGAATTGTTGTTTGGGGTCTCTTATGGGATTATCCCGTGCCTCGTAATCAAAATGTTTTCTTCTTTGGTGACTCTTGTCTTCTTGAATGGGTGGGAAAATAGCTTCAGTGTGAAGTTCCTCTGCCAACTTCTGTGCACTCTTCAGAACATTTTGAAATCCCTCACCTGACCAGTAAGACTGTAGGTATGACTTTCTTTGTCCAGTTGTTCCATTGCTCCAGATATATCAAGGTCAACACCTTGGAGTCTCTTGCTTACAACATTTATTTCAAACGGTATGTCATGCTACAACACTAAGCGACACAGAAATTTGGAGTGATGTATGTTGTTGGTGATTCCATTTCCCTCTGCCACTGTTCTTCCACGAACAGTTCCTGTCATAGCATTATCCTCCATAATGGCAACTGTGGCCTCATCTATCTTCCTAATTTGGTGTTTAATAGGCTTTATCACCTCCACTCAACTTTCCCATCATGTGGCACTCAGTGGTTTCTGTTTCAGAGAGGATGTTCCCTGATGTTGCTTCAAAATTTGCCATCGATGAGTTGATGCAGAGAAAAATACATAGATGCTTTGAATTACATTAAAAAATTCAGCAGCCTCACTAGAAGCTGATGCTGCATCACTGACCACCAAGTTCAATGAATGAGAACTCCATGTGACAAAAAAAGCTTGAGGGTTTAACTCTTGGATCCGCGTCTGCACTCCTCTGTTCTTTCCTCTCATGTTGGTACCATTATCGTAGCCCTGATCTCTCATGTCAGCTGTCGCAATTCCCGTATCTTCCAGCTTTTTAAGAATCACATTTGTCATACCAGCTCCTATAGTATCATCAATGTCATTAAATTCTAGAAAATGCTCTCTGATGTTAGGGGGCTTATTCCTTCACCCACTTACTTCCCTGGTCCTTCTCGCATGAACAGAGAGCAACAATACCTGAAGTCCAAAGGTGCAAACAATTCGATGTTTATTGGGGTGAACTTCCAGCAAGCATGATTCCAGTTTCCTTCCTTAGTATCCTCCTTCCCAGCTCTGACACCACAGAGCCTTACACCTGTGTCCCTGTTCCCATTCCTGCCCTTAGCCAAGGATTCCAATTTCCTTACCCCCATTCCCTGTTCCCATTTCCCCTTTTAGCAAAACATGATTGCAATTTCCTTACCCCCATTCCCTGTTCCCATCCCCCCCCCACACACACACACCCACACTCCCACCCCCTCACTTCCTGATTGACTGCCGACTATATAGTAAAACTTGAGTTCTGCTTAGCTATACCTTAACCGATCATTTTCCTGAAATTTAACTAACGAATCCTAACATATTGTAACATGATTATGTAACCAATTATATCCCACCACCTTAATTAGTTTACACCCAGCAAAATTAATTATATAGCAGACAGGAACAATCACAGAACCAGACAGAGATTATACAGACAAACAATGGCAAAGTGGGAACTATAATGACAAAACAATACAGAAGTGAGGATTTCACATCCCAGCTATTGATAAGCGTGTTCTTGCCAGACAGGATGCTATCAAACTAAGTTTCCTTTTACATCTTCTAGGCACTTCCCTTTCTCTGGAGGTGACAGGCACTATCAGGACAGGATTGTATTCCTAACAGCCCAATAGCACCTTCTTTCAATGTGACTAATTTGGGATGTGAGGATGTGACTGTTGGCTTCCCAGCTTATGGCTGCCTCTGCTGCTTAGCGAAAGGCCTTAGCCTAAGAACAGGGCCTCAGACTGTCACAGTAAGAGAATGCTCTTACACCGGCAGACAGTGATTTTGATTCTTTCTTTTATACCTCTATAACTAGCTAAGTGATAAGAATACACCTAAATTCTTTGAGTACAGGCCTTTACCGACAGGCCTGAATATCTATATCCTAACATCTGACAGTCACCATTGCAGGGACATTTTCACTAGGTTCTGTTGTTGTTACAAAACACACCGTTAAAGTCATTTCTTCCGTATGGCTGTCGTCAGGTATGCAGTCCAGAATAACAGAGTAATATCATGCTGACTTCAGATCTGCCACAATCTTCTGTTTGACTTTTGTTGCCAGTCACTGTATGATCTCATTTGGAATTGTTTTTCCGAGGTAGTGGTGTGTGTACATTTCTTGGGTGGTGACTCTTCTTAGATGCTCCTGGAGTACAGCATCAGACTCAGCCATCAGCTCCACAATTTTAAGGAAGTTCCCATTGTTTGGCACATACAGCTGATCTGAAGTGCCACCCAGTGCTAGGTTTTGGGTAGCAAGCATTCTCACAATGGCAATGAGCCTTTTCAGAACATTTTGCCAGTAAAGAGACTCTGATGCAATCTTCTCTTGATGCTGATCATCTATGGTGGCCTTTAACCTTAGTTTCATCTCAAGCTCTTTTCACCTATGGAATACTCTCTGGTGATTTGCTGTCTTCTCATGACATGCCAGATTTCTAGCCAGATTTTTCCAGTCCTTTGTTCCTGTAGAACCCAGTGTGGCTGGAACATTAGACTGGAAGAGTTTGCAACAAAAACAGAATGCAGCATTCTGGGTTTTTGAGTACATAAGCCATGGCCTCTCCACTTTGTCACCATTGGGGATTTCATGCCAGTAATGTGTTGGATGGAAACTTCTGTCTTCATTGTCTTTGGGGAACATGAAGTTTTTCACTTGCTATGGCCCATGCAGTACAAGGAAGTCCCTCAGGCTACTGCTCAAGTGGGTCCACAGTCCTGGATCATCTAGACTTAAGGAACTAAACTCAGCAGCTGCTGTTTCTTGCGCCTCCACCACACTCTTCTCTGATCTACACTTTTCTTCAGGAATGTGCAGGGTTACATACATTTGAGATGGAGATATGGATGCTGCAGTAGCTGCCAGGTCACCTGCACTCTGACTAACTGGAAGATCAGGCATCTCCTCACCACTCACATCCTCACTGGGGCCAGAAGGCTCACCGTGAATTTTTGTGTCTATGTATCTCAGGAGAGCTCCTTCCTGCTTAGCTAGAAAAGCTTCCTTTGCTTTCTTTCTTTTTCTGAATGCTGCCCCAGAGGGGCGTTTTCTTCTTTCACTCATGACAGCTGTTCTGTGCCAGCTATAGTGGCTCTCAACACTGAGTTGAAGGGGACAAATAAGCAGGCTGGTAGCAGGGCCTGAGTGAGGGAAGATATCAGCGTCTTAAGGGCCTAACTGGCTCCTACTACTTCAGTTGACAGCCTGTTCTCCTCAAGTGGGTCCAGGGAAGCAGCAGGAAACAGGAAGCTCCCTGAGAAGCTGGTGTTAATCAGTCCAGGCTCCTGGGGGTGCTAGAGAGGTACATAAGAGGCTCCTCCTCCTCTCTCTCCCTGCAGCTCCTGCTGCTTTCTGTTATTCCCTCTCACCTTATCTCCTGCCTGCCTGTTATGTCTCTTGTGCCCTCCTTCCTCCAGCACAGCACTCCACCATCTCTGTGCATCTAGAGCAGAGAGAATACATATGCAGCAGCAGCAGACACAATTTCCTACACTCTGGGCCCTATTGGCACCCCCGCACAGTCTGGCATCTGAGGCGGCCGCCTCAGTTCGCCTCATGGTAAGGCCAGCCCTGTTGGATGGTGCACACACACCGGTTAGATGTAAATAAGAAGTAAATTTTTAACAGTGAAAGTAATTAACTATTGGAACTCTTTACCAAAGGTCATGGTGGATTCTCCATCACTGACAATTTTTAAATTGAGACTGGATGTTTTTCTAAAACATCTGCTCTAGGAATTATTTTGGGGGAGTTCTGTGGCCTGAGTTATACAGGTGAGTCTAGATAATCACAATGGTCTCTTCTGGCCTTCACAAGTATGTTAACTTGTCCAGACAAGCCCTCAGTTGAAAACGGAAAAACTTCTTGTGATTGTATCCAAGAACCGTTGGCATCTTTTAACTTACTGTTGTTTCTTGCAACTGCAAGAAAAATACTATTTTGGGCTAAATATGGTCTCCAACACTACCTGTTCAGCCATTCTTTCCCTCATGCCCCCTGTCTGGAATCCCCTCACCACCTCACCTTGTTGGATCATATTAAAGAAGTTCTGTATTAAAATCACAAATGAGTTTGATTCCCCATAGTTTAAATTCCAGGGTATTACTAATTAAGAGGTCTCTTGGTTTTTGGTACTGTTTCTCTCCCTCTATGTGTGAAACTTGCAAGCTGCTAATTGTGTTAGTACATTCTAAGACAGAGTCTGTTCTCAAAGCAATTCACACAGAGAGAGACTCAAAGCAATACTCTGTAACACCAGAAACAGCACCCAGAGACTCCCCGCCCTTTTGTTGTATTAACAATTGTGATTAAAATAGAGATAGAGGATGTATGTGGATGGATGCTTGGCGTGGATAATAACTGAATGATCAGGGAGGTGCCAGTTAGGTGCCACTAAGAATCCAGTGTCCGTTGGCTGAAGAAGGCGTCAAGTGGAAATAACTAGAGGACCCCCGGAGGGCAGGCTGGAATCCACCCAACAGCCTCAAGAATGGGAGAACCAAAGAACAAGATAACATCTAGCAGCACGGAGCCGTCAGGAATGTGACATCTGCTGATTGATTCAGCAACAGCATGATGAAGCAATTCCCATAGACTGGCAGAGGAAGAAATTCCTATAAAAATGGACTCTAGAAAGTGAGAACTTTGGGGGTCTGATTCTGCAAACCAACTTCCAGGAGCATCAGATGAACATCTGACAAGGCCCTGCTCCCGCCTCATGTCCAGGCCACCTGGCCAGTGGCTTGGCATGAGCAACTCTAAGGCTGGTAACTATGATAACAACCTTGCAGAACCTCTGTGTGTGTGTGTGTGTGTGTGTGTGTGTGTGTGAATAACTATGAGATTGAATGGAATGTTATAGCTATAACTAACTGCTTACTATGATAACAACCTTGCAGAAGCTGTGTGTGTGTGTTTGTAGGAATGAAATTGTGAATAAGTATGAGATCGAATGGAATGTTATAGCTATAACTAACTGCTTACTATGATTCTTTCTGTATTCACAATAAATGTGGTATTTTGCCTTTTTCCTTTTAATAAGACTCTGCTGGTTTTTATTTTATTGGTATAACAACCTCTGTGCCATCCCCAACTTCTTCCCCCATCCCCACACTCCCTTTGTGCCATGGCCTCCCTGTGCAATCCTCTCTACTTCTCCCTATGCTCGTGGGCATAGTTTGGAGGGATGCAGGGAGGGCATTGCCCCACAGACAGAGGTGAGGTGTGGGGCGGGGGCACGCAGCATCACGTGACACCTCACCTCACCACTCGGCCTGCAAACAGCGGGTGGTGGGGGGAGAGGGGAAACTCTGTCCTTCTCACACTGCACTTCCCCCCAGCAGGCCAAGCAGAGTAAGCCTTGCAGCCCGGCAGCCAGGCCTGGGTGGGGAGCAGGAGAACAGATCAGCTGCCCCGGGAGGCCACCTGGGTCCTAGTGCCCTAGTACCCGCCTGTTTCCTGTACAATGGTGAGTGCCCATGGTGGGGGTGGGGGGGGGCAGAGCAGGAGGGGCGGAATAGGGCTGGGGAAAGGGGGATGGGGGAAGAGACAGTGGAGAAGGGGGGATAGGGCAGGGGGAAGAGAAGTGGATGGGGGGAGGGAAAGGGGGAGGGGATGGGGAAGAGAAGGGGATATGGGCAGTGTTTTCCTCAGGAATTGAAATTGGGGGGTGTAATGGGGTGGTCACCCTGCTCTGGCCCTGAAGGGGTTAAAGCAGCCCTGGAGAGGGCTGCAGCTGGGAAAAAGGAGTTAAAACAGCCAACCTAGGCTGATTGGAGTAGCAGCCACAGCTATGGCCAGCTCAATCAGGGCCCAGCTGTCCCTTATAAGAGGGCTGGGGGCCAGGAAAAGAGGAGTCTCACTCTAGCCCTGGAGGGGGAAGGGCTAGCTGCCTGGGAGCAAGGTACTTGATGTGGAGCAGTGCTGGGGAAGAGCAAACGGAGCTGGAGAGCTCCAGCCTGGTAAACCCCCAAGCTGTAGGCCTTGTTTACGGCCAAAAGATACTGGGGCTGCAGAGGTGCAGCCCGGGGAAAGGCAGAGGGAGCTGGTCCTACCCCCTTGCCAGTGATGAGTGGCCATTACGAACTGCAGTCTGCCCAGGGAAAGGGGGCTGGATGACGACTGGCAGTAGCCACTGAGGCAAGGTGGGTTTAGAGGGTTGGGGGTTCCCTTGGGAGGGGAGGCCCAGAGTGGGGGTACTTCTGGAGCAGATCCCTGAGGGAAAGGGGCACTGGGGTCCGGGAGGGACACGGGGCCAGCGGCAGGCGAGACACCAGCCTGCAGAGGGCGCTTCATATGCTGGAGAGGTAATTCCCAGGCTGACCAGTAGGAGGTGCCGCACCGGTGAGTCATTGCGTCGCTATAGGGGGGTATTTGAATGTACATGGGGATGAGGGCCGATGAGTGTTGAGACTGTGAGGGCAAAGGTGGGCAGTAAGGCATCATAGTAAAAACTGAAAAATGTTTCACGACCATTTTATTAGATTTAACTCATGTTTTAAAATCATCACAGAAATTAAAGTTGGCTACTCAAGCCTACTATGAAACACTATATCTACATCCTTCTTGGTTTCTTGTTGTAATTTTGCACAACTACTTGGTGTAATGGACCCTTCTTGAAGAGGGTCCATTACTTCCAGTCCTTCATAATATGCTCATGATAGGGCAGAAGGCGACTTCTTTCAGAACACAGTAGGCTATTCAGTGAGGAAAAAGAAGGCTCAGCTGTAGCTGTTGTGACTGGGAGTAGCAAGAGATGGATTCCTACTTCTTTCATCCCAGGAAACGTAGCACAAAGATTGGGTCAAATGACTAGTGATGATGATGAAGAAGAAGAAGTTGAAGTTGAATCTTCATTCGTTCGTCATATGATATTCCACTCTGTGTTCAGAATTCTCTGTTCTGTCCTGATCACATGGCAGCCCCATTGCTGGTAGCACCTCACTCCACTCCACAGTAGTTCTTTTATAAGACAAGCATCTGTAAAAGCTACATAGCGGTTGAGTAGAATCCAGAAATCACTATTGTAGATTCGTAAGAATCAAGTCTGTGTACTTTTTCAGCTGACTTAACAAACACTTCTTGTCCTCTTCACTTAAGGAGTCAATATAAGTGCCTTCATTAGTCTACTTCTGGACTGAAGTCTTTGTTTCTTCCAGTATGTTTTCAATGGATATCTCTCTGATTGATCCAAGAGTAGCTTCTGTTGCTGGAAAAAGATCTACTATTGTTGTAGCAGATGCCTGGATGGCATTGTTTAATGACCCAAGTGGTTTCAATAATAGACTTACAAGAGAGAGAATGGCAATAGTCTTCTCTGAAATTAGTAACAAAAGTAGTCCACCAGCCTCACTACTTAGATCTGTCCTATCTTGGTAGATGCTTTCCAAAGCCAGTAATAACAGTTGCAGTAATTTTAAGACAACAGCCAAGGATCGCTCATGAGAAAACCAGCTGGTTTTCCCAGGTTGGACTAATTAGAACTTCAGTCCCAGTGTATCTTCTATTTATTTCCAAGACGTTCAGTCCTTTTAGACTCTTGCTGAAAAAAAGAGTATAACAAAGCCATTAAAGTATGGCTTTTTAATTTCTTTTGAAGATTCTTCAGCTCGTAATAGCGCTAGCTGGAGTAGATGGCCTCTGTAGTGTGTATAGGAGAGATTAGGGTTACACTTTTCTCTGAGCAAATCTTGTACTCCACTATGTCTTCCAGAAAAGTTTGTAGCTCCATCAAATGCACAAGCAGCTATCTGTTTAGGGCTCAATTTACAAGCATTTAACTTTTCTAAGATGTCTCAGATGAAGCTCGTGTCTTCTATAACCTGAACATTTATAATGCATCTACTGGCCTACCATGGACACCAAGATAACATACATAATGCCTTAATACTTGATGCCTATTTGCATTGATGCATTCATCAGCCATGTATGCACATTCTTTGAATGTGGTGAGAGAGTTCTTCACTTTTCAACTGCTGAGTCTTTCACTGTTGCACCGCATGCTTCTAGACAGCTGAGATTTTTGCAGAAAGATAGCGAGCATTTGCCAGTCTTGTTCAGACCCAGTGTCCAACTTCAGGATTAACAAGTGACAATGCACTTAATATTGGCCTCCAGTTTGTAGTGTGTGGTATCTCTTGCTTAAATAGAAAGTATGATGCAACAGCCATGTTGGCTCACATAAACTGAGTTGTGTCTCCAGCATTCATACAGCCTTATTAAGTACTTCTAAAATTGGCTTTGACAGTGACTGGCTTATAAGGCTTTCTGCATGTTGATGCAGTCCAGAGGCACGGTGTTTCATAGCCTTTTCATGTAGGTTGTCAGTATTGGCTTGGCTGATCAGTCTGGCAAACCAAGCTCCTGCACTTTTACTATATAAATCCATAATATGCCCACATCTTGAATACTGCGTGCAGTTCTGTCACCCTATCTCAAAAAAGATATATTGGAAAAGGTACAGAGAGAAGGGCAACAAAAATGATTAGGGGTATAGAACAGATGTGACAGATTTATGTTACCAATCTGCCTGAGGTGTCAGGTGATCAGGCTGAGGCTGCAGGATGGTTAGGTGAGGGGATGAAGGAGCACACCAAGTGTCTAAGTTTCAAAGCTTTATTAATAAAGTAAGGTAAAATAACAGCGGAGAGTGCTGGGGGTTCCCCAGGTCACTCAGAGGAAGGAAGAAAGTGTTAGTGCCTCAAGCCTCAACCCACTTTCATACTCATACACGTACTACCCGAGGCTGACCAAGCCCGGGTGTAACGTAAGAAGAAGAGGGGGAGAGGTGGACGGGAGTTCTGTCCTGTGCACAGGTCGTCCAGGGTCTGCTGTTGATCTCCAACTTGCTTCGGCTCTCAGGAGGGTTTTAAGTCCTGGGTTCTTCTGGGGTCGTTTCGTTCAGGGACCTCTGTCCCCCGTGCTCTTTGTTCCAGTCCAAACCGGCTTTCTGCAGCTTCCTCAGCTTTCCCAAAACACACCGGCTTCAGAGACGCGAGACTTTTTCCTCCTCGCTGGCCTTCGCTGTCTCACTAGTTTTTGCAATCTCTGCAGTACTGCTCAGCTTAGTTCTCCTTTCTCATGGCTGATTGGGATTGGAATCTAGGCACCCGTCTTTCTTGGCAGGTAGCCAAGAGTCTGTTGTGGCCTTGGGCTGGAGTCAGCTTCTTATCTTTGGACCTAGCTGGAGAGTCAAGTTAACCCATTCTCTTCTTTCTCCCTCCCTCTTCGGCCTCTCGCAACCTGCAAAGGAACCTTTCGTTCCACACTCGCACCTTTAACCCTTCCCAAAATACCTTGCAATGCCTGCAACAGTGTTAGCAATATACAATGCTGATATGCCTTCCCCAGGGGACCCCCGAGGGAGGGGGCCATTGGATTGTGACACAGATTCCATATGAGAAGAGATTAAAAAGACTGGGGCTTTTCAGCTTGCAAAAGAGATGACTAAGAGGGGATATGATAGAGGCCTATAAAATCTTGACCGGTGTGGAGAAAATGAATAAGGAAGTGTTATTCACCCTTTCACTTAACAGAAGAACCAGGGGTTATCCAATGAAATTAATAGGCAGCAAGTTTAAAACAAACAAAAGGAAGTACTTCTTCACACAATGCACCGTCACCTGTGGAACACTTTGCCAGGGGATGTTGTGAAGGTCAAAATTATAACAGGGTTCAGAAAAGAACTAGATAAGTTCATGGAGGTTAGCTCCAACAAGGGCTTTTAACCAGGATGGGCAGGGATGCAACACCATGCTCTGAGTGTCCCTAGCCTCTGTTCACCAGAAGCTGGGAGTGGACAACAGGGGATGGATCACTCGATGATTCCCTGTTCTGTTCATTCCGTCTGAAGCACCTGGCATTGGCCACTGTCAGAAGACAGGATACTGGGATAGATGGACCATTGGTCTGACCCAATATAGCCATTCTTACATAAAAATAATAAAGTTTAGTACAGAAACTCCTCTTGAGATAGCGATGATGTGAGATAACAACCTTAACAAATAATGCATTTTAAAAATCTTGGCCTTCTAGGAAACGTATATTTATATAAGTTTCCAGTCACAAATCTGGCACTCTGGAGCAAAGTCACAAAAACATAGTCCAACAAACAAATGCTCTGGCTGCTGCTGTTTGTCGTGCCACCATTCACTCCACCGCTCTGTCCCCTATGGCCTGGCACTGTCACCTTCTGCTGTCACCTGCCACTGTGACCTCTGTGAGTCGGTCTCTCGAGGTTCCACCCAGCTCTCAGTGATTTCAACTCTCAGTGGGGGAACCTCACTTCTAGTGAAGGCTGGGTTGTCTCTTCCACAGAAACACTGTCCTACAGCAGATCTAAGCACTTAGACCTGATTATCAGTGATTTCAGCTCAAGTGGTCACTTAACAAACCAAAAGACACCCTATGGAGCCTAATTAGCTCTATCTCTAAACAGGAGAGAGGTGCAGGTCAAATATTGCCTGTGACTCTTAGGCAGAGCCCACACCACCAAGCAAAATACCTTCTCTCTCTCTCTTCACTAGAATATGGCATCCAAACCTCCTGTGTAGGGAGTGCAGTTCAGTTGAGGGTGACCTGTGCTTAATTTGTAACAACAGAGGTGCTGGAGCTCAAGCAAGTTTTTTACTTGCATAACTTATGTGACAAGCCCAGAGGTGCCAGGGCTATGAACTGCCACGCTCACAGGTGCTGGGGCTCAGCTCTGGCAAGCCCTAACACAAATTAAGCACTGAGGGAGATACCGCCCCCCCCCCCCCAATTCAGGCAGGCTAAGTACAGTTCTGCCACCCTTTACTCGTACAATAAGGATAACATTTCATAACTCCCACTTTCAATACTAAAGTGATTTGTAACCCAACACCAGCCAAAATTGATCACTTGAGCAGCACAGTTGTGTTTGCTGGATACCTAGGCAGAGTAAGTGTGGTCTGGTCTTGAAGCCTTTCCACCCACTACTGGCTCATCACTAGATGTCAGGGGAGAGCTCATTCAGACCTTGCTTACAAATCATAATTTGAAATGATTAGGTAGGCCAATATAGCGGAAACAAATGCACCAACATTGTCATAAATAACAGCTGTGTGAGGAAGGTAGTCCTTTTCCATACTTTTCAAACCCATTATGCTTTCTCAGGTAAAAGTATTTTCTCATATACTGTATATGCTTTTAAAGTGTATTAATGTTTCAATATCAATTCAAATTTCCAACCCAGTAAATTGGCAACACTGCATATAACTGAGTGGGGGGAGAGGTGTTGGGAAAATTCAGGTGTGTGTGTGTGGGGGGAAATCCCTGGATATGGAAATGGGGGGCAGGAGGAAGCGGGAGGCCAGCATGTATTGTCCCCCCAGCAGCAGCCCCAGCAAGGAGTGGGCTGCAGCAGCACAGGGGGGCACCAGAGCAGGCACAACAGGGCAGCAGCTGCTGCCAGAGTGGCCACAGCTCCCTTGCTCAGGCTGCCACAGCAGACAGCAGTAGCTGGGGATGCCCCATTAAGCCATCCCAACCCATTCCCCCGACCCTGGCACCAGCAGCCCTGGGACCACTGCAGGTGGGGGGAGAAAGCCAGTGAGCCAAGGGGATTGGCTTCGGTGAGCATGTGTGTGTGCATGTCTGTGCTTTGCCCCTCTCCCCCCCCCCCCCAAATATAGCAGTCAAACTATGCCTAGGCTCCTTTCTGTGCCATCTCTTCACCTTCTCCCCTGTGTCCCATGCCACCCCTTCTTCTCTGTACCACCTCCTGCTGTTTGTCCATGGCATCTCCTCCTTTCTCTGTGCTACCCACCCTGTAACCTCTTCTCTACTCCCAGGTCATTCCCATCTCCCTTCCCCTTTACCCCTCCACCTGCTATTCAGTCTGCTGTTCTCTGTGCCTTCCACGTACCATCCCCTTCCCCCTGTGTCACTCTGCCCTCTGGAGGCACTGTTCTCCCCGTTCCCCACCCCTTCCCCTTCCCTGCTTGCCTCTCCAGGGCAGAGCAGGGGGGTGCTACCGGGGGGAGGCCGCCCGCCCCCCAGCCAGCGCGAGCCGCTGCCTTTCCTGCGGGCGCCCGGGCGTGAAAGTGAAAGTGAAAGGGGGGAACCGGATCGTTGCTGAAGCGCGACCGCTCCGAGGCCGCGTCCAGCTGGGATGGAGCCTGTCGGGGCCCAGAGGGAAGGAGAAGGGGGGATTCCTCCTCGGGCTAGGTCGGGAGCCGCTGGGGCCCTGCCCGGGGGCCGAGAGGAAAGAGAGCCGCTAACAAGCACAGGACCCCCGGGAACCCCGGAAGATCGCAGCTCGCAGGGCACTGAGTGGGCACCCGGCGCCGGCAGTGAGCCCCAGCCTCGCAGCGGGTCTGGAGAGCCGAGTCCTCGGTGTACTCCTGCCATTGGGAGCCCTTCGTTACCGACTAATGCAAGTTTTTGGACCTGGAAGCTGTGCGGGGAGCAGTTCAGTCGGATGAAGGAAGCTGTGTCCGGTAAGAGCTTTTACTCCAGGAGACTGTGGAGCTGGTGCGATCTGAATTGTCCCCACTCCTCTCCGCTGCGGTTACGGGCCTAGACACATTTGAGGGGGAAGGGTGCCCACCTTTGGGGGTGGGGAGATTTTGGATGGGGGAAGAGAAGAGAAGAGAAAAGGTCGTGTTCGGGGACGATGACCAAAGAATGGGGACTGTGTGGGAGGGAGAAAAGGGAGCGGGCTGGCGGTGGGACAATATTACAGGAGGAGGTTGTAATGTTTAATTACATTAAAGCCCCCACATCCATCTCGGAAAGGGGCCACGCTGAAAACCTCCATCGCGGGGGAAGTTGGGCGCCACATCCAGGTTGGGAAAGACGGCCGAAGTCCCAGATTTGAGTTCTGCGCGGTCCTAGCGAGATGCCCCGATCGGGTGCGGGTGGGGGCTGAGTTTGCTGCAAGCGCTAGTTGCACGCGAAGGACACAACACAATGGTTTTTGCCCAGAGTGCAGGGCTGCGCACACATTTTGACTTCGGAATGGACGCTCTCTCTCTCACAAAATCCAGTGGTGGGGCCCCTCACCCCAACAGTTGATTCGCTTTCAAGATGTGCAGCCAGGCCTCCTGCCCCAAATTCTGCCATTTGAACTGTGCAATATTATGGGTCTGTTTTTCAGGAACAAAGTATAAATCTTGTCAGCCAAGTGCATCTTAATACACTTGTAAATTCTGTGATTAAGAGAATGTGTTTTTATTTAAGTGGAAAAACAAAACAATAGATTCCTCACTCTTTCACACCCTTTCAAGCATACCTCTTTACGCAGGGATTATCACAGGTGCACTAGGAAAACGTAAAGCCATTGCTTATTTAAAAGGATACTGCCAATTAAAAATCATACTTCTTTTTGAAAATGTTTCCTACTAACTACAAGTAACATCAAAGATTATTGTAACTAAAAGAGGTTAGAGAAAGAATATCCATTTACTTTCTATTTGCTAGCACATTGGCCCAGATCCTGAAAGGTATTTAGGTGCCTGACTCCCACTAAAATACCTTTGCGGGTCTGGGGTCTTGTGCTGAGTCAGACTCTCTACTGTCCCTGTACAGGAAGGCCAAAAAGTCAGAAGCGGTTAGTGCCTTTGAATGCCTTGGTCTGGGGCTGCCTTCTATGAAAGTTGCACTTCTCAAACTGGCCCCAAAATCTATGGGAAATGTGATTGCTGTTTATTTGTTTCCCTGTTTGTGTGGGTCTTTCATACAGGGGTGAAACAAACCTTTTTGAAACTAGAAAAATGTGATTATAAAACCACAGCAATTGGTAGGGGTATTCAGGAGCAGGTATAGAGCTTGAGGCTCCTTTTAACGAACATATATATTTTAAATTGATTAGATTTCAAGTAGACATGCCCTTTTAAATCCAAGTCACTACTGTCCTTGGTTTGTCCTGGTATCCTTTGTATCCCTTTGCTCCTCTCATATGAGATTCTAACTCTTCTCTGTCTGCCACCCCATGCCCCCCAACCCCACGCCCCCCCAACCCCACTCAAGTACCTCATCTTGTATTAGAATCATAGACTTTAAAGTCAGAAGGGACCATTCTGATTGTCTTAGTCTGACCTCCTGCACAATGCAGGCCACGGAATCTCACCCACCAACTCCTGTAACAAACCCCTAACTTATGTCTGAGCTACTGAAGTCCTCAAATCGTGGTTTAAAGAGTTCAAAGTGCAGAGAATCCTTCAGCAAGTGACCCGTGCCCCACGCTGCAGAGGAAGGCAAAAAACCCCCAGGCCTCTGCCAATTTGCCCTGGGGGAAAATTCCTTCCCAACCCCAAATATGGCAATCAGCTGAACCCTGAGCATGTGGGCAAGACTCACCAGCCAGACACCCAGGAAAGAATTCTCTGTAGTAACTCAGATCCCACCCCATCTAACATCCCGTCTTGCTGCATTCATTAATATAACATGATTACAGGTATGTACATGTGGCTGACTGGTTGACTGCGTTGGGTGGATTTGCTAGGTAGACACAACTGGGCAGATTCTGATCTCACACAGGAGTTGTGTATGCTTGAAAATTGACCCTGATTAAGATAGGGTGTGAATTTAAAGCACAGTAGCTGTTCCTGAATTACTCCATGTGTGGCCACTATTATTCCATAAGAAAAGTGCTTTCTTCATGTTTAGCATACATAATCCATGTGCAAATAGTAAGAGTGTCCACACGTGACGTTAATCAGGAATACTGTAATTCTGTGTGTAGAAAAGTCCTGTTACACTGATGTAAAACTGGAGCAACCACTTCTTTGACTTCAGTGGAGTTGCTCAGGATTACATTGGTGTAACTGAGATTAGAAATTGTCCCAGCGTTGTCTGAGGACTCCTTTATCTGGCTCTGTGGTGCACAGCCTAACTCCAGTCAGTAGTCCTAAACTTGAAACACATGTTAAAGCCTTTAATGATCTTCACCTTTTCAGGATTTTTCTCAGGCCAGAAACTCGTTGCTGGAACTGTTGCTGTTGGGATTTTGGTATTGGTCCTGGTATTTTTCCTGAGTAAGTATTTGTATTATTTTTTGCCATTTGAAGTACTGTACATTTCATCTAACTATCATGCTCTAGGACTTCAGTTGTCAAATGCAATAATACTTGTATCCAACAATACTGGAAATGCTGGGGCCTAAAGCCAGAACTCCCATTGATGGAGGCAACATTGCATTTTATTATGTCAGGCATCTTTACAGCAATGTGATGCTGCTATTGAGGCGGAATAACTTCAATATAGAATCTTAAAAAATGATGAAGTCTGCTATTCCAAAACTGTTTAATTCCCCCCCCATTAATAAAATCCAGAGGATTTAGCAATAAAATTACCTTTTTATTCTTAACTCGACCTTTTGTGCCCCTTTACCACAAACATTCTGTGGGGTCATTTGCTATTTTTGTGTTTTATTTTTTCGTATTGTTCGTTAAACATTTGTTAAGGGTGAAATGCAGCCTTGTGTACCCCTAACGGAGCTGTCAGAAATTTTCTGATGAAAATAAGTTTAGCTTCAGGACATAACTTTTTTCAAAATTGAAAGAATCTTTCCACAAAAGGATTCCCCTTTTTCAGCCAACTCTATCCCTTAACTCATTGGAGACCAGAAAGAATCCCATTTTCCTACTCCACACCAACCTTCCATTGGATCAGGGGCGGACAATAATTTTTGCGGGGGGGCCACTCCACGAATTTTGGTAAGTTGTACCAGGCCGCACATTCCTACTATAGTAAAGGAGGGTGTGCGGGGTCTGGGAAGGAGTTTGGGTGCAGGAGTGAGCTCTGGGCTGGTGCAGAGTGTTGGGGTGCAGGAGATGGTGAGGGGTGTGGGCTCTGGGAGGGAGTTTGGTGCAGGAGGGGGCTGTGGGCTGGAGCAGGGGATTGGGGTACAGGAGGGAGTGCAGGGTCTGGGAGGGAGTTTGGGGGCAGGAGGGGGTTCTGACCTGAGGCAGGGGTTGGGATACAGGAGGGGGTGTGAGGTGCAGGCTTTAGCTGGGAGGCACTTACCACAGGCGGCTCCCGGCCATCAGTGCAGCAGGGCTCAGGCAGGCTGCCTGCATGCCATGGCCCCACACCGTTCCTGCAAGCAAATGGGGCTGGCTGCTGCTGGCACGTTTCTGCATGCCCCTTGAGGGGAGGGGGGGCAGCAGGTCTCCGTGTGCTGCCCGCTCCCGCAAGTACTGCCTCCGGATTGGAGAGGGCAAGTGTATTGCCTAATAATCAAGGTTTTTTTCTCCTTTATCAAGTTTTGTTACTGAAAACTTTCACAATAGCCCGGGGGGGGGGGGGGAGAGAACTAGCGAAGGAGTGGGCTGCTAGGAGTAGGTATGGAATGGTCACAGGATGACCTGCCAAGGAGTTGCCATGTAGAATGAGGACAGAGGATGGTTGAATGTTTAGAGAGGGTGGTGGATGGAGAGGTTGAATGGTGAGTGAGGATGGGGTTGGGAGTTTGAATACAGGGGCACTCTACCCTGGAAGAGGATTTAAGTGAATTAAGGGAGTTTTATACACGTTGTCAAACACCTTTTGTAACAAGATGTGCATAACTCCAGGTGAACCCTCTGTAGACAAAGTTCTATGAATATGAAAGTACTTACGGTAGTATAGTTAATGCCTGTTTCCCTGCGCAGCGTAAGCTATACTGGCATAAGCACTGTCATTCTGATATAACTGCATCTACACTAAGGCTTTTACTGGCATAGCTATATTGGTAAAAATCATACCCCTAGCTGATGTATCTCTGCTGGTAAAATTAAGTGTACATGACCTTATTGTCTGCAACCCTCTGTCATGGAGTCACCAGGGCAATGCTCTGGAACTACGCCGTATGAAGCCAGTCAGGACTCTGGGGTAGCATGCCTCCTCTCTCTGAGCATACTGTCACCAGGGCAAGAAGCTTACACAGCTTCGACCTTCCTGGATCTGACCTTGGAGGACTCAGCATCCCCTTCCAAACCGTGCGCTTCCTGCAGTGAGTCCACCTGGATGGGGCTCTTGGGGAAGCCAGAGGGCCCTGCACCCCAACACGGCAGTCAGCATGTAGAACAAAAGGGTTTATTAGTCGACAGGAACACAGCATAGAACAGAGCTTGGTAGCACAGAAATCAGTGACTTCCAGCCAAGTCCATCTTGGGAAGTCCTGGGCCAGATGCCCTGGACTCCCCCTCTTCCAGTCCCCCCAAGCAGACTGCCAGCTTCCAGCGACCTGACCTCAGACACTCCCCTTGCTCCTTCTCCTTGTCTTTGTCCTGCTTCCCAGGCAAAGTTACCTAGTCATCACCTGGTTGCATCCCCCTCCTGGGTCTCAGGTTATGAAGAGAACCAGCCATCGCCTACATGCAGGCAGCTGGAGCAGCCTCACCTGCCCCCTGAGGGTCTCAGCCAAAGTCACGCACCCTTATTCCCACCACCTAGGCATTGGTGCAGCACACAGGGAAACTGAGGCACACACAGTATTCATGCAAAACAGTAAAACTCACATAGGCTCAACAGTAAGACTCACATAGACTCACATACAATGTAACAATGGAAAATCCCCACTTCGTCACACCCTCCTCTGGCCATCCTCCAATTTTCCCATCTATTGTTGTAGCTCTTTTTTCATGGCTGCCATTGGTTAATAAGCTTTTGGGGTCAGTAATACATCTGTCTACATGTCAGTACAGTGCTGTGAGATATTTTGGGAGTTACTCTGACATAAATAATAATTCACCATGGGGTGAAATTCACCCTGGTGAGGATCCCTTGTGCAAAGCCCCTGACACCATTTATGCCCCCGATGAGGTTGTGCAGATGGAAGCAGATTCTATATTCTCTGTGCATTGCAGAAAGGGATTTCACACCAGTCCTACGTAGGCCAATGCAGAAGGTGGTGTTTGGGAGAATGGCTACATGACTGACAATTATGCAGATCCAATGATCTAACACAACACAAAAATGGTGAGGAGAAGCTGGAGCAGCAGGAGGTTCTGGCCACAGGGACTGGGACATATATTCACTCCCGAAAAGCTCCTCCTCCTCTCCACAATACTTCACACGTATAAAGCCCAATTATTTTGACATGAGGTGAGTGAAGTGGCCCAAAAAGAAGATAAGAGCTTGTTACTACTATCAGCTAAAGTATAGCTCAAGTGGTAGAGAATTTTTGGTGCTTTTGGTGATGAAGGTGCTCGTGACCTAAGATGTGCATTGGTACTCATGGAGGATGAGACTGTCACTGAGATCCTGGGCATGTCACTGAGGGCACAATCCTGCATGGTGTTGAGCTCCCTCAACTGCTGAGACCGATGGGAGTTCTGCATGCAGAAGGGCTTTCAGGATTAGGTGCATTATTATTCTTTATTTAGTTTGTTTTTTCCTCCGACATTCACTGTGAATCTTGCTTCAGAAGGGCTAAACTTGGCTGAATTAATCTGCCCCAGAGAACCTGAACTGGGAGATTTTATCAGAAAGAACTATGACACATTTTTTCCCCTTTTTATTTGTATGTCTTTTCTCCTATAAAGAACCTCCCATCTCCCTGCCCTCTGAGCCATGCCCTGAGGACTGGCTGTACTTCAAAAGGAAATGTTATTACCTCTCAGAGGAGAAGAAGGACTGGGACTCCAGTCAGAGCTTCTGTTCCCTTTATGAAGCTTCACTTGCTGTGATTGAAAACCATCAAGAAATGGTAAGGGAATAAAAACAAAATTCATTTAGTCTCCTCCCTCAGCTCCTGTAACGTCCCCACTTTCTCATTCAACATTTGTCCTTTTAAATCTTTATAAAATAAAAAATTATGTGAGTCAGATAGTGAAAGATGCCAGATTGTCAGTCCAGGAAACCAAGGGCCTTTATTTAACACCAGCAGAGGCAGCAGCAATGCATACATTGCCCTGATGGCTGGATTTGAACTTGCAAATTATAGGTGAAATTATTAATCTCCTGACCCTTCCTGTCCCTTCCTCCCTCCAGTGCATGTCCAAGCTCACAGGACACAGAGATGAATGGATCTGTGGTAAAGAAATCAGATCCTGTAAAACACGGTTCAGTGAAATGGAGGTCACCTTCCAGTATCATCTACTTGCAAATCTGATGTCTTCCTTTAAATATGGGGGAGAAAGAAACCCCCAGAAAAGGTTGGGCCCATACAAACAACATCTATCATGAGTCATATTAATTTTATTACTTGAGAATGACAAATTATAGACTAGATAACGGCTTCCCACCTAGAAGACAATCCCAGAGTCCACATATGTGAAAGACTCCTTGGCTTTGAGGCTGCAGAATTCCCACCAAATTTAAGTACAGTTGAGGGAAGGCAGACTGCCTCTCCATGTAGTAATGACAGGTTACAGAGTAGCTGCCGTGTTAGGAGACCTACAAGTCGCAATTCTTCAACAAAAAAACTTCAAAACCAGACTCCAACGAGAGACTGCTGAATTGGAATTAATTTGCAAACTGGATACAATTAATTTAGGCTTGAATAAAGACTGGGAGTGGATGGGTCATTACACAAAGTAAAAAGAAAAGGAGTACTTGTGGCACCTTAGAGACTAACCAATTTATTTGAGCATAAGCTTTCGTGAGCTACAGCTCACTTCATCGGATGCATACTGTGGAAAGTGTAGAAGATCTTTTTATATACACACAAAGCATGAAAAAATACCTCCTCCCACCCCACTCTCCTGCTGGTAATAGCTTATCTAAAGTGATCACTCTCCTTACAATGTGTATGATAATCAAGTTGGGCCATTTCATTTCAACATTTCATTTCATTGGGCCGTTTCAACTTGATTATCATACACATTGTAAGGAGAGTGATCACTTTAGATAAGCTATTAGCAGCAGGAGAGTGGGGTGGGAGGAGGTATTTTTTCATGCTTTGTGTGTATATAAAAAGATCTTCTACACTTTCCACAGTATGCATCCGATGAAGTGAGCTGTAGCTCACAAAAGCTTATGCTCAAATAAATTGGTTAGTCTCTAAGGTGCCACAAGTACTCCTTTTCTTTTTGCGAATACAGACTAATACGGCTGTTACTCTGAAACCTACACAAAGTAAAACTATTTCCCCATGTTTATCCCCTCCCCTCACTGTTCCTCACACGTTCTTGTCAACTGCTAGGAATGGCCCACCTTGATTATCACTACAAAAGGTTGTTTGTTTGTTTTTTTCTCCTGCTGGTAATAGCACACCTTACCTGATCACTCTCGTTACAGTGTGTATGGTAACACCCATTGTTTCATGTTCTCTGTGTACTGTCCCACTGTATTTTCTACTGCATGCATCTGATGAACTGAGCTGTAGCTCACAAAAGCTTATGCTCAAATAAATGTGTTAGTCTCTAAGTTGCCACAAGTACTCCTTTCCATGTAGTAAGTGGGAGACATGGTTTTCCAACATCATAGAGGTCCCAAGATTAATGAGGAAAACCTGGAGATATGAGACCATTCTGAGAAGGCCAGGCACCAAGATGGAGGTCACTGCATCCACACAACTTCCTGGCCCCACAACCTTTGGCCTCAGTGGCTTAGCTGTCATGGTTTCTCTAAATACACTAGGTCAACCATCTTACTGAAGAAGTTTGATACCATGGAGTGGGATTCCATCTTATTGATATAGCCAGTAGGGAAATCAAAATGAGTTTGAAGGGGGACAGTGC
The DNA here is from genome assembly GCF_965152275.1 of Natator depressus. NCBI lineage: Eukaryota > Metazoa > Chordata > Testudines > Cheloniidae > Natator > Natator depressus. The sequence goes on along the minus strand of NC_134234.1, from coordinate 211,004,032 downwards.
TGTGAAGGACAGTTCTTCAGTATCCTTTCCACACCTAGTCATCTCCCTGAAACCATGTAATACCATAGGAATAATGACAGGTTTCAGAGTAACAGCCGTGTTAGTCTTATTCGCAAAAAGAAAAGGAGTACTTGTGGCACCTTAGAGACTCTCACGAAAGCTCATGCTCATAGGAATAATATTTCTGTGGAGGGGCTTTCATGGTCTCAGACAGATGAGTGATGATGCCTCATTAGTTTAACCCACCTCCTTCTAACAGAATTTTGGCAACAGGAGTGGTGTTTTTGCTCCTCTGTCAATATATTTATATCATGGCCATACCTGTGGTATCTGACCACCTTAAAAGAATGTAAGACAGCCATCAGAATCTTAAAACAATGAGCCCAATTCATTCCTTGGGTTGCAGACACTAGTGGGAGAAAATTTCCTTAGATTAAAGGGGGTGCTTTTGCAGAGCTATGGGTATGGAGTACAATATCAGGAGAGTACTCTAGTTGTGGTCTCTGTTCTTTACCACTCCAGTCTCTAAATTCTGTAAATTTTTGTTTCTCCCTTCCTATCTCTCCCTTCTCTCTCTGGAAAGCAGTGAATGATGTGGACTAATTACACTGCTGTTTCTTGTGGTTCCTTGCCTCCAGCTATCATCTGTTCTTCTTGACACACACTTAGGTCAAAGTGTTAAACATGGGTTCTTAAAATTAGGCAACTAATTCCATATCACACTGGGAGCAGTGGATCTTCAGGTCACTTTTATTTAATGCCTAAATATGGATATAGTTGCCTAATTTTAAATTACCCAGATTTGAACATTTTGGTCTTCATCCCTATTAAAGATACACACCAACTATGCCAAGGTGGGACTAGATCCCTTGATTGTGTCAGTGGTGTAGATCTGGACTGATCTACTTTGGCCTTCCTTGGATTCTAACTCACTGTTTTGTCATTTGCACGGACATATCTTCATTCCTTCCTGTTGTTGTCCACACTGGGTTAATCAACACTAGTGACATTGCTGCATTATTACTTATTATTAGATGAGAACTTGAACCTGTGTATTCTGAGTAATATACTGAACAGTTAACATACTGTACTCTTATGGAAAGTTTGGTTTCTGATAGACCAGGGGTGGGCAAACTACGGCCTGCGGGCCGGATCCAGCCCGCGGGATTGCCACCCCCGTGGCGCTGCACTGCTCTGGGAAGCGGCCACACCACGTCCCTGCAGCCCGTGGGGGTGGGGAGCAGAGAGTACCGCACGCTGCTCTTGCCTGTGGGTACCTCCCGCAAAGCTCCCATTGGCCAGGAATGGGTTACCGTGGCCAATGGGAGCTTCGGGGGAAATACCCACAGGCGAGGGAAACACGCGGAGCCCTCTGTGCCCCTCCTCCCCCCGACTCCCAGGGGCCGTGCAGGGACATGGTGCCAGCCACTTCCCGGAGTGGCACAGCGCGGGGCCGGGGCAGGCAGGCAGGGAGTCTGCCCTGGCCCCGGTGCGTGCCGCTGCCACCCCGGAGCCACTCTAGGTAAGCGGCACCGGGCCGGAGTCTGAATCCCTCCTGCACCCCAACTCCCTGCCCTGAGCCCCCTGCTGCATCCTGCACCCCTCCTGCACCTCAACCCCCTGACCTGAGCCCCCTCCTGCACTCCACACCCCTCCTGCACCCTAACCCCCTTCCCTGAGCCCCTCATACACCCCGCACCTCTCCTCTGCCCCAACCCCTTGCCCTGAGCCTCTTCCTGCACACCGCACCCCCTCCCACTCCCCTCACTCCGCCCCCGTACCCCAACCCCCTGCCCCAGCCCTGCAAGCAATTTCCCTACCCAGATGTGGCCCTTGGGCCAAAAAGTTTGCCCACCCCTGTGATAGACTGATATTTGAACTTTCTGTCCTACTTTAATCACTGAATATGGTCAGAAAGCCAGAGTTTTATCTGATTTACTGGCTGGTACAGATTTTATTGGTGATAACAGATAGGGACATGGAAATAATTCAGTCCTGAAGTCAATTTACACTAATTTACATCAAGATTGAATTTAGTCCATGCTTTTTAATCTAATTTTATTTATTTGTATTGGAAAGGAATTCAGCAATAACAATGCTCTATACCAGTGGTTCTCAACCAGGGATACATGTATCCCTGGGGGAATGGAGAGATCTTCCAGGGGGTACATCAACACGTCTAGATATTTACCTAGTTTTACAACAGGCTACATAAAAAGCACGACCGAAGTCAGTACAAACAAAAATTTCATCTAGACAAAATGAGAAAGTAAGCAATTTTTCAGTAATAATGTGCTGTGACACCTTTGTATTTTTATGTCTGATATTGGAAGCAAGTAGTTTTTAAGTGAGGTGAAACTTGGGATATGCAAGACAAATCAGACTCCTGAAAGGAGTACAGTAGTCTGGAAAGGTTGAGAACCACTGCTCTATACCTATAAACTGATCACAGCTAGTCTATATAAAAAAAAAAAAGGAACATAGTAATTGCTACACTGGGTCAGACCAGTGATCCATCTCATCCATTACACTAGCTGCATCAGAAGAAAGTATAAGAAACCCTGGAGAAGGCAGTTACATAAATGTGCCCACAGTGAAAGTTTCTTCTTCATACCATTAGCTGGCGATTGGCTTTTGTTTGGAAGCACATCTGTTAAAGTTCAGGGTAACTGTACCTGTATTTCCCCTCAGCAATTCAGCAAGGGCACCCACTTTTGGCTTACAGCTGCCCAGCTGTTGCTTTCCTTCGTGGAGACCCCGTGTCTCACTCCCTTCTGACTGGGGTATTTCCAGGCTGCAGAGTTCCCTGCCTTCACTGTGTATCTCCCAGCACAGATAGTCTGTCTAACCAGACCTGCTTGCATTCTCTTCGGAGACTGATAACAGAGTGATTACTATAGATACAAGTTACCACACAGCTCTTTCTAAGCAAGCCAACTTTACTCTTAAGGTAAAAAGCATTACAGAGAGAACATTAAAAACAGTGAAAGAACCTCCATGCATGCTAATAAACTTACCAGGCATCACCCCACTCTAGAGGTTTCTTTGTGGTTACAAGCTTATCAAAGCTTCAGGTCAGAACAAGCACATAATCTTATGAGGTCTCAGTAGCCAAGTCCTTCCAGTCCTCCCCTAAGGATTGGGGCCCTCCATGGACTAGGGCTCCTGTCATAGAATCATAGAATATTAGGGTTGGAAGAGACCTCAGGAGGTCATCTAGTCCAACCCTCTGCTCAAAGCAGGACCAACCCCAATTAAATCATCCCAGGCAGGGCTTTGTCAAGCCGGGCCTTAAAAACCTCTAAGGATGGAGATTCCACCACCTCCTAGGTAACCCATTCCAGTGCTTCATCACCCTCCTAGTGAAACAGTGTTTCCTAATATCCAATCTAGACCTTCCCTACTGCAACTTGAGACCATTGCTTCTTGTTCTGTCATCTGCCACCACTGAGAACAGCCTAGCTCCATTCTCTTTGGAACCCCTTTCAGGTAGTTGAAGGCTGTTATCAAATGTCCATTTGCTGCATCAAAAATGAGGCCTAGAATCAGTTTAAATGCAGGCTTTTATCCAAAAGTATTTTCTTTGTCGTCTGCTCCCTGGAAAATCCAGTTGGAACTAACATGTGCTTATCTCCCCGTGGGGCCTCAAAGGTTAAAGAAGGAAGAAGTTCATTAGCATCCCCCTCCTATTAGAGAAGATACATACAATACCCCAACAACATATACACAGTTACATTTTTAATATATTGTACGCCAGAAGTATTAAGCCTAGTTCAATAAGGTCTAACTTAATTCAATAAACTTTATCTTAATTCCATAAGGTTTGTTCAGGATATTACAGGATATTGTCAGTCTGCTATAATATCCCTTCCAAAACTTTTAAATAAACCCCCTTACAGTCATAATCCTGAATATTTCTGCTAGCCATACAAATAGCTAATGATTTACTGAATCCTGCTCAACACTTGACCTCAGTGATAACTTGTGGCAATGAGTTCCACATAGAATCATAGAATATCAGGGTTGGAAGGGACCTCAGAAGGTCATCTAGTCCAACCCCCTGCTCGAAGCAGGACCAAGTCCCAGTTAAATCATCCCAGCCAGGGCTTGGTCAAGCCTGACCTTAAAAACCTCTAAGGAAGGAGATTCTACCACCTCCCTAGGTAACGCATTCCAGTGTTTCACCACCCTCTTAGTGAAAAAGTTTTTCCTAATATCCAATCTAAACCTTCCCCACTGCAACTTGAGACCATTACTCCTCGTTCTGTCATCTGCTACCATTGAGAACAGTCTAGAGCCATCCTCTTTGGAACCCCCTTTCAGGTAGTTGAAAGCAGCTATCAAATCCCCCCTCATTCTTCTCTTCTGTAGACTAAACAATCCCAGCTCCCTCAGCCTCTCCTCTTAAGTCATGTGTTCTAGACCCCTAATCATTTTTGTTACCCTTCGCTGGACTCTCTCCAATTTATCCACATCCTTCTTGTAGTGTGGGGCCCAAAACTGGACACAGTACTCCAGATGAGGCCTCACCAATGTCGAATAGAGGGGAACGATCACGTCCCTCGATCTGCTCGCTATGCCCCTACTTATACATCCCAAAATGCCATTGGCCTTTTTGGCAACAAGGGCACACTGCTGACTCATATCCAGCTTGTCGTCCACTGTCACCCCTAGGTCCTTTTCCGCAGAACTGCTGCCTAGCCATTTGGTCCCTAGTCTGTAGCGGTGCATTGGATTCTTCCGTCCTAAGTGCAGGACCCTGCACTTATCCTTATTGAACCTCATCAGATTTCTTTTGGCCCAATCCTCCAATTTGTCTAGGTCCTTCTGTATCCTATCCCTCCCCTCCAGCGTATCTACCACTCCTCCCAGCTTAGTATCATCCGCAAATTTGCTGAGAGTGCAATCCACACCATCCTCCAGATCATTTATGAAGATATTGAACAAAACCGGCCCCAGGACCGACCCCTGGGGCACTCCACTTGACACCGGCTGCCAACTAGACATGGAGCCATTGATCACTACCCGTTGAGCCCGACAATCTAGCCAACTTTCTACCCACCTTATAGTGCATTCATCCAGCCCATACTTCCTTAACTTGCTGACAAGAATACTGTGGGAGACCGTGTCAAAAGCTTTGCTAAAGTCAAGCTAACATGCTAACATGCTCATATTTCTGTTACCTTGTCCTCCCTTTCCTGCTACCTTCCACTGCTCTTTGTTTGTTTCACTCAGGTTAGGTTAGATTACACTGTGACTTAAACTAAGATTGTAAACTCTTCAAGGCAGTGATTCTTTTACTGTATGTCAGAACAGCATACCGTGGGGCGCTGACCTTGTTGGGACTGCTAAGTGTTTCTGCAGTGTAAACAATAAACAGCAATAACTTGCACTGGAGTAAACCACGAGAAACTTCACTGAAGTCATTGGAGTTACATGAATGTAAGACAGATGTAAGTGCAGAATCAGGCCCATCACTTTCTGTGCAATAACAATGAGAACTCCTTGATAGAATGACTAATCATCCCTCCTGAGTGGGTACAGAAAAGAGCCCAGTGGGGAAATTCAGATTAATATAAACATTGTCTTGTTTAGCATTTCCTCACTAAGCGTATGCACATGCAAGACTCTTGGATTGGACTGCGCAAGCGAGAAGAAGGCTTCTACTGGGTCAATGGCACTCCACTTACAACAGACCTGTAAGTTCCCTCTGAGTTTCTAATATATTGATGCTGATCAAGAATAAGGGAAGTAATTAAACAAATGCAGAGTTAGGGCTTGTCTACACATGACTTTTATACAAAACCAGTAAGTTTCAGTGCTTATGGTGTAGAGAAAAGCTTGAAAATATGAGCCCTAACATTGCAACCCAGATGACAAATAAAAAGAACACAAAATGCATTACTTTTAAAAATCTCATTATTTTTGAATGCATGGAGTTGGCAATAGACACTCCTGACAGTGGTACAGTTCCAAACTGCTCTGCTTTTTCCCTAGTACAAAAAGCACTCTTACAGAAAATGAACCAGGGAAATACATAAGATAAACAGGGTCTGTTAAGCCTGCAGAGAACAAAGAAATGCAGCAAAAATATAGAATGTGTTACTACTAGACACAGGAGAACAGGAAGAGCTTTCATAAATATTCCTGGATAAAAAATATATTAAACGTATCAGTACGTTGGAAGTAAAACATCACTGGGGTATTGTAATTATCCCAAAGACAAGCATTACGAACTCAGGAAACTGACTTCAACATAAAACAAATCTAAACATTTTGTCAAGTATCAGGGGGTAGTCGTGTTAGTCTGTATCCACAAAAACAACAAGGAGTCCAGCGGCACCTGAAAGACTAACAGATTTATTTGGGCATAAGCTTTTGTGGGTAAAAAACCCACTTCTTCAGATGCATGGAGTGAAAATTACAGATGCAGGCATTATTATACCAACACATGAAGAGAAGGGAGTTACCTCACAAGTGGAGAACCAAACATTTTATGTATGGAAATGCACAGTTAAGGCACCCAAACAACTTAAACTTTGCCTGTAGCTATGCCATGCAATAACCAAACATGATTAGTGCATAATAATGTTTGTGATTAGATTAAGCGGATTTCTAAAGCTATATTAGGTTTTTCATGTTCCTCATGTTATCACTACAGGGCAGAGTTAGATTGTTTGGCTGGCTTACCTGGGTATTCCCCATATTTTAACATGTTTGGATGTTTTGGAATTTTTGTTTAGGAATTTCCTCTTTAAAAAACCAAACAATCGTTTACCCAAACACTAAATAATAAGCCCCAAAATAATATTACCATCTGATATTTGTATCTTAAATCATTTTATTTTTAACTAGGGCAGTCAAACGATTAAAAAAATGAATCGTGATTGATCGTGAGATTAAAAGAATAGTCATGATTAATCACAGTTTTAATCGCATGGTTAAACAACAATAGAATACCATTTATTTAAATATTTTTGGATGTTTTCTACATTTTCAAATATATTGATTCTTTTTCGAGTCCTAGCTCATGTCCATTCCAATGTAGGTGTATGTGCACTGCATGCACCGTCGCCAGAAGGTTTTTCCTCTCAGTGGTGTCCATTGGGTTGGCTCCAGCACCCACAGGAGCCTGCAGCCCCGCCATCCCCTCAGTTCCAGCTTTCTGCCTGTGACGGTTGCTGGAACTGCTCCTTCTTGCTCTGCAGGTACCCTCCCCAGTGGACTTTCTTGTACATTTTCCTGTAAATAGTTATATAAAAGTTTGTAGTTAGTGTTTGCGGTAGTTAGTAGTTGGTAGCATAGAGTAGGACCCTGCTTCATGGGTTCTTTCCCGCTCCAGCACTGGGGTATGCCTCCGTCTCTGGGGTTTAAGCCATGCGAGGCTTGCCACAAGCCTATGGCTATCAGTGATCCCCACTCCACTTTCCTCAAGTGTTTGGGTGAATCCCAGCTGCGTGATCGCAGAGGAATTTATATCAGCTTTAAGCCCTGGACTCAAAAGGAAGGGAACAGAGACTTAAGTTCCTCCTGATGGAGGCGACTCTTCATCCCTCAGAGCCGGGTCACCCCGACTGGGCACCGAGCACCCTTGCCTCTGTGAGGAGTGTGAGGCTTCTGTGAGGGACAGACACCACAGCCCAATCTCTCTGGCACCGAGGAAGGACTCCTCATCAGCATCACATGACTCCCGGCATTGCCACAGTTTGCCAGTACAGAGGAGGTTGGTGCAGGAGAGTAGGCGGCACTGCTCCTGTTCCCTGGTACTGCACAAAAAGCAGTGCAAAACTGACGGGGGCACTCCCCTACCCCAAAGCCCACCAGTCGTAAGGACTCTGGCAGAGTGAGACTTGCACAGGGCCACTCAGACTCAACAACTGCTACTGTGGCACTGTTGACCCCAACCCCAGGGAGGGAGCTGTCGCGTCCAGTGCCACTGGAGAGCCATAGGAGTGTAGGGCTGGCACTCCCGGGCATTGCTGAGGAGTTCCAGGCAACATGGGACCTGATGTCCCTCCCAGTACTGCCATCACCAACTAGACGCGAGCCGGCACCGGAAGCAAGGACAGTTTTGGTACCAAGACCCCAGGTGTTGTCAAAAGGAAAGCCAGCAATGATGCAACAGCCCATCCCGGCACCGCTTGCTGGTACCATCTAGCACCCTCTTGGTCTCTGGGCAGTGAATCCTTGGCATCAGACTCACAAAGGAGCTGTCACTGGTCGGGCCAACTGTGCTGAATAAAGGACATGACTCATGGATTCCTACCAATGGACTGGCCAGCACAATGGCAGATGCTGGTGCAATGGCCAATTTGGACTCCTTGGGCTTTTCACCAGGCCCAAGGACCTCAGTCGAGGAAGTCATATTCAGTGGCATCAGAAAGTAGAGCCCCAGCACTACCTCGTCCTCTAGTGGTACAGGGACATGACCAAGGCACCAAGCCCGGTACTGTACCTCAGGGACTGGCACCACGGGATACGTCAGGAGTTCACAGGCAAGACCAAGTGCCGGTACTGGTTCTAGGATCCTCTACCTCCTCACCGGAGGAGGTGGTTGAAGGAATCTTAATGATGCCCACACAAGATGACCACAAGTCGCAACAAGAGCTGCTGAAGAGGGTCACCCAAAACCTGGGGATCGAGGTGGAGGAAGTTTCAGAGACCTCCCATGCTCTGGTGGATATCTTGGCACCATTGGGTCCATCAAGGGTAGCTCTGCCCCTCAGTAGTGCCATTTTAGAACCGGTCAAGGCACTGTAGCAGACTCCAGCTTCATTGCAATCTATGGCAAAGAGGGTGGAGAGAAAATACTTAGTTTCACCAAAGGGTTTGAATATCTTTATAACCCGCCCCCTCCTGGGTCCCTAGTAGTCTCAGCAGCAAACGAGCGAGACAAAGGCAACAGGGTCATACCCTGAAGGCTAAGGATGCCAAAAAGCTGGACCGTTTTGGCAGAAAGATCTGTGCCACAGGGGGGCTCCAGCTTTGTGTTGCGAATCAGCAATGCTCTGTAGCCAATATTATTTTAATATTTGGGGACCAATGACAAAATTTAGATTGCCCCAGGAGTCCAGAGCAGAGTTCTCAGCTTTGGTCGAGGAGGGCAGGGTGGTAGCAAAGGCATCCCTGCAGGTGTCTCTGGCTGTAGCTGACTTAGCTGAGCAGACAATGGTGTTGGCGGTGGCTATGAGAAGGTCTTCTCGGTTGCAGACCTCAGGCCTCCCTCACAAGGGGCAGCAGACAATCCAAGCCCTGACTTTTGAAGGCACTGCACAGGTTTCTGAGCAAATGGATGCCAAGCTGCACAGCTTGAAGGACTCCAGGGCCACGCTGAAGTCTTTGGGACCGCACACCGTGACCCCACTGAGAAAACATTTCAAGTTACAGCCATTGCCTCAGTTCTGCAGGTCACAACTGAGACAAGACTATAGTCAAAGGCAGGGCAGAAATTACAAGAGGAGACCTCCTTCTAATTCTCTTCGATCCAGGGATCTGGGCCCACCAGGCAGTCATCTGGCACCAAGCAGGCATTTTGAGGGTGTGCCCGTGGATGGCATCCTCCCTTATTTTTGTGGACTGGCTATCCCACTTCTATCGGGCGTGGGCCCATATCACCTCAGATAGCTGGGTGCTATGCACAATAGGACCAGGATACACTCCTGAATTAGTTCTTCCTCTCCCTCCCGCCCTATCTCCTCGTCTCTTTTCAGGGACCCTTTGTGACACGACACCCCATATTCTTCACAGAAATATTGTTATAATATGAATATGGCATAACTAAGATGTATTTTATGCAAGATGGGTCATGTGAGATATCATTGGAAAAGTTATGATTTACTGAACATGATTGTCCTATTTGTATGCATGTACCATGTTTGTATCTAAAGTTAAGACTATGAACTATGTAACAATTACAACTGTGTTTGTACCTGGGGAAACACCCACCAGACAGAATGCAATCAGCCTGGATGGGCCATTAGGGAGAACAATAGGTCCTTGAAGATGCTTATCTCTCTCCTTCCTAAGAAGTTTCCGGGGATGCTGCTTTGGACACTGCAGGGTCAGGTGATAAAGTCACCTGGTACTGGACACCATCTTGAACTGCTGGTATTTTTCCCACTAGGAGGGGTGCGGATCAAACTGGGAAACAAAGGATTCCTGCCATATATAAATCCTATTTCAGGCTGGGGAGTGAGTTAATCATGGTCAGTTCTTCACAGAATCCCCACCCAAAATGACGGCTGGAAACACCTAAGACTGAACTGGAGAAAGAACTGGACCCAGGGTGGAAGGTGTCTGGCCTGTGAAAGGAATACCTGGAGATTTAAGGTGCAACCAGTACAGTTTACCCTCAAGAAACTCTGCAATCTGCTTAAAACAATATTTATGGTGAGAAATTATTATTTGTAGCCAGCATTCTTTAGTGTATTAAGCTTAGTTTGCATGTTTTGTCTTATTTACTCAGTAATCTGCTCTGATCTGTTTGCTATCCCTCATAATCACTTAAAATTTCCCTTTTGTAGTTAATACATTTGTTTTTTGTTTATTCTAAAACCCAGTTTCTGCAATTCATAACTGGGCAGGGAGGAAGCCGTGCATATCTTCCTCCACAGTGAGAGAGGCAGGGCTGGCTCCAGACACCAGCTTTCCAAGCAGGTGCTTGGGGCGGCATTCAGAATGAGGCGGCAGTCCGTGTCCTGCGGCGGCAATTTGGTAGAGCCGCCACTGGAGAGAGGGGGCGATTTTCATGAGCTTACACTGTATAGATTTCTGAACAGCGCAAGAGAATACAATTTTGGGTTTACACTCCAGAGGGGATGTGCACTTGAATGCTGGGCAATCCCCGAGCTGAGTCTTCCCACACCAAACTGATTGCAGACTCTGTGTGATTCTACAGCTGGGTGTGTCCCTACCTGTGTGTGTGCTAGAGAAGGCTTGAGGGCCTGGCACAGCAGGACAGGGTGAGGGAGCCCAGGCTGGTGGAATGGGTGGGCTCAGTGGAACCCCAGTACATCAGGTGGCACTCCGAATCTGGGGGTCGGGGGTAACAGGTGTTCTATTCAAGAGACCACAGCCATCAATGTCTCTAGTCACTGACGCTTCTGAGCTGGAATGGGCAGCTCACCTGGGGCCCTCAGGACTCAAGGCCTCTGGTCCCAGGAGGAGCTCTTGCTACACATCAATGTGAGAAAACTCAGAGTGGTGTGCTTGCCAAATGTTCCAGCCCCACCTGGAAGGCAAGTGTGTGTCAGTGCTTACAGACAACACAACATCGATGTTCTATATAAAGAAAGGATAAAGCGCACTCCTCTCACCTATGCCAGGAAGTCGAGGCTTCCTACCTTCTGGGGCCCCAGAATGGGTTAGCAGATCATCTCAACAGGTCCTTTTCCAATCACGACTGGTCCATTTACCCAGATGTTGTGAGGGACATTTTCCAGAGATAGGGAGCTCCCTAGATAGACCTGTGTCATAAATATAAAGGGAAGGGTAAACACCTTTAAATCCCTCCTGGCCAGAAGAAAAACCCTTTCACCTGTAAAGGGTTAAGAAGCTAAGATAACCTCGCTGGCACCTGACCAAAATGACCAGTGAGGAGACAAGATACTTTCAAAGCTGGAGGGGGGGCGGGGAAACAAAGGGTCCTCTCTGTCTGTGTGATGCTTTTGCCGGGACCAGAGCAGGAATGCAGGTCAGAACTCCTGTAAAGATTTAGTAAGCAATCTAGTTAGATATGCGTTAGATTCTGTTTTGTTTAAATGGCTGATAAAATAAGCTGTGCTGGAGGGAATGTATATTCCTGTTTTTGTGTCTTTTTGTAACTTAAGGTTTTGCCTAGAGGGATTCTCTATGTTTTGAATCTGATTACCCTGTATTTACCATCCTGATTTTACAGAGGTGATTCTTTTACTTTTTCTTTAATTAAAATTCTTCTTTTAAGAACCTGATTGCTTTTCATTGGTCTTAAGATCCAAGGGTTTGGGTCTGTGTTCACCTATGCAAATTGATGAGGATTTTTATCAAGCCTTCCCCAGGAAAGGGGATGTAGGGTTTGGGGGGAGATTTTGGGGGGGAGACGTTTCCAAGTGGGCACTTCCCCTGTTCTTTGTGTAACACTTTGGTGGTGGCAGTGTTTAACCTAAGCTGGTAAGAATAAGCTTAGTGGGTCTTTCATGCAGGTCCCCACATCTGTACTCTAGAGTTCAGAGTGGGGAAGGAACCTTGACAACCTGCTTGTGACAAAGTACAACAGGAAGTGTCTACAGTACTTCTCCTTTCATAATTACAGTCTGGGTTCGCTTGCAGACATGTTCCTTCTCCCACACCATCTTTTCTATGCATTCCCACGGATTCTGCTCATACACAAGGTCCTACTGAAGGTCAAAGGGGATAGAGCAAGCCTGATCCTGGTAGCACTGGCCTGGCCACATCAACATTGGTTCACCACCCTCCTGGAGCTCTTAGTCGGAAAACCAATCACCTTACCGCTGTTTCCAGACCTGATCTCCCAGGATCACAGACATCATCTGATCCTCAATCCCTCCATCTGACAGCCTGGAAGCTCCATGGCTGAACCCTTTGGAATTAGCGTGCTCGGACCTGGTTCAGGAGGTTCTGTTAGGGAGCAGAAAGCCATCCACCAAGGCCACCTACCTGACAAAATGGAAAAGGTTCTCAATCTGGGCCAGGCAGAAGAGGATCTTGCCTACCTGAACAACAATACCGTTTATCCTGCACTATTTGTTACATCCAAAACATCAGTGGCTGTCGGTGTCTTCGATTAGGGTGCACCTGGCAGCCATCTTGGCCTTACACCTGGGCATGAGAGGCAGGTACATCTTAGCTAACCCGCTCTGTAGCCATTTCCTTAAAGGACTGGACAGGCTCTACCTGCAGCTGAGACAGCCAATCCTGCCTTGGGACCTCAACTTGGTTCTCTCGAGACTCATGGGGAAACCATTTGAGCCCTTGGCAACATGCTCTTTCCTTTATTTTTCGTGGAAGGTGGTCTTCCTCGTGGTCATCACCTTGGCCAGGAGGGTCTCAGAAGTCAGGGCCCTTACTTCAGAACCTCCCTACACGGTCTTCTTCAAGGACAAGGTCCCAGCTGAACCCCTAGCCAGCCTTCCTCCCAAAGGTAGTGTCGCAGTTCCACATGGCAATAGCCAGGAGCAGAGGTTGACCTTGCTAGATGTCAGGCGGGTGATGGCCTTCTACCCAGATAGGACCAGATCCTTTACGAAGACTACTCAGCTCTTTGTGGCAGTGGCAGATAGGATGAAGGGCCTCCCAGTCTCAACCCAAAGAATTTTTTCATGGATTACTTCTTGTATTCGCACATGCTATGACCTGGTGAAAGTCTCTGCTCCAGCAGTGATGGCATATTCCATGAGGGCTCAGGTGTCTTCAGTGGCATTCATGGCACAGGTTCCCATCCAGGATATCTGTAGAGCAGCAACGTGGTCTTCAGTCCACACCTTCACAACCCACTATGCCATCATGCAGCAGGCTTGAGACAATACTGAATTTGGCAGAGCAGTGCTACAGTCTGCTTGTCATTGAACTCTGAACCCACCTCCTGCATCTACTTGGGAATCACCTACATGGGAATGGACATGAGCAAGCACTCGAAGAAGAACAACAGTTACTAACCTTTCCGTAACTGTTGTTCTTCGAGATGTGTTGCTCATGTCCATTCTCAAAACTGCCCTCCTACCCCTCTGTCGGAGTTGCCAGCAAGAAGGAACTGAGGGGATGACTGCGCAGCAGGCTCCTATATACAGCACCATGAGGGCCCGACTCCGGGGGAGGGCGGTGCTGGAGCCAACCCTACAGATACTGTGGAGGGGAAAAACCTTCTGGAAACGATGCACACAGCACACATACACCTACATGGGGATGGACATGAGCAACACATCTCGAAGAACAATAGTTACGGAAAGGTTAGTAACCATTTTTTTTCAATTACAACACAGAATACAAAGTGTACAGTGCTCACTTTATATTATTTTTTTTTATTACAAATATTTGCATTGTAAACAAAAGAAATAGTATTTTTAAATTCATCTCATACAAGCACTGTACTTCAATCTCTTTATGGTGAAAATGCAACTTACAAATGTTCATTTTTTTCACATAATTGTACTCAAAAATAAAACAGTGTCAAACTTTATAGCCTACAAGTCCACTCAGTCCTACTTCTTGTTCAGCCAATCAGAAGTAAGGGTGGTATGGTATATGATGTATTGCCACCCTTACTTCTGCGCTGCTGCTGCAGCTCGTGGTACCTGACACTCAGCCTGCAGCTCAAGGCAGACTCCGTGCTGTCGCTTGGGGGCTCCATCTTGCCGGAGCCCCCGGCCATTCCCCAGCCCTCTGGCCACTCCTGGCTCACCAGGGGTGCCATTTCAAATTTTAATTTGGTGTGAGAAAGTGTGTGTATGTTGCGGGAGGAGTGTGTGTGTGTTGGGGAGGAAGAGTGTGTGTTTGGGGGAGTACTGTCTCCTTAAGCAGATCAATCAGGAGCCTGAACGCTTTTTCAGCCAGCTGCAGCTGCTGTTGGCAGCACTCACTCCTGAGCCGCAGCAGCAGTAGACAGGCTCCCCGTGTTCCCTGACTCCAGCTCAGTGGTGACTGGGTACAGAGGCTGCGGGACAGGGACACCCTGATATCAGCCTTCCCACCGCCACCGCTTTGCGCAGCAGACAGAAGGCAGGCTCCTGGTCTGGAGCAGCTTGGCCAGGGTCAGCTCCATGGTGGTGGTGGGGGAAGTGGGAGCAGCAGTGGAGCAGGGTGGTGGGAGGAGAGGCACCCCAGCCCTGAGGCATGCAGTGGTGCTCCACTGAGCATGACACCCTGGGCAGTGGCCACCCTTGCCCACCCCTAAGGCCGGCCCTGTCTAGCGGGGCGGGGGTGATGCTGGTGGCAGGGGGCCTGGCTCCTCTCTCCCCCTGAAAGGTGTTTAACCTGCTCTCCTAAATCGCCCGCAGACTACGGGACTGGGTCACGACTGACTAGTGCAACAGGAAAAGATAACTGGAGTCACCCGGCGGATGGGGTCCTGCAGTGGCGGCTGCGAATCACCCTTTCCCTGCTTTATAGCCTCACGGCTGCTAGCAATTGCCCTTAGCCCTCCCCTCATGTAAAATAAATCAATGGATTATCATGGGAAGAAGGGGCACGAGACCGGCTCCCAGGAGTCATAGAATCATAGAATCATAGAATAACAGAGTTGGAAGGGACCTCTGGAGGCCATCTAGTCCAACCCTCTGCCCAGAGCAGGACCAATCCCAACTAAATCATCCCAGCCAGGGCTTTCTCAAGCCTGACCTTAAAAACTTCCAAGGAAGGAGATTCCACCACTTCCCTAGGTAATGCATTCCAGTGTTTCACCACCCTCCTAGTGAAAAAGTTTTTCCTAATATCCAACCTAAATCTCCCCCACTGCAACTTGAGACCATTACTCCTTGACCTGTCATCTGCTATCACTGAGAATAGTCTAGATCCATCCTCTTTGGATCCACCTTTCAGGTAGTTAAAAGCAGCTATCAAATCCCCCCTCATTCTTCTCTTCCATAGACTAAACAATCCCAGTTCCCTCAGCCTCTCCTCATAAGTCATGTGTTCCAGATCCCTAATCATTTTTGTTGCCCTTCGCTGGACTCTCTCCAATTTCTCCACATCCTTCTTGTAGTGTGGGGCCCAAGACTGGACACAGTACTCCAGATGAGGCCTCACCAATGTCGAATAGAGGGGAACGATCACGTCCCTCGATCTGCTGGCAATTCCCCTACTTATACACCCCAAAATGCCATTGGCCTTCTTGGCAACAAGGGCACACTGTTGACTCATATCCAGCTTCTCGTCCACTGTCACCCCTAGGTCCTTCTCTGCAGAACTGCTGCCTAGCCATTCGGTCCCTAGTCTGTAGCGGTGCATTGGATTCTTCCGTCCTAAGTGCAGGACTCTGCACTTGTCCTTGTTGAACCTCATCAGATTTCTTTTGGCCCAATCCTCCAATTTGTCTAGGTCCCTCTGTATCCTATCCCTACCCTCCAGCGTATCTACCGCTCCTCCCAGTTTAGTGTCATCCGCAAACTTGCTGAGGGTGCAATCCACACCATCCTCCAGATCATTAATGAAGATATTGAACAAAACTGGCCCCAGGACCGACCCTTGGGGCACTCCGCTAGATACCGGCTGCCAACTAGACATGGAGCCATTGATCACTACCCATTGAGCCCGACAATCTAGCCAACTTTCTACCCACCTTGTAGTGCATCCATCCAGCCCATACTTCAACTTGCTGACAAGAATACTGTGGGAGACCGTGTCAAAAGCTTTGCTAAAGTCAAGGAATAACACGTCCACTGCTTTCCCTTCATCCACAGAACCAGTTATCTCATCATAGAAGGCAATTAGATTAGTCAGGCATGACTTTCCCTTGGTGAATCCATGCTGACTGTTCCTGATCACTTTCCTCTCCTCTAAGTGCTTCAGAATTGATTCCTTGAGGACATGCTCCATGATTTTTCTGGGGACTGAGGTGAGGCTGACCGGCCTGTAGTTCCCAGGATCCTCCTTCTTCCCTTTTTTAAAGATTGGCACTACATTAGCCTTTTTCCAGTCTTCCCGGACTTCCCCCGATCGCCATGAGTTTTCAAAGATAATGGCCAATGGCTCTGCAATCACATCCGCCAATTCCTTTAGCACTCTCGGATGCAACACATCCGGCCCCATGGACTTGTGCACGTCCAGTTTTTCTAAATAGTCCCGAACCATTTCTTCCTTCACAGAGGGCTGGCCAGCTCCTCCCCACGCTGTGCTGCCCAGTGCAGTAGTCTGGGAGCTGACCTTGTTCTTGAAGACAGAGGCAAAAAAAGCATTGAGTACATTAGCTTTTTCCACAACCCCCTTCACTAGGTTGCCTCCCTCATTCAGTAAGGGGCCCACACTTTCCTTGGCTTTCTTATTGCTAACATACCTGAAGAAACCCTTCTTGTTACTCTTAACATCCCTCGCTAGCTGCAACTCCAGGTGTGATTTAGCCTTCCTGATTTCATTCCTACATGCCTGAGCAATATTTATATACTCATCCCTGGTCATTTGTCCAATCTTCCACTTCTTGTAAGCCTCTTTTTTGTGTTTAAGATCAGCAAGGATTTCACTGTTATGCCAAGCTGGTCGCCTGCCATATTTACTGTTCTTTCTACACATCGGGATGGTTTGTCCCTGTAACCTCAATAAGGATTCTTTAAAATACAGCCAGCTCTCCTGGACTCCTTATCCCCTCATGTTATTCTCCCAGGGGATCTTGCCCATCAGTTCCCTGAGGGAGTCAAAGTCTGCTTTTCTGAAGTCCAAGGTCCGTATTCTGCTGCTTTCCTTTCTTTCTTGTGTCAGGATCCTGAACTTGACCATCTCATGGTCACTGCCTCCCAGGTTCCCATCCACTTTTGCTTCCCCTACTAATTCTTCCCGGTTTGTGAGCAGCAGGTCAAGAAGAGCTCCGCCCCTAGTTGTTTCCTCCAGCACTTGCATCAGGAAATTGTCCCCTACAGTTTCCAAAAACTTCCTGGATTGTCTGTGCACCGCTGTATTGCTCTCCCAGCAGATATCAGGATGGTTGAAGTCGCCCATGAGAACCAGGGCGTGCGATCTAGTAGCTTCTGCGACTTGCCGGAAGAAAGCCTCATCCACCTCATCCCCCTGGTCCGGTGGTCTATAGCAGACTCCCACTATGACATCACCCTTGTTGCTCACGCTTCTAAACTTAATCCAGAGACTCTCAGGTTTTTCTGCAGTTTCATACTTGAGCTCTGAGCAGTCATACTGCTCCCTTACATACAGTGCAACTCCCCCACTTTTTCTGACCTCCCTGTCCTTCCTGAACAGTTTATACCCATCCATGACAGTACTCCAGTCATGCGAGTTATCCCACGAAGTCTCTGTTATTCCAATCACATCATAATTCCTTGACTTTGCCAGGACCTCCAGTTCTCCCTGCTTGTTTCCCAGGCTTTGTGCATTTGTATATAGGCACTTGAGATAACCCGCTGATCACCCCTCGTTCTCAGTATGAGGCAGGAGCCCTCCCCTCTCACACGCTCCTGCTCGTGCTTCCTCCCGGTATCCCGCTTCCCCACTTACCTCAGGGCTTTGGTCTCCTTCCCCCGGTGAACCTAGTTTAAAGCCCTCCTCGCTAGGTTAGCCAGCCTGCTTGCGAAGATGCTCTTCCCTCTCTTCATTAAGTGGAGCCCGTCTCTGCCTAGCACTCCTCCTTCTTGGAACACCATCCCATGGTCGAAGAATCCAAAGCCTTCTCTCCGACACCACCTGCGTAGCCATTCATTGACTTCCACGATTCGATGATCCCTACCCCGGCCTTTTCCTTCCACGGGGAGGATGGACGAGAACACCACTTGCGCCTCATACTCCTTTATCCTCCTTCCCAGAGCCACGTAGTCTGCAGTGATCCGCTCAAGGTCACTCTTGGCAGTATCATTGGTGCCCACGTGGAAAAGCAGGAAGGGGTAGCGATCCGAGGGCTTGATGAGTCTCGGCAGACTCTCCGTCACATCACAAATCTTAGCCCCTGGCAAGCAGCAGACTTCTCTGTTTTCCCGGTCAGGGCGGCAGATAGATGACTCAGTCCCCCTGAGGAGAGAGTCCCCGACAACCACCACCCGCCTCCTTCTCTTGGGAGTGGTGGTCGTGGAACCCCCAACCTTAGGACAGTGCATCTCATGCCTTTCAACTGGTGGAGTCTCCTGCTCCCTTCCCCCAGACGTATCATCTGGGCCACTCCCCGCAATGGTACCTGTGGAGAGAACATGAAAATGGTTACTTACCTGTATCTGCGTTGCTGGTACATGGACGTTCCCCCTTCTTCTGGAGGTCACATGTTGCCAAATTTCTTCACCATCCTCCTGCCCCCGCTGCGCAGCCTGCTCTGAATCTTCAGAATCTTGTGCCTGTAGAAGCATATCCTCACGTCTGTCCAGGAAATCTTCAGTTTCTCTTATGCAACGCAGGGTCGATACCTGTTGCTCCAGACCTTGAACCTTCTCTTCCAGTATGGAGACCAGCTTGCACTTTGTACACACAAAGTCGCTTCTGTCCTGTGGAAGAATGACAAACATGGCACATCCAGTGCAGGTCACAACAGCTGAACACTCCCCATCCATATTACCTTCCTACTACGAGCTTCCTCAGGAGATGCAGTAATTACTCAGAGAAGTCGTTAGGGTGTAAGCCTCAGTCGGGACACATTTCTGTAATCTGCACGTCTAGTCTGGATATTATGGAGTATCTTGTCCCTGGCTGCCTCCTACTTGCTGCCGCAGCCAGTGCCTCCCTCCTCGCCCAGCCGCTGCTGAGTCCCATCTACAGAGGTGTGCGATTAACGCTCATTAAAAAAATAATGTTAAGTTGTTTTGAGTTAATCACATGCATTAACTGTGAGTAATTGAAAGCTATAATAATAATTCTACATTTGTAAATTGCACTTTCATGATAAAGAGATTACACCACAGTACTTGTATGAAGTGAATTGAAAAATACTATTTCTTTTGTTTTTCTTTTTTTACAGTGCAAATATTTGTAATCAAAAATAATAATATAAAATGAGCACAGCACAATTTGCATTCCGTGTTGTAATTGAAAACAATATATTTGAAAATAGAAAAACATCCAAAAATATTTATAATAAAATTAAGTTGGTCTTCTATTATTGGTTAACTGTGCTATTAAAACTGTGATTAATTGTGACTATTTTTTAAAATCTAGATAATTTGTTTTGCATTAATCGCTTGAGTTAACTGCAATTAATTTCAGAGTGGCAGCCGTGTTAGTCTGTATCAGCAAAAACAACAAGGAGTTCTTGTGGAACCTTAAAGACTAACCAATTTATTTGGGCATAAGCTTTTGTGGGCTAAAAGCCACTTCATCAGATGCGTGGAGTGGAACATACAGTAGGGAGGTATAAATACACAGCATATGAAAAGATGGGAGTTGCCCTACCAAGTGGGAGGTCAGTGCTAAGAAGACAATTCAGTTAAGGTGGAAGTGGCCTGTTCTCAACAGTTGACAGGAATGGGTGGAAATCACTTTTGTAGTGCTAATGAGGCCAATGTAAATAAGGTGGCCCATTTCAAACAGTTGACAAGAAGGTGTGAGTATCAGCAAGGGGAAATTAGTTTTTGTAGTCCACTCCCAGTGTTTATTCAGGGCTAATTTGATGGTGTTCAGTTTGGAAATTAATTCCAGTTTCTTGTTGGAGTTTGTTTTTGAAGTTTTGTTGTTGAAGAATTGCCACGTTTAAGTCTGTTATTGAGTGTCCAGGGAGATTGAAGTGTTCTCCTACTGGTTTTTGACTGTTATAATCCCTGATGTCAGATTTGAATCCATTTATTCTTTTGCATAGAGACTGTCTGGTTTGGCCAATGTACATGGCAAAGGGGCATTGCTGGCACATGATGGCATATATCACATTGGTAGATGTGCAGGTGAACGAGCCCCTGATGGTGTAGCTGATGTGATTAGGTCCTATGATGGTGTCCCTTGAATAGATATGCGGACAGAGTTGGCACTGGGGTTTGTTGCAGGATTTGGTTCCTGGGTTAGTGTTTTTGTTGTGTGGTGTGTAGTTGTTGGTGAGTATTTGCTTCAGATTGGGGGGCTGCCTGTAAGCGAGGACTGGCCTGTCTCCCAGGGTCTGTGAGAGTGAGGCATCGTCCTTCAGGATAGGTTGTAGATCCTTGATGATGCGCTGGAGCGGTTTTCGTTGGAGGCTGTAGGTGACGGCTAGTGGCTTTCTGTTACTTTCTTTGTTGGGCCTGTCCTATAGTAGGTGACTTCTGAGTACCCTTCTGGCTCTGTCAATCTGTTTCTTCACTTCACCAGGAGGGTATTGTAGTTTTAAGAACATTTGATAGAGATCCTGTATGTGTTTGTCTCTGTCTGAGGGATTGGAGCAAATGTAGTTGTATCTTAGAGCTTGGCTTTAGACAATGGATCGTGTGATGTGGTCTGGACGAAAGCTGGAGGCATGTAGGTAAGTATAGCAGTCAGTAGATTTCCAGTATAGGGTGGTGTTTATGTGACCATCACTTATTAGCACTGTAGTGTCCAGGAAGTGGATCTCTTGTGTGGACTGGTCCAGGCTGAGGTTGATGGTGGGGTGGAAATTGTTGAAATCCTGGTGGAATTTCTTAAGGGCCTCCTTCCCATGGGTCCAGATGATGAAGATGTCATCAATGGAGCGCAAGTAGAGTAGGGGCTTTAGGGGACGAGAGCTGAGGAAGCTTTGTTCTAAGTCAGCCATAAAAATATTGGCATACTGTGGGGCCATGTGGGTACCCATAGCAGTCCCGCCCGAATAAATTTGTTAGTCTCTAAGGTGCCACAAGGACTCCTTGTTGTTTTTGCGATTCATTGACAGCCCTATTTTTAACTTTTATTATCAGAGTCACCAATTCTAGCTGCTTTTTACCACTGTGGTGCTATGTAAACAAGCCAGAATATGGTGGCCAGTTTCCTCCAGTTCCACATGTCTCCCCCCGTTCACCCATGCACACACCAATTCCTCTCCCCAGGGGCGTGCACAAGGAGGGGTAAGCAGGTACATGGCACTCCCCCCAGTAATTGGCAGGGACACAGAACTCCTCCAGCCCCAGGGTCATGGTGGGAACTTACAGCTCCTCTGGCCCCAGGGCCGTGGCGGGGTGAGTGAGCTCCTTTGGCTGGTGGCCAACAGGAGAGGGCACAGAACGTGCCCCTCCAAAAGTGGTGGAACTTAAATTCCTACACATGCCCCTTCCTCTCCCCATTTCTGTCTCCAACATTTCCCTTCAATTTTCCTGTCCCTGCTGTTCCTCACATTTCCCTGCACACTCACACACATGCATGCACCTGCGCATGCACACACCGATTTCCTCCTCTGTTCTGTTCACAAATGTCCTTACACTACACTGCCAAATGTCCCGCTCCTGCCCTCCCTGTTGAGTAGATCTGGTGCAACAGTAATTTTTAAAAATAAGTGCTTAGTATTAGAACTGCCCTCTTTCAAAATAGCCACATAGAGCCACCGTCTTCCTGAGAACAGTTTGGCTTCACACCACTTGGGAACAATGGAAGATGGTAGCTGTCAAGGCTGAATCCCCACTCTGGCACTTCGAGTGCAGAAGGTGGGGGCCTGCAAGGATTCTAAAAATTAATACTGGCCGCTCCAAGCTTGTATTAAACTTCCAAGGTTACAGCTTCTCTCTGACCTTGGCCTAGTAAATGCTGCCACCACCCAAATGAAAAAACCCCTTGGACCCAGGAAGGAGCATTTGGGAATTCCTCCCTGTGGGGTACCCTCAAGCCCTGTCCCCACCCCTCCCCCTCCGGGGAAGAGCTGAGAAAGAAAACAAAGGAAATTAGCTGTTGCTACCAGCTAATCAAACAACATGCACAAACCTCTTAGGACACGAAAAATCCAATCCTGTTCTTAAAAAAGGTAAATTTTATTAAAAACAAAATGGAAGAAAATACATCTGGAATTTAGGCTTTTGCTAGATTTTAAAAGAGCAATTCCAAAAATTAAGCACCCAAAATAGCTTTCTTGGGGTTTCAGCTTAAAGGTTACAAGCAAACAAAAGCATCTGGGGTTAGCACAGAGAAGTCCACAGGCCTTAAAAAATAAACAGAAATAAACCTAATCTCAGGTTTCAGAGTAACAGCCGTGTTAGTCTGTATTCGCAAAAAGAAAAGGAGTACTTGTGGCACCTTAGAGACTAACCAATTTATTTGAGCATGAGCTTTCGTGAGCTACAGCTCACTTCATCGGATGCATACTGTGGAAATTGCAGAAGACATTATATACACAGACACCATGAAACAATACCTCCTCCCACCCCACTCTCCTGCTGGTAATAGCTTATCTAAAGTGATCATCAAGTTGGGCCATTTCCAGCACAAATCCAGGTTTTCTCACCCTCCGCCCCCCCACAGACAAACTCACTCTCTTGCTGGTAATAGCCCATCAGAGATGACCACTGTCTTCACAATGTGTATGATAATCAAGGTGGGCCATTTCCTGCAGAAATCCAGGTTCTCTCACCCCCTCACCCCCCTCCAAAAACCACACACACAAACTCACTCTCCTGCTGGTAATAGCCTATCCAAACTTTGGATAGGCTATTACCTATCCAAAGACAGTGGTCACCTTTGATGGGCTATTACCAGCAAGAGAGTGAGTTTGTCTGTGGGGGGGCGGAGGGTGAGAAAACCTGGATTTGTGCTGGAAATGGCCCAACTTGATGATCACTTTAGATAAGCTATTACCAGCAGGAGAGTGGGGTGGGAGGAGGTATTGTTTCATGGTCTGTGTATATAATGTCTTCTGCAATTTCCACAGTATGCATCCGATGAAGTGAGCTGTAGCTCACGAAAGCTCATGCTCAAATAAATTGGTTAGTCTCTAAGGTGCCACAAAACCTAATCTCATCTTTCTAAACATTCCTAATTTACTTACATATTTGGGGGGGTTTCAAATAAGTAATTCTAGGTATAATCCGATGATTTCTCCTACCTGGCTTAAAGCTGTTTATAGCGTAGTCATAGCCCTGACTTTGGTCTGTTCCCCCTTCTCCGGAGAACAACCACAGACACAAAGGGAAAGCTTCCCTCCCAATTTTAAAAAGTTTTAGCCTTCCCATTGGCTCTTTTGGTAAGGTGCCCTTTTCTTTACCTGGGGGACGTTTTTAACCCTTTACAGGTAAAGCAAGGAGAGAACAGCTACCAAAAGGGATTTTACAGCTAACTGGCTGGCTGGGTGTCCATAAAGGAGAGCTACCCCCCCCCCCCTTCATTTATCACAGTAGCCATTTTGAGAGAGAGCATTTTTGTGAATGGCATCCCTTTAGCTTCATTCTCATTGAGAACATAGGAGATAGCAGCCATTTTGAAAGAGTTCCATGATGGAGAACAGTATTTGACAGCTTCTGCTGAAGGAGAAACATCTGAAACAGGTATGAAGAATAACAGGAAAAATGGCTTTTGATACTAAAGATAATTCTCAAAATATAGCCAATGCACAATCCATGAGTTTTAACTATATGGGACAATTTAAGGGTTTGTGTTATTCCATTATGAAGAGCATTTGGGACATAAAAATGGTCTGACACGGGGCTAAATTTTAATTTTAAAAATTATTTTTAACTCAAACCAAGTAACAAATTTAGTTGTGAATTCTCAGGAAATTCCTTCTGTACTCAGAGCAAGTGCTGTAATTTTAGGGTAGATGACCTGTATTCTTCTTGTCTTACAAAGTGGTTATACCATTGCTTTATAGTGGAAAGCTCAACTCAGCCTTAATTATGGAATTGTGAGCAGCACTTCCATAATAATATACCAAGGGAAAACTCAGTAAAAAAAAACAACAACAGCCTTTAAATTAGGAGACAGGCTGAATCTATCATGATTCTAACATAGTTGTAATGGACTGTCTTTTTTTTTAAACAAGAAAAATAAAGAAAAAGGTCATGGAAAATTGAAGATCTTTTAACTAAAACTGGTAGAAGGCAGGAATGAAATACTAAGAAAAAGTGAATATCTGTACATTAGTTGCCAGTCATTGAGGTGTAAGTGAATCCCTGAACCACGGAGATTCAAGCAGGTAGCTGATAAATTTTTTTAAAAAGCCAGTCTGGTAAGCGTATTTAAAAAGGAAAGTACAGTGATCCTGGCAGTTACTGTCTGTTAAATCTACCTTCACTCCATAATGGAGCAAACTTAAGAGAAAATATGTTTTCACTTAGAGGCTAATGGAACTAGTCGATGAGCAATAAAGTGTCAGGTTTATAAAGAATAAATCATGTTAAATACACTTGATTGTTTTTTGTGAAGAAATGCAGCAGTTATGTATATACCGTATCTGGAATTTAGTAAAACTTTTTATGCCGCTGCAAAATCTTAATTGGAACATTTAATTCAATCTGAAGTGACACAAGTAGTCACATGAATTGAAACTAGCTTCAGTAGAAGTTTTGCCTCATAGAAGACTGCAGGATGTGAATGTCATGCTGGAAATTATTTCCCGATGACTGTTTTGTCACATATTTTTCAGGTTTCACATACAGGATCATGAAAAATGTGCCTACACAGATTCATCTAGTATTTCTACATCAGCATGTTCTTTACCCAGGCGCTGGATCTGCAGCCGCCATCCCTCCAAGTGAACAGTGCAAGGGGATCTTTAACAACCAAAAGTGGGCCAGAGTTTTACCATCACTTCAAAAAGGTGGCACCTCTAGCCCCACAGCACCAGAGGTGAAAGTAACATAAAACTCTTACCGGTACGGGGGCCCGGCTCCAGGTCCTCGGAAGGGGCAGGGCCTCAGGCGGAAGGGGTGGGGCTGGGGCTCAGCCTCCCCCAGCCAGCCCTTCCATGCTGCCCGGCTCGGCCCGCACCGCCCAGGGCTCTGGTGGCGGTTTAAATGGCCCGGGACTCTGGCCACTGCTGGCCCCGGGGCAGCTGCCCCTTTTGCCCCCTCTCAGTGGCCCAGGGGGCCAAAAGGGCCAGTGACATTAAAGCGAGAAGTTTGTATCATCTGCCAATTTTGCCACCTCAAACTTGTTTTTTGGGCTGTCAAGTGAATAAGGGCAGTCAAAGTTCTGCTAGCCCTATGGAGCTGAGAGGACAGCCTCCTGACAAGATACCAGTTCACAGCAGTGTTATAAAAAAGCTTTGCCCTAGTGCAGTCTCCACCTGGCTAACTTTGGCACACATCTTTTGAGGACTTGGGCAGGCTATAGGGTACTGGAAATAGAATTTTTACAGGACTTGCATCCACCCAGCTCAGAAGAACTGAATAGGTTCCATAAGCAGCAGGTATAAGAGGCCACCTTTGGAGCTGCCACTGAAAGAGAGGGGGCAGCACGAGTGGCAGGGGGGAGAAGAGGTGTGAGCAGCAGGTAGGGGGACCTCGGGGTGAGGACCAGTCAGGGCTGGGGATAGAACATGGGCGGGGCTTCCAGGGGTGGAGGTTGAATTGGGGCACGCCTTGGGGTGGGGCCACGGTCCAGGCACACACAGCCTCACTAAATGGAGGATTGACGTGCTGCCCGTGATAGGTTCATTGCTTTGGGAATCATAGAACAAATAGAAGAACCAGCAGAGTTGTGTACATTTGTTGGTCACTGCAGGAAAAAAAGATGGACCCCTTCACTTATTTATAGACCCCAGAGAATTAAATAAATATGTTAGTAGGAACATTTTCCACTGCCTACAAGAGGAGGAATTTGGGGAGATGGCTGGTGCCCTTATTAAAACAGAGCATAGGTTTGTGTACATTCAACACCACTTGGGGAGACACTATTTCCACAGACTGCCATTTGGGTTGTTTACACCCGACATGTTTCACTGAAAAATACACCAAATTTTGATGAGTTTAGAGGGCACTGAGGTTTATATAGAAGACATTTTGATCGGGGGAAAAACAGGACAAGGGCATGACCAGCAGCTCCAGGCTGCTTTGGAAAGAGCCCGAGCAGCAGGGCTAAAGCTAAGCAACCAAAAATGTAAATTTCATGTAATGGATATAAGAATACCTGCAAGAGAAGTTAACACAGCAAGGTGTAGAGGTAGATCACAGTAAGGTTGAGGCCATCACCAACATTGTTGGATCATATTAAAGAAGTTCTAAAATCACAAATGAGTTTGATTCCCCATAGTTTAAATTCCACAGTATTACTAATTAAGAGGTCTCTTGGTTTTTGGTACTGTTTCTCTCCCTCTATGTGTGAAACTTGCAAGCTGCTAATTGTGTTAGTACATTCTAAGACGGAGTCTGTTCTCAAAGCAATTTTTTGTAACAACAACTACTCACACAGAGAGAGACTCAAAGCAATACTCTGTAACAACAGAAACAGCACCCAGAGACTCCCCGCCCTTTTGTTGTATTCATCTCGCTTTGTTAACAATTGTGATTAAAATAAAGGATGTATGTGGATGGATGCTTGGTGTGGATAATAACTGAATGATCAGGGAGGTGCCAGCCTAAGAATCCAGTGTCCATTGGCTGAAGAAGGCGTCAAGTGGAAATAACCAGAGGACCCCCGGAGGGCAGACTGGAATCCACCCAACAGCCTCAAGGATGGGAGAACCAAAGAACAAGATAACATCTGGCAGCACAGAGCCGTCAGGAAAGTGACATCTGCTGATTGATTCAGCAACAGCATGATGAAGCAATTCCCATAGACTGGCATAGGAAGAAATACCTATAAAAATGGACTCTAGAAAGTGAGAACTTTGGGGTCTGATTCTGCAAATCAACTTCCAGGAGCATCAGATGAGCATCTGACAAGGCCCTGCTTCCTCCTCATGTCCAGGCCACCTGGCCAGTGGCGTGGCATGAGCAACTCTAGGGCTGGTAACTATGATAACAACCTTGCAGAACCTGTCTGTGTGTGTGTATGAATGAATGTGTGAATAAATATGAAATTGAATGGAATGTTATAGCTATAACTAACTGCTTACTATGATTCTTTCTGTATTCACAATAAATGTGGCATTTTGCCTTTTCCCCTTTAATAAGATCCTGCTGGTTTTTATTTTATTGGTATAACAACATGCCTGCCTCTAGACAAAGAAAGGGTACAAAGATTCTTTGGAATGGGGAACTATATAAGGGAATCTATCCCTAATCTAGCTGCTCAAACCAGTAACCTGAAACTGCTGTTCTACAAAGATATCCACTGGACATGGGATGCAAATTCTAATAAACAGTCTGAGAAACTGAAGGAGTTAATTAAAGAGGCCCCAGGGCTAAGATACTATGACAGGAAACACAAAACAGTGTTGTCCATGGGTTGCCTCTGAAGAGGGTACTGGTACAGTCCTCTTACAGAAGTATAGTCAAAACTAGAGACCAATGATGTTTGTGTCGGAGGTGCTAACAAAAACAGAGTGTCAATAGGAGGTTTCAGAGTAGCAGCCATGTTAGTCTGTATCAGCAAAAAGAGCAGGAGGACTTGTGGCACCTTAGAGACTAACAAATTTATTTGAGCATGAGCTTTCGTGAGCTACAGCTCACTTCATTGGTATGGACCAGCCTGAACTAGTGGACTTACTGCTGCCTGATAACAGTGGTGCTGATGTCTCGGGGAGCCCGAAAGGTCCACACAACAGCAGAAGGCACCTCAGAGACTAATTGAACATTGTTAGTTTAGTTACGAGGTTGGCTAAAAGTAGTTGAAATTCTGTATTATATTGATTTGATTGTTAATTATTATTATGTTTGACTGGGGAAGGAAGATGTGAGGAACTGTACTTTTAAGAGGCTCTGGCCTGTTGGAACTAGTTGTTATGTTATGAAAAGACTCAAGTTATGCAGTACTGATCTATTACAATATTGCCAATCTCAAGAGATCAAAAACATGTCAGACATAAAAATCATGAGATTAAAAAAAATCAAATCATGTTTTTTAGTCTGTCTTTTGACTTTTAAAATCATATCTACTTTTGTCACTGTGTGTGATAAATCAGATTGAAAAGTCAACCATACACAAAAATGCACACCTTCCCCTGGCTGTTCAGATGGAGACTCCACTTACTTCCTCCCCCCCACATTGATAAGAGAACTCCCCTCCATTGCTACCTGTGTCTTGACTCTCTCCTCCTTGTTTCCCACCTTCCCCCCATATTCCCCTCCTCAACCTTTCTCCTGGGGCAGCTGCTGCACTGGCACAAAGTATTGTGGGACCTCCCCCATCCCGAAATGTAGGTGCAATAGAGACAAATGGGGTGTGGCGTGGCAGAAAGCTTGACTAGATCCCTCATCCCATTGGAGCTGCTGTGCTGGCATATGGTGTGCATTTAGGTGGAGGGAGGTCCTTGGTGATTCCCACACATCGGCTGAGTATGTGCTTGGGGTTCCTTCAGTGCAGCTGCCACATTGATGGGAAAAGGAGAGCAGTGTGTAGGAGAGCGGGGAGTACAGAGGATGTGAAACTGCCCCATCAGCACATAGGATTGGGAAAGGGTTTCTTCAGTGCTCCTACTACATTAGCAGAGTGAGAGTTTAGGGTGTTTCCTAAGTGGAGCTGCCACATTACCACTGTAAGTGGGGAGGGGCTGTGGGTTCCTACTCCGTACAGTCACCACTTCAGCACAGTAGGATGCCTGAGTTCCTCTCAGTGCAGCTAGTAATTGGGAAAGTAGGACAACGGTAATGTGGGGCTGGAGTTCATTCAGTGCAGATACTATATCAGGGTCATGTTGACACTGAGGGACAGGGAACACCCCTGCTACAACTGCCATGTCTCCGGACTCTGTGTGTGTGTGTGTGTGTGTGTGTGTGTGTGTGTGTGTGTGACATGAATTTTCAGAAACCAGGGTATAAGATAGTAGGGGTCCTTTCCTGCAGCAGATGTAGTGTAGGGCTCTCCTTTCAGTAGTGTTACCATATCAGCCCAACAGCATGGGTGGCCTTCCCTTTGTGCAGCCACAACATCATCCTGTGTATTTGAAAGCAACTTCAGTGAAGATATTGCAGATATATGTGCTGTCAAAAGCACTTAGTGCCAGGAAAGTTTTAGTATATGCCAGTGGTCAAGCCAGAGGAAAACTAGAATTTCCATCCTGTGGTAAATTCTGCTATTTCAACAGTTTTCAGCCTGAATCAGGATGAAAAGTCAAAATACTGAAATTTGTTGCAGTAGGAAAAGTTAAGAAAAAACTTGATTCAAAATGTTTGTTCCAACCTTTTCAGTCAAAATGAAATATTCTGCCATTCCCAAATCAAAATGTTTTACTTCTCAGTTTAACTTGGAAGTGCATCTGCCCTAGTACCTCATGAGTGTTGTAGTGTGGGTGCCTCGTGTGCTCATCTTTCTTTCTGCTGGACTACACATCCCATGTTGCACCATAGTCTTTGCTCTGGTTGAACCACTATGGTATATCATGGGAATCTCATACAAACATTTCAATGGAATATTCTTGACCAGTTCTAGCAAAGAGTTGCATGTTTTATGTAATTTTTGACACTGGAATAGATGGGACAAATGCAAAACAGGGGTGGGAAGGGTGACAGTTGGGGGGCAGAGTTAAAGCATAGGAAAGAACTATACAATTTAACAATATAAGAGACAAATTAGCATCACTTTTTGGATGATTATGCCCACCCTTTATTTGGAACAGAAGGTCGGATTAATAGCCATATTGGACCTGACTTTGGGAGTTGGGTCAAATTCTGTTTTCATTAAAAATCTCCACCGAATAGGGTAGATTTTTTCAGTTTTTCATCTTAATCTGAGATTTTTTGAGTTCTGACACAAGGTGTGATGTGTAGGCGCCACCTCTGCTGCCATCGTGCCGTCTTTCGTGAGACGGGAATGACCTGTAGGCTGGGCCAAGCTACCCCAGTGAATATGCGCTGAGAGCATGTTATAAGAGAACAGTAAGAACGTTTGCTCTCCAATTATTTAGCTTCTAGGGACCCTAAGTGTAAAGATCCATGTCTTGATAACTGGCTGCTCTACAAAGGAAAATGTTACTACCTTTCTGATGAAGTGAAGTATTGGGAGACTAGTGAGGAATTCTGTTCTCAACAAGATGCTTTACTTGCTGTAATTGAAAGCAAAGAGGAATTGGTAAGTAGATCCATAGGTGCCGAGGCCAGAAGGGACCATTATGATCATCTAGTCTGACCTCCTGTAAAAAGTAGGCCACAGAACTTCTCCAAAAATAATTCCTAGAGTAGATTCTTTAGAAAAAGATCCACTCTTGATTTAAAAATTGTCAGTGATGGAGAAGCCACCACAACCCTCTGTAAATTGTTCCAAGGGTTAATTACTCTCACTGTAAAAAATGTACACCTTATTTCCAGTCTGAATTGGTCTAGCTTTGACTTCTCACCATTGGATCGTGTTACACCTTTTTCTGCTAGACTGAAGAGCCCATTAGCAAATATTTGTTCCCTGTGTAGATACTATACAATAAAGACTGTGATCAAAGTAAAGTGTAAGGATGTTCTCTGAAACATAATTTTTCTGTCAATATTTATTAAACCTCAAAACTCCTTTGTAAACAAAATCCACTGTAGTGATGGGAAAGTGTTTGGGGCTATTTGTTGTCAGGGGATTATCCAGTTTGGGTTATCAAGATATTATTTTATTCCAGAGCAAATTGACACTTTAGCACAGGGAATACGAAATTTGTTCTGTAGAGAGGTCCAAATTCCATTTTTAAATATATTAAGTGCACTGTGGCATAAATTTAGGACCTCATACTCTCCTCAGTCCACAGTATATCTCCAACTGATGTCAATGGGAGGTTTGCACAAAGATCAAGGGTAGAATATGGACTTTACATAATTGACGTTTTTCTTATTACCTAATACTCAGTACTTTATCATCACATTCAGTATCACTCAGTGGGAAAATAAAATTGCTTTTAGGGTCCTCATTATTTCTGCTCTTAATTGCTTTTCCTTCCTATAGTGCAGGGGTGGGCAAACTTTTTGGCCCGAGGGCCACATCTGGGTATGGAAATTGTATTGTGGGCCATGTATGCTCACGAAATTGGGGTTGTGGTATGGGAGGAGGTGAGGACTCTGGCTGCGGGTGTCGGCTCCAGGATGGAGGTAGAAATGAGGAGTTCAGGATGCAGGAGGGGGCTCCAGGCTGGGGCAGGGGGGGTGGGGTGCGGGGGGGGGGGTGAGGGCTCCAGCTGAGGGTGCAGGCTCTGGGGTGGGGCTGGGGATGAGGGGTTTGGGGTGTAGGAGGGGCTCTGGGCTGGGACTGAGGGGTTTGGAGAGCAGGAAGGGGATGAGGGCTGGGGCATGGGTGTGTGTGTGAGGGCACTGGCTGGGGGAGCAGGCTGTGGGGTGGGACTGGGGATGAGGGGTTTAGGGTGCAGGAGGGTGCTCTGGGCTGGGACCGAGGGGTTCAGAGGGCGGGATTGGATTAAAGGGCAGTCTGTGCATAGATACAAAGGGTAAGAAAATAAAATCTTATTCTGCAGTATTAGCTGTTTAAGTCCTCAGTAATGTAAAGAGAAAGTAGAGCATGTCCACAACTATAGACTAAAATATTCAAATGTGGGTGCCTAAAGTTAGGTTTATTTAGGAACCTAAATAAAACTGTCCTGATTTTTCAAAGGTGCTGAGCACCACAAATCCCACTGACATCAGTGGGAGCTCTAGGTGCTCCACACCTCCAGAAATCCCAGCAGTCATGTTCTGCTTGCTAAATATGGATGTAGGTGCTTAACTTTAGGCACCCACATTGGAACATTTTGGCCCACACATTTATAAAAATAAAAGGAAAGGAAAAAAGTAACAGTATGGCTAGTACCGTTTAAGTACTTCATTGCTCCTGCATGGATGAAATCCTGACCCTACCAAAGTCAACAGCAAATAGCAAAACTCCCACAGATTTCAATACTGCCAGGATTTCAGCCAATGTTTTTAGAACCAAGCACTGCTTAAGTGAGTTGGCACTATGGGCCAGATTTTTAAAGGAATTTAGGCACCTTACAATGCAGATAGGAGTTTTTGAAAGTCCTACTAGGTGCCTAAGTGACAAAAATCAATGTGAGTTAGGTGTCTAGGTACTTTTGAGAATCCTATTAAGTGCCCCTGCGTCATTAGATACCTAAATGCCTTTAAGAATGTGGATCCATGGCCTTAACCTAGGCATTCCCCAACAGGTGCATCTTATATTCCAGGGGTGGGCAAACTTTTTGGCCCAAGGGCCACATCTGGGTATGGAAATTGTATGGTGGGCCATGAATGCTCATGAAATTAGTGGTTGGGGGATAGCTCAGTGGTTTGAGCATTAGCCTGCTAAACCCAGGGTTGTGAGTTCAATCATTGAGGGGGGCATTTAGGGATCTGGGGCAAAAATTGGGGATTGGTCTTGCTTTGAGCAGGGGGTTGGACTAGATGATCTCCTGAGGTCCCTTCCAACCCTGATATTCTATAATTCTGTGTTGGGGTGAGGGTGCAGGAGGGTTGGGACCGAGGGGTTTGGAGTGCAGGAGGGGGATCAGGGCTGGGGCAAGGGGTTGGGGTGCGGGAGGGAGGGAGAGAGGAAGTCAGAGGTGCAGGCAGTGCATACCTCAAGCAGCTCCTAGAAGCAGCAGCACGTCCCCCCTCTGGCTCCTACATGTAGGCACAGCCAGGCAGCTCTGCGCGCTGCCCCATCCGCAGGCACCTCCCCTGCAGCTCCCATTGGCCCCAGTTCCCAGACAATGGGAGCTGCAGGGGAGGTGCTTGGGGCAGAGGCAGCATGCGGAGCCCTCTGGCTGCCCCTTCACAAAGGAGCCGGGGGGGGACATGCTGCTGCTTCCAAGAGCTGTGTGGAGTGGGGCAAGCCCCTGACCCCACTCCCTGGCGGGAGCTAGAAGACTGGATGTGGCCCCCGGGCTGTAGTTTGCCCAGCCTTGTTATATTCAGAAGACTTCATGGAAGGAGGCTGTAGTGTGGTGAGCCTGCCCACTGGCTCAGGGGACAAAACAATCA
The DNA here is from genome assembly GCF_965152275.1 of Natator depressus. Classification (NCBI taxonomy): domain Eukaryota; kingdom Metazoa; phylum Chordata; order Testudines; family Cheloniidae; genus Natator; species Natator depressus. Next base: position 210,970,523 of record NC_134234.1, on the reverse strand, counting down.
GATACTCCCACTCCATGTCAGCCTTCTGCACAGACTCTTTTACTTTCTGTCACTTTTCTATGTTCCTTATGGTTTTGGAACAAATGATATTCCTGACCTGGACTGATACTGCAGGATCCCCACCCCACAGCTCAGGGAATCGGATCACAGCCCTCTCTTAACCTCAGGACACCAACCCTGCCAGAAAAGTGTTTATACCTTCTCACCTCCACCCCACAACAGCACTGAGGCCTCACTTATATCTTCCAGCTGGGAATCAGAGCCAATCATTAGCTGCTGCTTAATTGGATCAGCTGGTTCCCAACACATGCCTGCTGGGCTTCTCCTTATGGAAAAGCCGCAAGAAAAGCAGCACAAGTACAAAGGGTACAAGGTACATGAGGCATGAAAAATGCCTCATTTTAACGTTCAGACTTTTAAAAGCAGGCACCTATTAAGGTGCCTAAATACAGACTTAAGGGCATGACTTTAGGCACCCATTTAAAAAAAAAATCTTGGCTTCTGTTTTCAAAATCCACAACAAAAGTTTTAATTGGGCAATACATAAAACAATTGTAAATAACTAATATTAATATCTCTTCACTCCTTAACTCTTCAGATTCAAAATGTGAGCTCTGCCCCAATGGATGGGTGCTGCACAGTGGGAGATGTTACTGTTACTCAGAAAATCGTGAGACTTGGAACTACAATAAAGAATATTGTTCAGAAAAAAAATCTGAGCTGCTTGTTATTGAAGATGAAACTGAAATGGTAAATCCGTATTGCCTACTGTGGGTCAACTTCTGATCTCATTTACATGGATATAAATCTGAAAAAGAGCAGAATATTTCCCTGTATTAACAGAGGTCAGTTCTATAAATATGCTTATATAATGCAATATTAAGGGCTAGTAAGCAAGTGCGCTGAGGGAAAATAGACCCCTGTATATGAAGAAACCTCTTGGCTGTCTGTATGAATGATATGATGTGCATCAGCCTAAATTTCACATAAATAATATTTGCAGTAATTTGTCTTAGTGATAAACCCCAACAACAATAGATATTTAGTAACTGATTCAGGGATTTCTGTCCTTCAATTTTTGTCCTAAACTTCTGTGCACAACTAAACCACCCCGAAGGCTGCTGCTTTTCACCGGTGGGTGGAGTGATTCCTCTGCGTACCTTAGGCCTCCTTTGCAGAAGTTTAAGTGTCTGTACAAGGCAGTGGAGAATCAGGTCCCATGGGCCAAATCCTAAACAACAACTTTGTCACTCCTGCAACAAAAAGGGACTAGAAAGCAGCTGGACCTCCCCAAATGGGGACTTCCCCAACATTTTTTGGATCTTCAGTTGACAGAATTAGTGAAGTGCTCTTCAGCATCCCGAACCCCTGCAGTCCCTCGGCAAGAAGACCCATTACAAGCCGGTGTGCTTTAGAACCTGCAGCTGGTCTGAAGTAAGCTAGCATGGGCTGGGAAGAGCACAGAATAGACCCCAAGATCTGCATCCCATGCCACTCCCCCCTAGCAGCTGTAACCAGTGAATCTGGGCACAGCTGCAAATCTGGCCCCATGTGCATAGTTTGATGGTTTGTAAAACACTTTTCAATCCTTAGGCATGAAAAGTGCACAAGCAAATATTGTGTTATTATTGAATTTTATTACCACTGGAGTTTTGCAACATGCCATTATTATTAGGGTGTAATGATGTAATTCTAGCTGTAGGAATTTATAAACAAAGGACAAAGATGCTGTTTTTCTTTGGACTGGATTAAATTATGAAGAGAAGAAAGGAAGACGGATATGGCTTGATGATTCCAAACAACAGGGACACAGGTAGATTAATTTTCAAATAAGAACAGTGAACATTTCCAGACATTATATTGAAAGCTTTTAGGTTTTTGCCTCTGGAGATGTGAGGTCAGATTCTCAGCCCCCAACACTTACACTGCTGTATGAAGGAGCTGTAAACAGGGCAGCTAGGGATTTCCTTGGCACAAGGGAATCCCTGCCTGGTGTAGAGCTGGAGGGGAAAAGGGATCTCCCAAGTAACTTACCCACCTCAAGAACCTTAGAAGCCTTGCAGAGATGTGAATTGCCCCATTCATTTCTATGGTGTGTTCTCTTTCCCAGTCCCCATTGGCTCCCAGCTTCCAAACAAAGAGCCAATCAGGCCAGCAACTTTCCCCACTCTCCACCCAACAGTGGGTAGGGTCAAAATATTTCTCCCCAATAGAGAGGCAGTAAACAGACCCTGCATGTCTGACATGGGCAGATGAGCTAATGAGTGGGCAGTGGTACTTCTGCCCAGAGGGTGTGGAGCAGATCCTGAGGAGCTGCATGAGTCTACAGCTTTGATGTGCAACCCTTCTCAAGTTTTAAAAAATGTTTTCCATGCCTGTGATCCCCCTTTACTTTACGCCCTGCTCACCTGCAGCCCTGGCCATCACTTTAACTTGCCTCAGTTGCTTGGACAAATATATTCCCCCCTCCCCCGATGATTTATCCATACAAGGGCACATTGAAAACAAAGTAAAGCACACCACAACCTCGAGCCCACTCTTGACAGGTGTAAATGACTATACAAGGTGCAAGCAGTGTTGTTGCATCCGTGCCAGGCCCAGCATATGACAAAGACAAGGTAGGTGAGAGAAACAAGGTTTCCAAAACATGTCTCTTTCAGCAACAGAAGTTGGTCCAATAAAAGATATTACCTCACCCACCTTGTCTCTCCATATGAGGTGCAAGACAGTGGAAAGGCAAACCCAATGCTTGTTTTATCATCGATTCAAAGAGAGCAATCACAGGTCCTTGTTTTTCTCTCCACCAGGATAAATATTCTACATAATTCCAGAGTCATTTTGCAGTGCTTTGTGTCCCCTCCCAGTACATTGCAAGCTTGATCCGTAATTCATCTTTCATTCACAAATTCCAATAGGCCCATATAGTTCCAAAAGGCTGAGATTTTGTAACAACAATAAGAATAGCACCTATTTTATTGAGAGGGGGAATGTTGGCCAGGATACTTCATGGACACCTCTACTCTTTCCATGGGACCTTTAATTTCCAATTGGGTAGCCACCAGTGAGACACAGAAGGGTTAAAAACCATAAAGAATGTGTGAAGTCCATCAATAATGGCAGATCCTATGAGATGTCCCCCTTCTGTGTGACCCAAAGGAAGCCCCATCTCTGTGGCCTTTCAGGACCTGACCCCCGGCCCTCCATGTCTCAGTCCCTCTGAAAGTAAGGTGGTACCAAGAAAGCATCTGTTCTTTGTTTCACTATTTATGTTTTATGGTGTTGTAGAACCAAGTTATACTTTGATCTCCCTTATCTTTCTGTTGGTTTGTTTTTCAGTTTTAAAATAAAAGGAAGGAAGCAAGGAGAAAATTGTGCTGCTTATAAGATGACTGAAATGCATGCTGATAGCTGCAGCTCCTTATACAAATGGATTTGTGAGAAAAGGGCCACTCTGATGCAGATCTAAGACATCCTGGATGGTAGTGACAAATTGGTTTAGCAGGTTTAACATAATTTCACATCAATTGGGATATTCCATGCAAAATGAAGGGAACACAACTTGAATTCTGGTGAAATTATACGTAAAAGTATATTTAGGTATCAGACTCAGGTCTCACTCACAGCCACACTTCCTTCCCTGATGAATGTGCCAAATCTGTGGGCTTGACTGTGCTGTCCTTAACTACAAAAGCCCACTCTCTTCCACAGCTGTAAAGATAACCCAGATATTCTGGTTACTAACTTTCTACTGTCTAGCATACAGTACCTAATAGTTGTGTAAGCCATTTGCAAAGCATATGCAGTGTACCCTTCTCGCAAGTAGACCATATGGAGGATAACAGCCTACCACTGTTAGTTACTTCTTTAGCTCAAAAGGTAAAGATTTGTGCTGTGAATCTCAAAATCCTCTGTTGAAATCCTTTTGATGACCTATGTGTGAGGTCAATGTCATTCCAGATAATAGAAATTTAGTATATTTTAATGTTTCTGTTAAAATATTAAAATTACATTCAAAATCCACTACATTAAACGTACATTAAAGTTTCAGAGTCCATCACTTAAATGGAAATGCCAGAAATTAGGTTACCTTGAAATTATGAAAAAATGTTAATTATTTGATCGCATATTCTTTGTTCTGTGGGATTCCAGACTCTTTCAACGCATATGCTAGACAGTAAATGAGGCAGAGGGTTGTGAAAAGAGAAAGGACTTTCTCCTGTGGTCAAAGCATGTAACTGGAAGGCAGAAGTGTGGGGTTTTGGCTCTGCTACAGACCTCTTATATGATGATGAGAAAGACTCTTTCAAAATACATATGCCCCAGTGGGATAAATTAAGATTGCATGAGCAACTTTAATTCTGGCATTGCCCAATTTTTGAGTGCTCGACCTTGCAACCTTAACATTTATTTAATGTAGTGTTTTATATGTAGTTGTAATTGTTGTATATAATAGAAATTCATAAATGCATCGCATTTACTATTCAGTGACATTTTATTGCATAATCATTTAAATGAGAAATACTTATATTGCAGCATCCACCCAAACTCTGGAACATCAGAAGTCCGTCATGACAATTACTGTTAAATACGCTTTTGCAGAGTCCAGGGAAAACTATACATGTAGGATTCCAGAGCAGTGAATGGGTGTCATGTGCCCATACTAATGCATCAGACTAAGTTCAGCTGTCCACCAGCAGAGCAAATGACGACACAAGAGCATTATTAAATGTACTTAGTAGACAAATTAAATGGAAAAATTAAAATTTTCTCTAATCCCACGCAATTTTACACCTCTTATGGGTTACTTTTCACAACATTAAATAAAGAAAAACTTTAGACAGAAATGTGATCAAGTTGAAGGTGTCCAGTTAAACAAAGAGTGCAAACCAGCCATCTCTCACACATTTCAGGAGATACAAGAAGTGTATATATACAGTCTAATCCTTTACATTTTCACAGGTCAAGACCCTAGTTCATACAATGGATAGGTTCCCCTTTAGGTGCTTCCATTGGACTTGAACTGATCAGACATCTAGCAAATGGGAAAGTTGGGTCTATGGTAAACTGCACACTATGGCTTTTTTTGCTTAATGATATACTCCAGTTTAAGAGACTGTATGCTTAAATAATAACATTTTGTTAAAATGACACAAGTCCCTGAAGTTTCTTTCTTGCATTCCGTGTTGAATTGCAGTGAATTCTGCTGCCCTGAGACTCATTATCAGATGTAATCCATGCTTGAAGAGGAATATCCTACTTCACAGGATGAATAATGCTGCTGCAAAAAAGGGAGTGAGAGAAGGTTACTAGATGATGGAGAAGAAAGGAGATGCATGTCATCCCTCTGCTGAGCAGAAGCAGATGTCCAGGGACTTGCAAGTCAGCTTCTTATTGGAGGAGCAATCAGTGGTGGAATCTGGATACATACATTTACTGCAAGTTGATTATTTTACACTTGTAGACAGCAGTCCCTGAATAGAGGTGGCCATAACCAGCATCCAGGCAAATCCCTCTGTCATCAGTGCCGAGTTCCCAGAGAGCAACTCTGCCACAAGAATTGACTCTAGTTACAGAGATTAAGGCAGAGAACAAACTCCCTTGCTGCTCATAACAGCTCCCTCTGAAAAGAACAAACATGACAACATTTTCAAATACTGAACAGTGAACATACTAAGGCTCCTCACTATTCAAGTGTGCTTACAAACCTCTGTTATCAGGAGCACTAAATTTCTCGGAATGACCTTATGACGATTTGCTGTGGGGGGTGGGAGTGGAGAGAGGAGAGAAAGGTATTCAGCCATTCTTGTTTTTTTTTTAACCATTCATTATCGGTGGTGCTAACTGCACTTATCGGCTGTTATACAGCACCAATCCCTGCTACAGTTGGGGAGGGAGGTGCTGTTTATGTACAGGGTAATGGCAGATGCTGCCATTGCCTGAATTCAGGTTTCAGAGTAACAGCCGTGTTAGTCTGTATTCGCAAAAAGAAAAGGAGTACTTGTGGCACCTTAGAGACTAACCAATTTATTTGAGCATAAGCTTTCGTGAGCTGCAGCTCACTTCATCGGATGCATACTGTGGAAAGTGTAGAAGATCTTTTATACACACAAAGCATGAAAAAATACCTCCCCCCACCCCACTCTCCTGCTGGCAATAGCTTACCAACACTCTCACAAATCCTGGGAGACAGGCCAGTCCTTGCTTACAGACAGCCCCACAACCTGAAGCAAATACTCACCAGTAACCACATACCACACAACAGAACCACTAACCCAGGAACCTATCCTTGCAACAAAGCCCGTTGCCAACTGTGTCCACATATCTATTCAGGGGACACCATCACAGGGCCTAATAACATCAGCCACACCATCAGAGGCTCGTTCACCTGCACATCCACCAATGTGATATATGCCATCATGTGCCAGCAATGCCCCTCTGCCATGTACATTGGTCAAACTGGACAGTCTCTACGTAAAAGAATAAATGGACACAAATCAGATGTCAAGAATTATAACATTCATAAACCAGTCGGAGAACACTTCAATCTCTCTGGTCACGCGATTACAGACATGAAAGTTGCAATTCTTCAACAAAAAAACTTCAAATCCAGACTCCAGCGAGAAACTGTTGAATTGGAATTCATTTGCAAATTGGATACAATTAACTTAGACTTGAATAGAGACTGGGAGTGGCTAAGTCATTATGCAAGGTAACCTATTTCCCCTTGTTTTTTCCTACCCCCCCCCCAGACGTTCTTGTTAAACCCTGGATTTGTGCTGGAAATGGCCCACCTTGATTATCATACACATTGTAAGGAGAGTGGTCACTTTAGATAAGCTATTGCCAGCAGGAGAGTGGGGTTGGGGGAGGTATTTTTTCATGCTTTGTGTGTATAAAAGATCTTCTACACTTTCCACAGTATGCATCCGATGAAGTGAGCTGTAGCTCACGAAAGCTTATGCTCAAATAAATTGGTTAGTCTCTAAGGTGCCACAAGTACTCCTTTTCTTATTGCCTTAATTATAACTGGAATTGTGTTTTGATTGTTCGCATGCAAACAAAGCCATAGAGACTTTCATTTAATCCTTTTCTGTGTTGTAGAGTTCTGCCGCATTGAAAACTAGTGTGCTTTCTGCATTACTTTAACTGCATTTTCCCCCTCCCTCCTGTGTATTCCTGGGACTTGGATATTTCTGAAGCTGGGGGGTTGGGGTTGGGGTTGGGTGTGGGACCACCCAACATGTCATCTGTTTCTCACACTAGGAAGGAGGGTCCACACACAAGAGAAGGAAAAGACAACGTTTATTAAAAGTACTAGATGGAATGTGTAATTAAAATTTCTTTAAAAAGAAAGATCAACCAAAAAATGTTCAAAACACTAAGGGAACTCATTTATGAACACCAGTCAGAAGTTACTGTCTCTGCACCTGCCTCCTTGTCCTCCCCCTGACAAGGGGGGAATAACAGAGGAGAAAACTGGGGATGTTTCCTCCACAGGGCTTGTGGGGGGCAGGTACTTGGTGGGGTTCAGAGACTAATGCAGGCTCATCTTTCCCCTACTGGATGTGAAGGGTTTTGGGTACCAGTGGAGGGTGTGGTCCCAGAAGTCCTGCAGGCTCCATGTTCTCCTCCTGGTCGCTGGGATAGTTCTTGAAAGATGATCCTCTGGCTTAGCAGCACCCTCAGAGGAGGTGGAGATTTATGGACATGTTCAGGGGCCTAGGCTGCAGGCAGATCCCAAACTCATTCAGCCACCAGTTCAATGAGCCTCTCCCTTAGGGAATGCTCCCAATTCCTTCTGGCGTGCCTTCTGCTCCATGAACCGGTTCATTAGTGTCTCTTCTTGCTGAAAAGCGAAATCCTCCCATGCCCTGAGGAACTCAAACTTCTCCCAATTCCTCCTGTCCATCCCTATGAGCAGCTCTTCCAGGGTCCTTCTTCCTCTGCTGTCTCTATAGTGCTGCTCCTGCCCCCCCGGTGGCATGGTTTCACCTCAGGCGCTGAAGATCCTGTCCTTTCAAATACAAGGATAGCACTATATATTTTTTTTCCTTTCAAAGAAGCTGAGAAATCCCCCTATGTAATATAACTTTGCTGTAGAAAGCCAAAATTTTGATACCTTTCAGCATTCCAGGAATACAACTGTTAGACTATCCTTGGCTCCCAGACAACTTCTGGCAGCCCATGAGGAAGGAGCAGAGGCTATTAATGGTAAGGAAAATTTACCGATATTTTAAAAAAAATAAAATGTTGATAGGGTGCTTCAGAGGGTCCTGGGGCTTCATTACTGGTTGGCAATGTCTTCTTTAAAGGCTGGCCAACATTTGGAAAACATAGTGGTTTTCAACGCACCAGAACGGAATAGAGGAGGAGATCTGGTGATCTATGCCAGAGAGATGTTTCTGCTGAAGGTCAAACCCACCCATTGCTGAATGGAGGGGGTTGGTCAGCTCTGAAAGTGGACCAGGCAGATTTATGCTGTTGTTGAACTTCAAGACCCGACTGGAGTTTCTGCTACACCAGACATTTGCTGAAATACATTTACAGCACTGGGAGGTAACTTGACTGGAAATTGACTATATTCTCAACTAGCAGATGGAGTTTCCACACCAAGGAAGATGTGAACCATGAATACCGTCTGCACCCCACCCACCCCAGCATCACAGAAAATCCTACTCCTATGCTCACAACAGGGAAATGGACAGGGCAAGAAGGAGACACACTCCACAACTTTATTTGGTTCTCTTAAGTTTCAGATCAGCATCACAAGTACCTTGATTCTCCAAGGCAACGGGACACTGCATTGTGTTTATCCAACTGCCAGACCAGCTCCTTCGCCCAACCCTGTTTACCATGGCATGTGCAGCATGGCCTGGTGTAAGAAGCCAGACACCAGAATCAGGGGTGCTGCAATCTTCCAACAGAGCCAGGACTGCTGTGACTAACTTTCTGTCTGAGAGCCAAAGTGTTCCACAACCAGGTTATGTTCCTTTCCCAGGATTAACCCTCTGCACACCTCAGCCACACCCTGGGAGGGATTGCAGGCCTAAATTATTTATCTCCTGTCTTAGAGCATATGGACAGTTCCCTTGGTCACAGAAGGAATGGTTCTAAAGGACAGCAGATAACTTCTGCTCCTCCTGGGATCCCCATGCCAGAGCCAGACCTTTGTCAGCCTGGCTAGTCTGAGGACGAGATATCATGTAACAGGGAGGTGCTAAGGTCCCAGCATTCTAGTTAGGAGGCAAGTATCAGAGGGGTAGCTGTGTTAGTCTGTATCCACAAAAACAACGAGGAGTCCGGTGGCACCTTAAAGGACCTTTAAGGCGCCACTGGACTCCTCCTTGTTTTTTCTAGTTAGGAGGGGCATTCCCCTGTCAGATTAAAGCTTTGGTTTTGACCACACTTACATCATTTTTACATCAGTGCAACTCCACAGATTTCAATAGTTATGTCTGCTTTACACCAACATGAGAGAACAATCAGGCTTTGAAACTTTAAAAAATGAAACAAAAACACAAGCACAATAATTCTTGTATTGGTTTGCTGCCTGTAGGGGAAGATTATATTACACACTTGTAATTTTTGTGAACTGACACTAGAGAGAGCTGGTGATAAGGGGAAAGGAGGTTTTCTTTGTAGTCTCACTTGTCCTGTTTACCAGGGTTCCTGCTGGCAGGAGGCTGCTGTTTTCAGTGGGGCCTGGAAAGCCTAGGATGGAGAACAGCTGGACCTAGACTAGTTCAGTGGTACAGACAGATCTGGAAGCTTGGAGTTACAGAAAGGGAAGGTGTGGGAGAACTCTGAAAATGTTTTAAATTCATGGAAGACTCTTCATTTCACAGTCTGTATTTAGCTACAGTTCAATGGTATTTTTGTTCTTGTCTCACTGTTGCCTCCCCATTCCACAGATACATATATTCCAAATATCTCCAAAATATATTAATTGCTGTTTATTTTTGTCTACATTGTTTATTTGGATTAACACATCAGACTAATAGAAGTTCAGGTCTTTGGACCCCAAAACCTTGCAATCAGCATACTTTTAGTGACATAGTCTTCTATTTTTAGCAGTCCATAAACTATTAGCAAGTATTTTATTTATTGTCACTACTCCTTACATGTAGTTTTTTTTTCTCTCCCCACTCTGAACACTCTGATTGGGTATGTACCCCACGCAGGCCCTGAAAGGGTTAATGTGGGCCTGAGCGGCTAATTAACATATCTGGCAGCACCTGAGAGAGAGAGAGAGAGAGAGAGAGAGCTTGCCTCCCCTGATTTCATTGATAACCGAGCCCAGTGTGGGAGGGGCTGGGTGGTGATTATAAAGCCAAAAAGGCTGTAGTAGAAAGAGGCTGAAAGAAAACAGAGAACATGAGAATTATAATTAAAGCTGCTGAAAAGTGTTGTGAACGAATGACTTCATACTTTCCGAAGTGAAGGAAATATTGAAGGTTAAAAGAACGGTAGTGACTATTTTCAGCTGGAATGCCTGCGGTCTAATAGCAGATGGGCAGGAATTAAATAAAAATATTACTGATCTGAAAACCAAGCCTGATGTAATGTGCACACAGGACACTGGGCTAATAGAAAAGCTAGACTATAAAAGCCAGGGATATGGTATATATAGACCTCAGAGAGAAATAGGAAAGGGTGGAAGTGTCTGCACCTTCAATAAGTAGAACCTGAACTACTCTGAAGCAGAAGCTAAGTATGGAGTGACGCAAAGCAATTCTGCCCCCTAAGACTTTATAATGTCTGTAACCCGCGCAGGAAACTAGAGGCTCTGGAACCGAAAGAATTCATTGTGGATGTCACCAGCCTGCTCATTATCTGTGGTGATCTGGACAGTCACAACAGATTATGAGGAAGTAAGAAAAATGATAAAAATGGAAAATGTTTAGAGCTATTCTTTGAAGAGAATAATTTAGTACTATTAAATGATGGAGCACCTACCAGATTCAGTGCACCTGATGGAAGCTTCTTTAGCTTCTATACCATGAAATTCAGCTGGGAAATTTACCGAGAGAAGGGAATTAATTACATATTAAGGAAATAGGAAATACCAAAGAGGAGGCTAATATCCACAGGCGTAGTTTGACTTCTGTATTTGGGAGGGAGACAGCTCCTGTCAGGCCATGGGGCTGCATGTGAGGGCCACTATGTTTCAAAAAGTCAGCAATGACAAGGATCAGAGGATAGAAATTAGGAAGAGGAAAAGAACATTCATTAAGGATAATTATGAGAGGATGAAGAGGTGGGAGGAGGATGTGGATATTGTTTTAATGAAAACTTTAGTATGAGAGAACTCCAGAAAGTGATAAGGAATAAAAGCACCACACCAGGTAAGGATGGAATAAGCTTGAAATGCTTTAACTCCTAAGTGAAGGAAGCATGAGGGTGATACTAAAATTCCATAATATCATATGGCTAAAAGGCGAAATATCTAATGAGTGGAAACATGCAATTATTGTCCCAGTGAGGCAATCGGGTAAGATGTGCTCAGGTCCTGAGGCATACAGACCAATTGCCCTCCCAGCATGTTTAAGTAAAACTATGGAAAGAACGGTAATGGAGACATTAGTAGCTCACCTAGAAAGAAATAGGTCCATAGAAGGAATACAAAGTGGGATTAGAAGAGGTAGGAACGTGATTGATCACACTGTAAAAATACAGACAGATGCATAAAAAAGCATGAATACTGAAGTATTCATGATACATAGACATGGAAGAAGCCTACGATGTGTCATGGAGAGAAGGACTTCTTCATAAAGTGGCCTCCATGTGTGTTACAGGAAAATGTACAGATGGAAAAGGGACTTCTTGAGCAAAAGAACTATACATCTCTGAATAGGGAAACCTTTTTCCAACATATATTCAATTGCAAATAGAACTCCACAGGAGAGTGTAATTAGGCCAACCCTTCTTAACGTCATGATAAATGACCTCCTTAAGGAGATGAGTACAGGAATAGGGATCATGTTATTTGCTGATGACTGTGCCATACGGACCAAAAGCAGAAACCACGAAAGCACCTCCAAAATATTCAACGATGCACGTGAGAGAAGTGCAGAAAAGAGAAACAGGTGGGGGCTTCAGTTTCTCCATAGACAGAACTAAGAATGATTGGAATGATTTTCACAAAAAAGGAAAATCCAGAAAGATGTAAAGTTATATCTGTATGACCAACAGATAAATATAACGAAAAACTACAAATTCTTAGGTGTGATATTTGATAACAAGCTCACTTGGAGGGACCACAATGAAAATATTAAAGATAAGTCCAAAGGAAGAATTAACTTACTTAAAAGTGTCTGTGGAACATCCTGTGGTGTGGATAAGAAAATGGTGGTAAGGCTAGAAAGTTAGTCCAATTACTGAGTATGGATGCCAGGCCTTTGGGTTAGCAGTGAACGCAAATCTAAGAAAATTAGACTACATCCAAGCACAGGCAATATATATTGATGTGGTGCATTTATTACCCTGCCACTGTATGTACTACAGATAGCAGCCCGTGAAATGCCCATCACGCTTACCAGGAAGCTTTTGGACTTAACCTTTGACTAAGTAATAGTGAAGATGACATCACAAAGCTGATATATAATGATTGTTGGGAATTAAGTGGAGGTTGGGTAAGACAAAAAAAATCAGAATTCCCAAGGTAAGTAGAGTACAGATGTGATAAGGAATATTGAGAGAAATAGAAGATTGAAAAATCTATAGCTATGGGGAAACACTCTTTATCCCCCCGAGAGAAACATGGAATTATATAATGAAAGAAATGAGAAAAGAATAATGATAAATATACAAGATATAGCAAACCAATAAACTGGTGATAAGTATGAACACTACTGCCAAATATATACAGACAGCTTCAAAGAGGAAGGAACAGGAAGAGTGGGAACAGCTTTCTCCATGCCTTCACTCAGACTCAAGAAAACCATAATGTTAACTAACTTCGTAGCTATCTTTACAGCTGAGCTAAGAGAGATTATTCTAGCACTACATTGGGCTTTAAATGTGTGGCTAGCTGCCATAGCCATCCCGACTGATTCCTTATCCAGACAGCAGGCAATATACAGTGGTAAATCTGACAGCAGAAATTATATTCTTAATGAAATATTACTGCTAACAACCAAACTGTTACAATTGGATATAACAATAGTAATAGCATGGCTCCTGGTACATGTAGGGATAGCAGGCAATGAACTGTTGGACAAACAGGCAAAAAGTGCTATTAATCTTGAACAAGTTGACCTAGGAATCCCCTTAAGCAAACTGGAATTTAAACACCTATTCAAAAATGAGCTAAGGAAGGAATGGCAAATAACTGTGTGCTGGAGGGGGCTGTCATCAGCTGCTGGTTAAAGCTATGTCATCAGTTTGAAAAGAAGTGTGGGCTGGTTCCTCTCTCTCTCTCTGACTCACCCCATCACTGTGTACTGTTAAAACAATCATCTCAGAGAACTTGGGAATCATCATAACCATAGAAATCTAGGGCTGGAAGGGACTCCAGAGCTCATCTAGTCCATTCCTCGCTGCCGAGCCAGGACTAAGTGTACCTAGAACATCTGTTCTTAAAAATCTTCACTGACTGTGTTTCCACAACTTTCCTTGCTAACCTGTTCCAGTGCCTAACTACCCTTATAGTTAGAAAGCTTTTTCTAATATCCAACCTAAATCTCCTTTGCTGCAAACTAAACTGATTACCTCTTGCCTTTCCCTCAGTGTATATGGAGAACAGTTGATCTCTGTCCTCTTCATAACAGCTGTTAACATATTTAAAGACTTTTGAGATCCATCTTCAGCCACCTCTTCTCTAGACTAAGCATGCCCTAGTGTTTCAAACTTTTCTCATAAGTCATGCTTTCTAAATTTTTTATTATTTTAGTTGCTCTTCTTTGGATTCTCCCCAATTTGTGTATGTCTCTCTTAAAGCAAGGTGCCCAAAACTAGACACAATATTCCAGCTGACACCTCACCAGTAGTAGTAGAGTAGCAAAATTACTTCCTGTTTCTTACATATGATGCTCCTGTTGGCACACCCTGGAATGATATTTGCCTTTTTGGCAACAGCATCACTTCGTTTACTCATTCAATTTGTGATCCACTGTAATGCCCAGATCCTTTTCAGAAGCACTACTGCCTAGCCAGTTATTCTCCACTTTGTATTTCTGCACTTAATTTTCCTTCCTAAGAGTAGTACTTTTCACGTGTCTTGATTGAATTTCATCTTGTTGATTTCAGACCAATTCTCCAGTTTATCAGGGTCGTTTTGAATTCTAATGGTGTTCTCCAAAGCAAACCCCTCCCAGCTTGGTGTCATCATCAGATTTAGAAACTGTTAGAATATAGATATTCAAGCCTGTCTGCAAAGGCCTGTACTCTAAGAATTTAGGTGTATTCTTATCACTTAGCTAGTTATAGAGATATAAAAGAAAGAATCAAAATTACTGTCTGCCGGTGTAAGGTCCTTCTCTTACTGCGACAGTCTGAGGCCCTGTTCTTAGGCTAAGGCCTTTGGCTAAGCAACAGAGGCAGCCATAAGCTGGGAAGCGACCGGTCACATCCTCACATTCCAAAGTAGTCACACTGAAAGAAGGTGCTATTGGGCTGTTAGGAATACAATCCTGTCCTGATAATGCCTGTCACCTCCAGAGAAAGGGAAGTGCCTAGAAGATGTAAAAGGAAATTTAGGTTGATAGTTTTCTGTCTGGTAAGAACTCACTTATCAATCGACACAGCTGGGAAACCCTTATGTCTTTATATATGTGAGTTGTGAAATCCTCACTTCTGTATTGTTTTGTCATTATAGTTCCCACTTTACTATTGTTTATTGGCATGGTCTCTGTCTGGTTCTGTGATTGTTTCTGTCTGCTGTATAATTAATTTTGCTGGGTGTAAACTAATTAAGGTCGTGGGATATAATTGGTTAGCTAATCATGTTACAATATGTTAGGACTGGTTAGTTAAATTTCAGTAGAATGATTGGTTAAGGTATAGCTAAGAATATTACTATATAAATTAGGGGCAAACAGGAAGTAAGTTGGGATTCAAAAATAAGGAAAAAGGAACTTGGATTTAAGCTTGCTGGAAGTTCACCCCAATAAACATCGAATTGTTTGCACCTTCGGACTTCAGGTATTGTTGCTCTCTGTTCATGCGAGAAGGACCAGGGAAGTGGGAGAGTGAAGGAATAAGCTCTATAACAGAAACATATTCTCCACTGCATTATCCAAGTCATTAATGAAAATAGAGACGAATACTTGAACAGGATGCTGGCTAGTCTCTGCAAGACCCTACTAGATATTTCTTCCCAGTGTGACAGTGAACTACTGATAACTACTTTAAGTACAGCCTTTCATCCAGTTATGCACCCACTATATAGAAATTTCATCTCTAGACCATATTTCCCTAGTATGCTTATGAGAATGCCATGTGGGATTGTGTCAAAAGCCTTACTAAAGTCCAGATATCACATCTACTACTTTCCCCCCCATCCATTAGGTTGGTTACCCTGTGAAAAAGGGAAATTAGAGTAGTTTGGCATGAATTGTTCTTGATAAATCTATGCTGGCTGTTACTTATCATCTAATTATCCTCTATGTTTTAATAAACTGATTGTTTAACAATTTGTACCAGTATCTCAGTATCAAAGTTAGGCCAACTGGTGTATAATTCCTTGGGTCCTCCTTTTTCCTTATTTTGAAGATAGGTACTATGTTTGCTGTTCGCCAGTCCTATGAAGAGCAAATGTATGGCTTTTAGGGAATGTACCTGATAGCTCCAAGCATCAGATACTTAAAAAAAATACATGGAAGGGGAACAGTCTTACCAGCTCTTACATCCCATCTCAAGCACCTTCACACATGCACTTCAATTCACACAAGCTGAACACTACTACACTTGTCAATATACTCAGTATATAAAGTATAAGCATTTTCAGCAAACCAGTAGTTCATTATACGTTTCTTTGCCTCGTGCTGCTGCTTCTTTCTCTGGTTAGGTGACAGAGAAATTTTGTTTCAATGGGAAAAAATATCCATAAACAGGGCCTAGACTCCATTGATTTTTCTCTGACCTGTGTTGCTCTTCCCCCTGCACCACGCACAAGGCTGTTCTACTACAGATGGGCCTGAAGTGCAGCCCCAGGAAGGGAGAAGTAGCATTTCCATCCAGCCTTTAAAGCCTGGGTCTTTCTCGCTCTCTCTCTCTCAGCTCATTAACCAGGAAGCAGAAAATTCAGTTATGTTGTCAGAAAAGCAGAAGAAACCTGGAGTGATGGGCTCACCAGACATTAACCACAGTTTCCGTGACAGCACGTGTTCAACTTCACATCTCTGCTCACACTCTGCTCTTCTCACACAGTGAAGGACTTGCTTTCACACCCACAGGGGATGGTGTCACTTGCAGGCACTAGCCTCACTTCCTGTGAGTCTTTTGCACACCAGTTGGAGCTGTTCAATGTGCTAAAGCCAGAGAACTGTTATCTGACAACTCGTATAACCATTGATGCTTATCAACAAAGTCACAGACAAAAAATCTGCTAGATATTAACCCCTATAGCCCATCCCTGAAGCAGTAAAGATTGAAGTGTTTTGCCACTTGGGCATAGGCCTGAGAAAATGCGCTATCTGCTCTGGAAATGTCCACCTGTATTTAATTGTTTCATAGTCATAGCATGTTTTTCTACAGCTTTACACTCTTCTGAAGCCACATGAGCACTGTCCCTTTGTCCCACAGCTGCAGAGGATTTTAACTCCAGACTAAGAAACTGTTTTTAAATGGAAAGTCACATCTTTTGCTTTTAATGACATTGTTTTGTCCAATAATGGTTTATTTTTAAAAAATGGATGTGAGGTGTATTGAAAACTGTATTAAAATTATAAGCTAACTCTTAACATCTGTAAAGTGCTTTCGGGTCATGCTTGCAGGCTTGTAGGGAAGCATGCAATCTGGGCCTTGAGTAGTTAGTCTGCAGAGAGCCAGCCAACAGTCAGGTGGAGTGAGTTGTGCCTTACTGGTTTAGGGAGCAGCCTGCTTTGTCTTTCTCTGTTTTGGGTTCTTGTGTATTATCATTCAGAATTCTAAGAAATAATATAGTGTTACATTCCAATCTTCCAGGAAGAGTATTTGTTTTTAATCTAACTTTCTTGTATGTAAGCCACAAACATAACAGGGTGGGTAAAGCTGAGCTCCTAAATCCATGTTCAGGCACCGAAGTAAGTGGCCTGCTTTTCAAGAGTGCTGTACTTTCAATAGCTCCTGAGGAAATCATGCTGACAGAGAGCAACAAGGAGCCCAGCTGTGAGTTTTTGACTGGGTTTCTTGCTGCTGGAGGAAACGGGAGATTTACCGTTGGATTGTTCCCTTCTGGGGAAGAAGGGAATAGAAAGACACTATTTTGTTTGTTTTGCCCTCCTCAAACAAGAAAAGGATTTACAGACCTGGGTTCCTCTCTATTCTGGAGCGTCTTTGTTTTTGTGTGTTCAGTCTGCTTGAGGACACTAGGCTCTTCTTAAATGAAAGGAGCTAAGGACTGAGGGCTAGATCCGCAAAGGGACTTAGGCACCTCACTGCCACTTTAGGTGCCTAAGTCCAGCATTTATTTGCCACTGAGATCCTCAAACTCAGCTGCCACCTAAACCTGGAGGCCTCTAAATTGCTTCTAGATGCGTACATTTCTGCAGGTGGACATGTGCACAATCACCTGAGTCCTGATTTTGCTGAGCTGCTCAGCATCCTAACTCACACCAAAGCCCTGGAAGGATTCACAAACTAGGCATTCCTCCACCTATCTCACCTGCAGGGCTTCATCCAGTAGCTGTTTTCAGAGCACATCTAAACCACACAAAAGACAGAGGAAAAGGAGTTGATGTTGGTTGTGCCAATTGCCCCATAGTTAGAGCACTCACCTGTAAAATAAGAAACCTGAGTTCAAGTCCCTGCTCCGTGTCAGGCAGAATGGATGCTTTGAACTCAGGTTTCCTACATGCCGGGTGAGTGCTCTGGAGATAAGGGGGCAGTGGCAGCACCACTGCTGCCTCCTCTTCCTTTTGTGTGTGTGAGAAAGGACTGATGTGGCTGAGGTGACTAACTCCAGAAGAAAGTTCATGGCTGCGAATCCCAAGCAGAAGTAGTTTCCTTTGTGGGGCAGGGGTGGTCTTAGGCCTGGCCTCTCCCCACAGCATTTCCCACTGGCTAGTTCAGGCAGCTCCCTGCTCAGTGTGCTGGTTTTGGAGGATCCCATTCTTATGCACCAACTCTCCCCATGCTTTGTAAAGGAAGTCTGGACACCTAACTAAGGGATGTGGCTTCCACTGAGTGGTAGGTGCCTAAATGTTCTGAGGCCCCTGAGGCTTTTAGACTCAGATCCTCAAAGGTATTTAGGCACCTCACTCCCACTGAATTCATTGGATCTGGGCCTTAAAAGTACTGGATTCAGGAACTGGGTGGTCCAAATAATGGAAAGTTTGGCTGTGCTCTAGGGCTTTCCTCAGGGAACATTGTGGTTATGGGGAAGAAGTAGGAATCTTGAAAACCCATAAAGTTTAGGAGGCCAACCCAGACTCTTGCTGTGTTCCAGGGACTGCAGCTGGAACTCATGGAGCAGAGAAGGCTGAAGTAGTGCTTTTTTCCTATGAGCAATGAACCAAAAATTGACCCCGTGACACATGCAGTAATAATAAACCCGAACAAATAGTTTGAGACAAATGGCAGGAACATCTTGTCTGACTTAACTTTTGTGTATATATACACAACGGTAAAGCTTTAAAGTCATGCACTGACCTGAGCCGAAGTGTTTGAACTCTGAGCACATTAACACTATGGAAGAAGGCTGCCTAAGCTGTAGATAGGAGTGAGATTTCCAGGGACTGAATATTCATAGAATATCAGAGTTGGAAGGGACCTCAGGAGGTCATCTAGTCCAACCCCCTGCTCAAAGCCCCCTGCTCAAAGCAGGACCAATACCCAATTTTTTTTGTTTTGTTTTGCCCCAGATCCCTAAATGGCCCCCTCAAGGATTGAACTCACAACCCTGGGTTTAGCAGGCTAAACACTGAGCTATCCCTCCCTTCCTCCCTTCCATGGCCAAGGCACTATCTGCTATTGTGGCTGGTAAATCAGGGAGTCAGACCTGGTGACCAGAAACTGATTGAGGACAAGGCCAGGATTGGCCATGAAGGGATTGAAAAGTATGAGGAGAATCACGAAGGCAGAAGTAATTAAATCTCAAGGGAAATATTTATTGCATGGAAAAATCTGCAGCAGTACAAACCTGTCCTAAACGTAACGGGAATCCACTTTTTCATTGTGCAGTGCATCAAGCACAATACAAAAGCGTTGCAAAAATCATATTCACCTCTTACCCCGAGGTGAGTAACGTTGTCTTAGTTTTCCATTATCTGTCATAACTGTAAGTGCAAAGTGAGTAGATTTTACACCTGGGCTGCTAAATATTCCTTGCAAGTGTTGCAAGTCTGCTTTATGAAATAAGTGTAACAGATAGTGTGAAACAGCCACTTTCTCAAGATATGTGAGAATCTGCTTGGTTGCAAGGCATGTGACAATTTGACTATGTTGTAACTCAATAAAAAATGTGCAAAAAATTACATATTTTATTCCACTTCCCATAAGGCAGCTTATTTATCCTACCTCATGTATATGGCCTTGGGACTACAATACACCTTCTAGTCTCCCAAAGAGCCTTTCCTCTCACACATCATGAAAAATCAGTCACCTGACTTTCTCCATTTGCCCTCCCCTTTTCTGCAGACAAGGGGCTAGATTCTCACTGGGTAATGACTCTTTTGCACCACACAGGAGACACAAAATATCCTTAATTCATCCATAAATGCCCAGCAGACAATTCCGCTGGCATAGAAAAACTGCCATCTGGTGTATGCGTAGCCAGGCCTTGGGTCTCTGCCCCCACATCCTCTGCTCCACCATAGCAATCCTCCACTGGTGCAGGGTCTGTTAAGGACCTATGAGATCAGTGGAACTGAAAGCCATCTACAAGCAGCATTGAGTTCTGTGTGGGCTGGAACCACCACCTAATGCCTCCCCCACTTTGTCCTGCATCCAGGAATTTTTATCTGAGGGAGACATTCAATTCTCCCTGTGATAGGGTCAGCTAGAGCCAGAGCCAGGGAGTGGGGGCTGCAGGGAAGCCTACTCTTGCTATCAGCCTGTATTGCACAGTATTACCATAAATACACACCATGGTGAAAGATAAACAGCCCAGTGTGTGTGACTGTGAAACCATCTGAACTGGTCAGGCAGTGTGGTTGATGAAGTCGCAAGGGAGCTGCCCTGTGACATGTGTGGGCTTGTCCAAAGTGAGTAAGTCCCTCAGCTGATGAGCATACATATGGGGACACCTGCGTGATGGCAGGAGATGTGGGCACCACGGACAAGATGCTGTCCTGGCTAGTGAAACAACAAAAGGAGATGCAGCAGACCCAGCAGGTGGAGAGGCAAGCACTCCGGAATTGGCAGGCAGTTGCAAGAATTCATCAAGTGGCAATGAATGTTGCAAGAATTCATCAAAGAGCAGGCCCAGTTACAGCAACAGCTCCTGCAAAGGCTGGTGAGTGCTAGTGAGGGGACTGGGAATCAAATAGTGGACCTGGGACTATATAAAATGGCCCCAAGGGATGACTCTGATACCTTTTTATTAATGTTTGAGCAGTGCCGGATGGGACAAGGTTGCATGGGCACTTCAGCAGGTCCCTTATCTGGCCAGCAAGGCTCACGCAGGCTATATGGCCCTGAGCGAACACCTGTCGAAAGACTTACCAATTTATTTGAGCATAAGCTTTCATGAGCTACAGCTCACTTCATCAGCTGCATACTGTGGAAAATGTAGAAGATCTTTTTATACACACAAAGCACGAAAAAATACCTCCCCCCACCCCACTCTCCTGCCACAAGTACTCCTTTTCTTTTTGCGAATACAGACTAACACGGCTGTTACTCTGAAACCTGTCGAAAGACTATGATACACTGAAGGCCACTACTTTGGACAGAGTTGGCCTGTCAGCTGAGAAATACCACCAAAAGTTCAGGGCAGCCATGTGAGATGGCAGGCTATGCCCCAGGAGCTTTGAGCAGAAATTGTCAGACTGGGCCACACGATGGTTGCAGCCGGATAGATGGGACACTGAAGTCCTAATGAACTCCATTACTCTGGAGCAGATTATACAGAGCCTTCCTGAGACTACAAGGGTCTGGGTTCAGAAGCACCAGCCACAATCACTAGAGGCAGCAGTGAAATTAACAGAGGAGTATGTGGAGATGGACTTTCCATTAAAAGAGCTCCGTACCCCGATGACCGAGAGCAGGAGAAAGAAGGTTGAAGGACCCCGTGCAGCGAAGCCCAGAAAGGAGATGCAGGGGCAAAAGAGGTACCAGTAGTCTGCTACTAGTTCTGGGCAAAGGACACATAAAGAGAGACTGCCCTTACATGGACTTCAGGTTCGTGGAGTTCTGTGGACAGGCGTAAAAGGGGGCCTAGGGATAAGAATGATTCCAGTCAATGTAGGCCAAAGAACAACGAGGGCCGTTGTGGCTTCAGAAGCAGCGTTTTCCCTCGTATGGAATGCCCAGGTGGCAACAGGAGGGGGCAACGCTAACAGTCTATTGTGTACATGGGGAAAAGAGCACTTATCCTGTGGCTGTCATCCCCTTAGAAGTAGAAGGGAAGTTTTGATGGCAGTGAGTAGGGGTGGTAAAGTCATTACCTTACTCAGTAATGCTAGGGACTGACAGGACCGCATTTCCCTTAGGTAAAAAGGGTAGTCAGTGGGGGAATGGACCCCAACTGGTGGGTCCACATGAGAAGCCCACAAGTGTAGATCCTCCAGGGAGTCCTCCAAGTTCAGTGTGTGATGACCCTATGCATAAGGAAACAAGGTCAGAAAGAGGTGGCACACTGGAGGACTTGTGGGGAGGAGAAAAATCCAAGATGGGGGCAATGAAGCAGGGAATGACAGAACAGGGATACCTAGAAGACAAGGAGGGTGCAGGCTCCGCAGACGTCCAGAAGGAATAAGCCCTGGACCAGACACAGGGTAATAAACAAGCTGAAGAGAGAGATGGGGTCCTGACATGGAAGCTTTGCTGGGCGAACCTAACCCAACAGTCCCAGACCAAGGGCAAGATAAGTCAGGGGAAGAGAGAGGTCTTGAAATTGTGGCCCTAGAGGGACAGTGCACCTGGGTAGATATAAGCCCCGAGCCAAGTAAACTGGGAGGAAGACCAGTGGGATGTGATGGGTGTGATGACCTATGGGCCAAGGCCGAGCTGTGGGGGCAACCTCCACCCTCAAAGTGTACTTCTATGGGTGGAAGGCAGGAGACCCTCACCCATGGTCCAATGAGAGCCATCCCCAAAGAGCACAGGAACCCCCGGTGGAATCCCAACCTCATAATGAGGCATGAAGGTAAGATATGGGCAGCAAAGAAGGCCTCATTTGGAGGCAAGAAAGGGCCTCAATTGAAATAAGGGGGGAGGTGTGTGACAGGGAGCTATCAGCAGCATCCTGATCACTGATATTGCTGTAGTCTGAGGAAGACTGCAGGCCGAGCTGAGGGCACTTATACACCTTTTCAGTTGAGGAGTGAGCACTTGGGTGACAATCACTGAGCTAACAAGGTAATTGGGGAGAATATAAGGGGAGGAAACAGGAGGCATGAGGCAACTCAGAAGGAGGCTTGGAAGGGGGTTGCCGGAGCTGAGGAGTGGGGACTGCAGGGAAGCCTATCCTTGCTGTAAGACTGTATTACATGGTATTACTATGTAAGAGGCAAATAAATACACGCCTTGGTGAAAGATAAACAGCCTGATGTGTTTGTGACTGTGAAACCATCTGAACTGGCCAGGCGGTGAGGCTGAGCTGCCCAGTGACACACCCTCCCACCCCCATAGCCATATGTGCTGAGATATAGTCACACTAAGTCCCAGCCACCCTCTCTGCTCCCTTTTAATGCTGCATCAAATAATGCTTTGTTTGATCAAACATACTGTTGTTTAAACATCTAACAGCAAGGGAGTTCAGGTCTGACAATGCCCAGCTGCCCCTAATACAGTCAGTGATACACATCACTGCTGAGTATTTTAGCTTCTGTGGAATCTTCTTACAAGGCTTAATCCAAAGTCTATTTTAGGGAGGGTGGTCCTTTCATCTACTTCACTGGACTTTGGATAAAACCCATTATTATTTATAGCCAAATATCTCAAAGTGCAAGAAGATGTATCATTCTATAAAACACATTGTCTAGTATCCTGTAGGGTCTCAGCCAGCCAGCAGGGTTGCACTTTTTCTTGAAGATCCATCCATTTAAAATGGCAGCTATCATGGAGGATCTTCTCCTTCCTTTGGAAAGCAGCACAGTTCTTGCCATCTGCATTTCCTTTTAATGCCAACCTGGGGAGAAAAATTAGTTTAGAACTTGGTATTAAATAAAAACATAGGGTACAGAGTTGGGGGTGAGTGAACCAGTTGTTTTTTGTTTTTTATTCAGGTGGCTTGGCAGGTGCAGGCACTTTCTGTTCCATTTAAGTGGATGGTTGGTATGCGCACAAGGGATCTGGGAGCCCAGGGTACTTGGAGGAGGAATGCAGCAATTTCTATGCCCATATGGATCATCGTTAGAAAGAGGAGAAATAACTTCTGTGAAGCAGAAGTGTTGAGCCTCCGTAGTGAAAAGGTGGGGAGGGGCTGTTCAGCCACATCAATTCCAATGCCTGGTTTGCACAATAGGCATGAGGTTCAGCCCAGATGCTTCCTTCTTTCAAAAAAATGCCAAGTACACAATAGTGATATTGGAGATGAGCAGATGAAGTTGGTCCATGATTACAAATTCAAGTGCTCTCTTCTACTAATAGCAGGTGGCATCAGTACCATTCTAAAGTAATATCAACTTTGGCCGGATAGCCACCAAGCAGGGCTGGTATACATGTGGTGGCTCTGAACAACCATAATCCATTGGCTGTATGTTAACAGGGACTAAGCCTCAACCACGAGAATTGTATAGATCCACCAATGGAGTGGGCTGAAGAATTTAACAAAATTAATATTATTATTCAGCCATCTCTATCCTCCAACACACTTCTGCATTTCTCTCTCTGTTGCTTATTCTTTTCAAAAATTCATAGGTCTAAGGCCAGAAGGGACCACAGTAGTCATCTAGTCTGACCTCCTGTATAACACAGGCCATAGAACTTCCCCTAAATAATTCCTAGAGCGATCTGTTAGAAAAAAATCCAATCTTGATTTTATAATTGTCAGTGATGAAGAATTCACCACACCCCTTTGTAAGTTGTTCCAGTTGTTAATTACTCTAGCTGTTAAAAATTTATACCTTATTTCCAGTCCGAATTTGTTTAATTTCAACTTCTAGCCATTAGATTATATTATATCTTTCTCTGCTAGATTGAAAAGCCCATTATTAAATATTTGCTCCCCATGCATGTATTTACAGACTGTGGTCAAGTCACCCCTTAATATTCTCTTTGTTAAGCTAAATAGACTCAAGAAACTCAATCTATCAGTATATAGCATGTTTTCTAAGTCTTGAACCATTCTCATGGCTCTTCTCTGAACCCTCTCCAATTTATCAACATCCTTCTAGAATTGGAAACAGTATTCCAGCAGTGCCAAATACAGAGGTAAAATAACCTCTCTACTCCGACTTGAGAGTCCCTTATTTATACAACCAAGTTGCCCCTGTTTATGCATTCCATTAGCCCTTTGGGCCACACCATCACACTGGGAGATCATGTTCATCTGATTATTCATCATTACCCCCAAATCTCTTTCAGAGTCACTGCATCCCAGGATAAAGTCCCCCCATCATGGCCTACATGGAATGCCCACCTTGCCCAAAGCCATCTGATTTCTAAGGACTTATAAAAGATCATTAACTCGACTTTAATACCAATTAAAGAGCCATGGAATGCAATGATCAGAGACTGGGGAACAGGTTTTAGTAGTCATTGTTGCTTTTCAAAGATCCTAGCTTTACTTAGTACAACCAGTCTTTGGGAGATTGGCCATGCTGTGGATTTTGGAATCTAAGCTGGATCTAAATGCAATACTATTATTGCAATACTAGATCTGTGATTTGGGATATAGCCAGCACAGGGCTATGGATCCAGAGGTGTATCTGTATTTAAAATAAAAAGTAACTTCACACTTAAAAAATATCCTCCAGAAATCTCCACCTGTATCCTTTTCATTGGGAGTCATCAAGCCAAATCCGTCTTTTCTCCTTCTCCGTTTAACCCAATCCAGAAATATTTAGCCTTTTCTTATCTGGTGTCTGTACATTCCTGTGGACTAACCAGAAATACATTACTCACTGATGGAGCATTTCAGTTCTGCTTCATTCTTTATCATATCATTTGCTCAGTTTTAACTCAGACTTTTTTGCTTTTTTTGCCTCTGTCTTCACAAACAAGGTCAGCTCCCAGACTGCTGCGCTGGGCAACACAGCATGGGGAGTAGGTGGCCAGCCCTCTGTGGAGAAAGAAGTGGTTCGGGACTATTTAGAAAAGCTGGACGTGCACAAGTCCATGGGGACAGATGCGTTGCATCCGAGAGTGCTAAAGGAGTTGGCAGATGTGATTGCAGAACCATTGGCCATTATCTTTGAAAACTCATGGCGATCGGGGGAAGTCCCGGACGACTGGAAAAAGACTGATGTAGTGCCAATCTTTAAAAAAGGGAAGAAGAAGGATCCTGGGAACTACAGGCCAGTCAGCCTCACCTCAGTCCCCGGAAAAATCATGGAGCAGGTCCTCAAGGAATCAATCCTGAAGCACTTACACGAGAGGAAGTGATCAGGAACAGTCAGCATGGATTCACCAAGGAAAGGTCATGCCTGACTAATCTAATCAACTTCTATGATGAGATTACTGGTTCTGTGGATGAAGGGAAAGCAGTGGATGTATTGTTTCTTGACTTTAGCAAAGCTTTTGACACTGTCTCCCACAGTATTCTTGTCAGCAAGTTAAAGAAGTATGGGCTGGATGAATGCACTATAAGGTGGGTAGAAAGTTGGCTAGATTGTCGGGCTCAACGGGTAGTGATCAATGGCTCCATGTCTAGTTGGCAGCCGGTATCAAGTGGAGTGCCCCAAGGGTCGGTCCTGGGGCCGGTTTTCTTCAATATCTTCATAAATGATCTGGAGGATGGTGTGGATTGCACTCTCAGCAAATTTGCGGATGATACTAAACTAGGAGGAGTGGTAGATACACTGGAGGGCAGGGATAGGAAACAGAGGGACCTAGACAAATTGGAGGATTGGGCCAAAAGAAATCTGATGAGGTTCAACAAGGACAAGTGCAGAGTCCTGCACTTAGGATGGAAGAATCCAATGCACCACTACAGACTAGGGACCAAATGGCTAGGCAGCGGTTCTGCAGAAAAGGACCTAGGGGTGACAGTAGACGAGAAGCTGGATATGAGTCAACAGTGTGCCCTTGTTGCCAAGAAGGCCAATGGCATTTTGGGATGTATAAATAGGGGCATAGCTAGCAGATCGAGGGATGTGATCGTTCCCCTCTATTCGACATTGGTGAGGCCTCATCTGGAGTACTGTGTCCAGTTTTGGGCCCCACACTACAAGAAGGATGTGGATAAATTGGAGAGAGTGCAGTGAAGGGCAACAAAAATGATTAGAGGTCTGGAACACATGACTTATGAGGAGAGGCTGAGGGAACTGGGATTGTTTAGTCTATGGAAGAGAAGAATGAGGGGGGATTTGATAGCTGCTTTCAACTACCTGAGAGGTGGTTCCAAAGAGGATGGTTCTAGACTATTCTCAGTGGTAGAAGACGACAGGACAAGAAGTAATGGTCTCAAGTTGCAGTGGGGGAGGTTTAGGTTGGATATTAGGAAAAACTTTTTCACTAGGAGGGTGGTGAAACACTGGAATGCGTTACCTAGGAAGGTGGTAGAATCTCCTTCCTTAGAAGTTTTTAAGGTCAGGCTTGACAAAGCCCTGGCTGGGATGATTTAATTGGGGATTGGTCCTGCTTTGAGCAGGGGGTTGGACTAGATGACCTCCTGAGGTCCCTTCCAACCCTGATATTCTATGATTCTATGATTCAGACCATTAATATGCATGAAGTCAAGAACATTGTCTCAGTCCTAGCAATAACTAATTTGGTTAAAACAACATTAGAAACACATGGCAATCCTTATAACATCTTTCATACTGTCCCCAGGGAAACCTGACTCATACAAAAGGGCATTTCCAAAAGTCCAAGGTTTAGATAAAAAACCTGTTCTCCAGGGCTTTGGGTTCTCAGGTCTTCACAGAATTCTGAGGCAGCTTTTAGACTGCTATATCAGACCACTTACACCTTCTGAAAGGAATCTGCCTTCTATAGTCTCAAGGGGACAAATGATTGATGCTCTGTTGCAACAAACTCCCTTCCAGCAGCAGAAGCAAGTCTCTTCATCCAGAATGACTGAGGTGGATAAAAGGCTCCTGACTCCTCCACCAATCTTTCTGCACCTATCAGAGCTGAGTGTGCTTTCCAGAGATTCCATTTGCACCAGATCACAGCCAGAGGGACGAAAGGCCAGGCTGAGTTGGCATCCTCCCAAGTGGGGCTCCTGTTGCCAGGAGCTAAGGGCCCATTTACATCCTGTTTCTCAGAGTGAACCTGCTTGCTCAGAGGTTCATATCAAATCTGGAACATATGTGTGTTTTTGTTTGTGGTTAAGGAGGTGAGCCCTCTCCAAAACCCTTCATAGGATTAGGAGAGGATTTGTGGCAGCCCCAGTGGATCTCAGCCCACTTTCTCTTTCCCTCTTCTCTTCCGCCTTTAAAAAGACAAGCCCAAACCCAAGAAAGTTAAATGCAAAACATCCTATCTTAATGTAAAATTGAGGCTGAGAATTTAAACTCAGTCAGGAAATTCAGAGTTAAATTATCTAATAATAAATCACTCAGAGCACACACACATATACTACAGTTCTGATGACCAATT
Source organism: Natator depressus (assembly GCF_965152275.1). Taxonomy (NCBI): domain Eukaryota; kingdom Metazoa; phylum Chordata; order Testudines; family Cheloniidae; genus Natator; species Natator depressus. Next base: position 210,942,515 of record NC_134234.1, on the reverse strand, counting down.
AGGTTATCTTCATATGTGCTTATAGGATATGGGAATGAGTTAATGCTCCCAGGAGAACATTACTATTTGAATTTCCTCATTTATGAATTTAAATTCTGAACTTTAATGTTGCATTGATGCCATTTTTTGCATTTAGTTGCCTGTTTACAAGGTTCAAAGAGCTACATAATTGAATGAATGAAGCTTAATGCTGCCCTCTAGATAGTGGCATTCATGTTGCTGAGGTAAGGTGATTACAGTACCCAGCAGAATCAGTGCAGTCACCACCAGAGCAACTTAGAACCAGCATGAATGCTGAAAGCCAGGGCCTGCAAATGAGAAAAAAGAATTGCTTTGGGGGGAAATGCAAAGATGGATATACAGGGCTAGGTTCACCTGTATACTTTGCTCTGCTCCCATTTCACCTTCTGGTTTTGTATGATACATGGTAAGTTTATTTTGATTTTAGTAATACAGGAGAAAGATTGTGAACGTTTATGTTAAGGTCCATGTCATAGGGGACTCAGAGAGCTGGGCGATCTAGAGATTAATGCACCCAACTTCCAGCCTCTTGTCCCTCTGTCAGGGTGGTAGCAATAACTGTTCCTGATCTTAAGCTCAGAGGTTTGGCTTTCCACCTGCATCTGGGCCTCAGCCCTTAAGGGGTTGTAATAAGGGGACCTGGGCTCTCACTCTTCACCAGGTGCCAGCCCAGGGCCCTGTGGGAAACAACACCAGCAGGGTCCTCACTGCTGTAAGTCCACAATCGCTTCCCTGAGTACTTCCTACCAAGAGGTCCCTTAAGCTTCAGGTGTGGGCCCTATAGTCCAAATAGTCAATCTCTCAACAACAATGTAGCGAGGGGGTGTGGCCTCCCTCTGAGATTGACAAGGAGGACCCCCTGCCCACCCCCTGGTGGGTGGAGCCAGAACACCAGCTCCCACCCTGCCAGAAGCAGAGGGGCAGGACAGGAAGTATAAAAGGTGGACCCTGCAGCTCAGTTGGGCTGGAGCTGCCAAAGGAGACAAATGTCTCCTGTCCACTGCTGGGGCTTGAGCCTGAAGAGGATTCCTGCTTCGCTGAGGACTTACCAGAGCTACCTGGGCTGCTGGCCGACCAGGGCACCGAGGAGCTGCTGGGACAGCCGCGAGCAGTGTACGCTAGGGAGACAGAGGATGACCCCAGGCCACAGATACACTGTGAGGGGACTGTAGGATGTAGCCCAGGGACACCAGACAGTAGTTTGGTTGTGTTGTTGCCTGAACCCCAGTTAGTGTGTTTTGGGTGGATCCCTGCTGATTCAGTGGTGAAACACTCTGCCACTGTTAGGGCCTTGGGCTGGGACCCAGTGGAGTAGGGTGGGCCTGGTTCCCCCCCTATCCCCTGCTGCCAACCCCACCCCTGAGGTGGCAGCCTCCCCACCTTAGGCCAAGAGGCCTGCATTTGTCTGCCATCTGCCACAGCTAAGATGTCAAACTGTCTATTTGCTGCTCTGCCCTGCCTGAGAGTCTGAGCTTCTAGGCTGCTGGGGCTCTGCCCTGCCTGAGGATCTGTGTCCATAGACTCTTTATTTCTCTGCCCTACCTGCAGCCTGGGCCCTGGACTAGCTGGTGCCTTGCTTTGCCTAGAGCATCAGGACCATAGAGACTGCTAATCTCTAAATAATCCTTGCCTTATTAAGGACTTAAGAGCGAGGGGGCATGGCCTCCCTCTGAGATTGACAGGGAGGGACAGCCAGGCACTTCTACCAACAACAACAAACAAGTCCAAAGGATCAGGGCCCTGCAGGACCTGCTGGTTCTCAAAGCGGGTGCAGGTTGGAGAAGGCATTGCCTGTGGGTCTGAACCATTCTGTGTCCCCTCTCAGGTTCAACCTTTCATCCAGGTTCCTGGAGAAGAATTCCTGTCTCCTGCAGCCTGTCCACCACCCTTTGCCTGGCTTCTGAGCAACTTTTAACCCGTTCCTCCAGCCACAGCATGCTCGGCAGGTCTGGAGGGTGAGGCTACCTGGGCTCAATATAGTCTTTTAACTCCTTTGGGCCCAGTGTGGGGTTTGTATACCCCATCACACACCCTGCCCCTCAGCCCCTGAGTTGTGGTGTCACTGGGCTGATCTTGAGCTCCCCTCTCATGAAAAGAAATCAGCATTTTTATTTTCCCGGCCTGCATGGTGGGATACCTGAAAGGTGTATGACTCCAATGAGAGGTATGTGTGGGTTGTGGTCTTTCATAGAGTTCAGCCATCAGAGTAGTTCATGCTCTGTTACGAGGTGGAAAGGTTACCCTCACAAGTAATATTGCAGGGCATTAACATCCCATTTTACTGACAAGGCCTCTTTTTTGATGACTGAGTATGCTACCTGCTGGGGGGAACAACCTTCTCCTGAGAAAGAGGACGGGATACTCTTCTCTGAATTCTTGAGACAGCACTGTCCCGAGCCCAACATCTGATGTGTTGGTTTGTACAATAAATGATTTCATGAAGTCCAGGTGGAACAGTACTAGCTCCTGGCTCAAACAGTTTTTTAATGCTTTTAATGCCTCATCACAGCTTTTTGTCCAACAGATTTTTGGGGCACCAAATCCTTTACCAGGTCCATCAAAGGAATGGCAATGGTGGTGAAGATGGGGATGAATTGTTAATCGTGCGACCGACACCAGTCCCAAGAATCAGCAAACTTGCTTCTTGGTGGAGGGGATGGGGCAATCTGCTAGGGCTTGGACTTTGTCCACCAGGGATCATAAATGTCCCCCTCCTACTGTATACCCCAGGTAAGTGACTTTCTGGGTGGCCAGGCAGCACTTGGTTGGCTTGACCATCAAACCTGCCTCCTTAAGAGCTTGTAGTATTGCAGTAATGTGGTTTGTACGGTGAGCCCACCCTTCACAGTATAGAACAATATCATCAATGTAGTTGCAAGCACCTTATCCATCAATCACTGAAAGAGGCAGTGGCCCCGTGGAGCCTGAAGGGCAGGGTCTTAAATGGATATAACCTGGATGGGGCAGAGAAGATGGTCTTCTCTTTAGACTCTGATGTCAAGGGCATCTGCCAATAGCCTTTCATTAAGTCAAAAGTAGACATATACCTGGCCGCCACTCAATCTTTCTAGTAGTTCGTTGGCCCTTGGCATGGGGTTTGCATGAAATTTTGAAATTGCATTCAATCTTGGGGAAATTGATGCAGAACTGTATTGACACATTCTTTTTGGGCTTGAGCATAATGGGGCTTCTCCACTCTCTGTGAGACTCTTCCATGACCCCTAGGTCTAACATGGCACAGAGCTCCTGGCATACTGTCTCCCACAGCTTTGGAAGGTGGAAGGTGCAAACACTCATGCACCTTTCATCTGGGTTCAGTGTCGATATGGTGGGACACCAGATGTGTTTGCCTGGGCAATGTTGAGAATACCTCTGGGAATGAGGCAACCAGCTGACAAACTTGTTGTTCTTGGTCAGGCTGTAGATGTCTCCCAAATGGCACAGGGATTGGATTTGAGGGCATAGGAACCCGCAGGTTCAGTTTGGGGTCAGGGAATGGGGTGATGAGCAGACCCTTCTGTCCCTTCCATACCTTCAAGAGGTTGACATGATACAGCTGGTTCTGCTTCTTCCTCCCAGGTTGTTGGATCTCATAGTCAATCTTTCCCACTCATTTCACCACCTAGAAGGGGCCCTGTCATTGGGGCAATACCTTTGATTCCAACATTGGCACCAGGAGCAACACTAGGTCTCCCAGCTAGAACTCACATACATGGGTCCTCTTGTTATAGGTCTACTCTTAGTGGTGCTGCACCCTTTGTAGCTTTTTCCTTGCAAACTCACCCAGAGTCTTCAACTTCTGGCAGAACTCAATAACATACCGCATCACAGTCTGGTTGTCCTGAAGTCCTGCTTTTCCCATGTATCATGGAGGAGGCCCAGAAATCCCTATGGCTGCCTCCCATACAATAATTCTAATGGGGAGAAGCCTGTGGATGCTTGAGGCACCTCATGGATGGCGAACAGGAGAGGTGGGAGCAGGGGGTCCTAGTATCAGGGATCAGTGGTGACAAACGTAATGTTCTTCAACGTCTTGTTGAATCGTTCCACCAATCTGTCGGTTTGAGGGTGGCATACTAATGTTTTAAATGACTTGACCCTTAGCAAGTCCCACAGCTCCTTCATTAATTTGGTGGTGAAATTGGTTTCCCTGATCCAGCAGCATCTCCTTAGGGATCCCCACCTGAGAAAACACCTTCAGGAACTCACCGGTGACAACCACTGTAGCTAAGTGGAGAGGGATGGCTTTGGGGCATTGGGTGGCACAATCCAGGATCACCAGGATGTATTTGTACCCAACTACAGACTTTTCTAACCACTGGGTCCACAACTATCCTTTCAAAGAGCACCCCTATGATGGACAGTGGTACCAAGACAGCTTTTGGGAACTTTTTCTGACCTGTCCACTGGCACTCGGGGCATGATGCACAAAAGTCCCACACCTGTGAGTGGACGCACAGCCAGTAGAACCACATAGTCACTCTGTCAAGTGTCTTCTCTCCCCAAGTGGCCCCTGCACAATATTGCATGGGGCAGTTGGAGCAACCCCCTTCAGAACTTCATGGGGACTAGCAGCTGCATCCTCACTTCCCCCATCTTGGAGACTTCATGACCTGATTTTCCCTTTCTTCAAACAGCTCAGAATGGGACCACTGTTTCAAGAGCCCAGCGTCTAGAACTGTGTCATCCTCATGATTTGTTCACAAACCTGACCCAAGGTTGGGTCATAGACTTAAGAGAACAAAGCAATCTCACCAGACATCAAGCTGAGTGGTGGTGATGGGCCCTTACTACTCCAGTTTGGCTCCAGTGCATGATCATTTACCTGCAATGATTGTCCTGCCTCTGGGTCCTCGACTTCCTCTGTGGGACTCCCCTCATGGTGCCCTTCCTTGGCCACCATGGTCATCTCCCATTTTCTTGGGTCTTTAGGTCTTGATCCTATGTCTGCTGGGGGTGTGCAGCCCCACTTCTGGACAGCCTCTTCAAAAAACCTCCAGTCAAGCCCCAGGATGACTGGATAGGCCAGGTCTTTGGCCATCTGGCATGCACTCCCATCTTGTTATGATTTTGCTCAGTGGTCAATCTCACTTCTCTTGTTGGGCAGGGCTGTATGTCTCCCGAGCCCACCAGATCTTCACTGACCAGGGTCTGGCTGCAGCCAGAATCTGAGTCCTTGGATGGTTAGTCATCCACATGTACAGAGCCTAACATTTTCCTTGGGCCGCTCTTCTGAGCCTGGCTGTCTGCATCCGGGCCTGCCCATAATTATAATCCATGAACAGGCAGTCTCCCTGGAAATGGCATTGTTGCCCACATGCAAAGCAAGCCCCCACGGGCTACCTGGACCCAGTATGGTCTTTTATACCCTTTGGGCTCAGTTTGGGGTTTGTATAACCCATCACAATCCCTCAATAGGTAGTTCAGTGCTTGAGTCCCTGGGTTAACTTCTGAGAAAATGGGCCATATAGTTGGATAAAACAGCCAGCTGGAGGTTTCCCCCATTGTTGAGGGAATCCCCATGTAGCATATCATGGGCAAGCAGGATGTGGCAGGGGGCCTGGCTGGAGGGCAGTGCGCTCTGACAATCCCCAGCTGCTAGACACCCATTTGGAGGCCATTACAGCAGGGATGTAGTTTAGAGCAGCGCTTAAACTGTTCTAAACTACACTGGGTGCTGAACTGGTCCCTTGTTAACCTCTGATGCCCGCAACTGGCTCCCTTGCAGCTCTCTTGTCTCTTCTGCACATGGAAGATACTGAGTACAGTAAAGTTCGAGCCCTTTGTGTGATTGACTGAATTGCCCAGAATTTAACAGCTAAATACATTTGCCTACTCAGTCACTGAATTACCAGTATGTACAGCAATGAACTATAAAGTCATTTATAACACACATGGTGTAAGAGATGCTCTAAAAAAATAAATTCCAGTCTAATGAATTCTATTCATTTACTTCTTGTTGTTCTCATTACAATTTGTTTCTTATTTAAAAGCACCCCCTGCTTTTGTAGATACAAGTTAATTTCAGAACACAACATATTTTAGAAAAAACTGAGAATGCAAATTTAAGACTACTTCAGAAATTGCTGTCTGAAGAGCAGGGCCTTGTCTACACAGACACACAGCGGGTGTCAAGCTGGAGTATAAATTGACCTCACACTAGCCTGCCACACAGTAAATGTCCATTCAGATCCTGCTGCCATGCACTAAAAATTCCCTAGTGTGCTTTGATTGACTGTGCTTGAAATGGGAGTAGCTTAACATGCACTAGGTGCTGTTAAGTGCTGAAGGCTGGAATGTTGTTGCTGTGGTAACACTGTCCAGGGGCTGCTTTGAGCTGTTATATCTGCTTAGTGTTTCTATTCCGGAATGCCAAGATTATTAACACAAGCATAGAAGGCTGCTTGCTAATTCAGCAGGCCTCGATATTATTAATCAAAAAGGAACACCAGCATAGGCTGGTGAAAAAGGCACTCGGACAGGTTTATTGCCCTTAAGGCACAGTCCTAGTGTCCCATAGGCTACACTAACACATGAGTGCCAAGTGGCAAAAATGGCTCAGTCAGCAGCAGGAAATTCTGCTGTCCCCTAGGCCATGCGAAGGGTTAAGGCAAGGTACCCTGACATTTATAGACTGAGACAAACAATTTACATACCACCTCATGTGATTTATGATCTCTTCTTGTTACCTCCCTTTGTATCATGCTCCAGGTGTCTTAGGCAAAACATCCTCTTATCTGGTGTTGTCATAAATATAAAGGGAAAGGTAAACATCTTTAAAATCCCTCCTGGCCAGAGGAAAAATCTTTTCACCTGTAAGGGGTTAAGAAGCTGGGATAGCCTCGCTGGCACCTGACCAAAATGACCAATGAGGAGACAAAAGCTGGAGGGAGGGAGAGACAAAGAGTCTGTCTGTGTGATGCTTTTGCCGGGGACAGAACAGGAATGGAGTCTTAGAACTTAGTAAGTAACAACGTTCCTTCCCCACTCTGAACTCTAGGGTACAGATGTGGGGACCTGCATGAAACCCCCCCAAGCTTACTTTTACCAGCTTAGGTTAAAACTTCCCCAAGGTACAAACTATTTTACTTTTTGCCCTTGGACTTCCACTGCCACCACCAAATGTTTATCTGGGTTACTGGGAAAGCGTTGTTTGGAAACTTCTTTCCCCCCAAAATCCTCACCAAAACCTTGTACCCCACTTCCTGGGGAAGGTTTGGTAAAAAACCTCACCAATTTGCATAGGTGACCACAGACCCAAACCCTTGGATCTTAAGAACAATGAAAAAGCATTCAGCTTTCTTACAAGAAGACTTTTAATAGAAGTAAAAAAGAATCACTTCTGTAAAATCAGGATGGTAAAAACCGTACAGGGTAATTACATTAAAAACATAGAGAATCCCTCTAGGCAAAACCTTAAGTTACCAAAAAAGAGACACAGACAGGAATATTCATTCTATTCAGCACAACTTATTTTCTCAGCCATTTAAAGAAATGATAATCTAACACATATCTAGCTAGATTACTTACTCTAAGACTCCATTCCTATTCTGTCCCCGGCAAAAGCATCACACAGACAGACTTTTTGTCTCTCCCTCCCTCCAGCTTTTGAAAGTATCTTGTCTCCTCATTGGTCATTTTGGTCAGGGGCCAGCGAGGCTATCCCAGCTTCTTAACCCCTTACAGGTGGAAGGATTTTTCCTCTGGCCAGGAGGGATTTTAAAGGTGTTTACCCTTCCCTTTATATTTATGACAGGTGTTAAGTCAGGATGTCCCTGGGCTAAGCTTTTGGCGTGAGTTCTCACACATACCCACTGTCTGTTGCTTCTTAGGAGTGCCTATGTTTTAGCAATGCTAGCAATACTTTTGTCAAGGTCATGTATTGGACAGTGAATTTGTAAACATCTGTTTTAATACATGGCCTAACTTTGCTTCACAGCCTCTGATTCAGGCCTCAGGTCTTGCACCAGGCCCAGTGCTCCAGGCTCTCTGTCTTGCGCTCTCTCTCTCTCTCTCTCTCACATTAGGGAACTCTTCGTGTGTGGCAGGGGGGTCCACAGGGATAGTTGGTGCATGGCACGCTGATGTGAGATAGATTTACACTCCAGCTTGCTGCTTAGTAAGTGTTCGTCTAGACAAGCCCAAGTTGTCATAAAGCTCAGCAATTAATAGAAATGTCACCATTTAGAATGCTGAAATCACTTGTCTTCAGTGAAAAGATGCATAGTGTACAGACACAAAAAGATTATATTTACTATTTGCTAAAACGAGAAAATAAATTAAAAACGAAATCACAATGAAGCACCACAATACCAGAGGAGAAAGTCTTTGATCTGTTGCTCTTGTTAGATTTCTGACGTGCTTGGACATTGACATATATGGCCTCTCTGCTATACGGAGAAAGGAAATGATGACAATTGCACACATATGGATTATTAAATAGAAAAATTAGCAAACTAGTACAAGAAATGCTTTCTCTGAAAAGAACACAGATTCTTCATGCACTGGAGCTGTTCTTTGATAGACAGAAACAATGCCACCTGGAGAAATCGGGGATTGAATTCTACATTGCTCCAGCATCTGAGACTTCCTATGAAACCCCAGACCAGGAAAGTCCATTTTCAGAAACACAGGGCTAGTCCATGAGACAATGAGCAATAGATCTGAGGCCTGATATCTCACCCACCCAGCTCTTAAATGGCATGTTTAAAGCTTTTGTTTCTAACTCAGATAGGCAGGGAGATACCAGATCTTATAATCAGGGCCCTATGTTTTGTGCAATTTCATCACTGAGGAATTTATTATGGAATTCATCCCTCACAACACAATTGAGCCACAACAGATAATCAACTCACCCTTCCTTTCTCCCTGCCTGCCAGAGCCTAGCCATGGCAGCAGAGAGTGGCAGAGAAATCTTTCCTCCTTCCCTGAACTAAACTCCCCAATTCAGGCACGACCTCCACATGCTTTGTGAATAGTGGGGAAGGATCCCAGAGGTTTTCTTTGCCCTGCTGGTCCAATCATCAAACATCCCTGCCCCATAGAGATGGGGGTTGTATGATTCCAGTTCCACTGATCATTAAAGAGGCCTTGTTCCCTGGAGGAGCTGTGGTTGAGGGGACAGCTGGGGAACAGGAAACAGGTTGAGTTGGGCTGGAAGCAACTCAGTCACATTTACAGAGCAGTGCATAGGGCTTAATGAAGGTTCACTTGTTCAAATTAACCTGCATTCAGCTTCACTCATTGGTAATGAAACAGGGGGAACATTCACCAGAAGTCACACTCACACCATGCGCCTTTTCAGAGACTTTGTGTTTGTTCTTGTTTTTAAACTTGAAAAAAATCAATCCAGACTGAAAGTGCATGTTTGCTCTCTGTCCATGGGAAAACATGACACATTTCTTCATATAAGGATGGGATTGTAAAAATTCAAAAAGCTCAGAGGAAGAAGAGAAAAATATAGATCTGATTTTACACAGACATATGGTTAATATAAGGTGTAAACACAAAGCTGCATGTGGTTGAAATCCCAGTCCTGCATTTCTAAAGTTGTGTCAAGTTACTAATGTTTTATGGCAGTGGTTCTCAACCAGGGGTCCACAGAGGTCTTCCAAGGGATACAGCAACTCATTTAGATATTTGCCTAGTTTTACAACAGGCTACGTAAAAAGCACTAGCGAACTCAGTACAAACTAAAATTTCATACACATAATAACTTGTTATATACCGTACCCTGAAATAGAAGTACAATATTTATATTCCAACTGATTTTATAATTATATGGTAAAATGAGAAAGTAAGCAATTTTTCAGTTATAGCATGCTATGACACTTTTGTATTGCATACCTGAATTTGTAAGCAAGTAGGTTTTAAGTGAGGTGTAACTTGGGGGTACCCAAGACAAATCAGGCTCCCGAAAGGGCTACAGTTGTCTGGAAAGGTTGAAAGCCACTGTTTTATGAGAATCTGTGCAAAGGTAATCAGCAGAAGTGCAAGAGCAGGCATATTAAAATTCTGCACAGAGTTCAGCGAATGGGCTGTGGTGATTGTGTGTCTTCCAAAAACTAGTGGAAATTTAATAATTTGTGAAGGTGATAAAGTCACCATAAACCTTTGAATGGAGGTGGATCAGTGTCCTATTCCAATAGTGATTTGATAAATTGATAGGATGGGTGATATATGCAAAAGCTGACCAACCTGTCCTAGCACCAGCAAGTGGCATCAGAGCCAGAGTCTTAAAAAACCTTGCCGCAAACACACACAATGGCCTGTTGAGGTATGAAAGGTCACCCTGCGGTGGTGGGCACTAGTGTGTCTGAAACGATCCTCACAATGCAGAGAACCCCAATGGAGAGTGTGGTCACTATTACAAACTACTTTGAGATAATGGTAGGGTCTAAACAGAAATAGGCTTTCCCAACTCTGTACACTGTTGAATTAGCCCACTTGCCTACATCTGCCTGTCATATAATGCCACTGAGTGCTACAAGTGCAAATCTTGTTACCCTTTGGTCTTGATGGCCATAGTGGATCACTGATACTGTATTTTATGTTACTACAGACTGGCCAAGCAGAGTCCAGAGTGCAAGAATTTTCAATAACTCCATGGTGTGCTTGAGGGGACATACTAATAAATAATAATAATGAATAAAGCTTACAATCAAATTAAAGACAAGCTGCAGCAAGTGAGTGTGATGAAAATTAGAAGGGAACAGTGGATGGAATATGAGAGCAACAGTATCGGCAAGGCTCCGGGTATAACTTGATCGTTCTGAATCATTTAGAAAGGGGATGTTCAGACCCTACTTCTGTGTGTAACTAAATGAACATATCACAGTTCCCGCTCCCAGTAATCGCTTTTGGCCCATTTTGGTGCAGACTGGAAAAAAAACCCACAAGGGGATTGTTCAGTTCCAGTGGCCTGAAATTCCTGCTCTGAATCATAGAATATCAGGGTTGGAAGGGACCTCAGGAGGTCATCTAGTCCAACCCCCTGCTCAAAGCAGGACCAATCTCCAATTTTTGCCCCAGTTCCCTAAATGGCCCCCTCAAGGATTGAACTCACAACCCTGGGTTTAGCAGGCCAATGCTCAAACCACTGAGCTATCCCTCCCCCCGAAGGGTGTTAAGAGCTTCAATGGCAGGCAGTTGCAGGTAAGTCAATCAGATAAGGGATGCTGTATGTCATTATTATGCCAACTACATGGCTGATGCCATGGAATGAACTCTATTTCTGCATACAAGATTGCTTATCCCATAGTTGCTGCAGCAGCAAATGATTTAGAAATATTACATATAAATCTTAACTGACAGGCACACTAGTTCTGAGTAATGTGTTTAATGAACACTGAGAGAAGGAGGAGGAGGGAACAACACAAACATGACTGCAAGGAGCCAAATTTTCATTTGACATGAACCCTTATGGAAACCTGTTATGGACTGTAAAAGAAAATGAGACTCTTCCCTTAGGATTTTTAACCACTCTTTAGCAATTAGTGGAGAATTCTGTCCTTATTACAGAATTGCATAGGACTGATTTAAAAATAGAAAAAGGAGATCATTCTTCATTTGTTGGTTTTTTAGAGTAATTTCTATAGAATCTTATTTAATTTCAATAGATTTGTATTGGTTTCATCCCTATTAAATTCTATAAGAGTTTTCTATATGGAAATAAACTAAATTAAAGTATAGAACCTGTAAAAGAACACCTTCTTAGAAATGTCAAAATTGTGTCTACAAGGGTCCTTGTTTTCTGGGGCATCAGGTTAAAATATGGTTGGTGCTTTGGACAAAACATATAGACAAAAACATTGTACCCAAAGTCCCCTGCAACAAGGGGGAGTGAGTAGAAAGAAGTCTCAGTTAGCCAGGTGCTTTGTTTATTCTTTATTATGGGTCTGTGCTGTAGTGGATGGAGGTGATAGACTGTATATCCAATTCTGCTGGTTGTTCTTTGACTAATTTCTGTGGGTGGGTGTGATGGGTTTCCCAGCATGCAACCAGGACTGTGGGACCACGGAGCTCTCAGTCCCACAACCTGGTGTATTCCTCTCACTCTCTGATGCTGTTGGCAAGCTACAGTCCTCTGGCAGGTGCTGCACTTACATAGACATTCACAGACAGGGACACATCCAACTGAGTTACATGAATGATTTCCCCAGACTCTCATGTACCAACAATAGAGAGGCCAATTCTGCCCCAGCCTTGCACTGCAGAACTGTACCATCTTACACTGGTCAGAAATCTGACCAGTATAAGTTCATTACCCAGTCCTCCACCCCTTGATGTGGAGAGGACACACACTAGCCTTTTTAAACTGAACTGAGATTTCCCAAGCATTTCAACCAAAACACACTGTTTTAGGTAAAATATAAAACAGATTTATTAACTACAGAAAGATAGATTTTAAGTGATTATAAGTAGTAAGTGTAGAGATCAAAGTGGGTTACCTAAGAAAAGTAAATTTGCAATCTGAGTTCTATAAACTAAACAGGATTTGAATCAAACAGTGTCTCACCCTGATAGATGGTACAAACAGGTCACAGATCTTCAATACACAGGCTGGAACAGCCTTCCAGCCCGAGACCACTCCCCTCCAGTTCAAAGTCTTTGTCCTTCAGATGTTCCTCCAGGTATTGCTGTGGGGGAGGGAGGGTGAGAGGCCAAGTGATGATGTCACTTCCCCTCTTCTATAGTTTCTTCCAGCTTGCTGGAAAGATCTTTTGCTTGCGACATGCATGTCCACCTCCATTAGTCAAGCAGTCTCCATTGTCTCCATGCTATCTCTGAGAAGTCTTCTGGGATGACTACTGGGAAAGTGGATTCCCTGTAATGGGCCATCAGCTCATCTGGCTACTCCATTGTTGTACCTGAAAGGCTGGTTGTGGATGTTCCCAAACTCAGAACATATTTCAGGAATACACACATAGCAACGTTTCATAACTCCACAAACAACAATAGCACATACAATCCAACATGATATTAATGTTCAACAGATCAAGACTTTTAAAATGATACCTCACATGGCATACTTCGTACAAAACATATCATAATTATATGAGGGTTCCAGGGTGCTACTTTAAAGTACAGAGAGCTACAGCGGATTTGGTATGCAAAAGGTATCCACTTTATGCATGTAGGGACAGTGTCACAGGGTACTTTGCTCACCACTGGAGCACCTCCTTGTGGCCATGGCTGGGGATTAGCCCTGCCAGTCTGATGCCTCTTCCTTCAGTTGCTCTCTCTCTCTCTCTCTCTCTCTCTGGACTTGACTGTTCCCTCTTCATGGCTTGGCGCTCTGGCCAGATCACTGTAGTTTTCTCATTCAGGGGTGGGGGAAGGTGGGAGGTGTACCAAAGTCTCTGTAACAACTGTCCCAGACAGTCTTCCAATTCACTGCCCCTCAATGGTGCCACTTCCCCAGTTGCTGGTAGAGGAACCCAGACCCGTCCTATTCTCTGGCTTCCAAACCCAGGAACCCTACAATGCTAAGCTCTGCACTGTCCCACACCTTGCTGCTGTTTCCCTGGACTGCTTCCTACCTTTCCTCAATCAGACTCTTTCTCCACCCTCCTCGGGGTATGCCCTTCCCTCCAAGCCAAGCTCCTTTTTCTCCCTAACCTCAGAGTGACTGCAGACCTCCTCCCTGCAGCCTCCTTTTGCTCTCAGCTACCTGTATACAAGCCCCGCCTGTTCCTGTCCAGATGAACTTCATCCTTTAATTAGCCCTCATTGCTCCCTGACTCCTCCAGGTGCAGCCTAGGTGGTCAATTGGCCCACCTAGCCACTTTAACCCCTTCAAGGGCTGGGTTTGGGGTGCACACCCTACCAGAGACAGCATATTGTTGGACGTAACATTTGGTGGGCAGATCTGGGAGGAGAATTTTATTCTTAAACTCCATCCACATTACTCCTCATTTCATAATATAGTTCCAGATTATTTCCAAGATTTTCATCATACAGTACTGTGGTTTCTGTAACACAAAAGGTTGAAATTCTACAGAATCTTTGGGCTTGTTGATGTGCAGAACTGTGCTGGTTTAAATAAAGATTTGACTTTAAACTAATTTAATTAAACTAGTGCAAAATACTGTGTGGACACTCTTAGTTCAGTTAATTGTTTATTTGGGATCATTTAAATTGAGTTGGAACAGATACAAGCAGAGGCGGATTAAGCTTTTGTGGGGGCCTGGGCCAGAGCGAGTCGGGGCTCCTCCCCATACCTTCTGCTTGCAGTCCCCTCCCGACCTCCCACCCCGTGCTCCTGCTGAGGAAATGGGGTCAGGGCGCGGGGGCTTGCCCCACCCTCCTGCCCGGCCCTCCTGCCAGGGAGCAGTGCGGGGTGCAAGGCTTCCCCCTGCTTGTCCCACGCTCCTGCCGGGGAGCAGATTTGGGGCATAGGGGCTTCCCCCACTCGCCAGCAGGAGTGCCGGGTGGGTGAAGTGGGGCAAGCCTCCATACCCCATCCCCACTCCCTGGCAGGAGTGCCGGGTAGGTGAAGTGGGTCAAGCCCCCAAACCCCATCCCCACTTCCCAGCAGGAGCGCCAGGTGGGTGGAGCAGGGCAAGGCCCTGCACCCCAAGCCCGCTCCACGGTGGGCAGAGCAGGTCAGGGTGTGGGGACGCCCATTTTTCCAGGGTCTCCCAATTGGCCAGGGCCCCTGGGCATGGGCCCCATTGGCCCAGTGGATAATCCGCCACTGGATACAAGCTAAATCTAAAAATCCACTCTCTTAAAATGAAATGAGAGTGTTAACTTAATCTTTTTGTACTGTTTCACTATATACATTTAAATTACACCTTCAGTTAAACCAGTGAAACTAAAACCTGTTTTACACACAATTTTTCTACCAGTATAACTATGTCCGTGGGGGGTGTGAATTTTTACCGAAATAGTTATTCTGGTAGAAGCCCTGGGGTAGATGCAGTTATACAAGTTTAGAAGTGCCTTATACTAATATAGTTTATTCACTTTCCTGAATGGGAATATCTATACTAATATAGAACACCTTTATACCTATATAACTGCATCCATCCTTGGGGCGTTGTACAGTTTTAACTCTATCAATATAATTAAAGTGGTACTACTTTTGTGTGTAGACAAGCCCTTAGACAATTTATTACATTGTGACCAAAAAAAAAAGTGTTTCCCCAAGACCAACCCCCCCTCCCCACATAACCTTTTCTACTTTTAGTCATTTATATTTTATCCTAAAGGCAAGATCTTACGTTGCAAGAGGCAGACTGATGGCTGAAAAATGCCCAATGAGAGGAAGCTGTGAAGCCACATTTAACAGAAATAACTTTTTTTTTAACCTCCCCTAGACCCATCATGCTGTGTGTGTCTGTGTCTGTGTGTCTGTGGAGGCAGGTGAGATTAATGCAGGATACAACCTACTCTGTTAAGCAACTGTTTCCAACACTCAGACAGAATTTTATCACCAATGGCAAACCAGGTCACACACACAGATGTAAAGATTTTACCCAGGGAAAGAGCATGTATTGCTCCTCCGACTTCGAATCCAGGTAAAATATTCTTAATAATTATCAGATTCATATTTGCATGTTGTCTTTTCTTTAAAAAATATCATTTCAAAAAGCTTTAAATAATTGTCATGACATTTTTGTCAGTGAAGGCAATGTATTTGAGGACAAAATTGCACACACATTGTGCCTGATCCTTAGAAGATCTCAATCCGCAAAGCTTTATTGAAATCAGTGTTGTCATGCTCATTTACCCTCTCTGAGCATCTGGCCCAGTGTTGCTAATAACAGACTAAAATATACTTTTAGCTAAATTATAAATTAGCAGAACTATAGTTTATTTTTTAAATGTCTTTGTCTGATCAGAGGGTTACTATGGCTTAAGTAAGCCATGATCTGAACAATTAGCTAGCCTGAGAGGCCAATTGTTGCATTTGACCAATGTGCTAATTCTGGCAAAATGGTGGCATATAATCCCTCCGAAATCACAAAAGACAGTTGAAAGTTCAGCCACTGCTGCTGCAAGGAAGGCACCAGATGGACCCATTTGTCCACAGTTCTTCTATATTTGGTTTTTAAATAATGACTTTCCTGTAACCAAACTATCAAATCTGTAAACACATCATACGCTTATCATAAAAGACAAAAGTTTAAGTGGATATTAGGGGAAAAGAGCTGACTTTGACAATATTTCTTTGTGAATAATATTCCCAGGACCTGAAAACAATTGATGAATTCATTCTTCAGTACATTTTGCAAAAATGATGGACTGCCACTAACCTATGTTACAATGATTTTAAAAGTAAATATGAAATACATAGTGTTCAGAGCAAGTTGGCTAGTTCATAATGTTTTCAGGGTACAATAGCTATTAATTAATTATATTCGCAACCAACGATGTAATCATTTTACAGTCTGTATTATTAGAATAAATAATATATTTACTATCTAGTTTGATTCTTGATTGTTGAGCTGAGATTTAATGTAACTGAATGGTAGAAACAATATTTTGATATATATTTACAAAAACTATTTCTCATCATTTAAATTTCATTTATTTATCTTCATTGCATTTACAATTAGAATAGTGATAATATATGGTACAGGGCTAGGTTATTATTATTAGTCTGACTGCCTATATATCGTAAGCCATAGAATTTCAACCAGTTACTCCTCTACGGGGCTGAATAACTCCTTGTCTACCAAAAGGCGTCCAGTTTTGATATGAAGAAAGAGATGGAGAATCTACCACTTCCATTAGTAGTTTGTTCTAGTGATTAATTGCCCTCACTGTTACAAAAAATTGGGCCTTATTTCTAATTTAACTTTTTCTGGCTTCAGCTTCCAGCCATTGGTTCTTGTTATGCCTTTCTTTTCTAAATTAAAGAGCCCTTTAATATTTTCTTCCTATAAAGGTTCTTATACATTGTAATCAAGTCACCTCTCAGTCTTCTTTGTGAGAAGAAGAACAGATAGAGCTCTTTAAGTTTCTAATTGTAAGGCATTTTCTCCAGCCCTTGAATCATTTTTGTGGCTCTTCTCTGCATCCTCTACAATTTTTCAATAGCCTTTTTGTAATGGGGACACCAGAACTAGATGCAGTATTCCAATGGTGATTTTCCCAATCCCGTACTCAGAGGTAAAGTCACCTCCTTATTCCTACTCAGTACTCCCCAGTTTATACATGCAAGGATAGTATTTGTCCTTTTCCCCACTGCATTGCACTGGGATCTCATATTGAGTTGCTTGTGTACTGACCCCTCAATCTTTTTCAGAATTGCTGTGTGGGTATGGCCTATATTCTTTGTTCCTAGATTTATGAACTTGCATTTGAGTGTACTAAAACACATTTTGTTTGCATGGGCCTATTTTACCAAGCAATCCAAATCACTCTGTATCACTGCTTCATCATTATTTACCATTCCCTCAATTTTACTTCTAAGTCATTGATAAAAATATTGAATAGAGTCAGGCCTAGTACCAATCTTGCAGAACACCTCCATTTGATGGTCATTCTCCATTTACAACTACTTTTAGAGATCTTTCTGTTAGCCAATTCTGAATCCATTTAATATATGCTAATATTTGAATCAGAATGTGTGCTACTAAGTTCAATTATTCCTACCCTAAAGTTTTAATATTTTGGCTGACAATTGGTACACAAAAAGAAAAGTAGTACTTGTGGCACCTTAGAGACTAACCAATTTATTTGAGCATAAGCTTTCGTGAGCTACAGCTCACTGGCTGTAGCTCACGAAAGCTTATGCTCAAATAAATTGGGTAGTCGCTAAGGTGCCACAAGTACTCCTTTTCTTTTTGCGAATACAGACTAACACGGCTGCTACTCTGAAACCTGTCATTTGGTACACAAGCTCTCAGTCAAGGTGGAAATTTTTCTGAAAGTTTCAAAAAAAAAAAAAAGAGGTGAGATTTTTAAGTGCAAAAAAGGTGGAAGAAAATGGAGATTTTCTGCAAACAAATTTTTTAAACACCTCTTGTGACTCAGTAGAAGATGGAGGAAACCTGAAATTTGGAAGGGACATAGTTGTTTGATGAAAATTGGTTTTGGTTTGCCCAAGTTATGTGGGGTTTAAAAAATGTATTCTGCATGCATGGTGTTTTTTGCTATATGATAATCCAAAGTGCGGGAGGGTTCTAGTGAGGTGCCCCGAAGTTCTGTTCTTGGCACAATGCTATTCAATATATTTGTCAATGATCTGGGAGAAAACATAAAATCATTCCTGGTAGAGGTTGCAAATGACACATATTTGTGGAGTGGTGAATAATAACTGTCCTCATCATTAAAAACTGATCTGGATCACTTGATAAGATGGATGCATTTGAACAATGTGGCCAATAGCCTAAAAGATATATAGGAGTTTTTAATTCCCATTGAAATCTGTGGGAATTAGGCACCTAAATACCTTTATCTGGGCTCATTTTTTTAGTACAGTCAAATACAAAGTCATACATCTAGGAACAAATAATGTAGTTCACCCTTCAGGATGAGGAACTGTATCCTGGAAAGCAGTGACTCTGAGAAAGACTTATACGGGTAATGGTAGATAACCAGCTGAACATGAGCACCCAGTGAGATGCTGTGGCTAAGAGGACCAATACTATTCAGGGGAATGTTGAGTAGAAGTTGGGAAGTAATATTATCTCTTTTTACAGCATTGGTAAGACCATTACTGGAATACAGTGTCCAGTTCTGGTGTCCACATTTTAAGAAGAATGTTGAAAAATTGGAAAGTGTTAAGAAAAGAATTACAAGAATAATCTGAGGTCTGGAAATCCTGCCTTACGGTGAAACACTTAGAAAGTTCAATCTACTTAGTTTATGCAAGAAAAGGCTAAGACATGACTTGATCATGGTATACAAGTACATGGGGAGAAGATTTCTGACAATAGGCGGTGCTTTATTGGAGCAGACAAAGGCATAACAAGATCCAATGGCTTAAAGTTTAAGCTGGTTAAATTGAAACCAGAAATAATGTGAAGATTTTAAACAGTGAGGGTGTTAACCATTGAAAAAATTTACCAAGAGCTGTGGTGGATTTTCCATCACTTGAAGTCTCTAGATCTCTGGATGTCTTTCTAAAAATATGCTAGCTCAACCACAAGATATGGGCTTTGATACAGGAATTAATATGTGAAATTATATGGCCAGTGTTATATAGAAGATGAGCCTAGATGATCATAATGCTACCTTCTGGTCTAAAAATCTATGAATCTACAAAACTAAGGATCTGCCAAAGTTGCATTGACACTCCGCATGTTTGTGTATATACGCTGAGTGGAAATTTCCATTTAATAGAAAAAAATATCTCTGTACTCCATTGGATTTGCAGATACATGTATAACAAAGTTGAGTAAAATTTCACTTTTAATATGTGGCATATGATCTGTGAAGATCTGTATCTAGTGAGATAGGGCTCTTTTATATGTCACATACGGGTATGTTTGCAGCAGGTAGAATTCAGGTTGCAGGAGTAACCTGGACTTTGCCATTTGCTGATTTCTGAGGACTTTGCATTCTAACTTCAATGTTCATTTATGTAGATACCTTTAAATACAGGCAATGAACTTATCTGGGAAAAATTCTGTTTCCATGATACAGAGTCACTTTTTTCATACAGCCAGATAAGTTGTGTTTAATATTTAAAAAAAATAATGTGTATTTATTTGGGGATGGAGGGAATTTTTTTTATATTGACAGGTTTTCTAAGTCAATATGGTTAAATGAGTTTTCCTATTTATACAGCAACTGAATTTTAAAATTTACAAGCCTTCATTATTTCTTTACCATAAAACAATATTCAGATTTTAAATAAAATATATATTTGAACAATGTCTTCCTGCAAACACTATCAGAGTTATCTCTCTGTACAATAATTATATCTGTATAATTCTTCTGGGACCAATAGCATTTGAAAAACTTTTTTTAAGAAAAAATATTTAATTACCGTTATATATAATAAATATAAATGTGCATATTTTCTACATTTTATTGGACTAATCAATTAAGAAAGAATAAAACAAACAGCAAAATGTCTGTACACCCACTGAGTCACAACACAGGGGACCTAAAAGCATAGATGTGCCTCATTTATTAACCATTTCCCCAATATTTTTCTTGTGATATTTACCTTTGTAAAAAGTTTGAATAGTTCAGACTGAACACTCTACAGATCAAGTGTGCTCGGATGTTTTTTCTAACAGCTAGACTGTTTATCTGACGGTCATGCATCATTACCTTTCCTTCTCATGCAGCATTACCAGTTCTGCTGACCAAATTCTGCCCTCAGCAACACTTGTGCACTCACATTACAGTCAATGGTATTCACATGTGTAATTAATTGGAATTAGTTAACTATTCTCTTGATGTTACACAGAAAGGAATAAACAGCAGGAACCTGCCTCTGAGTTGTGTTGGCTCTGCAAAAAAACAAGAGGAATTTATCTTGTCATCAACCAGCATTTTTTATTCAGAAGTGGAATCACACTTTAAATTCACAGTATTCTTATAAAAAACATGAACTACCCATGACAGCAGCAAAACAAGCCTCATCTTATATCTCACCCTTTCCTGAGTGGGGCAAAGATGCAAATATTATCCTCTGTAAAACTAGGGAGATGTTTTACCAAGGTAACATCTTGTGTCCCAGCAAAAATGGTGAAATAAGGATTAATAACTGAGGTACACGCAGGCTTTAAAGTTGAGTTATTTTGGCTACCATTTTAATCTCTTGCTTAAGTTTCAGCAGCTAATATCTCAGGCGACTCTACAGTTAGGGTCTGATGCTACATAACATTTTATATTTACAGTTTCAAGTTGTAAGTGTACATATTTACTGGTTCTTTTCAAGATAGTTGCCACCAAATCCAGGTCTGAATTGGAATGTAGGGAGAGGGCGGGGAGCTGGGACAAGGCGCAAAGCAAAAAGGTACCAAGATCACCCCATGATAAAATTTGATATCTCTTGGTCTACATGGATTGGAAGCAAATGCTTTACATATACTATCTGAAAACTGGATTAAAGAAGTAACAAATTTAAACCCATTATTTATGATATCATGGGCTAATCACATGTTTGTTGGTATTGAATTTTCCTGGACAGGACCTAATATTAGAGCTAGTTGAAAACGTGTATTTTGTTTCCACAAAAGATTTCAAAGAAAAAAAACCCTTTTTTGTCAAAATGTTTTGCAGTTTTGGCGGGGGGGGGGACCGGTTTCCTGGCAAAAAAAGAAAAATATTTAGTTTTGTGTGGTTCATTTTTTTTTTTGACAAAAACTGAAATGTCAGAAACTCATTTCTCACTGAAAAATGTTTTGACAATCAATGTTTGACCACCTCTACCTAATCTATCCGGTCCCTAACATTGGATCAGTATAATATTCAGTGTCTAATATCCACTAGTGACATAGCCCTGCACACAGGTTGGTGCATAACAACCAGGAGTAGCCCGGGGAGCTATGATGTCTCACAGACACTTCTCTGAGGCACAATTCCCTCTCTGCTTCTCACTTGTTCCAAGGGGGTGGTAATTTTACGCTGGCATATATCAGCACAATTTGTGACTCCCCCTGAGTTGACTCAGCTATGTCAGCCAGTTTGTTGTGGGCAGAGTCAAGGATCCACCCATTCTCCCCCTCTCCCCCTCCCCCCCCCACCACACACACTACTTATCCACCTGTTCCAAGATTCAGGTAGTTCATGCAGCAGTGTAAGGCAGATTCTTACTCCCCCCATTGCTCCTCTGCATAGACATGTAGTCTCAGGTATAATCTAGCCCATTGTTTCTAGCAGTAATGAAGCTGAGCCAGCACCGTGCGGAACATATGCACTTTGCAGATAGACTGATTCTTGTAATGGTGTCTCTGTGTAATGGTTCTCACATTCATCATTGTCAGCATTTCCTTGCTCCTTACAGAGATCACATATGCTGAACTGCGTGTGCATCGTAAATCTGAAAGGACCAGCAGATCAGAGACTTCCCCTTCTGGTATTGTGGGTATTTGTTGGGGTGGCATGTTTAGTTATTAGAGATGTATTCTTTATTATGTTAGAAAACTGTGAAAACAATACTGCTGAGAATCTCTAAATTATAAATCATGTATAGAAATTATTTCAACATTTTAAATGGTGACTTTTCTATTCACTGGCTTATTGAGCCCTACAACAGCTCTGTGGTGAACGCAGTTCCAAAAGTAGTTTAAACTGGCATTTTCTGATTTTCTGAAATTCTTTTGTGCTCTGTTTCTGAAATTTGGGAGGAGGGAAGTGCCTTAAAATAAAACTGATTTTTAATGAGAACATTCACAAATTAATCAACATAATGTATTGGACTGGGGTTTGGTTTACTGCCGTTCAGACTCTAGGCATCTAAGCACCTTGTTTATTATGAAACCTTATCTAAGTCACAACTCATTTGCTCCATTGCAGCAACACTCCCAGTGTGTGATTGGCCACACTTACCCTGGTGAGACCATCTTATATGCAGAGTTTCACCTACTATTTGTATTGTAAGCCATCTTTACCCCACCTCCTTGTCCTGAACAGCACTGAGTGCAGGTCAGATGGCCCACAGAATACTTTAAACTGAACTCAGAGTGAACATTATGAGAATATTACATTGTGACACTGTATGGGGGCAGGGTTAGAGACCTGGTGGTTATCTGAGTGTGACTCTGTGGCTTATTGTGGGAATGCAACCTCAACCCTGAATTTCCTGGGTTTCTAATCTTTGGGTTTGTGTTATAACTAGAACACTCTTGTAAGGTGGACAAACTGTGACAGGGTGTATTCAGTCATTGTGGCTCCCTGCTGAGTCCGCCACAGTCCTACTACCCCTGACCCCCAAGAAGTAGCAAGCTGGGAGAAGAACAGCAGTGAAGGTGACTCCTACAAGCTTTCCTAGACAGGACTCTCTGGCGCAGCCATTTTGGAAACCACAGAGACCTGGTCCTCCAAGGGCAAAAGGGGCTAGCAATAGCCAATCAGGGGCCATGCTGGCCCAAATAAAAAGGGCTGCCTGGGTTTAGCAGTTTAGCTCCTGGCTGGGAGTGGAGGAGGGAAGAAGTGGGTTTGTACCTGGCTGGAATAACCAGCAATCAGACAGCATTCATGCTGGGCTGAATTTCCATAGCTGGGATCACCGAGGGAGAAGGACCTGGGGATGCTGGACCTGAGACAGGACTGGAGATAAAGGGGCCAGGTGGAAAGAGGCCCAGGGAAACAGTAGTGAAGGACTGAGGGAAGTGATATGTGGCTGCTGGTTGTAGGATCCCTGGGCTGGAAACCAGAGCAGTGGGTGGCCTGGGTTCCTCCACCAGCCACAGGTAAAGTAGTGTAAGACCCAAGAAGGGGGCAGGGCTTAGTTACAAACCTGAACAATTTAAAGGGCCCAGAACCAGGTTGAAGATCCTAGTGAGGGCAGATAGCCTGTTTGTTTACTAGAATCTTTAATACCCCACAAGGGGTTCATTTCAATTTTGTGACTTGGCCAGAGGGCCAAACCACTGAAAACCCACCAAAGTTGTCCTGCAGCCTGCAGGGAGCACCAGGGGTGAGAAAAGGCCTGTGGTACCACACCAAGCTGCTCAGAGGTGCTCAAGAGGTGAGTGCCCCTTTAGAATCATAGAATATCAGGGATGGAAGGGACCTCAGGAGGTCATCTAATCCAACCCCCTGCTCAAAGCAGGACCAATCCCCCACTAAATCATCCCAGCCAGGGCTTTGTCAAGCCTGACCTTAAAAACCTCTAAGGAAGGAGATTCCACCACCTCTCTAGGTAACCTATTCCAGTGCTTCACCACCCTCCTAGTAGAAAAAGTTTTTCCTAATATCCAACCTAAACCTCCCTCACTGCAACTTGAGACCATTACTCCTTGTTCTGTCATCTGCTCCCACTGAGAACAGTCTAGAGCCATCCTCTTTGGAACCCCCTTTCAGGTAGTTGAAAGCAGCTATCAAATCCCCTCTCATTCTTCTCTTCTGTAGTCTAAATAATCCCAGTTCCCTCAGCCTCTCCTCATAAATCATGTCCTCCAGACCCCTAATCATTTTTGTTGCCCTCCGCTGGACTCTTTCCAATTTTTCCACATCCTTCTTGTAGCGTGAGGCCCAAAACTGGACACAGTTCTCCAGATGAGGCCTCACCAATGCTGAATAGAGGGGAATGATCACAACCCTCAATCTGCTGGCAATGCTCCTACTTATACAGCCCAAAATGCTGCTAGCCTTCTTGGCGACAAGGACACACTGTTGACTCATATCCAGCTTCTTTTCCTTTTCTGCAGAACTGCTGCCTAGCCATTCGGTCCCTAGTCTGTAGCAGTGGATGGGATTCTTCCATCCTACGTGCAGGACTCTCAATGCTCTGATATGAACCTTCAACCTCAGCTTCACTTTAACAAAGACTTTGATGTGGGACCACTATCCTTTCTATACAGTCATATGAACCAGTTTTCAGTCCAAATGACAGTGACCCCACAGCACATCCTTCTGAAGAATCAAGGGTCAGACATTAAGGGAGGAAAACTGCACAGTAACTCTTCATGGAGATTTTCCTGAGGTGTCCCATTGGTGGGATGGCAAGTTTACCTTCTCTTGGGGAAAAAGAAGAGAATTCATTCCCCCAGAGCCCACTACTCGATGCATATCTCAGGATCTCTCTCTGAGGCATAGGTTCAGGGTGTTCTGGTCCTTGTCCCCTCCTGTACACCATTCCCTAGTTCTCTGGATGAGTGGTTCTATCGGAGCGTCATTACTAGGACTTGCCTCAAAGAGCAGCGATTCACTCCAGAGGGGGCAACAGGAAGTGTGGTTCAACCTGGGGCTGTGTTACCTTTTTTCAGGTAATCTGTGTGGCACTGGTGTGTGAACAGTGTATCCCCCAGCCCTGCATCCAACTTGCCAAAGATCACAGTGGAACCCCAGTGCCACAGAAACAACTGATCCCTTCCCCTTCCCGCTACATGGAAGAAAGCTATGTGTGGATGGTCCTCATCATATAGGCTGAACTAATTTTCATGTAGTATTTTATAATCTGTGACATTTACAGCATTCCCTTCCTCTGCCAATACTATTATCCTGTCATAGGAAGCAATTGAGTTCCTTGGGGTCCCAGTCATCCTGGGAAACATTCACTCCAAGTTCCTTCTCCCAGAGTCTGATTCTCTCCTATCCTGCCCTTTGTGTCTCCATTTAAATTTGTGCAAAGTGGGTGTAAAATGCTAACAAATAAAGATGTTTCCTTTCACTTAGAAGTATTTTTAGACTGTCAATTTCTATCTAAGCACTTGGTTAGAAACTGTCCAATATCTGAAGCCAATGTGGCAACGCTTGTGCATGCTAGCAATGTGAGGGCTTAAATTGCAGTTTCCTCCAAAGCAACTCTTTTGTTTTTCTTTTTTGCAGGTCCTGACTCCCAGTGTTCAAGCTGGTTCTATGTTGCTCTAGTCCTGGGGTTTATCGCACTGGTTTTCATGGCTGGTTTTCTAATCACTATTTGTGAGTGCCACTTTCCAGATGACAACTTTTGCTTTATTCATGCAGCTCTGTGCATGTTTAAACCTCACCAAAAGGATATTACATGTAAAAAATAACTGACATTAATGCAACATTATGGGTGACAAGTTAAACACATAAATCAGAAAATTAAAATATTAATGTTTCCACAGGGACATTTACTATTATTTCACACGCAGGATATTTATGAAGGTGAATAGTTAACAAAGCATCAAGTACTCAGAGATACTGTATATGCGCTCTGTGGGGGACTTCAGTGACCTATGAGACAGTTAACCTTTGAATTTCTCTATTCATAAGATTAAATTGCCAACCTTGACTTTGTGACAACTGGACCATAAGGTAGTTTTCTTTGTTTAATTTCCTTGGGCAGATCATTAGCTGGTGTAGACTCATAGACTTTAAGCCCAGAAGGGACCATCATGATCATCTAATCTGACGTCTTGCACATTGCAAGCCACAGAACCTCACCTACCCACTCCTGTAATAGACCCCTAACCTCTGTCTGAGTTACTGTAGTCGTCAAATCATGACTTAAAGATTTCAGGTTACAGAGAATCCACCATTTACACTAGTTTAAACCTGCAAGTGACCCCATGCTGCAGAAGAAGGCGAAAAAACCCCGGCGTCACTGCCAGTCTGACCCAGAGGGAAATACCTTCCAGACCCCAAATATGTGGCCAGTTAGACCCTGAGCGTGTGAGCAACACTCACCAGCCAGACACCTGGGAAAGAATTCATTGTAGTAACTCAGATGTAGTAACCTCCCCATCTAGTGTCCCATCACCCACCATTGGAGATGTTTGCTGCTAGCAGTCACAGGTCAGCTACATGCCATTGTATGCAGTCCCATCATACCATCCCCTCCATACATTTATCAAGTCCAGTCTTGAAGACAGTTAGGTTCTTTGCCCCCACTGCTCCCCTTGGAAGGCTGTTCCAGAACTTTACTCCTCTGATGGTTAGAAACCTTCATCTAATTTCACGTCTAAACTTGTTGATGGCCAGTTTATATCTATTTGTTCTTGTTTCCACATTGGCGCTGAACTCTCCTCTCCGTCCCTGGTATTTATCCCTCCAATGTATTTATAGAGAGCAGTCATATCTCCCCTCAGCCTTCACGTGGTTAGGCTAAACAAGCCAAGCTCTTTTGAGTCTCCTCTCATAAGGTAGGTTTTCCATTCCTCGGATCATCCTAGTAGCCATTCTCTGCACCTGAATAGCTCCAGCAAAGTATCGTTGTTCAACAAAGCACTTAAGCACATGCTTAACTTTAGACACATGCTTAAATCCCATTGACCTCCATGAAACATTAGTGTGTGATTGAAGTTAAGCACATGCTTAAGTGCTTTGGTGAATCAGCAGTTCTATGAATGTGAAGCTTAAAAGGTATGTCTCTTTCTGCTTTGGGGTATAGTGTGGAATGAGGTTAAAAACAAAACCCCTTCTATCTCTTGACACTAGTCTTCAATATTGTGAATTCTCTGATAGCATTACTATTATATTCTTTGGCCTAAGAGCTCCTTTTAGCTTAACTGTGCATCCCCACTAACTAGGCCTTTAAAGGTGACAGACAAAAGGGGGGGAAAGAGTTGTCCTGCTTTTTACGTCTTTTTGAGGTTTAAATAAGCATGATGGGTTGACCCTCTGGTCTAAGTGGTCCCACTCTCCAATTACATCTGGTTCAAACATGTTGGAAGTTTACAGGTGGGTTTGAGCCATAACCTGGAGTCTAAGTGTGATCTTCTTCTAACAGCAGGTAGCATCAGGGTCACTTTCAAGTAATTACAGGCCTCACTGCATGGACACTAATTGGGGCTGGTGGGACTGTGGAGACCCTGTGCACATAATTCATTGGTCGGATATGAATACAGAAAATCCCTAAGCATTCATCATATTCTTAGGTGGTGCCATTGGCAGATATGGTTGAATAATTTTTCAAGTTACATATTATTTTTTGTATGTTTGTAAACTATTTAAATAACTATAAGCCCTGAAAGGGTTTGTAGTGGGTTTTTTTTTTACTGCTTGTTTGTTACCTTAGAAATATCAGGATTATCAATTTTGACTTCCCTGTTATTGCTGGAGGATTTCTGTGCTGACTCCGCTACATAGGAAGGTAGCGTCTCATCCTTTAAATTAAATATTGGGATGTTGGATCTTTTTGTTAACGAGATTTACTCTCATATGCTTCGGTTAAATGGGGGCTAATAAAAGAAAAAAACAGAATTCTAGACAGTCTGAATCAAATTGATATCTCTTTTCAATTAATCAGATATATAACTGTAGTACGTGTAATGCCATAACCGTACCTATTCTCCACCAAAGTAGGCAAGACCTGAATTTCTTATGGAGAAAACAAGCAGGGAAAACAAATCAAATT
Organism: Natator depressus; assembly: GCF_965152275.1. NCBI lineage: Eukaryota > Metazoa > Chordata > Testudines > Cheloniidae > Natator > Natator depressus. The sequence continues at coordinate 210,914,593 of NC_134234.1, read as the reverse complement.
TAAACAAAAAACAACAAAGAGAAAAAAGATACCAGGCCTTCTTGATATCTCATAACCCAACAAAAAAGACACAAATCTATTTTTAATCCCTTTGCAAGCTGCCTTCCTCACTGACTGTGCTCTCTATAATACAACTGTGTTTTCTGACCCTCAGTTACCAAGACTGCATATTATTACTGCTCCTATTAACCATGTTGTCTTCCTTTGCATTCAAGTCTGGAGGAGAAATGGTCAGAGTCCGTCCATGCTCAGGACAACCTGCACTGAAAACACTACATCTTCAGGGGAATCTCCATGCACAGGGAGATGCTCGATGACAATCAGTGGATTAATAGACTATCTGTGTGAAGATAGAGAGGGTGAGGAGTTACAGGCCCTCTCTAACTGTGCAGTGTGTTCCCTTCTGCTGTTTAACAGCCCTCTTCTATAACAACCTGAAAATGTTATAGGTCAAAATGTGGCTTCTTTACTGTCCCCATTGAAATCAATGGAACGATTCACAGAAGAAGGTACTACTCAGGATGAATAAGAGTATCAGAATCTGGCCCTGAAGATGTATTTGAACCAATATTTACAATTCCTAGTTAGTAATTAAAATTATTGATACATACCCTGTGCTTGGAATAGAACGGGAATGTCCAGGGCTGCTTTTAAAAATGACATTAGATACCTTAGAGCAGTGATTCTCAACCTGTGGTCCATGGACTCCTGGGGGTCCGCAGACTATGTCTAAGGAGTCTGTGAAAGACTTAGACTGAAAACTGACTGAACAGAATTCAGCTATATCTGCAAAGGGGTTTCCAAAGGGGTCCCCACCTCCATTTGAAATTTCCAAAGGGGTCTCAAATGAAAACCACTGCCTTACAGCTTCCAGGTGTTTTCAAGAACCGCCCGAGGCCAAGGATGTTTTGCAAAGAGAGGGAAGGTCTTTGGCAGCCTGGGACCTTTACCAAATGACACCTGTAGCCTTATTGCCCTGAATCTCTAATTTGGTGATAAATATTACTTGTTTTTAAATATTTTTATAATGGAAATATTTTGCTTAAAACCTGTAGCAGGAAGCCAAGCAGGAGTGAGCTGTAGCTCATGAAAGCTTATGCTCACATAAATTTGTTAGTCTCTAAGGTGCCACAAGTACTCCTTTTCTTTTTGTGAATACAGACTAACACGGCTGCTACTCTGAAACCTAGGGAAGGTTGTAAACAGAAGCTCCTACGGTGAGGGAGAAAGAGAACGAGTGTAGTTTTAGGGATAATACTATTTCCCTTATTCTAATAAAGTTACTTGTTCATTGTGGCCCTCTGTAGACTTGGATCTAAAGTACGCTGGGTACCATGTTCAGGCTAACACTTGTAACCGACGCACTCTGGAGGTCTAGGCTAGATAAGGCCGGGTGCTCTTAACACGTGTTGAACCGGTCAAGTTAAAGTCTTTGCCTAGACAAGGGATGTGTTAGAAGGAAGTACATTTTCTGTGTCTCTCTAACCCAGGGAGGGTGTGACATTTGGAGTGCAATTATTCAGACCAGTGAGAGGTTGTCACTTCTTGCCATGTAACCCTGGGTGTCTTTAATGCTCTGCTGCTGTGGCTCACAGCCCAGACACCAACAGCCAGCAAACACACATGCAGCTCCCTGAGCGTGTGTGCACTGTGCAGCCCTGGTTCAGCGCTCTGACCCCAGCAGCCTGACACAACCCAACAGCCACACCCGGGTCTTCACCAGATTCGTTACAACTCACCCAGATCCTGTGGAAAACATGTTTTTAATGTCATTTCCCCACCAGAGTTAGGAAAACTAATTTTTTTTCTTGTAACACTCTTCAGTAGTAGTGGCATAAGAAGCCTGTTCTACTCTCAGGATAGATTATCCAAATTCTCCCTCGCCTTTATTTAACTGGAAACTGATCGTATTTGCATAAGTGGCAATTTTACTTTTCTAGTCTTCTTTTTTTCAATGAGGAGACTTCTTCTCTGCTACGTCACTTGCTCTCAGCTCGTTGTTGTTCCCCATCCTCTCCTCATCACATTAGATTGTAGGATTTTCAGGGCAGGGACCATGTTTCAACTCAGAGGGGCCCTTCCTCAAGCTGTTAGGAGCTACTAAGATACAAAGAAAAAGAAGAATCCTCGTCTTTTACTTACACACACACACACACACACACACACTATTCAGGTCACTGATTTATCGCCATTTCAGGTTAAGGGAAAACAACCGAACAAGCAAGAACAGTCACAGGCTGCATCTCAACAACTGAGAACAAAATGGCAGCTGCTGCCTTCAGGCTCCTAGAGAGGCAAACGTGCAGCACACGGAAACAAAAGCACCAGTTTCACAGTTCGAGGCCGGAGCATGCACGGTGTCATGTTGCTTGAAGCAGTGGTTCCCTAAATGAGCATTTAACCCATTCAACGATAATTAGAAGAATGTAAGACACGTCGGTAAAATGCAGGGCAACTGACAGCTGTGACATTTCACCAAGAATATTTAATTTTCCAAAATGCACTGTTAGCAGCTGGGAGGCTATTTGCTTCCCCACAATATGTGATGGGAGTAATTAAACCATTTGTGATGCTGGGTAATGATCTTCTTTCCTCCCCCTCCCCAGGAAGAACCGAGTGTCTGCTCTGCCCCCCAGGGTGGATGCTGCACAGGGGGAGCTGTTACTATTTCTCAGAGCAGTCGGGGACCTGGGATGCCAGTATGCGAAATTGTTCAGGCAGGAAATCCCAGCTGCTTGTTGTTGAAGATGAGGCTGAGATGGTAAGTCTGGGAACATCCCACATAGTACCTAGCAATCAGCAAACCCTCCATGTCATTCAGACACTTGACTGAAAAGCACAAATATACCCTAGGTTTTATCAGAACCTCTGACCAGGCAGGCTGTCCCTGAGAAACTCTCTGTGAATGGGTCTTTATTTCCCCACAAACAAGAGCCCCACTTGGGAAGACACCAAGAGGGAGCAGGGCCTAGCCTTTCTTCCCTCTGGCTGTGATCAGTCCTCTGATCCATTACTGAAAACTGCTCTACCAACTCAGTGGGCTTCCCTGGGTCTCCGTGAGGCTGATGGGCAGATGCTTCAGATGCAAATGTAGAAAGCAGAATAAGTTCTGATCTGGGAGGAGATTGGGGGTATGATCAAGGGCTTTCTGCAGTCTGCTAGGGCAGGAAAGGCTTTGCTTTGCGATTGAGTGGGACTTTCATGCTGTCAAGGGCCTGCCCAATCTCCCTTTCGAAATGTAGAGGGTAGATTCTCTCTGCAAGGTATAAAAGGCCTGATTTTCATGTCTGGCAGTTCACTCATGGTCTGGCTGTTTTCAGTGACTCTTATGTTCTCCCAAGTGCAAGACTTTTGGGAAAAGCAGCTATAAGGATTCCCATGTGTCCTAAGGCTGGTCCAACCAAACTAGTTACCGGTGTGGCCGAGTCCTTGTCTTTCACATGTATCCCGCTCTCGGTTCAAAATGAGCATGTGATTGCATCAGGAATGAGGCAGAGCTGAAATGGCCCATCAGTGTGTAATGTATTTCTGTTTAATCCACAGGAATTTATAGCAACCAGAACAGAAACGAAATATTTCTGGATTGGATTAAACTTTCAAGAGGAAGAGGGAAGATGGATGTGGCTTGGTGACTCCCAGTTAGAAGGGCACAGGCTGAGCTCGTGGGTGGATTTTTCTTTGTATAAATGTTAAGTTACATTAATATAAATGCAGATACAGCTCTGACCCCATAGCTCCCCGCTAAGTAATTCCCAAAGCACAGAGCTAGTACTGTGATCAAAGGCACATAGAATCATAGAATAACAGAGTTGGAAGGGACCTCTGGAGGCCATCTAGTCCAACCCCCTGCCCACAGCAGGACCAATCCCAACTAAATCATCCCAGCCAGGGCTTTGTCAAGCCTGACCTTAAAAACTTCTAAGGAAGGGGATTCCACCACCTCCCTAGGTAACGCATTCCAGTGTTTCACCACCCTCCTAGTGAAAAAGTTTTTCCTAATATCCAACCTAAACCTCCCCCACTGCAACTTGAGACCATTACTCCTTGACCTGTCATCTGCTATCACTGAGAATAGTCTAGATCCATCCTCTTTGGATCCACCTTTCAGGTAGTTGAAAGCAGCTATCAAATCCCCCCTCATTCTTCTCTTCCGTAGACTAAACAATCCCAGTTCCCTCAGCCTCTCCTCATAAGTCATGTGTTCCAGACCCCTAATCATTTTTGTTGCCCTTCGCTAGACTCTCTCCAATTTTTCCACATCCTTCTTGTAGTGAGGGGCCCAAAACTGGACACAGTACTCCAGATGAGGCCTCACCAATGTCAAATAGAGGGGAACGATCACATCCCTCGATCTGCTGGCAATGCCCCTACGTATACACCCCAAAATGCCATTGGCCTTCTTGGCAACAAGGGCACACTGTCGACTCATATCCAGCTTCTCGTCCACTGTCACCCCTAGGTCCTTCTCTGCAGAACTGCTGCCTAGCCATTCGGTCCCTAGTCTGTAGCGGTGCATTGGATTCTTCCGTCCTAAGTGCAGGACTCTGCACTTGTCCTTGTTGAACCTCATCAGATTTCTTTTGGCCCAGTCCTCCAATTTGTCTAGGTCCCTCTGTATCCTATCCCTACCCTCCAGCGTATCTACCACTCCTTCCAGTTTAGTGTCATCTGCAAACTTGCTGAGAGTGCAATCCACACCATCCTCCAGATCATTAATGAAGATATTGAACAAAACCGGCCCCAGGACTGACCCTTGGGGCACTCCGCTAGATACCGGCTGCCAACTAGACATGGAGCCATTGATCACTACCCGTTGAGCCCGACAATCTAGCCAACTTTCTACCCACCTTGTAGTGCATCCATCCAGCCCATACTTCTTTAACTTGCTGACAAGAATACTGTGGGAGACCGTGTCAAAAGCTTCGCTAAAGTCGAGGAATAACACGTCCACTGCTTTCCCTTCATCCACAGAACCAGTTATCTCATCATAGAAGGCAATTAGATTAGTCAGGCATGACTTTCCCTTGGTGAATCCATGCTGACTGTTCCTGATCACTTTCCTCTCGTCTAAGTGCTTTAGAATTGCTTCAGAACATATTTAGCTCCATCTTAGATTGCAAAGTCTCCAGCATGACCTGTTCCACAGAGACTAAGTTTTCCTTACATATAGTCACAGTCTTTAAAAAGCAGTGGTGTGGGTGATGCTGCATGAAGGCCTCATCCTCAAGTTCAAATCACTACAGACCATTGCTGCTTAGGCCCTATCTACATAATCATTTGGGGGCTATTTTGTAGATGTTTTGCTAGGCTATTTTGTAGATGTTTTGTTTTGCTAGGCTATTTTGTAGATGTTTTGTTTTGCTATAGCAGCCCCATGAAAAACCTCTTGGGCTTGTCTGTACTAAAGTTATGGCCACATTGTAACTTAAGTTAATTGATTGCCAATTAACTCAATTCAAGTTACACAACTATACATGTTAGTGTAGACACTGTACAGACATTTGTTCCTTCTGGTCTTGGGTCACCCTACGCTGAACTCTAGGAACAAGTGTTTATGGAGTGTCTACATCATGATACATGATAGCTGCTTTCAACTACCTGAAAGGGGGTTCCAAAGAGGATGGCTCTAGACTGTTCTCAATGGTAGCAGATGACAGAACGAGGAGTAATGGTCTCAAGTTGCAATGGGGGAGGTTTAGATTGGATATTAGGAAAAACTTTTTCACTAAGAGGGTGGTGAAACACTGGAATGCGTTACCTAGGGAAGTGGTAGAATCTCCTTCCTTAGAGGTTTTTAAGGTCAGGCTTGACAAAGCCCTGGCTGGGATGATTTAACTGGGAATTGGTCCTGCTTCGAGCAGGGGGTTGGACTAGATGACCTTCTGGGGTCCCTTCCAACCCTGATATTCTATGATTCTATGTACCATCAAGCTAATTAATTGTTGATTAGAAATTATAGGAACAAAAGTACAGGACCAAACACGTCAGTCTAGACACATCTCTAGTGTAACCATGTGGCACCAGAGTAAAAAGAAACGTGATTTGTATCTGTGGAGTTTACCTTGGGGCTTCCACATGGGGAGAAATTTTCATCCCTGTGACATCAACAGGAATGCAAAACTCCCATTGACTTCAGTGGAACCAGGATTTCACGCCTAAGGTTTGTACTAGTGCAGCTAAATTGGTGGAGTTACAACTGCACAAAGCAGCGTCCTCCCTAGACAGGACCTTACTTGGCATCAAAGTGAAGTTGATGATCTCTTTATTCTCTTCTTTGGCAATCAGGTGGCTTTGGACAGGGTGAGGATAGCCAAGCTGGAGGAATAAGGTGCACTGACACATATCGAAGTGCAGTGGGCACTGCAGGGGCACAGTTATTCAAATGGTTTAAAAATGTACAAAAATAATATGTAACTTGAAAGAATTTTCAACCACATCTGCCCGTGACACTAACCTAAGAAGGCACTGAGTGCCTAGGGATTTTCTGTGTTCATATTTGACCAGTGTATCACGTGGCCAGGGTCACCACAGTCCCACCAGCCGCAATTAGTGTCCATCAAATGAGGCCTGTAAGTACTTGAAAGTGACCCTGATGCCGCCTGCTGTTAGTAGAAGATCGCACTTGAACTCCAGGTTATGGCTCAAACCCACCTGCAAACTCCCAACATGTATGAATCAGATGTTATTGGAGAGTGGGACCACTTGGGTTGACCGTCTGGTCTGTCATGCAGACTCGACATTTGGATTCATGTAGCTGAAAACTCCTCCTCTCCTCCTCACTATTAAGACTCACCATTTCTCCTTTGTGGAAGGGTTTTCCTCCTCTTGCTGATAATGCTCATGGACATGAGGACCCCTGAATTCCTCCTACCCGTGTCTGCTCTCCATGAATCCCTGTGCAAATCCCATCTGTCCGATCAAATGGATTGTAATGAGCCTGCATATGCCAGTCTCACCGCATAAGAAAAACACACACACACACACACAAGAAAAAAGCCCTGGTTCCCTCCTCCCAATCTCTGTTCCTTTCTTTTTATTCAGTACCAAGTTCTGAGCTAACCTCTCAGTGAGCAGCTTTTGTTTTCTCTTTAGGGTGGTGGAAAATGGAACTGGAGATGGCAAGAACTGTTCTGTTTTCAAAAAGAAGAAGTTATACGCTGAGAGCTGCCCGAGTTTAAACAGATGGATCTGCAAGAAAAATGCATTCACGCTGGCTCCCTGGAACACCCCAGAACATTAGACACCGTCCCTTGTAGAATGATGCATTTTCTTGTACTTTGATATTTTAATGTAAATAATCATAAGAGCATTGCACAAAAACCATAGCATTTGGCAATCCTGTGTCGATTGACCACTGGCTGCATTAGGGATAGGTTTGTATTGTAACCCCCTGTAGCTCCTGGAGGCCAAGGCTAGAGGATGTTTAGCTAAACAGATTATAATAATTGATGCACGATAAATCAGCTAATAGCACATTTGATCCAGGGCTGGGCCTTTACCCTTCAGCTCGAGCAACCTCATCCCATTTTATTTACCTGTTCAGATTCCGAATGCTTTTCGTTTTAGGTCAATCCGTTTCTCTTAAGATTTAGTGCCAAATGACATCTACATAAACATGGAAATGCCTGTGACTATCTGCTCTGTATTAAGAAATGACTCATAAACACCTCTTTTCTTGCTTACTTTCAACTTTTGTATTATTAAGATTTTCAAGTAGAAACTCTTATGCAATGGAAGGTTCTTTCCTGCTCCTTGGTGCAGCTGCATTAGCAGGAACCATTTTGGTTCCTCTGACCAGCCGTGCCCAAAGATGACTTGTGTGTACATTGTGAGTAAATGTCAATATTAATTAACTGGACAGGAAAAATACTCTTTTAACACCTGGGGAACTAAGGCACTTTGGCCCAGATCATAGAATCATAGAAGTGAACGACTGTCCCTCTACTCCTGTCCCCTGTACTCAAGGCAGGACTAAGGAATAACTAGACGGGGGGTTGGCAAATGGGAGCTCCGAGAAGCGAACCGCAGCCACTGGGAGCTGTGAGAGGCTGTGCCTGCAGACGGTCAACGTAAACAAAATGTCTTGTGGCCTGCCAGCGAATTACCCTGATGGGCCACGTGCCGAAGGTTGCCAACCCCTGAACTAGACCACTCCTGACAGGTGTTTGTTTAACCTGTTCTTGAAAACCTCCAGTAATAGAGATTCCATAACCTCTTTAGGTAAACTATTCCCGTGCTTAGCTACCCTGACAGGAAGTTAGTTTTTCCTCATGTCCATCCTAAATCGCACTTGCTGTAATTTAAGCCCATTGCTTCTTGTCCTATCCTCAGAGGTTAAAGAGAACAATTTTTCACTCTCCTCCTTATAACATCCTTTTACATACTTGAAAACTATTATCATTTCCCTGCTCAGTCTTCTCTTCTCCAGATTAAACAAACCCATTTTTGTCAGTGTTCCCTCACAGGTCATGTCCTCCAAACCTTTAATCATTTTTGTTGCTCTTTTCTGGACTTTCTCCAATTTTGTCCATATCTTTCCTGAAGTGTGGCACCCAGAACTGGACACAGTGCTCCAGCTTACACCTAATCAGTACAGAGTAAAGCGGATCCACACAGGAAATTAGGCTCTTAACATCCCTTGATTTCAGTGGAAGTTAGGAGTCTAAGTAGATTTGTGGAGCTGGGTGATTAAATGACTCTCCCAAGGTCACACAAGAAATCTATGGCAGAGGTGGGAATTGGATTTAAAACTCGTGACAGACAATCTTGTGTTCTAATTTTCTTCCTTGAATTCTGTAAAAGCTTACCCAACATGCACCTTGTTTTTAGACAGAGGAGGTTGTTTTCACCAGATGCCCAGTTATTGTTCTATTTAATTCCCAAGATACTATAGATGTCTTCGTTATTTCTGAAAAAGGCCTCGTTTAATTAAATGATTACTGTGTAAGATTCTTTGTTGCATTAGATACTTGCTTTGTGTCTGACCTTAATGCAACAAGGTTACAGCCTGCCTCTGGGAGAGGAGTGTAGTTAAAAGCTTAGAGACAGGATAACCACCGCTAGAACAATCAGTCTGAAAGATTTGACCTGATCTGCCACATCAGAGCCTGGGGTGAAATCCTGGCCCCAGTGATGTCAATGGCAAAATGCCCACTAACTTTAAGGAGGTCAGGATTTCACCTTAGGGTTCTATTTCTAACTGAGCCTGCAATGAGCTTGAATAACCTCTCTCTCTATTTATTTTAAAATGTAGTCTGTGTGCAGCATCTTAGACTGGATTGTTCCCATGGCGTTGGTCAATAACAAGCATGGTGAAAGATGAACACAAAGAGCAATTAGCAGAGGTGATACAAACTCATAGCAAACACTATCAATGTCTAACTGACATTGTTGAAAGTGGCCCATGAGGAGCAATCAGTGGAGCCAACCATCGATCCCTGAGCATTTCAGATTCCTTGCAAAGGGGTTTTACAAAAGGTGAGACAACCCAATGAAAAACAACAGAAAGGAATGATTTTCAACTCTCCTTATTCTCCCTGTATCAATTTGCTGTTCTCCAAGCCAGCATGAAATGTTCAAAAGGTGCTTAAAATTTGCCATTCTTAAGATTTGTATGAAATAAAGATTTAAAATTCCTGTTAAAAAGAAACCTCTGCAACAGCTTTAACTGTGCTGTTCAGACCAGCTCCAGCATGGCACAACACTGTGTTCTTCTCATTGAAGTATCTCAACACCTTGAGGAACAATCCTCAGATCTCCACCAGCGCCCCCCCTCTCCCCCCCAATATCTTATCCTCTCTTTCACAGCTGGAACTCAATGTGCTTTCTCTTCTGCACAGGTGAAGAGGCAGGAAGGAGTCAGTTCTAAGCAAATGTCCTCCCAGTGCTGGAGACCTGGGGCCTCATTCCCCACCTCATGACTCCAGATTTACACCACTGTGAGGCCATAGGTTTTAATGGAGTTACACCAATGTAAAACTGGAATAACACAGTGGTGCATGAGGCTCCTGATCTCTTCAGAACTATCCTACCAACTGGGCACACAAGGAAGTGAACCCAGCTAATTGCTCCTATAACTGCCATAGGAGCCACAGGAGCGAGAATTGATGGAGTTGATGCTCCTTTCAGCAACCGTAAACAGTGAAGTATAAATGAACATTTAACATTTACCAGTGTAAATCAAGAGTCACTCCACTGCCTCCATGGAGTTAATGAGAGGAGCACCAGGACCAGTGGGTGCATTCTTCCAAAGGTGCAGAGCAGCCTTCATTCTCCTGCCCCTTTAAGAAACAGTGGTGTCAGACCAGAGAACATTCTAAGTGTGTTTCTCCTTCAGTGCTTTCTGGTGTACCATATCACTGCAAAGCACCAGGACAGGCCTGCTGCTCAGATTATATAACCTGGAGGAGGGGTGGGAGAATGTATGCCTCCATGTAGGTTCACACACAGTCTGACACTTCCAACACATGTACCCGTGTTGGTCTGTGTAACTCAAAAGGCTACTTTCTTTCACCAGCAGAAGTTGGTCCAGTGAAAGATATTACTTCTCCCACCTTGTCTACTTTTGACACAGTCCGGCAAATACAAGGTATTTCGGGGGCCGGGGCCAACCACATTGCTAGTTTCATGATGGTAGCACCTAGGGGTCAAAACATAGAGCCAAACACGAGACAGACCCTGTCCAGAAGAATGTACAGTTCAAATAGAACAGACAAAAGGTGAGAGAAAGGAAATACTTTTCTCCCCTGTTTGGAGATGGGGAAGTGAGGCAGAGAGAGGGGAAGGAAGCCACTAAGCCATTTCCACTGGCATTTTCAATATATTTGACGGTCACTGGAACTAAAATTTAGCTTGTTTAGTTCTACATTACACAGTGTTCTGCTGAAGTAAAAGCATATTTTGCTGTGTCTATAAATGCCTCTTCCTGCCTCTCCATAGATTCCTCGATTTTAAGGCAACTGGAGCCCACTGTGACCATCTAGCCTGAGCCCTGCACAACACAGGCCATAGGATTTCACATATTCGTTTCGGCATGAAGCCCATAAGTTCTATCTGAGCAAGAGCACCTCTTTTACAAAGATCCCTTTGAAGCCAAGGGCTGTGGCACAAGCTCCATCCTCTGTCAGTACTCTAGGTCCTTTTTATGGGTGTAGGACCTTTGCCTCCAGCAAGAGAACAGCTTCTGTTCAGTTTCACAACAACTTTAGTGCAGTTTTCCCCTAGGCTACAATTCAAACTAATAATTCTTCACCAGATCAGCTCCAACAATGAAAGCCACGGTGGAAGCTGCCGTTTAAGAATGTTGCAGGCATTTTACCACCATGTGGTAGGGTTAGATAATATCCAGGGAAACAGCGGGACCCTCTGTGTATTACAGATCCTACCACTACTATTACCACTGGAGCTGCACTGGTGGAAAATTATGGCTCCAGTGTAGACAGAGCCTTAGGCCCAGATCCATAAAGCTACATAGGCACCTCAGCTCCAAACTGAGGTTCCTAAATTCCATTTTTAGGCTCCACTGCAATCCACAAAACTGCCATTCGGCTCCTGCTTAACCCTGAAGATGCTTAAACTCACTCAGTGCCTAAGCTTTAGCTGCAAAAGGTCCCTAAGCACCAATGTTTCTGCTTCTGGGCATATGCACTGCTGCCTCCCTCTAGGCACCCAGACACCCATCTCCTGCCTAAGCCCAGAGCAACCTGCAAACCAGGGGAAGATAAACACTCCTTCTCCTCCTAAATCAATATGCAGGCACTGCTCCAGTAGCCATGCTCATAGGCTGCCTAACTTCACACAAAGCAGCTGATGGGGAAAGAGGAGGAAGACCTCCATTATAACCTTCACCCAGTGGAGAGGGAACTTACCTGAGATGTGGGTAGCCCCTACTTCAAGTCTCCCCTCCTTCTGAGTTGGAGAGGGGATTTGAAGAGGGATCTGCCACCTCTCTGGTGGGTGCCCTCACCCTGGTGTTTGGGATATTCTAATGTGGGCCTTCCTTAATCTCTCCTAATTAAGTTATACCACTTCAATAGAATAATTAAAGATTAATTGGGCCAAAGAAAGAGTGAGGATGACTCTATAGTCCAGTGGTTACAGCACGTACCTGAGTGGTGGCAGATCCCTCTTCAAATCCCTTATCCTCATCAGGCAGAATGGGGACTAGAATGGGGAGGGGGGCTCTCCCATCCTGGTTGAGTATCCTAACCACTGGGCTAGAAGTTATAAGTGAGCTCCTCTTTCTCCTTCTCCCACCCCCATTTGGTGTAGATTGGGCCCACTGCCGAGTTATTTGAGAGTGTCATTTGCCTTCTGGTTTGTGGATCACTGGCAGAGATTGGCACCTCACTGCAGCCTGGACTTAAGTCCTGTCCCTCTCACAGAGTTCAGCACTTAAGACACACCCCTCTTATTGCTATCTCCCATTAGCTAGCCTAGGCAGCTCCCCATCTAGCCTGCTGGCTTTTGTGGATCTCATTCTAAGACCTGGTCTACACTAGGGGCGGGGATCGATCTAAGTTATGCAACTTCAGCTACATGAATAATGTAGCTGAAGTCGACGTACTTAGAACTACTCACCGCGGTGTCTTCACTGCAGTAGGTCGACTGCTGATGCTCCCCCATCGACTCCGCCTGCGCCTCTCGCTCCGGTGGAGTACAGGAGTCGACAGGAGAGCGCTCGGGGGTCGATTTATCGCACCTAGCCTAGATGCGATAAATCAACCCCCACTGGATCGATCGCTGCCCTCCGATCCAGCGGGTAGTATAGACATACCGTAAGGCACCTATCACTCCCCATTCATTGTACAGGGAGCCTGGGTATGTAACTCAGGCTGTGGATCCCAGTGTTGTTCCTTTGATTTTCTAGGTGCTTAAAAGTTGGGTGTTGCAATGCTCAGTATTGCAATTGTAAGCAGAGTCAGGATGAGCTCTACCCTGACATCTGGTGGCGAGTTGTGGTGGGTTGTGGAAAAGAACTTCAGGGGCTGATCTCATTTGCATAGGCACACCCATCCCGCCTAGATGGTCACTTTGGCTGCTGTAGGAGCCCCAGTTTCTTTGTTATTGGGGCAGGAAGAATAAAATGTTATTATCCTGATTATGTGAATCAAGGACAGTAGAACTGTACTTGGCCTTTTGTTATGATGGAGGGACTCACCATCAACTAAGCAGCACTTGCTAGACAAAGATCATGGGTTCCAAAACCCAGTGAATTGAGATTGGCTGGGGATAGGTATTAATGCCTGGTGGTATGGGTGCCTCGTGAGGGCCTTACATGCCAGTTCTTCTCCCCCCACTGTGGAATATCAGAGCTAGTTTTGATTCCACTCGGAGTCTAGTTACAGGCTGCTGAGCTGAGTTTACTTTGGGATAATGGTGCACCAGCACTGAGGCTCCCCTACTGCAAGCTGAAATCAATAAAGAGCTAAAATCACTGGGCATTGTGTTAAGTAGTGGGGGGGGGTTGAATATATATTGTGGAGCGGCTTGCGGGATGGCTGGCGCAGCGGCATGGCTGGCAGAGCAGAGCACTTCGCAGGATGGCTGGAGCAGCTCACGGGATGGCTGGCAGAGCGGAGCAGCTGGCGGAGCAGAGCAGTTTGTGGGACGACTGGAGTGGCTCACAGGACGGCTGATGGAGCGGAGCGGAGCGGCTGGCAGAGCAGAGCTATTCGTGGGACGGCTGGTGGAGCAGACCAGAGCCCCATGGAGAGGTGGGACAGTCTGTTTTGGTGTCCATTATCCCCCCCATTTCCACCCAGGTTGGGAAGTAAAACTCTGCAGATAAACTTTCGAACTTTGGGGCTGCACTGACCAGGGACAGAGACTTTTGGGTTGTTGGACTTTGGGTGACTTTTGGGTTGCTGGACTCAAGAACCAAAAGGAAAGGACATGGCCCAATTTGCTTGGGGTGGGTTTTTGTTCATGGGTTGTGTTATGAATCCTGTTGGTGGTGTTTCCCCAACATAATGCCACCTTGTTTCTCTCTGTTACTCAAAGGCTTTTGCTACACTCAGACTCTCTGGTTGCAAGAGGGGAAGTATTGGCTCTTACAGGCGCCCAGCGGGGGTGGTATATATTTGTCCCAGGTCACTGGGTGGGGACTTGAGCTGGTTTTGCATTGTGTTATTGGAACGGAATCCCTAGATACTGAACCCGGCCCTTCTTGCTGCCAACTCTGACGGGCAGAAGGGTTACACAATGCTTAACTCCCTTTATGGATCTGGGCCTTAGTGTCCACAAAGGAAAAACCTGCCAATTTCCCATATGAAGGAAGGGAGACCCACTAAACAGGCAATGAAGAGGATACGGTTCCAAAACCTCAGTGGCACCATAGCCCAACATCTTACTTCCTTTTCCTAAATGAGATCACTGAGAACTAAGACCAGACATCTGACAACATTCTGGATCCTACCAATCAGGCTCTAGCTATTGGAATGGTACACTAGGGTTGCCAGGTGTCTGGTTTTTTTCCAGTTGAAAAGGGACCTTGGCTGCTCCAGTCAGCACTGCCGTCCAGGCCATTAAAAGTCCAGTTTGTGGTGCATCGGAGGCTGGGGCTGAGGCAGGCTCCCTTCCTGCCCTGGCTCTGCATGGCTCCTGGAAGTGGCCACCAGGTCCCTGTGGTTCCTAGGTGCACGGGTGGCCAGAGGGGCTCCATGCACTACCCCCGCCCTCAGTCCCAGCTCCGCAGCTCCCATTGGCCAGAAACTGCGAACAATGGGAGCTGTGGGGGCGGTGCCTATGGGCACGAGGGCAGTGCGCAGAGCCTTCCTGGCCACCTATGTGCCTTGGGGCTGTAGGGACCTGGCAGCCGCTTCCTGGGAGCTGCAGTAAGTGCTGCCAGGACCCCACACACAAACCCCCACACACACCCCGACCCCCTGCCCCAGTCCTGAGCCCCCTCCTGCACCCCAAACCTCTCATCCCCAGCCCCACCCCAGAGCACACACCCCCAGACAGAACCCCCACCCCCGCACCCTAATCCTCTGCCCCAGCCCAGTGAAAGTGAGTGAGGTTGGAGGAAAGCGAGCAATGGAGGGAGGGGGCCTCGGAGAAGGGGTGGGGCAGGGGTGTTTGGTTTTCTGCAATTAGAAAGTTGGCAACCCTATGGCACACAAAATATGTTAGTCACCCTGATGGAGAATGCCTCCAAGCCATAGGAAGATGATAGAGAGCTACATACTCCTACTATAGGAGCTGTTTTTCAAACTGAATACTAAGTTAACCAAAAATTAAGGCAGACTTGCCTTAAAACTCTGCAGGGATACGCTGAAATGCACCGACATGACTGTAGCCCTTCTTCAAACACTAAACACAGCTACACAGATTTCCTGTGTGAATGAGGGCATTTCCCAAATATACAACAAGGATGATACTCTGTCTTTTCTTCCACACTTTGACTGCCATGTCCATTTTCATTGTAAGCCTTTGTAAACTAGAGCTCGGTGAAATTTGTGTCAACAAAATCATTTTTTGTCAAAAAACACATTTTTGATGCTCTGAAACTTTTGGCAAATTTGGCACAAATTCAACAAGCAGTTTTGGCTGAGAAAAAATGAAAAAGTAATTTAGAAAAAGAGAAAATATTTCATTTTGACCATTCCAAAATGTATAATTTCATCTTTTCATATCAAAATCAGAATTGGCCAATTTAAAAAAAAACACAGAAAGGGGATTAAAACACCCCAAAACAGCCAAATGGAAATGAAAAAAAAAAATCAAAACAAAAAAAATTAGAGTTGACCAAATGAAAAGGAAGTAAGGAATTAAATGATGTGGTCAATTCAGTTTCATTCTTTTTTAGTTTTTCTTTTCTACAAAAAAAGTGAAGAAAAATTAGTTTTGGTTGAAATCAAATTGGATTGATTGATTGATTTTTCAGTCCCTGCACCAAAAAATCCATTATTCGCTAAGCTTTATTTGAAACTGGGACAGTGAGCCGTGCAATGACCCTGCCTTCTGCTGACACCACTCTTTCTGTAGAAATTCTGTCAATGATTTCTTTTAAGAAGCAGTTCATCCCATTCAGCCCACTGTCCCCACCCACCCTGTATAGCTCAGATGTTTAGCTAATCCAGGCACTTTCTCTTAATTTTCCATTTCTCTTAATTCTTTCATTCTGGACCTACAGAGGGTATGTGTTTTTGCCACCAAAGTGATAAGATAGATGTAGTGGGTGCAGCCAGAAACATTCTAACCAGGTGCCTCTCTTTGTTTAGCTTTCGCACCTCAGGATAACCACAGGAACTGTATGCACAGGAACCTGGGGACTGTGGTCCCTGAAATAACTTTTGCATCAATTGTCCAATATCAAACCAGAAATTATACTTGATTTTAAAGTCAGAAAGAAAATGCTTGCATGGTCAAAATATACTGTTTCGTTTATATTTATGATAATCCTCTAATGGATTATCTAATGAATAGAGAAAACATTTTTAATATATCTAATAGATCTGCAACCTAGATCATTAAAACCATGTAAGTGGGAACATTTTAAAAAAATAATTGTAACCTCGGCGAAAACTACAGTGAAGTTATTGTGACACTGCACTGAAATTGTTTTCACAGTGTTGGCAAACCTCATATAGTCATCAAAGGGACCTAGAATACAGATGCTAAGTGGAACCTGTACCTATTTCAGAATTAAGGTATGTTAGGATATAGATATTCAGGCCTGTCGGTAAAGGGCTGTACTCGAAGAATTTAGGTGTCTTCTTATCACTTGGCTAGTTATCGAGGTATAAAAGAAAGAATCAGAATCACTGTTTGCCGGTGTAAGGTCCTTCTCTTACTGTGACAGTCTGAGGCCCTGCTCTTAGGCTAAGGCCTCTGGCTAAGCAGCAGAGGCAGCCATAAGCTGGGAAGCGACCGGTCAGATCCTCACATTCCAAACCAGTCAATTGAAATAAGGTGCTATTGGGCTGTTAGGAATACACTCCTGTCCTGATAGTGCCGATCACCTCCAGAGAAAGGGAAGTGCCTAGAAGATGTAAAAGGAAACTTAGTTTGATAGCATCCTGTCTGGCAAGAACTCACTTATCAATAGCTGGGATGTGAAATCCTCACTCCTGTATTGTTTTGTCATTATAGTTCCCACTTTGCTATTGTTTGTCTGTATAATCTCTGTCTGGTTCTGTGATTGTTCCTGTCTGCTGTATAATTAATTTTGCTGGGTGTAAACTAATTAAGGTTGTGGGATATAATTGGTTACATAATCATGTTACAATATGTTAGGACTGGTTAGTTACATTTCAGGAAAATGATTTGTTAAGGTATAGCTAAGCAGAACTCAAGTTTTACTATATAGCCTGCAGTTAATCAGGAAGTGGGGGGGAAATGGGAATCATGTTTCGCTAAGGGCAGGAATGGAAACAGGGACACAAGTGTAAGGCTCTGTGGTGTCAGAGCTGGGAAGGAGGATACTAAGGAAGGAAACTGGAATCATGCTTGCTGGAAGTTCACCCCAATAAACATCGAATTGTTTGCACCTTTGGACTTCAGGTATTGTTTCTCTCTGTTCATGCGAGAAGGACCAGGGAAGTAAGTGGGTGAAGGAATAAGCCCCCTAACATCTTGGTGCCGTGACTCAGATGCATCGCATTGGATAGGTGAGTGGCAGCCTGTAAGTCCCCCTCCCCAACAGTCCACGCAGCTGCTTGGAGGGGGTATTGCGAACTCTTGTGATGGTAGTTGCGAGTTCTGGCAAGCCAGGGTAAAGGATTTTTTGGATAAATGGATGAGGAATTGTTGCTCTCTGTTCATGCGAGAAGGACCAGGGAAGTAAGTGGGTGAAGGAATAAGCCCCTAACAAGGTACCTATATACAGGATTCCAAACATGTATCCTAGTTTAGTGTGCTTTCAAATAATGGAATGTGATTTTATAAAAATGATTAAATTAGATTTAATAAATACAATTAAAACAGCCTTGGAGCATAAAGGAAAGCTACATAGTGGTATTTGTGACACATGAAATAGAAACAAAATGTTCTCAACATAACAAATACTTTAGCAGGAAATATTTTGCATTATTAACTTTGGCTTACATAGTGAAATGCAATTTTTTTTTAAAATGATGGAATCATTAGATGCAAACACTTCTACGCACTCACAGCCATACCACACCCAGCGCTGGACATTGAAAATACACAGTGATGTACAGAGAGACAAGGTAAATATCTTTTATTGGACCAACTTTTGGTAATACCTCACCCTCCTTGTCTCTCTAATATCATGGAACCAACGCAGCTAAAACACCACTTCATGGTGGCTAATAAAAGTTAACTTTTTTTTTTAAAGGAAACCTTTCTGACTTCTTCAGGGCTGCCAGAAGACCTGCAAGGCTGCATCCCAGTTCCCTCAGCCTCTCCTCATAAGTCATGTGTTCCAGCCCCCTAATCATTTTTGTTGCCCTCCGCTGGATGTTTTCCAATTTTTTTCACATCCTTCTTGTAGTGTGGGGCCCCAAAATGGACACAGTACTCCAGATGAGGCCTCACCAATGTCGAATAGAGGGGAACAATCACGTCCCTCAATCTGCTGGCAAGATGGCAAGTAAGGATAACAGAAATAATTACATATCAAACTAAAAGTTTAACATGCTTCTTAGAATCTAAACTTAACTTTAATAGGCTAAAATCCTTGTCTAGAGCAGTTTCTCACCTAAAGCAATCTTCCAGCTTCACTAACAACATGGCTAAGCTCCAACGTTCATGAATGCAAAAAATACTATCTTTCATGCTTACTCAGTGATTGACAAAAAGCTGTCATTTCCCTTTCCTCTTATACCCCAAAGTCCATTGAGTTTATCCCCAGAGTCAAGATGTCCCCAAGGTTCCTTTCCTGGTGTGCTGGCTCCAAATCATCTTCACATACTCCTGTTTGCACCATATGCAGATTTGACTGCCATTGTTAGTTTTTCATGCTTAATCTACACAGCAGACAGAGAGACAGGTGAATCAGATTCCTTTTTCTGACTCAGAACCTGTTTGTCATCCCTGCCTTGATTTAGATCTCAAAACATATGTTCAGTACATATATACAACTTTAAATATCATCTTTATATACATCTCTCAATGATTATGAAGATCAGTATGACCTAAGAGTTTATTACACACTTCACATGACCCATTTTCCATCAATACTATGAAAGCTGCATGTTAGGTGTAATCAGTTCATAGAATCATAGAATATCAGGGTTGGAAGGGACCTCAGGAGGTCATCTAGTCCAACCCCCTGCTCAAAGCAGGACCAATCCCCAATCAAATCATCCCAGCCAAGGCTTTGTCAAGCCTGACCTTAAAAACTTCCAAGGAAGGAGATTCTACCACCTCCCTAGGTAACGCATTCCAGTGTTTCACCACCCTCCTAGTGAAAAAGTTTTTCCTAATATCCAACCTAAACCTCCCCCACTGCAACTTGAAACCATTACTCCTTGTCCTGTCCTCTTCTACCACTGAGAATAGTCTAGAACCATCCTCTCTGGAACCACCTCTCAGGTAGTTGAAAGCAGCTATCAAATCCCCCCTCATTCTTCTCTTCTGCAGACTAAACAATCCCAGTTCCCTCAGCCTCTCCTCATAAGTCATGTGTTCCAGACCCCTAATCATTTTTGTTGCCCTTCGCTGGACTCTCTCCAATTTATCCACATCCTTCTTGTAGTGTGGGGCCCAAAACTGGACACAGTACTCCAGATGAGGCCTCACCGATGTCGAATAGAGGGGAACGATCATGTCCCTCGATATGCTCGCTATACCCCTACATATACATCCCAAAATGCCATTGGCCTTCTTGGCAACAAGGGCACACTGCTGACTCATATCCAGCTTCTCGTCCACTGTAACCCCTAGGTCCTTTTCCGCAGAACTGCTGCCTAGCCATTCGGTCCCTAGTCTGTAGCTGTGCATTGGGTTCTTCCGTCCTAAGTGCAGGACCCTGCACTTATCCTTATTGAACCTCATCAGGTTTCTTTTGGCCCAATCCTCCAATTTGTCTAGGTCCCTCTGTATCCTATCTACCACTCCTCCCAGTTTAGTATCATCTGCAAATTTGCTGAGAGTGCAATCCACACCATCCTCCAGATCATTTATGAAGATATTGAACAAAACCGGCCCCAGGACCGACCCCTGGGGCACTCCACTTGACACCGGCTGCCAACTAGACATGGAGCCATTGATCACTACCCATTGAGCCCGACAATCTAGCCAACTTTCTACCCACCTTATAGTGCATTCATCCAGCCCATACTTCTTTAACTTGCTGACAAGAATACTGTGGGAGACCGTGTCAAAAGCTTTGCTAAAGTCAAGAAACAATACATCCACTGCTTTCCCTTCATCCACAGAATCAGTAATCTCATCATAGAAGGCGATTAGATTAGTCAGGCATGACCTACCCTTGGTGAATCCATGCTGACTGTTCCTGATCACTTTCCTCTCGTGTAAGTGCTTCAGGATTGATTCCTTGAGGACCTGCTCCATGATTTTTCCGGGGACTGAGGTGAGGCTGACTGGCCTGTAGTTCCCAGGATCCTCCTTCTTCCCTTTTTTAAAGATTGGCACTACATTAACCTTTTTCCAGTCATCTGGGACTTCCCCCGTTCGCCACGAGTTTTCAAAGATAATGGCCAATGGCTCTGCAATCACATCTGCCAATTCCTTTAGCACTCTCGGATGCAACTCGTCCAGCCCCATGGACTTGTGCACATCCAGCTTTTCTAAATAGTCCCTAACCACCTCTTTCTCCACAGAGGGCTGGCCATCTACTCCCCATGTTGCGATGCCCAGCGCAGCAGTCTGGGAGCTGTCCTTGTTAGTGAAGACAGAGGCAAAAAAAGCATTGAGCACATTAGCTTTTTCCACATCCTCTGTCACTAGGTTGCCTCCCTCATTCAGTAAGGGGCCCACACTTTCCTTGGCTTTCTTCTTGTTGCCAACATACCTGAAGAAACCCTTCTTGTTACTCTTGACATCTCTTGCTAGCTGCAGCTCCAGGTGCGATTTGGCCCTCCTGATTTCATTCCTACAGTTTGTCAGGCCTGTCAGGAATTGCTCTTACGAACAGTGAATCCTTTGCCAGTTGGCATTGAGGGGGATCCATGACAGAACTTTATCTCTCATCGCATGACTATTTGCTTTCCTTGATAGCTTCTTGAGACTTTGTCAAAAGCTCCTTGAAAGCTCCAAAAATTCTGGTCGATTGGAGAGACAAGGTGTTTCCTCTATCACCTCTTCTGTTGACCTCCTGAGTTGCTGAAAATGCTCTCTGAATAGAACTGCCTCAGTAGAATGCAGCTGGGACAGGTATTTGTGGTGAAGTTTGTTACAGTTTCAGAGTTAACTGTACCTTTGACAGCCCTCTCAGTCTTCCTTGAGGGCATGCACTTAAAGGTTTCAGGCTTCCTCTCTCTCTCCAGACCAGAGATTTAGACTTGCAGTCCCTCTGCACCTCACTGTCATTTCCCAGAAGGTCTGACTGGGGGCCAGCACTGTGGTTATCTTTTCTCCAGAGGCTATAACAGTGTACAGCAGTTACCAACTAGCCTTCACAAAACAAAGTACATTTATTCTTAGGGCAAAAGCATTACAGGGAAAATACTAAAACAATACAAGTTTCTATATGCATGCTAAAAGCTTACCAGAGGTCACCCATCAATTTTATGGGGCCTTAGTGGACCAAGAGTCACCCCTCCCATCCTTGACAGAAGGTCTGACAATTTACTGAATCAAGAGGGCATGTGTCATTTTTAACTCAGCCTTTTCATACCACAGGCCCTTTCTTTTTCTGTTGGTCTCTGGAAAACACAGTTTGAACCAGTATACACAAGTCACCCCAGGGAGGGGTACCTCTCTTGAGTTGTTTACAGTTTCAGTGACTAGCCTTAATCACTCCCCACTGATTCCAATTCCTGGAGGAGCAGTGGTAACTTCTCTCCTGAAGTTACATACAATCCCTGGCCCACAATGGTACCTAAACCATTCATAAACTTAATACAATATGTTTCTACAGAGATACTGCATGCAGTTGCAATATCTGTCACAAAGTTCAATGCAAAAATCCTTTAATTCTTCTGCAATAATTCTTATTCTCTATAATTACTCCATTACTTCTTGGTGGTCCTGTGAACCTACCAGTTTCCCCCCCAGGCTTCCTGCTTCTGCTATGATTAAAACTTTTCTTTTTTATTTGTATTTCTGTGTGGCAAACTGCTCTTCAAAATCCCTCTGTTCTTTTAATGTCAATCTACCTTTTGCCTGCCACAATCCCCCTTTCCACTAAATTTCTTTTTCTCTGTAGTTCTTTGAGCACCACAACCACTATAATTCTTTTTTGAACCAACTGTCATGTGTTATTTAGGATCAAGACAAAAATGGCCTGTCCTCTGAAGTGCTCTAGAACGAGCTGTTTCAAGATTCAGGCACTGAAGAGGTCAGGAAATTTCTTTTCTAAAACTTGTCCTGATGTAAGCTGTGAACAGTTTATATATGAGCACTTCTAGTTCCCCAGGCCCAGATCCTCAAAGGTATATAGGGTGCTTAACTGCCACTGAAATCTTAGTCTGATGGCACCTTTCTTTTCTGTAATTAACACCTGTGATCTCAAGCTGCTCCTTCTCCATTTTAGTTGAAATTTCAGTCTTATTCTTTATCACCACATTCACCATTATCTTTGTACTATGGACATCCCTTGTTGATGGCTTACCCTGACTTTTCAGCAGAGGAAGTTAGAATCTTCAGCTGTGGACTCTTTACCCCTGCTGATTAACCCATCCAATGACTGACATATCCTGAACACTTGGGGTGTACATTAAAATGCAATTCGCTCAGCAATGGAAAAATCTTCTTCTCTGGGAATAAACTTGAAGCTGAGAAAAACTTCAGCAGCTTCTTCTGATGAAAACTATTTATTTCTTGTCTTGCTCTCTGTTCAGGCTGGTGCATTCTTGCTCAAGTGCTGGGGACTAAGCAAGGGGACATCGCAATAAGAGACCTGCGGCAGGGTCGTGGCTAACCCAGGTCAGCTGACTTGGACTCATGGAGCTCAGTCTCTGGTGCTATGAAACTGCAGTGCAGACATTCAGGCTTGGGCTCGAGCCTGGGCTTTGAGACCCCAGGTCAGGGGAGTCAGAGCCAAGGTTCCAGCCCATGCCCAAATATCTAGACTGCAATTTTAGAGCCCGACAGCCTGAGCCCCACAAGCTTAAGTCAGCTGATCCAGGCTCTGAGACTCAGTGCCCTGTGTTTTTTATCACAGTGTTGACATATCCTAAGATACTGCTGCAGAGAGAAACAATTACCTTAACTCTGCAAGGAGAGTCACGGTAACTGATAAGTTTGCTACCAGCTCTCCTTATATTTAGGTTGCTGAATTCTTTCCATCATAAAGGGTTCTTGGGAACTTTTCTTTGGGGAGCTCTCACTGCTATGTTGTTTGTAGCTGGCTTTTGATATTCAAAATGGAATAGGAAGGGGATGGATAATAAGACAGAAAAGATCATACTGCCTCTATATAAATCCATGGTACGCCCACATCTTGAATACTGTGTGCAGATGTGGTCGCCTTATCTCAGAAAAGCTATATTGGAATTGGAAAAGGTACAGAAAAGGGCAACAAAAATTATTGGGGTATGGAACGGCTGCCATATGAGGAAAGATTAATAAGACTGGGACTTTTCAGCTTGGAAAAGAGATGAAAAAGGAGGGATATGATAGAGGTCTATAAAATCATGACGGATGTGGAGAAAGTAAGTAACGAAGTGTTATTTACTCCTTCTCATAATACAAGAACTAGAGGTCACCAAATGAAATGAATAGTCAGCAAGTTTTAAACAAACAAAAGGGAGTATTTCTTCACACAATGGACAGTCAACCTGTGGAACTCCTTGCCAGAGGATATTGTGAAGGCCAAGACTATAACAGGGTTCAAAAAAGAACTAGATAAATTCATGGAGGATAGGTCCATCAATGGTTATTAGCCAGGATGGGGAGGGATGGTGTCCCTAGCCTCTGTTTGCCAGAAGCTGGGCATGGGAGACAGGGGATGGATCACTTGATGATTGCCTGTTCTGTTCATTCCCTCTGAAGCACCTGGCATTGGCCACTGTCAGAAGATAGGATACTGGGTTAGATAGACCTTTGGTCTGACCCAGTGTGGCTGTTGTTATGGTATGTTCTTATGGACACCCCTCAGGCTGTAGATGTGTGTTTTCTCATCTAGTGAAATTGCCTTCAGATATAGCTGAGTTATGAAGTGTTACAATTCATCATTTCCCTTCTCTCAATTTCTGTCTTCTGGAAAGTTTGTCAAAATCACTGAACATTCTAAAGAGGTGAGCTCCAGGCCACCAAACAGCAGCACCCACTGGAATTGGGAACACCTGGGAGCTGACAGATTGGCTGGAGCTAAGTTGAGAAATGGGCTTCCCCCAACAACCCATCCATATCTAGTGACCCAGCACATGCCCATAGTTTCTGAGCCCTCTTCCCTGGAGGAATGGCTTGGGGGAGGAGCTCACTAACTCCTGGGGGGAAAGATAAGACAGACTGAAGCAAGCCAGACTCCTTCATAACACCTACAGACCCAGTGTCATGGCCCATGGGTGGCAAACCAGTCCTGCCAGGGTCAAGGGAGAAGCCATGCTCCAACCCTCCACCTGCCAGCAATAGTTTACCTATGACCCATGAAGCCCAGCCCCAGTGTGAGGCTCTGCCCCGAGGTCTGACGAGCAGAGTCCCAGAGTGGCTGATTGACCCACTGGCCCTACTGAAGCCAGCAGCAGGCACAGGAAGCTGTCTAAACAACTGGGCTCCATCCTGCTCTGAACTATGTGCTTCCTTGGCTTGATCTCCTGGCATTTTGATCTGTCTTGATTCCTGGCATCTGATGTGTGGTTCCTGACTTTCACTTTGTCTCCTGTCTTTGGCAGTTTGGTATCCTGACCCAACCTGACTCTGGTTCATGATTGTGGTTCTGATCTTCAGCTTGTTTCCTGCTTCTGATCTCCTGGTATCCTGACCCAGCTGACTTGACTACTGTCTTGTGATTGTGGACTCTGGCTCTGACCACTAGGTCTGGCTGCACTGACCTGGCTATGACATGCAGCACATGGAGAGGCACCCCCCCCACACACATACACACACCTTCAGCACAGTGTCAAAGAGCAAAGAGAGAGAGAGCCAGGCTGGATTCCAGGGGCACCATTTAGGAAGGATGAGGGGGGGCACTCCCCCCCCCAAGTTTCATAGTGGAAGTCTGCTCACAGTGCACGCCCCAGTCCCCAGGCAGAAATCTTATTGGCAGCTCTGCACAGCTAGCACAGGACAATTCTCCCAACCAATAGTAACATACTACTGTCCTCTACTGCACCTGCCTGGGTGTTAGAGAGCTTATTCCTTCACTCTCCCACTTACCTGGTCCTTCTCGCATGAACAGAGAGCAACAATACCCGAAGTCTGAAAGTGCAAACAATTCGATGTTTATTGGGGTGAACTTCCAGCAAGCTTAAATCCAAGTTCCTTTTTCCTTATTTTCGAATGCCAACTTACTTCCTGTTTGCCCCTAATTATATTGTAATATTCTCAGCTATACCTTAACCAATCATTCTTCTGAAATGTAACTAACCAGTCCTAACATATTGTAACGTGATTAGCTAACCAATTATATCCCACCACCTTGATTAGTTTACACCCAGCAAAATTAATTATACAGCAGACAGAAACAATCACAGAACCAGACAGAGACCATGCCAATAAACAATAGCAAAGTGGGAACTATAATGACAAAACAATACAGAAGTGAGGATTTCACAACTACATCTATAAAGACATAAGGGTTTCCCAGCTGTGTCTATTGATAAGTGGGTTCTTACCAGACAGAAAACTATCAACCTAAATTTCCTTTTACATCTTCTAGGCACTTCCCTTTCTCTGGAGGTGATAGGCACTATCAGGACAGGATTGTATTCCTAACAGCCTATCAAGGTTCCTTCCCCATTCTGAACTCTAGGGTACATATGTGGGGACCTGCATGAAAACCTCCTAAGCTTACTTTTACCAGCTTAGGTTAAAACTTCCCCAAGGTACAAATTATTTTACCCTTTGCCCTTGGATTTCCACTGCCACCACCAAACTTTATCTGGGTTCCTGAAAAAAATGTAGTTTGAACACGTCTTTCCCCCCAAAATCCTCCCAACCCTTGTACCCCACTTCCTGGGGAAGGTTTGGTAAAAATCTTCACCAATTTGCATAGGTGACCACAGACCCAAACCCTTGGATCTTAGAACAATGAAAAAACATTCAGTTTTCTTACAAGAAGACTTTTAATAGAAGTAAAGGAATCAACTCTGTAAAATCAGGATGGTAGATACCTTACAGGGTAATTAGATTCAAAACATAGAGAATCCCTCTAGGCAAAACCTTAAGTTACAAAAAAGACACACAGACAGGAATATTCATTCTATTCAGCACAGCTATTTTCTCAGCCATTTAAAGAAATCATAATCTAACACATAACTAAATAGATTACTTACTAAGTTCTAAGACTCCATTCCTGTTCTGTCCCCGGCAAAAGCATCATACAGACAGACACAGACCCTTTGTTTTTCTCCCTCCTCCCAGCTTTTGAAAGTATCTTGTCTCCTCATTGGTCATTTTGGTCAGGTGCCAGCGAGGTTACCTTGAGCTTCTTAATCCTTTACAGGTAAGAGGATTTTTCCTCTGGCCAGGAGGGATTTTAAAGGGGTTTACCCTTCCCTTTATATTTATGACACAGCCCCATAGCACCTTCTTTCAATGTGACTAGTTTGGTATGTGAGGAGGTGACCGGTCGCTTCCCAGCTTATGGCTGCCTCTGTTGCTTAGCCAAAGGCCTTAGCCTAAGAACAGGGCCTCAGACTGTCACAGTAAGAGAAGGACTTTACACTGGCAGACAGTGATTTTGATTCTTTCTTTTATACCTCTAACTAGCCAAGTGATAAGAATACACCTATATTCTTAAAGTACAGGCCTTTGCAGATAGGCCTGAATATCTATATCCTAACACTGGGGCTTTCGGGGTGTTACCCTACTACAAATAAAAATCATAGACTAGAAATTGACTTTAAACAGGAGTGAAACACTGTGAAGTCACTTTCATTTCTCTTTAAAGGCTAGTTACAGTACTTTCCAGAAGGTTCTTAAACACATCACTACAGTGACTGAGTTGCAGTTCTCACAGGAGAATATTTAAAACCAAACACCAAGAAAATTCCACATTTTAAAGTTGAGAAAAAAATTGAGTCTTGTTTATTATTTAGAGTTTGTATATATCATTTGGGGTTTGGAAGTTTTACTTCAGTTCCTATTGCTGTCAAATGGGAATAATAGTACTTGCCTGCCTGCCATATGGAATTATAAGGATTAGATTTAGATCTGTGGGGCAGGAACATTAAAATTTTAAGCCTAACCTGTGTCCCTTAAGTGACTTGTTACAAGACGTTATTAGTAGAGCTGGAAATGTATCTCAGCCCTGATCCCCATTCTGATACTGTGCCCTCAAGACTGCACACTCTCCTAGTTAATGACTTAGACGATGGATAATGAGATTGTTCATTGGCATATCTTGTATGTCCAGCCTGACAAAAATAAATGTGAATTTTTCTTTAAAGTCCAGTTGTGGTCAGAAAAATGGATCTGTAAAAACAACACCACAGTCAAATATATCAACTTTCTCTGTTTCAAATAAAATCTGGTCATTTTATGGTTACAAACATGTTTATACTCTTAATGGTGCCGGAACCAATATCAGGCAAGGAAAGCAAGCTGTATTCTGTTTGACCTCATACAGCCACAGAATTGTTGAATGCTTTACTGGTGAAGATGAAAGAAGCAGAAAAACCCCTCCAATTTGGCTTTCAGGATTAAGCAAGGGCATGAATTTCAAAAATCCTGCTCGTTAATTGATCAAATTTAATTTGGAGTTAGAGGACGAGTATCTATGGGAAAGCAGTATTTAAATATTATATAATAAATTAAATGTTTAAGTAAATGTAAAATTACAATGTATTATGTTAATCTATAGGCATGAGTTAAAAGGAGATAAACTAAAATGAACTAAAATTAATTAAAGGTTCATTTTTAAACACAGTCTAACCACTATGCCATTGTTCTGGATCTCATCTGAGATTTACAAGAGACACCTAGTTCCTGGCAAAGATGTCTAAGCTGGTGTAAAATGACTTTCCTATAATGCTAGTTGATAAACGTGAGTTAAACCGATCTGTGTGGTTACAAATGTAATCCACAGTTTTAATGTACAATAAAAAATATTAACTACAAAAATGAGTTTATGAAAGTCAGTAAACCACACATTTCATACTTAAGTTAAAATAGAGATCTGTGTTTTAGTGACTTGGGAAATGATTTACTGTTGTGTGATTTCCTTTTACTGTAATCATTGATTTTTTTTCATGGCAAATGATGGTTTGGTCAGGGCCGAGTGGTTAGAGATGAAGTGGGGGCTAATGTATTGAGGATCTAAATTATAAGAATAAACCAAAACAGGAAACATGCAGACTCTTAAATAAAACTTACTCCCATCTCCGCATACAGAACAGAAGTTCAACTCACAGGCTTCAGAATGGGCTAGCAAGCAATACGAAGTCCATACGAGACTTGCACTACCCACGCTGAAGCCTGGCTGTGTGTCTTCACTTCTATCGTTACCCATGCTAGCTGGATTCAAGTTAGCTTGCACAGATTAGCCCACACACAGTTTTTGCTGTGTAGACACACCCTAAGTGACAGCATTAAAAAAGACAAGCTAAGTATTTTTTTGTCCTTGCTGATGAAAGTAAAGATGCATCAAAAAAAGAACAATTGTGTCTCCTTTTATGCTACCACCAAAAAGAAATCATTCAGGAAAGAGCTCTGGGCTGCTTCCACATGGAAAATCTAAATGCCGAATCTGTTTCAAAAATGATTATCGAAGAACTACAGCATTTGAATATTAATTACATTGTTGCCCAGTGCTACAATGGAGCTTCTGTACTGAGTGGACATTTAAGAGGAGTATAAACTCGAATTGAGGAAAGGATTACACATGCCATTTACGTGCACTGCCATGCTCTCAGGCTTAGTCTTGTCATTGCAGACACATGATCCAGCATCACCCAGTGTCAGGAAATCTTTGCATTTGCTCAGGAACTATACATCTTCAAAGGTGCCATGAACTGTTTGTTAAGGCACAGCAGGAACCAGGCCAGAAGGTACTTGAGCTCGATAGATTACAGAGGCACCGACTCCATGGGTGCTCCAGGGCTGGAGCACTCCTGGGGAAAAAATGGTGGGTGCTGAGCACCCACCGGCAACCCCCCATCAGCTCCCCCTCAGTGCCTCTTGCCCGCTGGCAGGCCCCACGGATCAGCGCCTCCCCCTCCCGCTCCATGCCTCCCGCCCACTGCAAACAGCTGTTTTGTGGCATGCAGGAGGCAAGGAGGGAGGGGAGAGGAGTGAGGACACTGCACTCAGGGGAGGGGGTGGGAACTGGGCGGGAAGAGGCGGGGCAGGGATGGAGCGGGGACGGGAAGAGGTGGGGTAGGGCGGGCTGGGGCAGGGTAGGGCGGGGGCGGGAAGATGCTGGGCAGTTGGGGCCCTGGGGGAAGGGGTGGAGTGGAGGCGGGGCCTGGGATAGAGCTGGAGGTCGAGCGCTGCGGTAGATTATGTGAAACTCACTGGTCGTGCTGGTATGACTCCCTCCAAAAACTGCATGCAAGATATGGCACTGTAGTGGAAACACTGGAAGACATTTCAGTTCAGAGAGCTGATGGACCATCAGCTAGATGGCAAGGCCAAAGAGCATCTGTTGAGGCTCTTGGCTTTGGAAAGAATATTCAAGATTTTGAATAGAGCTTCAGAAGAACTACAAACTGAAAACCTGAATTTATCAAGTGCCATGGAATTAGTAGCAAGCAATATTGCTGCTCTTCAGGAAATGAGAACATCTGAAAGCAAATGGAAGGAGTTTTGTGATACAGATGAAATCATTGCCAAGGAACTTGAAATTGCTATTCTGGGTCAGGCAGTCACAACTGCTGAGCACAGCAAAACAAAATGGCAAGAAGACCTAACAAAATGTCCTCCAAGCTGGCCTTGTTTTTTGTTTCTAGTACACTGGGTCAGTCACCCACACATGATGTTCTCAACAGCATGCAAGAATGTATAAAATCTGATTTCTACTATCCTGTTCTGGCCACAGTTCTTGCTGAGCTTGATAAACGATTCACCTCTAACTCCAGTTTGTTTTCCTCACTAATTGCTTGTGACCCAAAGAGTGAACATTTTCTTGATTATGAGAAACTGAAAATAATTGCAGATCACTATAGATCAACAGGCACCAATTTTGTTGATCAGGATGCAGAAGTCAAAGTTGCCAAGAAGCACATTGCACCAAAAACTTGACTTCAATTTCTGAATTCTGGAATGTTCTCAATGATTTACCAAGGGTTATTAGTCTTTGATATCGATTGTAGATATTGTGTTGAGCCTTCCAGTTTCTACAGCATCAAATAAGAGGTTCTTCTCTGTGCTCAAGAAAGTGAAGGACTACTTAAGATCCACAATGAGAGATAGGCACTTAAGTGACTTGGTCATTTTATCTTCAAAACACCTGGATATCAACAAGGCTATTGACAATTTTGCCAAGATGAGACCCCGGCATTATCTATTGTTTTACTCATACCTGGAGTGGTTTTTTGTTTGTTTGTTTGTTTTCAATAATTTATTTCCTGTTAAACATTTCTGGAACAAATTTACTTTCGGATTCTCCTCTTCACAGTTTGGAACATAGAACATTTTAGCCAGGATGGGCAGGGATGTAAAAACATGCTCTGAAGTGTCCCGAGCCTCTGCTTGCCAGAACCTGAGAATGGGCAACAGAAGGTGGATCCCTTGATGGTTACCTGTTCTGTTCATTCCCTCTGGGCACCTGGCACTGACCACTGTCGGCAGACAGGATACTGGGCTAGTTGGACCATTCTGACCCAGTATGGCCGTTGTTATGTTCTTAAAAAAAACAATTGCAAGGGTAAGCAGATTTTATTCGTTTTTATTTATCTCTACTAAAGACAGTATACAAAGTATCAAACTTATGTTTCTGTTATCTATGCTATGGCTCCAAAACCTCAAGGCTTGGGATTGGGGATATTTTGCTGTATTAGCGCCTCATTGTTCTACATTTGCATATAAATTTAAACTATGGCTTCAACTGGTGTCTGTATATATTTTTTTTCTTTCTTGATATAGGAATTAGACACAGTGCTCCTGTCATCTAATTTCTACGTTATTATCTACTAAAAAACTAGAGATTTAGGTGCTTAAGTAGCCCCTAGAATCACAAAGCTGCCTCCCCCAATCTGAAATGACTGGATTTCCTCCAACCACATATTGAACTCAACACATGACAGCAGCAGCCCATACTCCAAAACAGCCTTCCAGCATTCAAGCCACATCCTGAGTGTCTGTGTGTAACACCCGCCTGCCAGCCACATCTGAGTTACACTTTGACTCTCACCAGCGTTGGTTATACTGTAGGGTGACCCTCCGTCTTAGATTTCCCCCCAAAAAGGTATGTCCTGTACTGCCCAGCCCTCTCCTGGACTATAAAAATTACATTAGGTCCACTGTTTCTTTAATAGAAATAGTATGTACACAACTTGTCACTCCAAATGGAGTTGCCCAGACAATTCAATTTAAACACACTGGACTAGACAAAACAATACAACAGATTTATTAACTACAAAGAGAGAGATTTTAAGTGGGTACCAGTAATGCAGTATAAACAAATGGTTACAAGGAAAATAAAGATAAAATGCAACTGGTGCCTAACTTAACAAACTATGTTAAATTCAAAGCAAAGTTTTCTTACCACATGCTTTCAGCAGTCTTGCCGATCAAACTTCTTAGCTCAGGACCCCTTCTCCGAAAGTACAGTGAATGCTTCCTTTGTTTCTACAGGTGCCATGAATGTGAAAGGTGGGCGGGGAGGAGGATATCTTGGGGGGGTCTGCCACTTCTTTTTATAGTCCTGTCCACCCTTTGAGAAGCATTTCCAGCTGGGAGCATGCAACAGGCCATCTGTGTGGAAGGGAACTCCATACTGTTACTTTGCTAAAATGTAGATTTTTTGCCCTGCCCCCTTTCCTGCCACAGAATGGCCACTCAGCTAGGGTGACCACATGTCTCATTTTGGCCGGGACAATCTCGTCTTTAAGCCCTGTCCCAGCCATTCTGACTTTTTTTGGCAAAACTAGGCATTTGTTCCATTTTCTCTTGCCAACTGATCATCAATTGGCAAGAGCAAACTGGACAACTGCACAGTTTTGCCAAAAAAGTGGGGTGGGACCCCTAGTGGGACACAGAAGAACTTGCAGGGAGGGGCAAGTGGCAATGCCAGCCCTGCAAGGGAGCGAGGGTTCGGGAGAGCGGATCGGGCCAGGCCAGCTCCACATGGGCAGGCAGCCTGGGTTCTTGGGCTGGCCCACGTGCAGGGAGTAGAGGGGGGCCTCAGGCCAGCCCTGCTCAGGCAGGTGGCAGGTGGGGCTCAGGCTAGTCCCATATGTGGGGGGGTCTCGGGTGGGCAGCAGGGGGCTCAGGCCGGCCTGGCACGGGACAGAAAGGGGGGCCTCGGGCCAGCTATATGCGGGCAGGTGGCAGTGGAGTCAGGGAGGGATGGGAGTGGGTTCACACGGGGGAGGGACAACAGCACCATTTCAGATTTGTGGTGGGAAGCAACGAAAACTCTAATTTTTTGTCAGATAACTTAGCAATTAGCTGACAGGAGCACTGTATCTAATTCCTATATAAAAGAAAGAAAATTAAATAAATATTAGACCCACTCAGCTCTAATACTAACATAAGAACACAAGAATACCCACAGTATTCTTGTCAGCAAGTTAGGGAAGTATGGGCTGGATGAATGCACTATAAGGTGGGTAGAAAGTTGGCTAGATTGTCGGGCTCAACGGGTAGTGATCAATGGCTCCATGTCTAGTTGGCAGCCGGTATCAAGTGGAGTGCCCCAGGGGTCGGTCCTGGGGCCGGTTTTGTTCAATATCTTCATAAATGATCTGGAGGATGGTGTGGATTGCACTCTCAGCAAGTTTGCGGATGACACTAAACTGGGAGGAGTGGTAGATACGCTGGAGGGTAGGGATAGGATACAGAGGGACCTAGACAAATTGGAGGATTGGGCCAAAAGAAATCTGATGAGGTTCAACAAGGACAAGTGCAGAGTCCTGCACTTAGGATGGAAGAATCCAATGCACCGCTACAGACTAGGGACCGAATGGCTAGGCAGCAGTTCTGCAGAGAAGGACCTAGGGGTGACAGTGGACGAGAAGTTGGATATGAGTCAACAGTGTGCCCTTGTTGCCAAGAAGGCCAATGGCATTTTGGGATGTATACGTAGGGGCATTGCCAGCAGATCGAGGGACGTGATCGTTCCCTTCTATTCGACATTGGTGAGGCCTCATCTGGAGCACTGTGTCCAGTTTTGGGCCCCACACTACAAGAAGGATGTGGAAAAATTGGAGAGAATCCAGCGAAGGGCAACAAAAATGATTAGGGGTCTGGAACACATGACTTATGAGGAGAGGCTGAGGGATCTGGGATTGTTTAGTCTACAGAAGAGAAGAATGAGGGGGGATTTGATAGCTGCTTTCAACTACCTGAAAGGTGGATCCAAGGAGGATGGATCTAGACTATTTTCAGT
Source organism: Natator depressus (assembly GCF_965152275.1). Taxonomy (NCBI): domain Eukaryota; kingdom Metazoa; phylum Chordata; order Testudines; family Cheloniidae; genus Natator; species Natator depressus. The sequence continues at coordinate 210,880,848 of NC_134234.1, read as the reverse complement.
GATAGCAGATGACAGGACAAGGAGTAATGGTCTCAAGCTGCAGTGGGGAAGATTTAGGTTGGATATTAGGAAAAACTTTTTCACTAGGAGGGTGGTGAAACACTGGAATGTGTTACCTAGGGAGGTGGTAGAATCCCCTTCCTTAGAAGTTTTTAAGGTCAGGCTTGACAAAGCCCTGGCTGGGATGATTTAGTTGGGGATTGGTCCTGCTTTGAGCAGGGGATTGGACTAGATGACCTCCAGAGGTCCCTTCCAACTCTGATATTCTATGATTCTATGATTCTAAGAACATAAGAATGGCCATACTGGGTCAGACCAAAGGTCCATTCAGCCCAGTATCCTGTCTCCCAACAGTGGCCAATTCCAGATGCCCCAGAGGGAGTGAACCTAACAGGTAATGATCAAATGATCTCTCTCCTGCCATCCATCTCCACCCTCTCACAAACAGAGGCTAGGGATACCGTTGTTTACCCATCCTGGCTAATAGCCATTAATGGACTTAACCTCCATCAATTTATCTAGTTCTCTTGTAAACCCTGTTATAGTCCTAGCCTTCACAACCTCCTCAGGAAAGGAGTTCCACAGGTTGACTGTGCACTGCGTGAAGAACTTCCTTTTATTTGCTTTAAACCTGCTGCCCATTAATTTCATTTGGTGGCCCCTAGTTCTTATGAGATGGGAACAAGTAAATAACTTTTCCTTATTCATTTTCTCCACACCACTCATGATTTTATATACCTCTATCATATCCCCCCTAAGTCTCCTCTTTTCCAAGCAGAAAAGTCTTCGCCTCTTTAATCTCTCCTCATATGGGACCCGTTCCAAACCTCTAATCATTTTAGTTGCCCTTCTCTGAACCTTTTCTAATGCCAGTATATCTTTTTTGAGATGAGGAGACCACATCTCTAGGCATTATTCAAGATGTGGGCGTACCATGGATTTATATAAGGGCAACGTGATATTTTTTGTCTTATTATCTATCCCTTTCTTCATGATTCCCAACATTCTGTTCGCTTTTTTGACTGCCGCTGCATATTGCGTGGATCTTTTTAGAGAACTATCCATGATGACTCCAAGATCTCTTTTTTGATTAGTTGTAGCTAAATTAGCCCCCATCATATTGTATGTATAGTTGGGGTTATTTTTTCCAATATGCATTACTTTACGTTTATCCACATTAAATTTCATTTGCCATTTTGTTGCCCAATCACTTAGTTTTGTGAGATCTTTTTGAAGTTCTTCACAGTCTGCTTTGGTCTTAACTATCTTGAGCAGTTTAGTATCATCTGCAAACTTTGCCACCTCACTGTTTAACCCTTTCTCCAGATCGTTTATGAATAACTTGAATAGGATTGGTTGACTGACCCTTGGTGAACACCACTAGTTACCCCTCTCCATTCTCACAAAGAAAAGGAGTACTTTTGGCACCTTAGAGACTAACCAATTTATCTGAGCATAAGCTTTCGTGAGCTACAGCTCACTTCATCGGATGCATCCGATGAAGTGAGCTGTAGCTCACGAAAGCTTATGCTCAAATAAATTGGTTAGTCTCTAAGGTGCCAAAAGTACTCCTTTTCTTTTTGCGAATACAGACTAACATGGCTGCTACTCTGAACCCTCTCCATTCTGAAAATTTACCATTTATTCCTACCCTTTGTTCCTTGTCTTTTAATCAGTTCTCAATCCATGACAGGATTTTCCCTCTTATCCCATGACAACTTAATTTACGCAAGAGCCTTTGGTGAGGGACCTTGTCAAAGGGTATGTCTACACTACGGAATAAGGTCGAATTTATAGAAGTCATTTTTTTAGAAATCGGTTTTATATATTCGAGTGTGTGTGTCCCCACAGAAAATGCTCTAAGTGCATTAAGTGCATTAACTCGGCGGAGTGCTTCCACAGTACCGAGGCCAGAGTCGACTTCCGGAGCATTGCACTGTGGGTAGCTATCCCACAGTTCCCGCACTCTCCGCTGCCCATTGGAATTCTGGGTTGAGATCCCAATGCCTGATGGGGCTAAAACATTGTCGCGGGTGGTTCTGGGTACATATTGTCAGGCCCCCCTTCCCTCCCTCCCTCCCTCCATGAAAGCAAGGGCAGACAATCATTTTGCGCCTTTTTTCCTGAGTTACCTGTGCAGATGCCATACCACCGCAAGCATGGAGCCCGCTCAGGTAACCGTCACCGTATGTCTCCTGGGTGCTGGCAGACGTGGTACGGGATTGCTACACAGTAGCAGCAACCCATTGCCTTCTGGCAGCAGACGGTGCAGTACGACTGGTAGCCATCATCGTCGTGTCCGAGGTGTCCCTGGCCACGTCAGCTGGGAGCGCCTGGGCAGACATGGGCACAGGGACTAAATTTGGAGTGACTTGACCAGGTCATTCTCTTTAGTCCTGCAGTCAGTCCTATTGAACTGTCTTATGGTGAGCAGGCAGGCAATACGGATTGCTAGCAGTCGTACTGTACCATCTTCTGCCGGGCAGGCAAGAGATGAGGATGGCTAGCAGTCATATTGTACCATCTTCTGCCGGGCAGGCAAGAGATGAGGATGGCTAGCAGTGGTATTGTACCATCTTCTGCCGGGCAGGCAAGAGATGAGGATGGCTAGCAGTCGTACTGTACCATCTTCTGCCGAGCAGCCATGAGATGTGGATGGCATGTAGTCCTTCTGCACCATCTGCTGCCAGCCAAAGATGTAAAAGATAGATGGAGTGGATCAAAACAAGAAATAGACCAGATTTGTTTTGTACTCGCTTGCTTCCCCCCAACCCCTGTCTAGGGGACTCATTCCTCTAGGTCACACTGTAGTCACTCACAGAGAAGGTGCAGCGAGGTAAATCTAGCCATGTATCAATCAGAGGCCAGACTAACCTCCTTGTTCCAATAAGAACAATAACTTAGGTGCACCATTTCTTATTGGAACCCTCCGTGAAGTCCTGCCTGAAATACTCCTTGATGTAAAGCCACCCCCTTTGTTGATTTTAGCTCCCTGAAGCCAACCCTGTAAGCCGTGTCCTCAGTCGCCCCTCCCTGCGTCAGAGCAATGGCAAACAATCGTGCATCTGAGTTGAGAGTGCTGTCCAGAGCAGTCACAATGGAGCACTCTGATGGGGCTAAAACATTGTCGCGGGTGGTTCTGGGTACATATTGTCAGGCCCCCGTTCCCTCCCTCCCTCCGTGAAAGCAAGGGCAGACAATCGTTTTGCGCCTTTTTTCCTGAGTTACCTGTGCAGACGCCATACCACGGCAAGCATGGAGCCCACTCAGGTAACCGTCACCCTATGTCTCCTGGGTGCTGGCAGACGTGGTACTGCATTGCTACACAGTAGCAGCAACCCATTGCCTTGTGGCAGCAGATAGTACAATACGACTGGTAGCCGTCATCATCATGTCCGAGGTGCTCCTGGCTACGTTGGCCATGAGCGCCTGGGCAGACATGGGCGCAGGGACTAAATTTGGAGTGACTTGACCAGGTCATTCTTTTTAGTCCTGCAGTCAATCCTATTGAACTGTCTTATGGTGAGCAGGCAGGCGATACAAATTGCTAGCAGTCCTATTGCATCATCTTCTGCTGGGCAGGCAAGAGATGAAGATGGTTAGCAGTCCTACTGCACCATCTTCTGCCGAGCAGCCATGAGATGTGGATGGCATGCAGTCCTTCTGCACCGTCTGCTGCCAGCCAAAGATGTAAAAGATAGATGGAGTGGATCAAAACAAGAAATAGACCAGATTTGTTTTGTACTCATTTGCCTCCTCCCCCGTCTAGGGGACTCATTCCTGTAGGTCACACTGTAGTCACTCACAGAGAAGGTGCAGCAAGGTAAATCTAGCCATGTATCAATCAGAGGCCAGACTAACCTCCTTGTTCCAATAAGAACAATAACTTAGGTGCACCATTTCTTATTGGAACCCTCCGTGAAGTCCTGCCTGAAATACTCCTTGAAAGCCACCCCCTTTGTTGATTTTAATTCCCTGAAGCCAACCCTGTAAGCCGTGTCGTCAGTCGCCCCTCCCTCCATCAGAGCAACGGCAGACAATCGTTCCGCGCCTTTTTTCTGTGCGGACGCCATACCAAGGCAAGCATGGAGGCCGCTCAGATCACTTTGGCAATTAGGAGCACATTAAACACCACACGCATTATCCAGCAGTATATGCAGCACCAGAACCTGGCAAAGTGATACCGGGCGAGGAGGCGACGTCAGCGTGGTCACGTGAGTGATCAGGACATGGACACAGATTTCTCTGAAAGCATGGGCCCTGCCAATGCATGCATCATGGTGCTAATGGGGCAGGTTCATGCTGTGGAACGCCGATTCTGGGCTCGGGAAACAAGCACAGACTGGTGGGACCGCATAGTGTTGCAGGTCTGGGACGATTCCCAGTGGCTGCGAAACTTTTGCATGCGTAAGGGCACTTTCATGGAACTTTGTGACTTGCTTTCCCCTGCCCTGAAGCGCATGAATACCAAGATGAGAGCAGCCCTCACAGTTGAGAAGCGAGTGGCGATAGCCCTGTGGAAGCTTGCAATGCCAGACAACTACCGGTCAGTTGGGAATCAATTTGGAGTGGGCAAATCTACTGTGAGGGCTGCTGTGATGCAAGTAGCCCACGCAATCAAAGATCTGCTGATATCAAGGGTAGTGACCCTGGGAAATGTGCAGGTCATAGTGGATGGCTTTGCTGCAATGGGATTCCCTAACTGTGGTGGGGCCATAGACGGAACCCATATCCCTATCTTGGCACCGGAGCACCAAGCCGGCGAGTACATAAACCGCAAGGGGTACTTTTCAATAGTGCTGCAAGCTCTGGTGGATCACAAGGGACGTTTCACCAACATCAATGTGGGATGGCCGGGAAAGGTACATGACGCTCGCATCTTCAGGAACTCTGGTCTGTTTCAAAAGCTGCAGGAAGGGAGTTTATTCCCAGACCAGAAAATAACTGTTGGGGATGTTGAAATGCCTATATGTATCCTTGGGGACCCAGCCTACCCCTTAATGCCATGGCTCACGAAGCTGTACACAGGCAGCCTGGACAGTAGTCAGGAGCTGTTCAACTACAGGCTGAGCAAGTGCAGAATGGTGGTAGAATGTGCATTTGGACGTTTAAAGGCACGCTGGCGCAGTTTACTGACTCGCTTAGACCTCATCGAAACCAATATTCCCACTGTTATTACTGCTTGCTGTGTGCGCCACAATATCTGTGAGAGTAAGGGGGAGATGTTTATGGCGGGGTGGGAGGTTGAGGCAAATCGCCTGGCTGCTGGTTACGTGCAGCCAGACACCAGGGCGGTTAGAAGAGCACAGGAGGGTGCGGTACGCATCAGAGAAGCTTTGAAAACCAGTTTCATGACTGGACAGGCTACGGTGTGAAAGTTCTGTTTGTTTCTCCTTGATGAAACCCCTCACCCCTTGGTTCACTCTACTTCCCTGTAAGCTAACCACCCTCTCCTCCTCCCTTCGATCACCGCTTGCAGAGGCAATAATGTCATTGTTGCTTCACATTCATGCATTCTTTATTCATTCATCACACAAATAGGGGGATGACTACCAAGGTAGCCCAGGAGGGGTGGTGGAGGAGGGAAGGAAAATGCCACACAGCACTTTAAAAGTTTACAACTTTAAAATTTATTGAATGCCAGCCTTCTTTTTTGGGGGCAATCCTCTGTGGCAGAGTGGCTGGTTGGCCGGTGGCCCCCCCACTGCATTCTTGGGCGTCTGGGTGTGGAGGCTATGGAACTTGGGGAGGAGAGCGGTTGGTTACACAGGGGCTGTAGTGGTGGTCTGTGCTCCAGCTGCCTTTGCTGCAGCTCAGCCATACACTGGAGCATACTGGTTTGGTCCTCCAGCAGCCTCAGCATTGAAACCTGCCTCCTCTCATCACGCTGCCACCACATTTGAGCTTCAGCCTGTCTTCAGCCCGCCACTTACTCTCTTCAGCCCGCCACCTCTCCTCCTGGTCATTTTGTGCTTTCCTGCACTCTGACATTATTTGCCTCCACGCATTCATCTGTGCTCTGTCAGTGTGGGAGGACAGCATGAGCTCGGAGAACATTTCATCTCGAGTGCGTTTTTTTTTCTTTCTAATCTTCACTAGCCTCTGGGAAGGAGAAGATCCTGTGATCATTGAAACACATGCAGCTGGTGGAGAAAAAAAAAGGGACAGCGGTATTTAAAAAGACACATTTTATAAAACAGTGGCTACACTCTTTCAGGGTAAACCTTGCTGTTAACATTACATACATAGCACATGTGTTTTCGTTACAAGGTCACATTTTGCCTCCCCCCACCGCGTGGCTACCCCCTCAACCCTCCCCCCTCCCCGTGGCTAACAGCGGGGAACATTTCTGTTTAGCCACAGGCAAACAGCCCAGCAGGAACGGGCTCCTCCGAGTGTCCCCTGAAGAAAAGCACTCTATTTCAACCAGGTGACCATGAATTATATCTCACTCTCCTGAGGATAACACAGAGAGATAAAGAACGGATGTTGTTTGAACGCCAGCAAACATACATTGCAATGCTTTGTTGTACAATGATTCCCGAGTACATGCTACTGGCCTGGAGTGGTAAAGTGTCCTACCATGAAGGACGCAATAAGGCTGCCCTCCCCAGAAACCTTTTGCAAAGGCTTTGGGAGTATATCCAGGAGAGCCGCGAATGCCAGGACAAAGTAATCCTTTCACATGCTTGCTTTTAAACCATGTATAGTATTTTAAAAGGTACACTCACCGGAGGTACCTTCTCCACCTGCCGGGTCCGGGAAGCAGCCTTGGGTGGGTTCAGGGGGTACTGGCTCCAGGTCCAGGGTGAGAAACAGTTCCTGGCTGTCTGGAAAACCGGTTTCTCCACTTGCTTGCTGTGAGCTATCTACAACCTCCTCCTCATCATCATCTTCTTCGTCCCCAAAACCTGCTTCCGTGTTGCCTCCATCTCCATTGAAGGAGTCAAACAACACGGCTGGGGTAGTGGTGGCTGAACCCCCTAAAATGGCATGCAGCTCATCATAGAAGCAGTATGTTTGGGGCTCTGACCCAGAGCGGCCATTCGCCTCTCTGGTTTTCTGGTAGGCTTGCCTCAGCTCCTTCAGTTTCACGCGGCACTGCTTCGGGTCCCTGTTATGGCCTCTGTCCTTCATGCCCTGGGAGATTTTGACAAAGGTTTTGGCATTTCGAAAACTGGAACGCAGTTCTGATAGCACGGATTCCTCTCCCCATACAGCGATCAGATCCCGTACCTCCCGTTCGGTCCATGCTGGAGCTCTTTTGCGATTCTGGGACTCCATCATGGTCACCTCTGCTGATGAGCTCTGCATGGTCACCTGCAGCTTGCCACGCTGGCCAAACAGGAAATGAGATTCAAAAGTTCGTGGTTCTTTTCCTGTCTACCTGGCCAGTGCATCTGAGTTGAGAGTGCTGTCCAGAGCGGTCACAATGGAGCACTCTGGGATAGCTCCCGGAGGCCAATACCGTCAAATTGTGTCCACAGTACCCCAAATTCGAGCCGGCAAGGCCGATTTAAGCGCTAATCCACTTGTCAGGGGTGGAGTAAGGAAATCGATTTTAAGAGCCCTTTAAGTCGAAATAAAGGGCTTCATCGTGTGGACGGATGCAGGTTTACATCGATTTAACGCTGCTAAATTCGACCTAAAGTCCTAGTGTAGACCAGGGCAAAGACTTTCTGGAAATGTAAGTACACTAGATCCCTCTTGTCTATATGTTTGTTGACTCCTTCAAAGAACTCTAAAAGATTAGTAAGACATGATTTCCCTTTACAGAAACCATGTTGACTTTTGCCCAACAATTTATGTTCTTCTATGTGTCTGACAATTTTATTCTTTACTATTGTTTTAACTAATTTGCCTGGTACTGACGTTAGACTTACCAGTCTGTAATTGCCGGGATCACCTCTAGAGCCTCTTTTAAATATTGGCGTTACTTTAACTATCTTCCAGTCATTACGTACAGAAGCTGATTTAAAGAACAGGTTACAAACCATAGTTAATAGTTCCGCAATTTCACATTTGAGTTCTTTCAGAACTCTTGGGTGAATGCCATCTGGTCCCGGTGACTTGTTACTGTTAAGTTTATCAATTAATTCCAAAACCTCCTCTAATGACACTTCAATCTGTGACAATTCCTCAGATTTGTCACCTACAAAGGACGGCTTAGGTTTGGGAATGTCCCTAACATCCTCAGCTGTGAAGACTGATACAAAGAATTCATTTAGTTTCTCCGCAATGACTTTATCATCTTTAAGTGTTCCTTTTGTATCTCAATCATCCAGGGCCCCCACAAGACATTCTGACATCTTGTGGCAAGTCACTTAAGAGACACTAGTTAGTTCAAATTTTAATGTATATTCTCACTTTGTTACTAACTCTGTCGAAAGAGAGACTCCATCAGGGCTCCTGGGATCTATCTCAGCTCTGGGAGGGGAGTGGGGTCTAGTGGGTTACAGCGGGGGGAGTGGGGAAGCAAATACATCTGAGTTCTAAATAAGAACAGAATGACCATACTGGGTAAGACCAATGGTATATCTAGCTCAGTATCCTGTCTTCCAACAGTGACCAATGCCAGGTGCTTCAGCGGGAATGAACAGAACAGGCAATCATCCAGTGAGTCATCCCCTGTCGCCCACTCCCAGCTTCTGGCAAACAAAGGCTAGGAACACATAGAACATGGTGTTGGAACCCTGCCCACCCTGGCTATGATGGGTCTATCCTCCATGAACGTATCTAATTCTTATTGGAATCCTGTTATAGTTTTGGCTTTCCCCAACATCCCCTGGCAAAGAGCTCCACCGGCTAACTGTGAAGAAATACTTTCTTTTGTTTGTTTTAAATCCGCTGCCTATTAATTTCATTGAATGACCCCTAGTTCTTATGTTATGTGAAGGAGTAAATAACATTTTCTTCTTCAGTTTTTCCACACCCTTCATGATTTTATAGACCTCTATCATATCTCCCCTTAGTCATCTCTTTTCCAAGCTGAAAAGTCCCAGTCTTTTTAATCTCTCCTGATGCGGAAGCTGTTCCATACTCCTGATCATTTCTGTTGCCCTTCTCTGTGCTTTTTCCAAATCCAATATATCTTTTTTGAAATGGGGCGACCACATCTGCACACAGTATTCAATATGTGGGCATACCATGGTTTCTGTGACAGGGACCTCTGCTCCCAGTAGGGCCTAGAGCTAGGCAAATATTTATTTAAATGGTTTAGAACATAAGAGTGGCCATACCAGTTCCGACCAAAGGTCCATCTAGCCCAGTATCCTGTCTTCTGACAGTGGCCAGTGCCAGATGTCCCAGAGGGAATGATGAGAACAGGTAATCATCAAGTGATCCATCCCTTGTCGCTCATTCCCAGCTTCTGGCAAAGAGAGGCTAGAGACACCATCCCTGCCCATCCTGGCTAATAGCCACTGATGGACCTGTCCTCCATTAACTTACCTAGTTCTTTTTTGAACCCTATTAGTCTTGGCCTTCACAATGTCTTCTGGCAAAGAGTTCCACAGACTGATTGTGTGTTGTGTGAAAAAATACTTCCTTTTGTTAGTTTTAAACCTGCTGCCTATTAATTTCATTTGGTGACCTAAAGTTCTTGTGTTATGAGAAGGAGTAAATAACACTTCCTTATTTACTTTCTCCACACCAGTCATGATTTTATAGACCTCCATCATATCCCCCCAGGAGCAGAAGAGCACTCTCTCTATAGCTCTGAGAGGGTGGGACCTGGCTGCAGAGACCTGAATAGAGGACCAAGTTTAGCGCAGGGCTGGGAAAGGCCAAAGGAGCCGGGGAGCTCTGGCCTAGGAAAGCCCCAGGCTGCAGGCCTGGGAAGGCCTATTAGGTAAGGGGGTTGCAGGGGTAGCCATGGGTAGGCAGAGGCAGGAGGTCCAAATCCAACCTTGCCGGTGATGAGTGGCTCATACTGCAGTCTGCCCCAGGGAGTGGGGGCTAGCTGGTGACTGGCAGGAGCCTATGACTGAGGTGAGGTGGGGATAGTGGGTGGGGGATTCCCCTGGGAGGGGAAGACCCAGGACTGTGGGGTACTACAATGGGCAGCACCCAGTGAAAGGGGCACCGGGATCCTGGGAGGGACACGGGAGTCAGTAGCAAGGTGAGACACAGGCCTGAAGAGGGCGCTCTGGAGGCTGGAACGCTAATTACCTGAGACGACCAGCAGGAGGTGCCGCTGTGAGTCTGCGTGAGGCTACACTGCCCTTTTCTGAACTTTTTCCAATTCCAATATATCTTTTTTGAGATGGGGCGACCACATCTGCATGCAGTATTCAAGATGTGAGTACACCATGGATTTATAGTTTGAAAATGTACCCCAAAATATGCAGTTTATAAAGTTATCAAACCACATGTGGTTATGACAATAACTAACAACATGGTCACAGCCAAGGTATGTGGGGCGGGGGGGGGGGGCTGGGGTCTGTTAATATCTGGCCAATGAATGATATAGTCAGGGCACCACATTCATACCAGCCATTATTTGTTTCTGTAGCCAGGGCTATAATTATTTTAGATGATAAGGGGGCTGGAGCACATGACTTATGAGGAGAGGCTGAGGGAACTGGGATTATTTAGTCTGCAGAAGAGAAGAATGGGGGGGATTTGATAGCTGCTTTCAACTACCTGAAAGGGGGTTCCAAAGAGGAGGGATCTAGACTGTTCTTCTTGTCCTGTCATCTGCTACCACTGAGCAATGGTCTCAAGTTGCAGTGAGGGAGGTTTAGGATGGATATTAGGAAAAACTTTTTTACTAGGAGGGTGGTGAAGCACTGGAATGGGTTACCTAGGGAGGTGGTGGAATCTCCTTCCTAAGAGGTTTTTAAGGTCAGGTTTGAGAAAGCCCTGGCTGGGATGATTTAGTGGGGGATTGGTCCTGCTTTGAGCAGGGGGTTGGACTAGATGACCTCCTGAGGTCCCTTCCAACCCCGATATTCTATGATTCTATGATCCTGATGCTGCCTGCTGTTAGAAGATGACTCTTGGACTCCATGTCTGTCTGAAGCACATCTGCATGCTTCCAACAGTGTTATTGGTGAGCAGTACCATGTGCAAACCAGGTACTGGGATTCACTGGCCAAAGGCTCCCTTCTCACTATTGCAGCTTAGCAGTTCTGCTTTGTGCAAGATTTTCTCTTCTACTAATAATGCTCTTGGGTAAGGGGACCTCTGAATTCCTTCTGCTGGTGCCTGAGCTCCCAGATTCCTTGTGCACATCCCATCTGTCCACTGAAATAGACTGCAATGAGCCAACACGTGGCAAAGCACCCAGAAATTATTTTTAAAAAGTTTACTCATCCCCAGCTTTGTATCTGTCTTTATATTTAATACCAAATTCTGAGGCAATCTCTGTGAGGAGCTTTCATTTGCTCCTCAGAGTGACAGTACATGGAAGTGGAGATGACAATTTGGGAGACTAAATCCCATTTTTAAAAGTGACTTTGGGCACTTTGGAGAATAAGACTCATTGAAAGTCACTTGGATTCCATGTCCTGGCTCAGCCCCATTTGCAAGCTTCCAACCTGTGTGTACCAGGTGTTATTAGAATAGTATCTACTGGGCTGAACCTCACATCTATCATACAAACCAGGCACTGAGATTCATGTGGCTGAAGGCTCCTTCCCACCTTTTCACTATTGGGGCTCAGCATCTTGCCCATTTATAGTTCTCCCAATCCCCACTGACAGACAATACTAGTTAGGCACCTGACTTCATTAGACCCTTTGAAAATCCAAGCCTCAAAGTAGAAACCCCTTTACCTGCACTTCCATGCCAAAACCCCAATAAAGCTGCTGCCACTGTTGAAGCTGTCAAGGTTCCTTCCCCACTCTGAACTCTAGGGTACAGATGTGGGGACCTGCATGAAAGACCCGCTAAGCTTATTTGTATCAGCTTAGGTTAAAACTTTCCCAAGGTACAAACTTTGCCTTGTCCTTGAACCATATGCTGCCACCACCAAGCGTTTTAAACAAAGACCAGGGAAAGAGACCACTTGGAGACGTCTTCCCCCAAAATATTCCCCCAAGCCCTACAACCCCTTTCCTGGGGAAGGCTTGATAAGAATCCTCACCAATTTGTACAGGTGAGCACAGACCCAAACCCTTGGATCTTAAGAACAATGAAAAATCTATCAGGTTCTTAAAAGAATAATTTTAATTCAAGAAAAGGTAAAAGGATCACCTCTGTAAAATCAGGATGGTAAATGCCTTACAGGGTAATCAGATTCAAAACAGAGAGAATCCCTCTAGGCAAAACCTTAAGTTACAAAAAGACACAAAGAGAGGAATATACATTCCATCCAGCACAGCTTATTTTACCAGCCATTAAACAAAAGGAAATCTAACGCATTTCTAGCTAGATTACTTACTAACTTAACAGAAGTTCTGAGGCTGCATTCCTGATCTGTTCCCGGCAAAAGCATCACACAGACAGACAAACACTTTGTTCCCTCTGCCCCGCCCCCCCCCCCCCGCACTCCAGATTTAAAAGTATCTTGTCCTCCCATTGGTCATTTGGGTCAGGTGCCAGCTAGGTTACCTTAGCTTCTTAACCCTTTACAGGTGAAAGGGTTTTGCCTCTGGCCAGGAGGGATTTTATAGCCCTGTATACAGAAAGGTGGTTACCCTTCCCTTTATATTTATGACAGAAGCCCAATCCCAATGAAGGGTTATGGTTTCTGTCAGGTCTGTTTTTCACAGAACTATTGTGTTTCTGTCTTTTGTTGAAAAAGATTAATAGATTCCAAGGCCAGACGGGACCATTGTGATCATCTAGTCTGACCTCCTGTATAACTCAGGACATAGAACTTCCCCAAAAGAATTCCTAGAGCAGAGATTTTAGAAACACATCTACTCTAGATTTAAAAATTGTCAGCAATGGAGAATCTACCACAAACCTTGGTAAATTGTTCCAATGGTTAATTACTCTCACCGTTAAAAATTTACACCTTATTTCCAGGCCAAATTTGTCTAGCTTCAGCTTCCAGCCATTGGATTGTGTAATATCTGCCTCTGATAGATTGAAGAGCCCATTATTAAATATTTGTTCCCCATGTAGGTACTTGTAGACTGTAATCAAGTCACCCCTTAACCTTCTCTTTGTTAAGCTAACTTCATTGAGCTCCTTGAGTCTATCACTGTAAGGCATGTTTTCTAATCCTTTATTAATTCTCATGGCTCTTCTCTGAACCCTCTCCAATTTATCAACATCTGTCTTGAACTGTGAGCACCGGAACTGGACATAGTATTCTAGCAGTGGTTGCACCAGTACCAAATACAGAGGTAGAATAACCTCTGTGCTCCTGAGATGAATGGTGTTAAACTGTGAAAATCAGTGTCTCCAATACATGCTTTTCCAGATGTATTTTCCAGACTAAATAAAAAAAGGAGAAAGACATTCTTGCTTTTAATAACAGAATTAATTCCTACTGCTTTCAAGGCTGCAGTGCTATTACACCTCATTATAGATTGTCAGAATGCCCTTTTATCAGGACTTTGTTTGAAGGATTTTGCAGCCTCCCTGGTGTTTAACCAGGGCTATACCCATACTAATAAACTTCATAGCTGTGCTACCAGTACAAAGCTGCCAGTGGTAGTGCACGTGGAGGCTGTAGTAGACAGTATTTTTACAAAGGCGAGGTGACGTGGTGGTGAAAACACCTGAGCCCCAGTTACACAACAGCTTCCACTGTTGCTACCTAGTGGGAACTGCACCAATGTTTAATTATAGTTTCAAAGTCTGGTAGTGTTGAAGTAGATGCATCCAGAGTGTTCTGAGTTAGGCACTAAGGATGACTCACCCAACTCACTTGTGTAACTTTGATGACAAACGAGAGAGAAGTTGCTGTCTTTTGTTGTCAAATGAACCTATATAAATATTAAAGTTCCTTTTTACAGCTGGAGTTACTAAGCTACTTTTAAATCCATCTGAGTACCTAAAAGGCCCCCACAGAGTACTGAGAAAAATAAACAACCCTCCACCAAAACTCAATCTGATCCTTATATTTAAGAGTATAAGTATGTAGTTGTTTTAGCTGCATGTTCAGTTTGTTACTGACACACTTAATAGTTGTGTGATCAAAAAATATTGTTGTGATCTTTCCTATCTCTAACAAGTTCTTGTTTAATTTAATACTTCATAAGATGTTTTACTAAATTAGGTACAGGCTTGGTATCTGGCCTTATTTCTGTAATGTCACTTAGAAGGTTGTATTCTCTTTGAAAAAAAAATTCACAATTAGAAAGGGGATATAACTATGGCAGCACTGAACGTTGTTCATAATGACTATTCTCCTCATCTCTCATTGTAACTCACATCCCAACTGGATGTTTCCTCACTGCTTAGTCAGGGACAGATCAGCATACAGGCACAAGAGGCCAGTACCCAGGGCCCTGGATCCTGAAGTGATGTGATAACATCAAAATCTCAGCTTTCATTTTTTTTTTAAAGTTTCTAGCCCTCTTTGTTGTGAAGAAAATGTTGAAAATGTTACCTGAGTATAGCTTATGCAGGGACATCTGCTTGAATCTTCAGCCAGCCTGTTGTGAACCACATCATGCAGATCTATGGGGTGTTAATTACAAGACTCACGTTCCAGGAAATCCTGAGTGTCTCTGGATTAAGTTTAGAAGTGTGAGCAACAAGGGTGATGTCGTGGTTGGAGTCTGCTATAGACCACCGGACCAGGGGGATGAAGTGGACAAGGCTTTCTTCCGGCAACTCACGGAAGTTACTAGATCGCAGGCCCTGGTTCTCATGGGAGACTTCAATCACCCTGATATCTGCTGGGAGAGCAATACAGCGGTGCACAGACAATCCAAGAAGTTTTTGGAAATGGTAGGGGACAATTTCCTGGTGCAAGTGCTGGAGGAACCAACTAGGGGCAGAGCTCTTCTTGACCTGCTGCTCACAAACTGGGAAGAATTAGTAGGGGAAGCAAAAGTGGATGGGAACCTGGGAGGCAGTGACCATGAGATGGTCGAGTTCAGGATCCTGACACAGGGAAGAAAGGAGAGCAGCAGAATACGGACCCTGGACTTCAGAAAAGCAGATTTTGACTCACTCAGGGAACTGATGGGCAGGATCCCCCGGGAGAATAACATGAGGGGGAAAGGAGTCCAGGAGAGCTGGCTGTATTTTAAAGAATCTTTATTGAGGTTACAGGGACAAACCATCCCAATGTGTAGAAAGAATAGTAAATATGGCAGGCGACCTGCTTGGCTTAACAGTGAAATCCTTGCTGATCTTAAACACAAAAAAGAAGCTTACAAGAAGTGGACAAATTGGACAAATAAGCAGGGAAGAGTATAAAAATATTGCTTGGGCATGCAGGAGTGAAATCAGGAAGGCCAAATCACACCTGGAGTTGCAGCTAGGAAGAGATGTTAAGAGGAACAAGAAGGGTTTCTTCAGGTATGTTAGCAACAGGAAGAAAGTCAAGGAAAGTGCGGGCCCCTTACTGAATGAGGGAGGCAACCTAGTGACAGAGGATGTGGAAAAAGCTAATGTACTCAATGCTTTTTCTTTCTCTGTCTTCATGAACAAGGTCAGCTCCCAGACTACTGCACTGGGCAGCACAGCATGGGGAGGAGGTGACCAGCCCTCTGTGGAGAAAGAAGTGGTTCAGGACTATTTAGAAAAGCTGGACGAGCACAAGTCCATGGGGCCGGATGCACTGCATCCGAGAGTGCTAAAGGAGTTGGCGGATGTGATTGCAGAGCCATTGGCCTTTACCTTTGAAAACTCATGACGATCCAGGGAAGTCCCGGACGACTGGAAAAAGGCTAATGTAGTGCCCATCTTTAAAAAAGGGAAGAAGGAGGATCCTGGGAACTACAGGCCACTCAGCCTCACCTCAGTCCCTGGAAAAATCATGGAGCAGGTCCTCAAGGAATCAATTCTGAAGCTCTTAGAGGAGAGGAAAGTGACCAGGAACAGTCAGCATGGATTCACCAAGGGCAAGTCATGCCTGACTAATCTAATTGCCTTCTATGATGAGATAACTGGCTCTGTGGATGAGGGGAAAGCGGTGGACGAGTTGTTCCTTGACTTTAGCAAAGCTTTTGACACCGTCTCCCACAGTATTCTTGCCAGCAAGTTAAGGAAGTATGGGCTGGATGAATGGACTATAAGGTGGATAGAAAGTTGGCTCAACGGGTAGTGATCAATGGCTCCATGTCTAGCTGGCAGCCGGAATCAAGTGGAGTGCTCCAAGGGTCGGTCCTGGGGCCGGTTTTGTTCAATATCTTCATAAATGATCTGGAGGATGGTGTGGATTGCACCCTCAGCAAGTTTGCAGATGACATTAAACTTGGAGGAGAGGTAGATACGCTGGAGGGTAGGGATAGGATACAGAGGGCCCTAGACAAATTAGAGGATTGGGCCAAAAGAAATCTGATGAGGTTCAACAAGGACAAGTGCAGAGTCCTGCACTTAGGACAGAAGAATCCCATGCACTGCTAAAGACTAGGTACTGAATGGCTCGGCAGCAGCTCTGCAGAAAAGGACCTAGGGATTACAGTGGACGAGAAGCTGGATATGAGTCAACAGTGTGCCCTTGTTGCCAAGAAGGCCAATGGCATTTTGGGATGTATACATAGGGGCATTGCCAGCAGATCGAGGGACGTGATCGTTCCCTTCTATTCGACATTGGTGAGGCCTCATCTGGAGTACTGTGTCCAGTTTTGGGCCCCACACTACAAGAAGGATGTGGAAAAATTGGAAAGAGTCCAGCGGAGAGCAACAAAAGTGATTAGGGGACTGGAACACATGAGTTATGAGGAGAGGCTGAGGGAACTGGGCTTGTTCAGTCTGCAGAAGAGAAGAATGAGGGGGGATTTGATAGCTGCTTTCAACTACCTGAAAGGGGGTTCCAAAGAGGATAGATCTAGACTGTTCTCAGTGGTAGCTGATGACAAAACAAGGAGTAATGGTCTCAAGTTGAAGTGGGGGAGGTTTAGGTTGCATATTAGGAAAAACTTTTTCACTAGGAGGGTGGTGAAACACTGGAATGCGTTACCTAGGGAGGTGGTGGAATCTCCTTCCTTAGAAGTTTTTAAGGTCAGGATTGACAAAGCCCTGGCTGGGATGATTTAATTGGGGATTGGTCCTGCTTTGAGCAGGGGGTTGGACTAGATGACCTCCTGAGGTCCCTTCCAACCCTGGTATTCTATGATTCTATGAAACCCTGTCAACACCATTGCTGCAGAGAACTTGTTCAGGAAAAGAACTGTGCAATAGACTCACACTGCAGGTCTCCTGCTGCTGCCCATGCATCCCTAGGCAGAAGACGGGATCCCTGCTGGTCATCCAGGATAGGGCCTCTGCAGCTGCGCCTGGGAGGTGAAGGCGACCTCATGCTGCTGCCTCTGTCTCTACAAGGCATTGAGCCACCCCTCCCCACACTTCTGCCATTCCAAATGGGTGGGCCCACAGTGCAGGATCAGGGTCATTGGGGTGGAGCCATAAGGGCCCATGTCATAGGAAACAAGGGACCCAGGTTGTTTTAGTCCAGCCTGCCTCTAATTGTGGATCTTTCTGTTGTCTTTTCCGTTTGTCTAGTCTACAATAATCCTTAACATTTTAAAATCTCCCCGTATTACTTTCCATCCTCTAGCTGTAAACAAGTCACTGCAACCTAACTCAGGAATAGAGCTGACCAGAAAACCCATATTCCCTTTTGAAGTTTTTCAACTGAAAAATGTTGGATTCTCTGCAGGGATTTTTAAAACAAAATTACATTTAAAAAACCAATGATTTTTTTCATTTCCTTTCCACTTTAAATGGTTTAATGTTTGGAAACCAAAACCACTTTCACACACGTCCTTACCATTTTCCAACATTTTCCAGTGTAGGGAGAGAGATTAAAAAAAAAAAAAGGGGGGGGGGAGGGAATGAAACACATTTTTTTGTTTTCCAGAACTAAAATATGCCAAAAGCACAACCTTTAAGTTAAAATGAAAATGTTCATTTTGTATTGAAATGTCAATTCAAAATGAATTTTTGTTTTAAATTTTCTGGTTGGAAAATGGAAAAATATTGTTGATTTCAACATTTGCCTGTGGAAAAACTTTGTTTTCATGAAACCACATTATCCAATAGAAAAATGTTTTGGTCAGATGATTTTGACCACCCCTGGTCTGGAAGTCTTTGCTCTTTAGTTGCCACCTTGCTGAAAAGCACATTCTTCTCTTCCCCCATCTATTCCCCCCACATCTCTGAAGAACACCACATAAAAATAATGCCAGTGGCAAACACTGTGATTCCTTGAAGGGGAATGAGAACATGCTCACAAAAACTGCAGGTTGGGAGGAAGTGCCTCGCAGAATCAGTCCCCCTGGCCACACAGGAGCAGTGTTCACTGGCTGTACAGGAAACTCCATCCCTCAATCACAGAAATTATTAACCAAACAGTCTGAGAAAACAGAGACTGGAGACTTCACAAGACTTGACTTGACCCACAAAGCACGAAGGGTAACATCTGAGTCCCAACTGAAGTCAATGGGACTACCAATTGGGCCAGGATTTCATCCCAATTTTATATGTTTCTGCACTGTCTGCCGAAAAAGAGATGATATAATTAAAAGTAAAAGGTGCCACTCTCCATGTAAAAACAATTTCTTAGGCCACCATTAACATTCTCTGTAGCTGTGAGACAGAGGGACAGTGCAAATGTGGCCTCTGAGGGATACAGTCTTTGGACAGTATTTATTATGAAACTGAAACAATTAAAAGGAGCTGGACCTTTCTAGAGCAGATGATGCATTGTCTCTGGTTATGCCTAAGTGGTAAGTGTCTGGGCCTTTACTGCTTCAGGGATGGGTAGTAGGGGGTTGAGAGCTAGCCGAGCGTGTGTTTGTGACTTTGCTGGTGAGTGTCTAATAAACACAGTTACATGTGAGCTGTCTCCTAACAGTTCTCTGGCTTTAGCATATTGACCAGCTCCAACTGGTCACATAGGACACAGGACTAGTGCCTGCAGGTGACACCTTCTTCTGTGAGTGCAAAATGTGTCCTTCACTGTGTGCGAAGGCAAAGAGAAGACAGAAGACAGTAGAGTGTGAGCAGCAGTGTAAAGATTAACACCTCTTGTTACAAAACTCTACAGATAGGGTCTGGTGAGCGCAGGGCTCCAGGTTCTTCCTCCTGCACCTTTTCAATGGCTCTAAATGCATTCCTGACAGCTAATTTAAACTTACCTCTTGCTTCTTCCTGACTAGTGCATCGTGATCGTCAGAGAGATGCTCAAGCCAAGATGATTGAATCCTGATCCATTTTTATCCAAAGTTTGAGGTCACTGGATGTCTTTCTAATGAGACATCCTGTGTATATGGTACATGGATCACGGGAGATCAATCTTCTGCTTACACCACTAACTAGAAAGTTGGGCCTAGTCCACACTGGTCCTGCACCATGTTTCAGATGAAGCCAGTTCAGATGAAAGCTCTGCACTACAAGCTAGGGGTGTGATTCCCTTACTCACATAGGCGCCGACTCCATGGGTGCTCCGGGGCTGGAGCACCCACGGGGAAAAATTGGTGGGTGCTCTCCACCCACTGGCAGCTCCCCGCCCCCCCCAGCTCACCTCCACTCTGCCTCCACCTCCTCCCCTGAGTGCGCTGCCACTCCGCTTCTCCCCCTAGCTCCCAGCGCTTGCTGTGCGAAACAGCTGTTTTGTGGCGGCAAGCGCTGGGAGGGAGTGGGGAGGAGGGGGAATGTGGCCTGCTCCGGGAAGAGGCGGGGCCGGGGCAGGGATTTGGGGAAGGGGGGGTCCAACAGGGGCAGGGAGGGGGCAGAGTTGGGGCAGGGACTTTGGGGGCTGGGATGGGAGCGGGGCAGGGGTGGAGCCGGGGGCAAGCACCCACCGGCACCTGGAAAAATTGGTGCCCATGCTTACTCATGGACAGATATTCACACTAGCTCTCGTTGAGCGAGCAAGAGTGTACATAGCAGTGTAGCCACGGCCACACAGGTAGTGGCAGCAGAGGCACAGTACATACGTATGCCATGAGAACACCTGTTCTCACTTTCAGGTGACATTGTAAACAAGGAGCCAGCAGCATTAGCTCCTGCAAATGTAAACAAATGTGTCTGTCTGAGCGACTGGCTGAAGTAGGACTGAGTGGACTTGTAGGAGCTAAAGTTTTACATTGTGTTATTTTTGAATGCAGTTGTTTTTTGTGTATAATTCTACATTTGTAAGTTCAACTTTCATGATGAAGAGATTGCACTACAGTACTTGTATCAGGTGAATTTAAAAATATTATTTCTTTTGTTTTTTACAGTGCAAATACTTGTAATCAAAAATAAATATAAAGTGAGCACAGTACACTTTGCATTCTGTGTTGTAACTGAAATCAATAAATTCAAAATTGTAGAAAACATCCAAAAATATATAACTAAATGGAATCATGAAATTAATTGTGATTAATTTTTTTAATCGCAATTAATTTTTTTTTTAGTCATTGACTAAATAGTTCCTGGATTTCAGGAAGAATTGATCCCCTACTCGCCTGTCTCCCATTTTTCTCCTCATCATCTTCCACGATGTCCTTCCCGTTGTTGCCTGAAATGGCCCGGGACTCAAACTCCTGTGAGGTATCCCACTGTGTTTGGGGGTAGTGGTGGGTTCGCGGCCAAGAATCCGCATGTAGTTTTGTAGACACGGCATGTGTATGGTGCAGAACGAGAATGACTGTTTGCCTCCCTTGTCTTCTGGTTCACCTGCCAAAGTTCTTTGATTTTCACGTGGCACTGCTGTGTGTCCCTGGTGTAGCCCTTGTCCCCCCTGCCCTGTTCAATCTTTTCATAGATGTTGACACTTCTGTGGCTGGATTGGAGCTTTGCATGCACAGGCTCTTCTCCCTACCGACCAATAAGATCCACCACCTCCTGTGTACTCCAGGCAGGAGGGCGTTTGGGGTGTTGAGTCGCCATGATCAGCTGGGCTGGCGAGCGCTCCACACTGAACAAATAGGAAATGGGAATTCAAAAGATCCTAGGGCTTTAAGAGGAGAAGGGCTATTTCCTGTGTACTCTGTGCAACGGAGTTAAAAATGATCACCAGAGTGGTTACAGCGGAGCATTGTGGGACACTGCCTATTGGCCAATTCAGTCGACCTACACAACGCTGTGTCTACACGGGCTCTCTGTCGACCCATCAACATCAAATTAAGCACTACATCTGTCACGGAGGTGGAGTAATTAAGTCAATGTAACAGGCAAATTAGATAAAAGGAAGAAACCTGGTAGTGTAGATGCATACATTATTAGGTCAACATAAAGGCGGCTTCTGTTGACCTAAGTTTGTAGTGTAGACCAGACCTTAGTATGTAGATTTCTAGCATCTGTATACCAAGCATTTACAAAATTTGTCAAAATTTAGCTGTCTACCTTCATGTGATGTAATTGAATGGGACTCTTTTTCATTTGACTGTTCCTCTTCAGTTCCTACCTGTACTTTATCAACTTCTATCCTCTCCTGTGTAGATGGATATAGAATTATAGAATATCAGGGTTGGAAGCGACCTCAGGAGGCCATCTAGTCCAACCCCCTGCTCAAAGCAGGACCAATCCCAATTTTTGCCCAAAATCCCTGAATGGCCCCCTCAGGGAACTCACAATGCTGGGTTTAGCAGGCCAACACTCAAACCACTGAGCTATCCCTCCCGCAAGGGATACAGAGTATCCCTTTAATAAATCCTTCCCTGTCTGAACCATGTGCTCCTCCATACCTAATGGCTTTCCCCAAGCCCTTAGTTTAAAAACTTCTGTATGACCTTTTTAATTTTACATGTCAGCAGTCTGGTTCCATTTTGGTTTAGGTGGAGCCCATCCTTCCTACATAGCCTTCTCCTTTCCTAAAAGGGTCCCGAGTTCCTAATAAACCTAAATCCCTCCTGCCAAAACCATTGTCTTAGTCACTCATTGAGTGACTGCCTAATTGGCCCTACGCATGGATCTGAAAGCATTTCAGAGAATGGTACTATGGAGGTCCTGGACTTTAAGCTCTTACCTAGCTGCATAAATTTGGCTTCCAGGACCTCTCTCCTATCTTTCCCTATCCTATGTCACTGATACCAAGTGAGCAGAATCTTTAGCTCTGGCACCCTCTGGTGATGAGTCACAGGAACTGCTATCCCAGAAGAACAGGTCAGTTTTCTCCTGTTTTGGAAGTAATTTCTTCAACCGTTTTCCCCTTTTATAATTTTACTCTTTAGGAGATGTGGGGACTGGTAGCCTGAGTCAGATGAGGAGTCCTGCAAACCTCTTTTGCTAATGGAAATCTCTTTATTTTTGCTCTTTTGAGAGTGGATAGAAGGCCTGTGCAGGGGTGTCCTATTCATTTCATATGGCAGGCTTCACCTGATAGCCTGCCCCACGGCATGGGCCACACTCAGCAAAAGTTATTAAAATAGAAATAGATAAATATAAACCATGCTGGTAGTCACAATTATTTTAGATTTTAGTGACTGCTACTGCTACTTTCCGATACCTGGCATCTCTTAGTACTCTTAAGGGCTCTTTGGTGATATTTCCGCTCACCTGAACACGTAACAGCTTTTGCCAGACTAATGCTTCTAATGCCTGTGTTAAATGCCATCAAGATGGTCTACACCTGTACATGAGGTTTTGCTGGATTGGTGTGCTGGAGTCTGGGCTAGGGGGTTGTGATTTGTAGAGTACAGCACTGTGTTGTGCTCTAACTCCCCTGTGTGGACCCTGCTGTCATGCACTAAATCAAGGGTGGGGAACCTATGGCCCACAGGCCGGATCCCACCCCTTGCTCATTTTCATCTGGCTCATGGGCCACAAACATTCAATTCACCCGCCTAGGGCGGGGAGGCTTGGGTCTGCCACCCACTGCGGGTGAGCCGTCACACCCCTGACACAAAAAAGTTCCCCACCCCTGCACTAAATGTTTAAACCAGGTCTCCACCAAGGCCTACATGGGGGAGTCAAAGCACAACCCACTGGTGCACTCTACCAATCACACCCTGGTAGAGCAGACTCCAGGGTTGCATAGACAAGCCCAAAGATTCACAGGAAGCGAATAAACTGTTTCATGGGCCAGAGGTATATTTGATACCTATGCTGAAAGGGGGCACTGCAGCTGCTGCCAAGGGTTGAAAGATGGTGGTCTCTGAGCTAAAGGTGCTTTTCACACCAAATCCAAGAGCTCCCTAGCCCAAGAAGGAATTTCTTCTTGATGGGGAGAGTCTCTTCTGCTCCCCGCCATACAGGATTCCTGACTTCCCCTCGGGCTAAGGGATGGAAACAGAATTCCCGGTGAGGGATGGGATGGGAGTCATAAGACCTATGCTGTGAGAGGGCATACACCTGAAATGGTCTCACTGGCAGCTCCTTGCTGTGCCTGTGGCGGATTCAGCCAGGCCTCCTGATGGTTTCCCTATGCCAGGCCGTTGCCCTTTGATATAACCACCTCCAGCAGCTGAAAGGCTCTCTTCAGTTTTCCATCATCCTTTGAGATGTTTGGGCCAGGCTGTCAGGCTCCCCGGCCCCACTGGTGGGAAACTCCTGGAGAACTGGTTCTTGGATCAGGGTCAGACAGTCTAAGTGAAACTTTTCTGACCCAGTAGATGAGGCAGCTGGAGCACACAAGGCAAAAACCTCTCCTTCTGCACCTTATAGCAGGGACACCGAGCAGGCAGGACGCAGCCTTGGGCTCCTATATGAACCTTCCTCCACTTCCTCCTAGCCTGTTATCTCAGCATGCAGGGTTGGGGCTGTGGTAATTCCAGGCAAGAGAAAAACCCAACTCTTCATTTATTTTAAATTTATTTTTATTATTCTCTCTCTTGCAGTAGGTGCTGAATCCCCCAGCCCTGCCAGTATCTAGAGGAGACAGAACAAAACTGCGCGGGGAGGCTGTGGAACGTGGGGGTTAGTCCTTCATCAGCCGTCCAATTAGTTTTGAGTCTGCCTCCTATACCTAGTCAAGTGATGACCTACACTGATGATCTTTGGACCTAACTGAGAGAGAGAGAGAGAGAGAGAGTCTCTCTCTCAGGCATAGAGGTCTCCTTCCATAGGAAATTTTTAGTAAATTACCTGATGGTTGTTGCAATCTGCTCCATTCCATAAGGACAATACACTGAATCTTCAGAAGTATTTTTGAGCCCCCAGGATAAGTCTTCTCTGAAGTGACTTTCGAACATTAGCCAAAGAGGGGGTGATGCCATCAGAGGCATAGAAATCAGCCCTACTTTCCCTTTCATGGCATAACTTTACCAGGGAGCTGAGAGCCCCCTCCGGCACACACTATATATTTTTAATTGTGTTTTAAAAACAAAAAAATCATAATGATGTTCGGGGGGGGGGGGCGCGGGGGACTCAAACAACAAGTCTGGGAAACTTAGCAAAGGATTATCCTGTAATGTCTCCATTATTAAGTAGGAAAAAATAATAGCTTTGAAGTAAACTGAACTATCTGAAAATGTGCCCTTCCATATATGGGGTAGAAAATTTGCGCTAGATCCACAAAGGGGACTCAAGTTTAGCATTGCAACACCTAACATTTCGGTGCCATGCCACCTAGCAGAATCCACAGCCCCAAGTTAGGTGCCCAAACTCCCTAAGCAAAGACCCTTCAGAAGTGAGCAGGGAGCCACCTAAGTTGACCAATAGGAGATGAGAAGGAGAAGGGTGTGGCTTAAGCGCTGCCCCTCTGCAAGTCAGGTGCCTACATCTTGTCAGCCATTCCTCACAAAAAACTGAAGTGCCACTGCCCTTACCCAAAAGTCTAGTGATTAAACAGTCACTTGGGTGTGGGAGACCCAGGTTCAAATGCCACCCCTGCCTAATGTGGATCAGGGATTTGAACGCAGTACTCCCATGTCACAAGCAAGTGCCCTAGACACTGGGCTATTATAGCATATTCTGGGGTGTGACTTGTTCAGTCTCTCTTGTTGAAGCTGTTCCACTTTGTATCAAATAATTAAATATTTATAGGGCCAGAGAGAGTGAGATTAACCTTCCACACAAACTTCCTCGTGGCTGGACTGTACAAAAACTAGACAAGCCATTTACAACACACACTTTGCTTCTCTACAAAAGAAAAAAGACACTAAACTATCTAAACTAAAACATGCCACAAGAGGCCACAGCAATGGTTCCCTTAACCCCCCCAGCAATATTGTCAATCTATCCAACTATACTCTTAGCCCAGCAGAAGAATCTGTCCTATCTCGGTGCCTCTCCTTCTGCCCCTCCACTCCCACGAAGATGATACAGTTCTGTGGTGACCTAGAATCCTATTTTCGACGTCTCCGACTCAAAGAATATTTCCAACACACCTCTGAACAACATACTAATCCACAGAGACCTTCCTACCAAGACTACAGAAAGAAGGATTCTCGGTGGACTCCTCCAGAAGGTCGAAACAACAGACTGGACTTCTCCATAGAGTGCTTCCGCCGATGTGCATGGGCTGAAATTGTGGAAAAGCAGCATCGCTTGCCTCATAACCTCAGCCGTGCAGAACACAATGCCATCCACAGCCTCAGAAACAACTCTGACATCATAATAAAAAAGGCTGACAAAGGAGGTGCTGTCGTCATCATGAATAGGTCGGAATATGAACAAGAGGCTGCTCGGCAGCTCTCCAACACCACTTTCTACAAGCCATTACCCTCTGATCCCACTGAGGGTTACCAAAAGAAATTACAGTATTTGCTCAAGAAACTCCCTGAAAAAGCACAAGAACAAATCCGCACACACAGACCCCTGGAACCGCGACCTGGGGTATTCTATCTGCTACCCAAAATCCATAAACCTGGAAATCCTGGATGCCCCATCATCTCAGGCATTGGCACCCTGACAGCAGGATTGTCTGGCTATGTATGTCTGGCTATGTAGACTCCCTCCTCAGGCCCTACGCTACCAGCACTCCCAGCTATCTTCGACACCACTGACTTCCTGAGGAAACTACAATCCATCGGTGATCTTCCTGAAAACACCATCCTGGCCACTATGGATGTAGAAGCCCTCTACACCAACATTCCACACAAAGATGGACTACAAGCCGTCAGGAACACTATCCCCAATAATGTCACAGCAAACCTGGTGGCTGAACTTTGTGACTTTGTCCTCACCCATAACTATTTCACATTTGGGGACAATGTATACCTTCAAACCACAACAGCCCCCAACCTGAAGCAAATACTCACCAGCAACCACACACCACACAACAGAACCACTAACCCAGGAATCTATCCTTGCAACAAAGGCCATTGCCAACTGTGTCCACATATCTATTCAGGGGACACCATCATAGGCCTAATCACGTCAGCCACACTATCAGAGGCTCGTTCACATGCATATCTACCAATGTGATATATGCCATCATGTGCCAGCAATGCCCCTCTGCCATGTACATTGGTCAAACTGGACAGTCTCTACGTAAAAGAATAAATGGACACAAATCAGATGTCAAGAATTATAACATTCATAAACCAGTCGGAGAACACTTCAGTCTCTCTTGTCACTCGATTTCAGATCTAAAGGTCGCAATATTACAACAAAAAAGACTTCAAAAACAGACTCCAACGAGAGACTGCTGAATTGGAATTAATTTGCAAACTGGATACAATTAACTCAGGCTTGAATAGAGACTGGGAGTGGATGTGTCATTACACAAAGTAAAACTATTTCCCCATGTTTATTCCCCCTCCCCACCCCCCACTGATCCTCGGACGTTCCTGTTAACTGCTGGAAATGGCCCACCTTGATTATCACTACAAAAGGTTTTCTCCCCTCAGCTCTCCTGCTCATCTTAAGTGATCACTCTCTTTACAGTGTGTATGATAACACCCATTTTTTCATGTTCTGTGTGTATATAAATCTCCTCACTGTATTTTCCACTGAATGCGTCCGATGAAGTGAGCTGTAGCTCACAAAAGCTTATGCTCAAATAAATTGGTTAGTCTCCAAGGTGCCACTAGTACTCCTTTTCTTTTTGCGAATACAGACTAACATGGCTGCTACTCTGAAATATGTTGTGTAATACACGTTAATACTTTAAGACTTAGATGTGTTTCTGAATTTTCATGGCAACACATGGGGAACAACTAAGTTAGACATATAAATAATGATAGAATAGTATCATCCAATAATCTGAAAGTGATGAGAATTTTATTAATTAATTACACAAAACACATGTTCATACATACATGGAATATCTACTTGCTGTAGATAACATTCAAAAACCAGTAGGAGAACACTTAAATCTCCCTGGCCACTCAATAACAGACCTAAAAGTGGCAATTCTTCAACAACAAAACTTCAAAAACAGACTCCAACGTGAAACTGCAGAACTGGAATTAATTTGCAAACTGGACACCATCACATTAGGCCTGAATAAAGACTGGGAGTGGTTGGGTCATTACAAAACCTAAACCTAATTTCCCCCTACTGTTATTCACACCGTCTTGTCAACTGTTGAAATGGGCCACTCTCAATACGACTACAAAAGTTATTTTTCCTCTCTTGGTATCCTACTGTTAATTGAATTGTCTCTTTAGACTGACCTCACACTTGGTAAGGCAACTCCCATCTTTTCATGTATTTATACCTGCTCCTGTATTTTCCACTCCATGCATCTGATGCAGTGGGTTCTAGCCCATGAAAGCTTATGCCCAAATAAATTTGTTAGTCTCTAAGGTGCCACAAGGACTCCTCGTTGTTTTTACTTGCTGCAGAGGTATTCTCAGAAAAACTTTCAGCACAGCTGCACTACTTTCCCCTTCAGAGGGGTATTTGTGTCCAAATGATTAAAAAAAAAGTGCTTGTATTTATTATTAAAGCTACAAATTATTAGACTTTTTATATGAAAATTTGTTTTTTATAACTTTAAGTCACTAAAGGTATTGAAATCATAAACTCCAGGACATTTATATATTGTCCTGTCATTGTAAAGACCCTAATATACTGCCAATGTTATACAGTAACTCCTCGCTTAACACTGTAGTTATGTTCCTGAAAAATGCTACTTTAAGTGAAACAATGTTAAGTGAATCCAATTTCCCCATAAGAATTAATGTTGATGGGGAGGAGGGGAAATTTGGTTCCAGGAAAATTTTTTTTTCCAAACAAAAGACTATATTTTAAACACACAATTTAATACTGCACAC
Source organism: Natator depressus (assembly GCF_965152275.1). Lineage (NCBI taxonomy): Eukaryota > Metazoa > Chordata > Testudines > Cheloniidae > Natator > Natator depressus. The sequence goes on along the minus strand of NC_134234.1, from coordinate 210,852,682 downwards.
AGCAATGATGATTGTGAAGCTTGGTTGAGGTGGTGGACTCAGTGGGTGGAAGAGGGTCACTCAAGGGTTAACACATTGTTAATGTAGCCTCACACTCTACAAGGCAGCAGGAATGGAGGGAGGAGACACAGCATGACAGAGAGAGACACACCTTGTGTACGTGCGTGCGTGTGTGTGAGAGAGGGACAGAGAGACACACCTTGTGTACGTGCGCGCGTGTGTGTGAGAGAGGGACAGAGAGACACCATGTGTGTGTGTGAGAGAGACGCACATTGCCCCTTCTGGTACGCTGACCACACTCTAACTACATTGCCTTTTTAAGTAGATCAGCAAGTTGAGACAGCAGCTGCTGCCAGCAAGCTCCCTCCGTCCTGAGCCCTGTTGTGTCCCCCTCCTGCTCTGTGGGGTGGGGTACAGGAGTGGGGGGCAGGATTGGGGGGAGGGGGACACCCTGACATTAGTACCCCTCTTCTTACCCCCCACAGCAAGCAGGAGGCTCCTGAGAGCAGCTCCAAGGCAGACGGCAGGAGCAGCACACGGCAGAGGGGGTCGGGACAGCTGAACTGCCCGGCAATTGATAGCCTGCTGGACGGCTGCCGCACAGGGAACTTAGGGGAGCTGATGGGGGGCTGCCGGTCCACCCTGGTTCCAAGCCCCCACCAACTAGCTCCAACGGGCTGCTCTTTCTGCAAGCAGTGGACAAAGCAGGCAGCTGCCAAACAACCTTATAAGGGAGCACTAACCAACTTTAAAGGAGCATGTTCTCTAATTGATCAGCAATGTAACAACGAAACAACGTTAACTGGGACGACGATAAGTGTGGAGTTACTGTACATATGATGGACAAAACCAAATAGCAAATAAACTATAAACTAAACAAATCAAATCAAATCAAATAAAGAAAAATACTTTCAAAAAATAGACAAGGCAAAGAGAATAGTAAAAACAGATCATTATGGGGGGAAATTGGCAGTGTAAATACTGTAAATAAACAGTTTGTAAAACAAGGCATAATTTTACACGCACGGAAAAACAGAGACATTTTTAACGAATGAGAATATCAAGAGACCTGCTTTTCGCTAACCAGCTGGCACTCACTGATGGCTTCATACAAACTTTATAAAATGGTCCGGGGGCTCCCTCCAAAAAACCCCCATGTGCATGGTGTCACAGCTCACGAAGACTAACCCCCTATACCTATAGAGGTGGGTGGAGGGAACCCCAAAGCACACAAGGGGCTGGATCCTCGACTGGCATAAACTGGCACACCTCCACTTGAGTCAATGGAATTACACTGATTTGCACCAGCTGAAGAACTGGCTCCACGGACTTTGGGAAACACATTCCGTGACATTCTGGGCTGGTTCTATTGCCACTGCTCGTCAAAGGAAAATTATATTTAAATGAAAGCTGATATTTTTCTTCAGACCTCTCTCCCATCAGAGGACTTTCAGTCTTCTCAGACTAATGGTAACTACTGATCCTTCCCAACTGCTGACAGCTGATTTGGAATGGTTTCTTACCGTAAGAGTCAAATGTCACCAGCAGCTAGAATCAATTGGCTGGGCCACGTCGACATTGACCCCTGTGAGTGAGTTTGACAGCCAACTTGCTCTCGTTTATCCCTCGCTATTCTTACAACTATCTCAACAGAGAAATTAGTAGATTCATATCCTGAGCCATGATCTACACTTAACATTTAGCTCAACCTAGCTACAGTGCTCAGGGGTGTGAAAAATTCACACTTCTGAGCACAATAGGTAAACCGACCTAACCCCTGGTGCTTGGAAAGAATTCTTCCATCAACCTAGCTACCATTCCTTGGGGAGGCAGATTACCTACGTCAATGGAAAACCGGTTTCCATCAATGTAGGAAGCCTCTACTCTGTGGTGATCCAGCAGCACAGCTGGAGCGCTGCCACTGTAGCACCCGTAGCATAGACAAGCCCTCACTCAGAAACCTAAGATTCCATTCCTACCTAGCTCAGGGTTGGTTGGGAACTTGCCCCGCCTACCTTAAACTTTACTGCTGCACTGGAATAGCCCTTCGGACTGTTCCCCCAGCACATGTTCTTTGGGTGTCGAAAGAAAGTGACCCTAGTAGACGCCCCTGAACTGAATCTTGTCCTACAAACTTATGTGGTTCCAGGAATTATTTGAATCTCATCCTCTGATCGGCCTAGGTTGGAAAGTGACTCTCAGTAGAAGTATTCATTATTTGTATTGCGATAATGCCTAGAGATAATGGCCCCATTGTGGTAGGCACCGCACAAACATGACAAAACGATGGATTGATCTAGCTAGCCAAGGAGCTTCGACTCTAAGGGCACACTGCAATCGGAGGTGAGGCTGCAGCAAGCACAGACATACCTGAGGTAGCTTTGATCTCACTAGATTGTGTAACAATAGCACGGAAGCTGTGGCAGTACAGGCTAGCAGCTCAACTGCATACCCAAGGGCCCCAGCAGGATTGCACAGCCCGGGTTGCTGTGGCTGCATTACTATTGTAATTTGAGCGAGCTAGATCAAAGCTACCTCGGGTATGTCTGCAAGTGCTAGTCACACTTGGGATTGCAGTATAGACACACGCTCACTATTGGATGAGAAAGAACAGGTGGATACACCAAAGAGATTGGTGGGAGGGGGAGAGCACAAGGAATCAATGAGATGAGATGAGACTGACAAGCAGCATTCACAGCACACCAGCTTGTTTAACTCTGGCTGAGTTCTCAGTTCATGGCTAATAGATCTTTCTCCTTCCTTTCTGAATCCAGGTGGGGTGGTTGTGGGTTAGTGTTTTGGGGAAGAGATTTTGCTAATCTACAGTTGTTAATGCTTTGAAATGTATGTAAATGTACTGAGGCTACATTGCATTTATAGCTTTCAAGATGTTGTTGATATAACAGACTGACAAGTTCCTACAATATCCTGAAGGAACTTTATTGAACTAAGTTAGACCTTACTGGAAGAGGTGAATACCTTTGGGGGTCCACTGTATTAAAATGTAACTTTGTCCGTATTACTGTGGAAATGTATGTGTTTCCATGGGACGGATAAATAAGAGAGCAGCAGGGGGTAATTAGGTACATTCGCTCAGGTTGTACTATCTCCAGAGAGACACCACCACCCGGAGAAGTGCGCCTCTACTAGTCCAAACCGGACTCTCCAGGGCCCAACAGACAAAAAAAGATTTTTGGATAAAAAACCTGATTTTCAACCAGCTCAGGGCCTTCTTCCTGATCCAGCAAACAGACAGGACCTCTGGTCCACAGAAGGCCCCAATCCTTCTGGTAGGGTTGGAAGGACTGGCCCTGTTGAGCTTGTTCTGAGCTGAAGCTGTGATGAACTTGTAACCACAAGGAATCTGTTGGTTGGGGGGAGGGAAGAACTGCTCCTGCCAGAATCCATGTTAGGGTGAATTCTGGGAAGCTTAGTAGCATGTGTGTAGTGTCTTTTATTGTTTTCAATGTTTTCTCCGTAATGATTTTTACCATAAGAATAAAGTGGGCTGTCATAGGAAGTGCTGTGTGGTATCTTATAACTGTAGCAATTACACCTGTTAACTGTCTCAGAGGAGAAAGCAAGCAGGTGTCCTTGGGCAACCTGACTGTGCTGGGAACAACACAATAAAGGCAGGGAACTGTGCAGCCTTGGAAATACCCCAGTCAGAAGGGAGAGTGATGCAGCAAGCCTGAGACTAGGTGCCCTTGCTGGATCACTGAGGGGACATACAGGTGCAGTTGCCCTCAACAGTAACAGCTGAACCCTGGGTTTTACATTAATTGGCTGAGTGAAGCATGAGTACACAGAGCTAAGAGCCCTTTTTACAGACCCAACCCCTGGGTAATGAGCATCCAGAACTGGAGACCACATCTGATTCAATATAGGCACATTCTCCAGAACCCTTTACTGCCAACCTGCAAGAGAGAATGAAAGAAACTGTTACCTTGAAATTTACCATCAAATAATTCCACTGAACGAGGGAATCCCCTGTTGGTAACAGAACCTCTTGAGAGACCCCCAGTGTTTCACCCTAATTCACTACATGAAATTTATTGCAAAGGGAAGATGGGAATTTTCTTAATATAAAAGAGATTATGTATTTAATTCCCAGACAGAAAGCTTAGTTAACATGGAGTTACTAGTAATTTCAGCAAATGTCATTTTATAAGAATTTTGTAACAAACTGAATATCTGGAAATTCACAGCTAGTGTTACACTTCTTAAAAAGCTGTGGGGCTGAATCTCCTCCTCACTCATGCTAGTTTTACACTGGTGCAATTCCAGAGACTTTAGTGAAGTTACACCAGGGCAAGTGACCAGGGCCAGCTCTAGGTTTTTTGCCACCCCAAGCAAGAAAAAAAACCAAACACCCGGAATGCCGCCCCTGGAATTGTGCCACCCCAAGCACGTGCTTGGTTTGCTGGTGCTGAGAGCCGGTCCTGCAAGTGACAGCAGAAGCAGATCCTCAGAACACAAAAACTCTCCAGTTCAGGTCTCCCACATGTTCTCCTTAACCTTTACGAAGTCTTCTTTCATTTTTGATCTATGACATGAATAGCCTGGGTTTGCAATCAGCACATTGGACTATTTATATATGGGTATTCCTCCATTCCTGTCTGACAGCCCCAAAGAGGTGTTTCTGGGTGCTTGCTCATCTGCCCGGATGGGTCATTTAAGGGGAATTCCTTTTCCTGCTCAGCATAGGTGTATGGGTGGTTTGGGCTATGATGTCATCAATATGCAGATGACACACAAAGTCTTTCCTCATGTGGCCCACATGGTGCACGTTCCTTTGGTTTTTCCAATGTCTGGCTGAGTTTGGGACTAGAGTGAGCAAAATGGCTAAGAGTCAGCTAAAATGGAAACAATACTAGAAGGATGCATTGGGAAAGGAGCTTCAGGGTATTGGGGGGATGGTTCCACACCATTACTGAGGGAATTTGACACTATTTGTCAAAGAGGATTACAGCCTGTGGGCGATTATAGATCCCCGTCTGTTACTGGGAATCTGACACACTTCACGAACTCCGAAGTGCTGTTTCCAGCTGCAGCTGGCTAGGCTGTGCCCCATTTTTCTCAGATGAGGCCCTTGCCACAGTTCTCCAGGCACCTGTGACCTCCAGACTGGACAAATGCATTGAGCTGTATGTGGGGCTACCCATGAAAGCTTCATGAAAGCTGGGACAGCTGCAGAAATGGAAATCAGGACACCATAGTACACCAATCCTTTGTAAACTTCACTAGCTCACTATCTGCTTCTGGGTAATATTTTAGCTGTTGAGTCTATGATTAAAGCCCTTCATGGCTTGAGTCCTGGCCCGTGTTCCCTCTCATTTTTCTCACACATGTGCGGAATTAATTTTGTTATGTGCAAGAATATGGAGGTGATGTGTGACATCATCCATATTGGTGCACATAACAAATTTCATGTGGCGGTGGTGGGGCCTAGGGGGTATGGTGTGTGGAAGGGGGGATCAGGGCTGGGGCAGAAGATTGGGGGTGAGGGCTCTGGCTCGGGATGCTGGCTCGGGCATGGGGCTGGGGATGCGGGGTTTGGGGTGCAGCCTCCCCCGGGCCTATGGCAGGGAGAGAGGACTCCCCCCAGCTCTCTCCCCCCAAGCAGCACCTGGGCTGGGAGGGGAGAGGTGCCACCACGGGAGGTCTGATCCAGGGCAGGGTTGGGGCCGGGGGGAGGGGCACCCATCCCCTGGCCGCAGCAGGTCCGGGCCGGGGCTGGGTTGGGTTGGGGCCGGGTGCCTCTGCCCCGGCCATGACAGGTCAGGGGTGGGGAGAGAGGCACCTGCCCCCCGGCCGTGGAAGATCCGGGGCTCGGTTGGGGCTGCGGCAGGTCCACGGCTGGCTTGGGGCCGGGGCGCTTCTCCCCACCACAGCACATCCAGGGTTGGGGGAGAGGCATCTCTCCCCGCTGCAGCCCTGAGCACCTGCATGGCCGCGCAGCCCAGAGGGAACTTAAGTCCTGGCTACCTAACAGCTCGCCCTTCTCCTCACCTGCAGTGACCCAGAAATGGAAATCAGGTCACACAGTCACACTAACAGTCTCTAGAATTAAACATCAGGTGGTTGGTTAGGGTTGCAAACTTTCTAATCGCACAAAACCGAACACCCTTGCCCAGCCCCTCCCCCAAGGTCCCGCCCTTTCTCTGAGGCCCCAGCTCCCACTCACTCCCTCCCCCCCCCTCCCCTCACTCTCCCCCACCCTCACTCACTTTCACTGGGATGGGGCGGGGGGTCGGGATGTGGGAGAGGATGAGGGCTCCGGCTCGGGGAGCGGGCTCTGGGGTGGGGCCGGGGATGCGGGGTTTGGGGTTCAGGAGGGGGCTGCAGGCTGGGGCCAAGGGGTTTGGAGCACGGGAGTGGCTCGGGGCTGGGGCAGGGTGTTAGGGGGTTCCTAGTGAATGGGAGCTGCACGGGCGGAGGCAGCACGCGGAGCCTTCCTGATCACAGCTGCGCCTAGGGGCCACAGGGACATGCCAGCCGCTTCCGGAGCCGTGAGGAGCCAGGGCATGCAGGGAGCCTGCCTTAGCCCTGCTCCGCCGCTAACCAGGAGCTGCCTGAGGTAAGTACCGCCCAACATGATATTTTTCTGTCATATTATCTATCCCTTTTTTAATGATTCCCAACATTCTGTTTGCTTTTTTGACTGCTGCTGCACACTGCGTGGATGTTTTCAGAGAACTATCCACAGTGACTCCAAGATCTCTTTCTTGAGTGGTAACAGCTCATTTAGACCCCATCATCTTACATGTATAGTTGGGACTATATTTTGCCATGTGCATTACTTTGCATTTAGCAACATTGAATTTCATCTGCCATTTTGTTGCCTACTCACCCAGTTTTGTGAGATCCCTTTGTAACTATCTACAGTCTGCTTTGGACTTAAACTATCTTGAGTAGTCTCGTATCATCTGCAAATTTTGCCATCTCACTTTTTATCCCTTTTCCCAAATGGTGAAGCATTGCTTAGGCAAGTAAATACACCTGCACTTGTACGCTATATGGATCTCTACATGCCCAAGCAGTGCCTTCCCTGTCTACACTGCTGTCTTTAGCAGTGGCCCACTACCAGCGACTTTCCCTGCCACAGGGAGAGCCTCCAGCAGTAGAGAAATTCAATGGTGGGGGAAGGCACTGGAGAAAGGCTCCAGTAAAGGGGATTCCCTGCCACAGTGAAAGGTCCTGGCATAAGTGAAAGGCTCAAATAGAGGGGGAGCAGTGGGAAAGGCTTTGGCAGTAGGGACTTGCAGGAGCCTTTCTCCACTGCCACCCCCCGACCAGAGCTTTCCACGGCTGTGCGTGACTGCACACCACCACAGTGTGAACACAGCCTGCTTTTCCACTGCAGCATGCAGCTATACATACCCTACACACTACCACCAGTGGTGTGCCATGTAGATGTACCTTAAGATATGCTGTCTGCTCCTGCTGCCTTGGCCTCCTCTTCTTGGTGCTCTCCAGTCTATCCTCAGCCCTCTCCATTCCAGTGAAAATGCCTGACCAAGGTCACAACCTTTGATTTGCTAATTCAAAGGGGCAGTTCTCTGTCAGCCTTTCTAGTGTGCCTGCTGCCTTTATACCACTGATCTCTCTCTCCTCTCAGACTCTGTAGCTTTGGGCTTTCTTGGATTCACTCCTGCTTTCCTGACCACTCCTTCAGCACCAATTTTAGTAAGTCCTCTTCCTCCTCTCTCTCTCTCTTTGCTCCTTAGGATTCTTTCCTTTGTGTTCCCAGCTTTTCTCTCCACCTTAACACCTCCTATGATTTTGCCAATGCTACATGACAGATTCAAAAATCTAGCTGCCTACCCCAGTCTATCATCCTCTCTGCGGTCTCATAATCTCAGATGCATCAGAGACAATGCTACTTGTATTGCCAGCATTTTAACTCTACCTTCAAATCACGCCATAAATTCTGCTTATTCCAGGAACCCTTCATTAACCCTTCTGTTGTCATGTATCCAGGACAATACAAGTCAATATCAACTTACAGATTTGTATCTAATGGAGTCCCATTTACCCAATGGAATTCTTCTCCTGTCTTGCGAAGTCCAATCCACAGATCTTGCTTTGTTATTTTCATTATAAATTTCTGTAGGAAAAAAACCACAAGGAGCAATCTTTGTTCCAGACTAGAAAACGAAAGGATGATCTTTCCCTTGTCCCAGAGGACTATGGGTTAATGTACCAGCCTTTCACCTCTTGAGAGCTGACATCAAAATCGTAAGTGTTGATCCTCTGATATCCACATAAAGAAAAGCACCCCAAAATTCAGCCAGATTGGAAGTCTCTGCTCAAAAGACTGCCATGGACTAATATTAAGCATTTATATTGAGCCATGGAGGCGCTCTGACACTGTAGCGATGTACAGAGTCTACTATAAGAACCTGGATGAACACAGACAATTATTAAGTATTTACGTAGACTCATGAGCACAGGACTGTACAAAATAGAGAATAAGTTATGTCCCTGCCCTGAACAGCCTACAGTGTGACATCAACAGAACAGTGGACAACAGTTTAGGCAAAGCAGATTGGAGAAATCATTGGTGTAGAGACCAGTAGAAGGATTCCTGGAAGAAGTAGGTTTTATAGAGGGGTGTGAATGAAGAGAGAGGAATTGTTCCAAGTGTTGGAAGGAAGAAAACAGATGGTGCCAAACCAAGCATGGAAAAAGATGAAGGGAGCATGAGGCAACAAGACTGGAAGGAGCATACAGAGCAAGGTGGGAAGTAGGAGAAAATGAGAGCAGAGTTACAGTCAGCAGCCAGATTATAGAGGGTCTTGAAAGTGAAGATAAGGAGCTTCAGTACAGTGCAAAGTTTCCTGTAGTGAAGGTGTAGGGTGGGAGTGTGTACTGCCCGTCTAGGAGCCACCGCACAAACAGCTGCAGTCTGGACAGAGTGGAGACAAAGGGAAGCAAACTTCTGTGGTGGCTAGGGCCAGTGTGCCCCCTAGCACAACTAAGTACAGCCCAAAAGCCTCCTCTAATTCAGAACAGACCTTCCTGGGTTGGCTGTGTGCAGCTTTGCAACATGGAGCTGCCCCGAACCCACAGTGCAGCTTGCTCTGCAGACTCCCCTTCTGCCCCCAGTATGACCACTATGCTGAGGTTAGGGATGGGGGCTGTGCAGCGCTCCCTTCAGCTGAGGCAGTTCTCTTCTGGCTGGCTATGGGGCCTTTTGGGGCCCTGTTCACTGCTGCAGCTCCATTTAAGGGACAGATCAGGGAAAGGAGAGAATCTCTTCCTATATTTCAGAGCTGGGCTGGAGTGGGACCATTTCTAACATCCCAGCACTGAAATTTAAAATTCAAGAGAAATGGCAAATCTTAGTGGAAGAGAACTGTTACCTCACTCCCAAACTGGGGCTAACACAAGTATCCAGGCTCGTTGTCCTCAGTGGGTCCTGGTAACTCTGAGAGAATTTATGTCTGGTTACAGATAAGAAAGACGGGACATTGTTTTCACAGACAGTCGCTTCAGACACCAGCGTTTGTCAATGTGATCAATCCAAAGGTTAAATGAGGCATTCCATGGGCAACTTCTAAAACATTAACTACCGGGGTTGAAGATGGCAGCTCCAGAAGAGAAGCTGGGAATGGGTGACAGGGGATGGATCACTTGGTGATTACCTGTTCTGTTCATTCCCTCTGGGGCACCTGGCATTGGCCATTGCTGGAAGACAGGATACTGGGCTAGATGGACCTTTGGTCTGACCCAGTATGGCCGTTCTTATCTTCATGTTTTTCTGTGCACTGTACCTTGTCACACTCCTTGACTGGATTTACAGCCATTCAGATGAGAAAGCAGAATGAGAGAGTGGGGAATCACACAGATCCCAGGAGATGGGAGGGGGTGAAACTATCATATTTCATTCCCTTACCAGTTCCTGCTGGCTTTCAATTACAATTAGGGAGCTATTGTATGAGGAACAAAAGCTCTGACTGGAGTTCCAGTCCTCTTCTTTCTCAGAGAAGCAGTAACATTTCCTTTGGTGGTACAGCCAGTCGGCAGGGCATGGTTCTGGAGGAGGAGAGCCAGAAGAACCTTTCCCTGATGAGCAGTTTACCGCTAAAAAACAACAACAAACCATCACATTTCTGCCAGTCAGATCTCCCAGAGCAGACTTCCTGGAGCTACCTAGCCCCGCCCTCAATTTGTGCCTCTGCAGACAAGAGCTCAAAACAATTGAAAATATTACAGGAAATCAAATAAAACACTGGGCTGAGATTTAAATTTAATGAACCTGTATCATTTTTATGTTTCCTAGAGGGTGCTAGATGCTGAACAACCTCATAAGAGAGACCTGGTCCCTGGCCTAAAGACATTACAGTCTAATTATAACCAGAAGGCAGCTTGTGAAAACAACAGACCAAATTCCCAAATTAAAAAAAAATCTCCCCAACTTCTGATAACGTCAGTGTTCGACTGAGCCAGCCTTGGCTGTTATGCCAGAGCAGCATTTTTTGGCAGTCTCATCAGTTTCTGCATTAATTTAGCTTTCATTTTTTTAAAGAGTCAGGGCCAGGGAAATCTTCTGCCTGTGAACTGAAGGAGTGTTTTTTTGAATCTGGAAATAGACAAGGTCGCACATTCACAAGTCACGTGTAAACCAGGACTACATATGGCCCTTACCATTTCTACTGCTATGGGTTTCACTTCTCCAGTCTTGAAACTGAGTCTTAAAATGAAGTGTCTCTCTCAAGGGACACCTATTTAACTCTCAAATAATGGGAGTTATGAACAAACTAAATTTGGTTTTGGTTTCTATATGAAAATCTGGAGTTCTCTTGACTGTAGTTGTAAATAATACTTTATTTTAAAATTACTTAAATACTTACCAAGGTGAATACACAAGATCAAAACCGAAACAACAGCAAGAATCCCTGTAGTGCACCTCCAGAACCAGATATTTGAGCAGAGCCCTGAAAACAATCACAAAACTATAAGTTTAAGAACTCTAAAAGAAATCCATGTACTAGAATGGGGTTTAGGATGCAATGACTGGTTGTGCTCTTTATAGGAGTAGAGCTGGACATCTGGGAAAGCTGACAGTTAACCTAGGAAAGCCCAGATGTAGAAATTTCTGCATTCAACAACCACAATGAAAAAACAACAAAAGGCTACTGAAGCTAGGAGAAGAAAAGACTAAACATCCATTACAAACAACTGTGTGCAATGCCAGTACTCAGCACTCATAGTAATAGTGAAATAGAGAGAGATGGGACATGGGGAGAGGGGACTGAGCTGGGAATAAAGATAGAGGAATAGAAAGATTAAGGAACAGAGCTAATGGCTAAGGCAGTGAAGGGTTCATGGTGTGTGTAAGGGAAGTAAGGATTGTCATTGTCTACTGCCCTCTGAGCCCAGAACTTCTGCTGCTGCAACCTCCAGTCTCCTCCTGCAAAGACTCCCTCTCTTTCCCCCACTCCCTGCCGCCAACTTCAAGAGAGTGAGCTCTACTTACTACCAGGAGGGACCCAACTATCTGTCTGTTGTAGTTTGCTGTTCCAAATCCCAAGGAGCTAATGGACAGGGGACCAAGTACTTCCAGGAAACTGCTCCCACAGGGAGAGTGCAAAACAAACAAGGCTGAGAATGAGTGTTTGATGCAGGTATTTCTTGCTCTTTTCTCTGCTGCTTCATGCAGTTTCTGTGCTATTTTACACTTTGCTGCTCTGGCTAGAAAGTTTCCTGCTATTCCTCTGTGCCCAGAGCTCATCTCACAAATAGAAGACAAGGCTGGGGGAGGGAACTGGAGGGTTCCCAGCACGCCCCAAAGGCAGGCAGCATGGGCATGCAGGAAACTCCATGCAAGCCCAGGACTCAGCATCAGGCTGTTTCTCCCTCTGTATCCCTGGGCTCGGGGGGAAGGTAGTGTGTGAGTGTCTGGGCTGAGGGGGCCACATCTAGGCTCTGGGGGTTAGGGGATGTGAATGTCTGGGCTGGGGGGATCACGCCTGGGTTCTGGGGCGTAGGGGGAGTTTGTGTCTGCGCTGGGGACAGGGGGCCTTGTAGCTGGCCTCTGGGGTGTAGAGGGTGTGAGTGTCTGGGCTGGGAGGGGCCACAGCTGGGCTCTGGGGGGGGGTAGGGGTTGTGAGTTTCTGGACTGGGGGGGCATGGCTGGGATCTGGGTGGGGGTGTGAGTGTCTGGCCACCTAGCTGGGCTCTCCGGGGGAGGAGGCAGAGAAACAGGAACTTGGTTGTCATAGGGGTTTCTTTAATTCTCTACTCCTGGGTGAAATTTTGTGTGTGTCTATATTGTTACAAACATCCTTGCTGATAGGTATTTTTTAAATAAATTACCAAAATAGTTGAAAGTGGCATGATTAAATAGTGTTATTTTGACAAATAACATTTACAGAATTTTAAAATATTGTGCATAGAATTTTTAATTTTTTGGCACAGAATTCCCCCAGGAGTAAACAATGCAAGTGTATTTAATGCCTTAAGCTTAGAACTGGAAAAGATACAGGGCCAGATCCACTAGTGTAAATCAGTGTAGCTCCATTCTAGTCACTGGAGCTACCCAAACTTAAAGCAGCTGGGCATCTGTCCCACAGCATCTTTCCAAAGCTGAGCTAAACAGAGCTGAGCTGAGATTCTGTGGGAACCAGATACAGACTGTGAGGTGTATATTATTGCCCATTGCGGGAGGGAGGCAGAGCAACTCCAGCAGGGGTCAGGTGAGGAACTGCATGGGGCTCTCTCCACTGGGCTCTCCTGATTACCTTAGGTAAGGCACCACTCAGTGCATTAGATCAGAGCACAGTGGGAAAGGGGCCATTTCATGTGTAACCGGCTCCTGCTGTCACAACAGTGTGGAAGTTCCATTCCTGCATTCTGAGCCCTTCCCATCCATTCCTCACGCTGCCCCTGAAATAGCCCATTGGACTTTTTGATGGGAAGCCTCATACAGTGGGGAGACGTGGAGCATCCCACCAGACCCAAACCAGCACATGCAGCATCTTTGGACAATAGTTACACAGATTCTGGCACGCCGATGCAATTGGCAACATGGCCCAACGTGTGCAGCGGGACGCGGTGGTCTGGTCTACACTATAGAGTTAAGTCAACGACCTAACCCTGTAAGCATCTACACTAAAATGTAGCTCCCACCAATGTAATTTGTCCACTACGTCACTTTAATAACTCCACCTCCATGAGAGGCATAGTGCTTAGGTTGATGGATGGATATTAGGAAAAACTTTTTCACTAGGAGGGTGGAGAAGCACTGGAATGGGTGTCCTAGGGAGGTGGTGGAATCTCCTTCCTCAGAGGTTTTTAAGGTCAGGCTTGACAAAGCCCTAGCTGGGATGATTTAGTTGGGGATTGGTCCTGCTTTGAGCAGGGGGTTGGACTAGATGACCTCCTGAGGTCTCTTCCAACCCTGATATTCTATGATTCTACGTAGTTAGGGCAATGCAGTGTCTGTGCAGACACTGTGTTACTTACATAGTCTTTGCTGGGCTCACAGCTGGAGCCCCCTGTCCCCAGGGGCTGACAGCCTGAGCCAGAGAGGAAATGTGAAATAATAGCAGTTGTGAAACTGACAACAATGTCAATTTCACGGCTGGTTGGCTCCCTGCCCTGGAGCTGGGAGCAGCATCAAGAATCCAGCCTGCAGATGAGGCTCCCAGGGCTGCTGCTGCGGTGTGGAGAACCTGTCAGCCCCCAGACCCCTGGCTCCAGCTGGGCACTCGCAGGCTGGCTGCTGTGTTGCTAGCCGCACACTCCAGCTGTGCGAGCCCCAGCCAGCTCAGGCTGTCAGTCCCAGGGTGGGGGGGCTCCAGCTGTGAGTGCCTCACAATGCCCCACTTCAGTGAGTGGAGGCGCTCCTGGTGAGGACAGGCACCACAGACAGAAGGAGCACAGTGTGGATGTGACGCACCACTTCAGTTACTGCGGTGACTGTATGTCCACTTAACTTAACGTCACCTTAATTCTGTAGTGCAGGCAAGGCCGGTTTTATCTGCTGCCCCCTGGGGCCCACTACTTCCCTTGCACGGCAGTCACGGGATTTCCCAGAAACCGGGCGGGTCCAGGCAGGCTCAAGGGCGGGCCTGGCTCCCTCTGGGTCCGGTGTCCTGATGTACATGAGTCCAGACCCAGGGCCCCAGCCTTTGCACTGGGATCCCCTTGCCTTAGCAGTTGCGCGCTCCCTGGCCCACTACGATCCTCTCGGGGCAGCCCTGGCTGCTGCTCCCACCCGGCTCAGGACTGTTTTCCCTGGCCGGGCTGGGCTGGGGCCGGGGCAGCCCGTTCACTGGCCCCTGCAGATGCTCCAGGGCATGGGCTGGGCTCGCCACCTGCCGCTACGGCGGGTTGTGCGGGATCCGCCTGAGCCCTTCCCCAAAGCAGCCGCCTCTCCACTCACACAAGTCCGCTCGCCCCGCTTGATGCAGCTGGTGCTGGACTCGCTGGAGCTGCTCCTAGCCCGGTCCCTCCCCGCACCATTTGACAGGGCTCTGTCTCCAGAGGGGTCCCCTCCCCCAGCTCCGCCCCGCTGCGGCCGGAGAAGCGGCCGGAGCCCCGAGTGGCTGCTGCGGACCCCGGCGGTTGGATCCCGCAGGCGTATTTACCTGGGAGGCACCCAGAGGAAGCAGGGGGCGACCCCCCTCCTATTACTGCGTCTCCCCTGCTCCGGCTCATTTAGCCTGGTTTCCGCTTCCCTGTCTCCCGCTGCATGGCGCCCTCAGGGCGGGGGCCGGGGGGCGGATATGAGTGGAAAAGGGAAGTGTGTAAATAGCGAAGCCTGGAACACGGAGCAGGGCTGGGGCCCGCGTCCCGGCTGCAAGCGCTTTGGGGGGGAAGGGGCTTCCCAGCGACTCTCACAACTCTGCACCCAAAGGAGGGATCGTAGCAGCCAAACCCTGGGTCCAGTAAATTTTGACACGGGCCCTTCACCTCCAACACCGGTAGTTTCTCATCCGGTGCACGGGGGAACGGCGATCTGCCTCCCGAACGGGTTGGGAAGGGTGGTCAGTGACTGCATATGAAGCACTCTGAAGTTATGTAAATGTTCAGTGTTGTGGTCTCACCTGAAAACGGAATGGCAGTTGGATATAAACACCGTCACGGGTTGATGGTCCATCTCCCTTTGGCAATGGAGGCATGGCGAGGAGGTGCCCCAATGAGACGGTCAGTTCTTAGGTGTGAAAGAGAGAGGGAAAGCATGGTAATTAAAATCGTGATGATACTGTATTGTGGAGAGTCGCAAATGTAATCCGGGGTAGAGAAACAAAGAGCTCCAGAGAAGTGCTGGAGGAGAATTCATCCCTCCACCTGTGCAGAGCCCAGTACATGGACTGAGAGCGGGGAGCTTTTTCACCCCCACACCACCCCTATCTGCTGACACCAGGATGAGCCCCCAACACTGCTTAGCCCTGAGGGCAGCCCTACCTTGTGCCTAGCTGCCCAAGGCCCTTAAGGGCCCTATGTTACTTGTGGAATAGCCAGGGCTAAGGATGACCCCGGCCATACCCTCTTCTACCCCAGTAATGCCCCCTGCACTGAGGGCACTTGGAGGAAGAGTGTCAGCTCTGTGCCTGCCAGAGAGACCCTTTACTGTGTTTTGTCCACAGTAGGGAGGGGGTTGGGGGGTGTGGCCATTTGGCTTTACAACCTCTTTGCACATGCTGGCACAGAAGGTTGCAGGGTAACCAAATCAGGCCCCTCTGAGCCATGCAGTGCAGGGAAATATCAGACATTCCACGCTGTCACTCGCGCTAACAGACATCTCCAGGCTCCTGGGGGCATGAAGCACCAGTGTCCTTGGCACCTACAAGAGAACATGGGTGGAGATTTTTTAAAGACTCTGGAGCAGACTGAGAGAGTGGTAGCTCTCAACTAAATGAAGGGGGAGGATTCAGAGCCTGGAATTTACCTGTTAAAAGATTCTTGAAGACATGGGAATTGGGGGCTCAGCTTCGGAGGCAGAAGAGATCTGTGTGTATGAAGGAAAAGGGGTTTGTTAGGGACTGAAAGTATCTTGTGCCTTGCAGTCATAGAATCATAGAATATCAGGGTTGGAAGGGACCGCAGGAGGTCATCACAGTCCAACCCCCTGCTCAAAGCAGGACCAATCCCCAACTAAATCATCCCAGCCAGGGCTTTGT
The DNA here is from genome assembly GCF_965152275.1 of Natator depressus. Classification (NCBI taxonomy): domain Eukaryota; kingdom Metazoa; phylum Chordata; order Testudines; family Cheloniidae; genus Natator; species Natator depressus. Next base: position 210,836,546 of record NC_134234.1, on the reverse strand, counting down.
CAAGCCTGACCTTAAAAACTTCTAAGCAAGGAGATTCCACCACCTCCCTAGGTAACGCATTCCAGTGTTTCACCACCCTCCTAGTGAAAAAGTTTTTCCTAATATCCAACCTAAACCTCCCCCACTGCAATTTGAGACCATTACTCCTTGTTCTGTCATCAGCTACCACTGAGAACAGTCTAGAGCCATCCTCTTTGGAACCCCCTTTCAGGTAGTTGAAAGCAGCTATCAAATCCCCCCTCATTCTTCTCTTCCACAGACTAAACAATCCCAGTTCCCTCAGCCTCTCCTCATAAGTCATATGTTCCAGTCCCCTAATAATTTTTGTTGCCCTCCACTGGACTCTTTCCAATTTTTCCACATCCTTCTTGTAGTGTGGGGCCCAAAACTGGACACAGTACTCCAGATGAGGCCTCACCAATGTTGAGTAGAGGGGAACGATCACGTCCCTCGATCTGCTGGCAATGCCCCTACATATATATCCCAAAATGCCATTGGCCTTCTTGGCAACAAGGGCACACTGTTGACGCATATCCAGCTTCTCGTCCACTGTAACCCCTAGGTCCTTTTCTGAAGAACTGCTGCCAAGACATTTGGTCCCTAGTCTGTAGCGATGCATGGGATTCTTCCGTCCTAAGTGCAGGACTCTGCACTTGTCCTTGTTGAACCTCATCAGATTTCTTTTGGCCCAATCCTCTAATTTGTCTAGGGCCCTTTGTATCCTATCCCTACCCTCCAGCGTATCTACCTCTCCTCCCAGTTTAGTGTCATCTGCAAACTTGCTGAGGGTGCAATCCACACCATCCTCCAGATCATTAATGAAGATATTGAAGAAAACCCGCCCCAGGACCGACCCTTGGGGCACTCCACTTGATACCGGCTGCCAACTAGACATGGAGCCATTGATCACTACCCATCGAGTCCGACAATCTAGCCAATTTTCTATCCACCTTATAGTCCATTCATCCAACCCATACTTCTTTAACTTGCTGGCAAGAATACTGTAGGAGACCGTGTCAAAAGCTTTGCTAAAGTCAAGGAACAACACGTCCACTGCTTTCCCCTCATCCACAGAGCCAGTTATCTCGTCATAGAAGGCAATTAGATTAGTAAGGCATGACTTGCCCTTGGTGAATCCATGCTGACTGTTCCTGATCACTTTCCTCTCCTCTAAGTGCTTCAGAATTGATTCCTTGAGGACCTGCTCCATGATTTTTCCAGGGACTGAGGTGAGGCTGAATGGCCTGTAGTTCCCCGGATCCTCCTTCTTCCCTTTTTTAAAGATGGGCATTACATTAGCCTTTTTCCAGTCAAACCCCATCTTGCAGTCCACGAACCCCATCTTGTATTCTCTTGTGTGTGCTCCTTGTTCAGTTGATTAAGTTGTCAACTGTAAGAGGAGGCATGAAAGACTCTTTGGTCACCTAGGAAATAGCCTGTTTTCCTGTCACTGAAGTTTTGCACAACGAGTCACTCTTCCGGAGTTGCCCTCATGTATGGCCCAGTCCAACGTGGTGCTGGGTACTCTCTGCAAGTTGCTGTGTGTCCTCAACTCCCCCTGAAAGTCATTGCGGTTGAAGGTGCTGAGGAGGGTTGGTCAGAAAAAGGGAAAGAATTAATCTCACAAAAATTTCATTTCCCCCCCAAGGGTTTGATTTTTTCATGAAACTTTCTATTGAAACTTTTCCCATTTTATCAATGAAAATTAAAAATGATAGGAAAAGAAAACAGCGTTTCTGCCGATTTTAAAAGGAAAATGGCCAAAGAAAGAGGAAAATAGTTCACCAACAGCAACAAGAAACAGAAAACACTCAAAAAGCCCCAAAAGGAAAGAATGAAAAGTTTTGAAAAAAATCAAAAGGTCTTTGTGAACACTTTCTATGAAAAAGAAAGGCATTTTCCAATGAAAACCTTTTCACTGTAAACATTTTGATGAGCTCTAGTGCTGAGCACCTTACAGATTTGGTCCACGTAGACTAATATTTTGAACCCTGACATCCAGTCAATTAGGTTCCAGCCACAACCTTTCTATTGATTTATTTATTTTTACAAACTGATATTTTCTTTTCTGAGTATCCAGCAATGTTTTATCTGAGAACAAAAAGCTGCATATCAATAGTGCAGGGCAAAAGTGTAACAGACTAGATCACAGCAGTCCCTTCCGGCCTTATAATATGGATCTGTAAACATGCTTGAAGCATAAGTGGGCACTTACGTCCTGATCCAGCTCCAACAACATTCCATAGGAAGACTCCAGTGGGCTTTGGATTGGGCTCTGAGCCCAGTGAAGATGTTAACTTTCTGATACTGATGGGTATTCTTGGAAATTCTGGTTGGTTGTTAGATGCGAGTCCACTATCGATATGAGTATTACTATTTTGGAGTACAATCCAACTCCTATTGAAATCACGGGGAGTCTTTGCATTGACTGCAATGAGAGTTGGATCAGGTTCAGGGCTGAAAGTAGGTTGGTACAGGCCGGTATGGCGTACCGGTGAGAAGCCGGTACCGGCCCATACGCAGCCGACAGAGCTTTAACGTCTCTGCCCCTTTTGCCCTCCCTGTCAGCAGGGGAGGGGGCCAAAGGGGCAGCAAAGTTTAAGCGCTGCGGCAGCACTTTACTGCCGTTGCCCCCCCCCCCCCCCCGGGCCGCCGACAGCTGCCCTGGGGCCATTTTGATCTAAAAATGGTCAGTGATGGAGCATCTACTGTGGCAGCATTGGCAGCAGCAGCCAGAGCCCCAGGCCCTTTTAAATCGCCTGCAGAGCCCTAGGTGGCGCGGGCCAGGCAGCATAGATGGGCTGGCTGGGGGAGGCTGACCCCCAGCCCCGCTCCTTCCACCTGAGGCCCCGCCCCTTCTATTTACTATTTACTTTCACCCCCCAAAAGGTTATAATGATACTATATCTTGTAATGTTACTTCTTGAATTTTTGAAGGTTACTAACCATCAGTATCCCCACTGTCACAGCCTGCTCCTTGCTTTGCATTTGTAACAGATCAATGATACTTATGAAACAACCTCCCAATCAATACCTTCCCTATGCCATGAGACCTCTTTTTCCCAATCCAAAGAAGATAGTCAAGGTTATTTTCACCCTAATGCTACTGTCTGCCCCTAAGTTATCACTGGTACTCAGTGCTGGTTGTTAGGGGGCTTATTCCTTCACCCACTTACTTCCCTGGTCCTTCTCGCATGAACAGAGAGCAACAATACCCAAAGTCCAAAGGTGCAAACAATTCGATGTTTATTGGGGTGAACTTCCAGCAAGCATGATTCCAGTTTCCTTCCTTAGTGTGCCTCTTCCCAGCTCTGACACCACAGAGCTTTACACCTATGTCCCTGTTCCCATTCCTGCCCTTAGCAAAACATGATTCCAATTTCCTTACCCCCATTCCCTTTTCCCATTCCCCCCTTTAGCAAAACATGATTCCAATTTCTCCACCGCCATTCCCTGTTCCCATCTCCCCCACACACGCACCCACCCGCCCCCTCACTTCCTCATTAACTACAGATTATATAGTAAAACTTGAGTTCTGCTTAGCTATACCTTAACCAATCATTTTCCTGAAATTTAACTAACCAATCCTAACATACTGTAACATGATTAGCTAACCAATTATATCCCACCACCTTAATTAGTTTACACCCAGCAGAATTAATTATACAGCAGGCAGGAACAATCACAGAACCAGACAGAGATTATACAGACAAACAATAGCAAAGTGGGAACTATAATGACAAAACAATACAGAAGTGAGGATTTCACATCCCAGTATTGATAAGTGAGTTCTTGCCAGACAGGATGCTGTTTCCTTTTACATTTTCTAGGCACTTCCCTTTCTCTGGAGGTGTTAGGCATTATCAGGGCAGGATTGTATTCCTAACAGCCCAATAGCACCTTCTTTCAATGTGACTAGTTTGGAATGTGAGGATGTGACCAGTCGCTTCCTAGCTTATGGCTGCCTTTGCTGCTTAGCCAAAGGCCTTAGCCTAAGCACAGGGCCTCAGACTGTCACAGTAAGAAAAGGCCCTTACACCGGCAGACAGTGATTTTGATTCTCTCTTTTATACCTCTAGAACTAGCCAAATGATAAGAATACACCTAAATTCTTAAAGTACAGGCCTTTGCAGACAGGCCTGAATATGTATATCCTAACACTGGTTTTATATTTTATGTTCAGAAGGACAAATGTATATGAACAGTCTCTTTTCTTAGTATTTGTAAAATAAAGTGTGTTCCTGGTCTTGGGCCTATTATTATTATTTTGTAACACTATAAATCTGCACAATACTTTACTGACATAAGGAAAACAAGATCTCTGCACCAAAAAACTTCAAATCTTAGGCCTCAAGGCTGCAATGGTTTATGCACACATTTAACTTTAAGCATGTGAGTACTCCCGCTGCATTCCATGGGGCTGGCTTACACATGTAAAAGTAAGCATGAGCAGGATCGGGGCCTTAAACAATGATAGATGAAACAGAGGGATGGAAAGGGGGAGGCTGCGACATAAAATCATGCAGTTTGAATTAGCTAGCAGACGCTCTGTCCTGGTTAGTAGAGTTTAGAACCATTAAAAAGTCACTGTCCTATAAAAGCATTTGAAAGTAACATTGAAAATATCTGATGCAGCAAGTTAAGGGCCAGATCCTGTGAGGTGCTGAGCGTCCCCATATCCCAAAGAAGCCATTAAGATTTGAGTGTCATAAATATAAAGGGAAGGGTAAACACCTTTAAAATCCCTCCTGACCAGAGGAAAAACCCTTTCACCTGTAAAGGGTTAAGAAGCTAGGATAACCTCACTGGCACCTGACCAAAATGACCAATGAGGAGAGAAGATACTTTCAAAGCTGGAGTGGGGGGTGAGAAACAAAGGCTCTCTCTGTCTGTGTGATGCTTTTGCCGGGAACAGAAAGGAATGGAGTCTTAGAACTTAGTAAGTAATCTAGCTAGATATGCGTTAGATTCTGTTTTGTTTAAATGGCTGAGAAAATAAGCTGTGCTGAATGGAATGTATATTCCTGTTTTTGTGTCTTTTTGTAACTTAAGGTTTTGCCTAGAGGGATTCTCTATGTTTTGAATCTGATTACTCTGTAAGGTATTTACCATCCTGATTTTACAGAGGTGATTCTTTTACTTTTTCTTCTATTAAAATTCTTCTTTTAAGAACCTGATTGCTTTTTTCATTGTTCTTGAGATCCAAGGGTTTGGGTCTGTGTTCACCTATGCAAATTGGTGAGGATTTTTATCAAGCCTTCCCCAGGAAAGGGGGTGTAGGGTTAGGGAGGATTTGGGGGGGAAAGACGTTTCCAAGCGGGCTCTTTCCCTGTGATATACATTTGTTAGACCCTTGGTGGTGGCAGCAAAAAAGTCCAAGGGCAAAAGGTAAAATAGTTTGTACCTTGGGGAAGTCTTAACCTAAGCTGGTAAAAATAAGCTTAGGGGGTTTTCATGCAGGTCCCCACATCTGTACCCTAGAGTTCAGAGTGGAGAAGGAACGAATCAGATTCTGAGTGTCAAAATAGATAAGCCTTAGAGCTGCAGAAAAAGTATATAAAGCCCTAGCATCTGGACAGCAGTTCCCTTATAGTATTGTGTGGAAGACAGCAGGGCAAGTGTTCTAGCTCGACTGTGACCTGTGGTTTAAATGCTGTTAATGATTCCAACAGTCATTATTATTATTGATTTGTCTTTAGCACTCAGAAGTAAGCAAGGTGCTTAACAGAAGACATGCCCCCCTCTCAGATCAAAGACAATCTCACTGATAGATGTTCAATATGTGATTCATACATTTCCAGGCCAGAAGGGACCATTGTGATTCTGTAGCAGTCTGATCTCCTGCATAACACAGACCAAAGAACTTCCTAGAATCATCCCTAGAAGAGATCCTTTCGAAAAACATCCACCTTGATCTAAAAATGGTGAGTGATGGAGAATCTACTATGACCGTTGGTGAGAGTGAGGGTAAAAAGAAATAGGGAGAGGATGGGGTGAGGAAGAACAAGGGATAAAGCAGTACAATGACATGGAGAAGATGAAGATAAATAAGATTAAACTAACATAATAAAAATCAGTAAGAGAGAGAGAGATAAGAGATCAGGGGCAGGATCCTCAGCTCGTATAAGTGGACACAGCTCATCTGACTTCCTTTACACCAGCTGAGGATCTGGCTCTAGATACAGATTAGATGTATTTGGCAGGGGTGACCAAATTTACTGGCCCTCCAAGCAACATACAACAATCTTCAGAAGTTCGAGATCCAGAGTACACCTGCGGGGGGTCAGGGCTTCTCTCCTGCAGAAGGTACCTGATGGGGCTATGGGCTGAAGCCCCACTCCTGCTGAAGCCCCGAGCCCCGGAAGGAGCACTATGCAGAGCTGAAGCCCCAAGACTCCCTTCCCCAATGGGGAAGCCCTATTGCATCGCCCCTCTGCAAGGCTGAGGTCCTGAGCTCCACTCCCACACAGTCCGGTAGATGGAGAATGGGGGGGACTCCATAAGCCACACTTTAATAGTAAAAGAGCCACAGTTTGGCCACCCCTGCTATATGGGTCTCCAACCTTTCCACCTTCCCAGAGGAGTACAGTATTTTCCTTAAGGCTGAGGAGCCTTTCATTGAGTCTAGTTTTAACCCCCTGAAGAGCTACTCACAGTTTGAAGGTTTTGCAGTGAGGTTTCTCATCCTGTGAGTCAGAGTCATAGCCAGGTGAACCTGGCCTCCATCCTGGTCTCCATCCTGGTGACTGTGGTCGGTAAATTTTCAAAGGAGATATCTGTAGCCGGTGCATCTGCACCAGAAAACAGCTTAATGGTTGGGGTGGAATGAGGCTGCACAGTTGCCTCATCAGTCAATGCCATCATCTGCTACTTTCCCCAGAAGCCAGACCTCAGTCATAGAGAAGATCAGAACTAGTTTCCTAGGTTGCACGGTGGATTTGTATCACTCTGGGGTTAGGAAGCTATGAAATTACTCTGACATCACTTTGAGCTCTTCAAACCACAGTTTCCTGTTTAGCACTGGGTTTAGTCTTACACCAACTGCAAAAGAATGCTGAGCTGAGCAGCTGCCACCGACGGGGCTTTACAAAATAATTGTCCTCTCTTGTCTGCCGAGTGAGAGAGGTTTCTTTTTCAGATACAGCCAATTTAAACTGCTCTCCTGACTACCTTGCCAACAATGGAACTGAGAGATACGGCACTAAAAGATACAGCCTAGCTCTTTGTGCAGCGTTTAGGACCAAATGGGGGAGGGAGGCAGAAGGTCATTTGTGAAGTGCATTTACAGAGTGGTGTGGGGTAGAGGAGAATAACGGGCTCAGAGTGTTTTGTGGTAGTGGAGCAGCTTGTGTTTACGTGGAGGGGAGGGTGAATACAAAGGGATTCCCGATCAGGCAGTTATACTCTCAGTAAACAAAGATTACTTGAATTGGATAAAAGAAAATAAACAAGAAAAATGGCATCAAACAATGGCTCAGGTAAGCAGAGTCTGAGGGCTTGTCTTCCAGGCTGCCCTCCAGTCCAGTCACCTCAGAGGACTGACTGACCAGGTGTTTTGAACTCCGCATCAGAGTTTTGCAGGTCTTAAAAGTGCAGTCACCCGATACCTTTCAGTCAATTTTTTAAAATCTCTGTGCATTACAGGAAATGACTGTGTCTATTTAAGGTACTGGTGGTTAAGGCCTTCTGTGACTTCAAATTTTGATCTGAAGGGGAAAGTATTTTCTTTTAGCAAAGTTCCCTTCCCTAAAATAAAGTTACATAAAATGGCTGGGAAGAATATCAGTCACTGTCTAATCCAATTTACCTTTTTTTATTTCACCATCATCATGGTGTGAAGCAGATCTATTGTTTGTAAGGAATATATGAAGTGGCAGCAGATGTCAATTCTGAAGCACTTAGAGGAGAGGAAAGTGATCAGGAACAGTCAGCATGGATTCACCAAGGGCAAGTCATGCCTGACTAATCTAATTGCCTTCTATGACGAGATAACTGGTTCTGTGGATGAAGGGAAAGCAGTGGACGTGTTGTTCCTTGACTTTAGCAAACCTTTTGACACGGTCTCCCACAGTATTCTTGCCAGCAAGTTAAAGAAGTATGGGTTGGATGAATGGACTATAAGGTGTATAGAAAGCTGGCTAGATTGTCGGGCTCAACGGGTAGTGATCAATGGCTCCATGTCTAGTTGGCAGCCGGTATCAAGTGGAGTGCCCCAAGGGTCGGTCCTGGGGCCGGTTTTGTTCAATATCTTCATAAATGACCCCGAGGATGGTGTGGATTGCACCCTCAGCAAGTTTGCAGATGACACTAAACTGGGAGGAGAGGTAGATACGCTAGAGGGTAGGGATAGGATACAGAGGGACCTAGACGAATTGGAGGCTTGGGCCAAAAGAAATCTGATGAGGTTCAACAAGGACAAGTGCAGAGTCCTGCACTTAGGACGGAAGAATCCAATGCATCGCTACAGACTAGGGACCTAATGGCTAGGCAGCAGTTCTGCAGAAAAGGACCTAGGGGTTACGGTAGACGAGAAGCTGGATATGAGTCAACAGTGTGCCCTTGTTGCCAAGAAGGCCATTGGCATTTTGGGATGTATAAGTAGGGGCATTGCCAGCAGATCGAGGGACGTGATCGTTCCCCTCTATTCGACACGGGTGAGGCCTCATCTGGAGTACTGTGTCCAGTTTTGGGCCCCACACTACAAGAAGGATGTGGAAAAATTGGAAAGAGTCCAGCGGAGGGCAACAAAAATGATTAGGGGACTGGAACACATGAGTTGTGAGGAGAGGAGGAGGGAACTGGGGATGTTTAGTCTACGGAAGAGAAGAATGAGGGGGGATTTGATAGCTACTTTCAACTACCTGAAAGGGGGTTCCAAAGAGGATGGCTCTAGACTGTTCTCAGTGGTAGCAGATGACAGAACAAGGAGTAATGGTCTCAAGTTGCAGTGGGGGAGATTTAGATTGGATATTAGGAAAACCTTTTTCACTAGAAGGGTGGTGAAACACTGGAATGCGTTACCTAGGGAGGTGGTGGAATCTCCTTCCTTAGAAGTTTTTAAGGTCAGGCTTGACAAAGCCCTGGCTGGGATGATTTAATTGGGGATTGGTCCTGCTTTGAGCAGGGGGTTGGACTAGATGACCTCCTGAGGTCCCTTCCAGCCCTGATATTCTATGATTCTATGACTCTATGTCAAAAGGTCATTCCAAGGCTAGTAGCTGTTCAGCTGAACAGAGAACTTCAGGTTGCAGCTAGGGATGGGCTCTGTATACTGCCCTGTTAGAAGTATATAAAGTAAACTAAAACAAAGCAATCATTGAGTACAAGCTCTCCTTGCTTTAGTAAGATAGAGAAGACTGAATGTCTATGTCACGGAGTGTAGGGGAGTCAGGGCCGTGCACCCCCCACTTCCTGCAATTCACTGTGAGTCTCAGCCAGCCAGTAAAACAGAAGGTTTATTAGATGACAGGAACACAGTCCAAAACTGAGCTTTTAGGTACAGACAACAGGACCCCTCAGTCAGGTCCATCTTGTGGGGTAGGGAGCCTCGACTCCGGTGCTGGGCCTCCCTCCGTTTCCCCAGCCAGCTCCAAACTGAAAACCCCTCCAGCCCCTGCTCTGGCCTTTGTCTCTTTCCCGGGCAAGGAGACCACCTGATCTCTTTTTTCTCCAACACCTTTTGTTGGCACCTTGCGGAGGAGGTGCTCAGGCCATTAGTGCCAGGAGACAGGGTGTCAGCCATTCTCTGTGCAGACCCCTGCATACCCCTACCCCTCTAGGGCTCTTCAACAATCACACGCCCTTATCCCACCACCTAGATACTTAAGAAATGCATAGGGGAAACTGAGGCACCCACACAGTATTCAGAGAAAATATTAAGAACATTCCCACTTTGTCACAGTCTATGGGGAACAAGTAGCCCCCCCAAATGCTTTTACACCCTTTCTCATTTTCACTTCTCTCTTTAGTTCTAGTCTCCCCAGGCTGTCTCCCCACAAACACCGGATGTAATGCGGTGGTGAATTAGGCCTCTGAACTAATCAGACCAACAGAGAATGTAAGGGGACAGAACTCATTTTTCCTGCTCCTACTCTAGAAGCCACAAGAGTGCAAGCTGATGGCATTACTCTCTTGCTACAATCTTTAGAACTGGAAATTTTGGAATAGAGTGAGCAGGATGAACAAACCGCAGGATAGAGCTGATGTCCAAATCACATATATTAGAGTGGAGAAGGTTCCCATTAACACAACAACATTCAAAGTGAGAGTGAGCCAACAAGCGTTTGGGTGTGCACATGCATGAATGTAGACACACTGATCTACAGCTGCTCAAAACTCTTGCACCCCACTGCGATCTAAATTCCTGTGTTCCCTAAACATTTGATCAGTACATGTTGGATCTCCCACAATCCACATCTCCTGAACAGCTCTCCAAAGGTACAAATACTAGAAGGTAAGTTCCTCACCCCAAATTCTTCTTGCCCTAGGGTGACCCCTTTCCTCCAAAATAAAATGCCCTTTCAGGAGCTGAACTTCATCCCCAAGTGCAGCTGCAAACACAAACGAAGAGTGAAAGCTGCTGGCCAAGAGGGGGCAGAGATTGGGGGTGTGAGAGAACTTGTATTAAACAGGAAGGCAGCGAGTGGCAGAAAACCAGAACTGTCCCACTCCCCAGCCTGTACTGCATTAGATTAGAGGAATGTAGTTCCATTTGCCTGGTCCCTGACTGCTGAGCAGAGGTTGGGGCTTATAATGAAGGAGCAATGGAGGAGAGCAGCTGCTGGAAAATGTGAAAGTAGAAGGCATGTAACTGGCAGGACCACAGCCTGTGTGTAGGTGGGGGAGGGAAATGCAGGGCAGAGCGTGTGTGTGTGAGGCTGAGCCTGGAGGGGCAGAACACAGGGTATGTGCATGGGGCAGGAAGGCATCTAGAGCAGGTGGGATGTGGGAAGTTGGCTTGTGTGGGGGGCAAGAGCAGATGGTGTGTGTTGGGGGGTGGGATGAGCACATTATTTAGTGTTTGTGTCACAGCAGGGTTTAGAGGGCACCAGAGGTGACAGGTATAATAGGCCAGAGAAGGCTAAGCCTTCCCCGGCACAGCTGCTGCAGTGGGATGCCATTTGCATGATTTTAATTATTATTATGCTCTATGCAGGATCTGGGGCAGCTCAGGGAGCCTCTCTATTGTTGGTTCATGAGTGGCTGGGAAAAGCATTCATGTAACTCAGTTGGGTGTGTCCCTGCCTGTGGATGTCTGTGTAAGTGCAGCACCTGACAGAGGTTTGTGGCTTAGCACAGAGATTTGTGGGACAGAGGGCTGAGTGGTCCCACAGTTCAGGTTGCACCTTGGCAAAATCTGTCACAATGTGTTTCTGAATTCTCATGGCAACAGATGGGGGGAAAACTGTTCAGATATAAAGAATGATAGAACCGTTCCATCCAATAATCTGAAAGTTATGTGAATTCTAATTAAGGCAACTTGACATGTTCATACATACATGGAATGTACCAATATCTACTCGCTGTAGGGGTATTCTTTCAGGACAGCTCTACTACTTTACCCTTCATAGGGGTCTGTGTGTCCAAAGTGTTAAAATATTCTTCTTGTTTTTATTATTAAATCTACAAAATATTAAAATGATAAAAAACCAAAAACAAATGATCATCTAGAAAGTCTGAGTCACTAAAGGTATTGGAATCATAAACTCCAGGACATTTATATTGTCCTGTTAGTGTAAAGGCCCTACCGTACTGCCGACATACATAAGATGGACAAAACCGAACAGCAAATAAACTTTAAGAAAAATACATTGAACTAAAATATATAAGGCAAAGCGAACAGTAAAAACAGACTATTATGGGGAAAAATTGCAGTCTAGTAATGTAAGTAAACAATTTATGAAACCAAGCACAATTTTAGAGCCATTGAAAAACAGATACACTTTGGACAAATGAGAATATCACGAGATCCTCTTTTTCCTAAAGAGCAGGCGCTCTGTAGCTGCTGCATACGAACTTCTCCCTCCAAAAACTCTCAAGTCCCTGGTGTCACGGATCACAAAGACCAACCCCATGCCTAGAGAGGCGAGTGGAGAGAACCCTGAAGGACACATGAAGCCAGAGCCTCTGCTGGTGTGATTTGGCACATCCTCACGTGAGTCAATGGAGTTACACTGATTTACATTAGCTGAAGAGCTGGCTCTGTGGTCTTCAGGGAAAAAAATCACTGTGATAAACTTTGTGCCAGTGGGGATCTGTGTTGGTTCTATTGCCACTGCTTGTTGAAGGAAAATTATATTTAAATGAAAGCTGATATTTTTCTTCAGAGCTCTCTCACATTAGAGGGCTTCCAGTCCTCCCGGACTTATGGTAACTCTTGATCCTTCCCAAGTACAGACAGCTGATTTGGAATGGTTTCCTACCCTAAGAGTCAAACGTCACCAACAGCTAGAATCAATTGGCTGGGCCACATAAACTCACTCACAGTGGTAGTTGTTCCACAGCCACCTTGCTCTCGTTTATCCCTCACTATTCTTAGAACGATCTCAACAGAGAAATTAGTAGCTTCATATCCTGAGCCATGATCTACACTTAACATTTAGATCAGCCTAGCTATAGCCAGGGTGGATAAAAATCCATGATTTTTAAAAAGAAATTTAAAAAATTGGATTTTTTTTTAATTTAAATCAGATTTTTGAGGAAAAAACCTATCTAAAGATAGTTTTAATTAAGATACATTATAGCTCAAAAATAGCTCAGCGTGGAATTGGGATTATAAATTCTAATTCTATAGTATGAGACAATATATTCGTGTAATGTTTAAGAAAAGTTTTGTAAATGAGTTCTAATAGTTCATGGATTAGGGACCCAATTTTATGGGGTTCCACATGCTTCTGTGTAGATTATTTAGGTTAATCTTTCTATCTACGCAATGGGACTCAGTGCTCAATCTAGAAAATACCATCAGAGATGCTTAGTTCTGCAGTTCTAAAACTGTGGATTTGTGTCGCCAGAGGTAACATGCTTGTTAACAGCAAAAATGGTTTTAAATAAATAAATAAATAAATATAGAGAGGTGAGAAATAACAGACCTCAACTCTATTGTCCCTCTGCAAATTTGTGTACACAGCGTCAATCCCTTACCTCTCTCTAAAAGTGCAAAGTTTCAAAAAGTTCAATGAATAGAAGATTGTTGGGGGCCCAATAGATCCGGACAAGGAGAAGAAGTCTGGAGATAAATGTGAGACGCGAGGGACATATGCTTATTTTGTTAAAATATTATGTTTGCTGTTGAAGAAAAAAATCCAGAATACTTAACGTTGTTGTTTTAGTTAAATCAAACAATTTAAATGTCTGTCTGGTGATGTTCTCCTCCTAATACAACAGGGCAAGAAAATCCTCCAAATATTAATGATTAACCTGTTGAATTGGAGACAGTTCACCTCCCCATGACTTCATAAATATCTGCTTCAATACCTTTGGTAAATGAAATAACCAAACAATCATTCATTTTCTGATATAGCTGTAAAACTAATCTGAAAAGTTTTCAAAATAAATCACTGTTTAAAAATGTATAGTGTGTACCTTCTAAAAATGAAACCTCCATCTATCTCTGAGATGTGAAGAATATGTATTAAGGTTATAACAACCAACAACAATGCACTTTTATGTAGAAAACCATGATTAAATTGAGTCTTCCTGACTAGTGAGTTAAATCATGATTTAAACCAGAGGTCGGCAACCTTTCAGAAGTGGTGTGCCGAGTCTTCATTTATTCACTTTAATTTAAGGTTTCGCGTGCCAGTAATACATATTAACGTTTTCTAGAAAGTCTCTCTCTATAAGTCTATATATTATATAACTAAACTATTGTCGTATGTAAAGTAAACAAGGTTTTCAAAATGTTTAAGAAGCTTCATTTAAAATTAAATTAAAATGCTGATCTTACGCTGCCGGCCCGCTCAGCCTGCTGCCAGCCTGAGGTTCCGTTCAGCTAGGCCGGCAGCAGACTGAGCGGGGCCTGCGGCCGGGACCCTGGCTGGCAAGGGTCCGGCAGCCAGAACCCCAGACCAGCAGCAGGCTGAGCGGGGCCGGCAGCTGGGACCCCAGACCAGCAGTGGGCTGAGCGGCTCAGCCTGTTGCCACTCAGCCCGCTGCCAGTCTGGGGTTCCGTCCGCCAGCTCCTGCCAGCCAGGGTCCCGGCTGCTGGCCCTGCTCAGCCTGCTGCCAGTCTGGGATCCCAGCCCTGCCCACATAGAGTGGGTACCTACCTTCTCCCTGGTTCTAGCCCATTCTCTTCCTCTCTCTCTGCACTGAGCTGAGGGCTGGGGGTGAAGGAGCAGGCTGGGAGTTGGGGTGGAGGGTCTGGCCAGGAGCTAGAATGAGGGAGGGGGCTCAGGGTTGGGGCAGGAGGTTTGGGTGTGGAGTGCTTACCTGGGCACCTCCCATTTGGTGCGAGGGATGCAGGCAGGAATGTGGGGGTGGTGGTGCAGGAGCTCCCGTTTGGTGCTCAGGGTGGGGGTGAGAATGTGGGGGGTGCAAGAGTCAGGGCATGGGGTGTGGGGGGTGTGAGGAGGGTGTGGGGGGTGTGAGGAGGGTGCAAGAGTCAGGGCATAGGGTGTGGGGGGGCTGGGTATGTATGGGGGTGCTGGAGTAAAGGCAGGGGTCGTGGGAGGGTGCAGGGGTCAGGGCAGAGGGCTGGGGGGGGTGAGGGATGCCGGGATCAGGGCAGAGAGCTGGGGGGGGTGTGAGGAGGGGCAGGAGTCAGGGCAGAGGGCTGGGGGCATGTGAGGGGGGTGTAGGAGTCATGGCATGCGGTGTGGGGGGTGCTGGAGTCAAGACTGGGGTTGTGGGGGGGGGGTGCAGGGGTCAGGGCAGAGGGCTGGGTATGTGTGGGGGGTGCAGGGATCAGGGCAGAGGGCTGGGGGGGTGGGTGTGGGCTAGGCTCATGTGGGTGCTCCCAGTCCCCTGCCCAGAGTGGCTCACGGCAGGGAGCTGGAGGGGATATGCCCTGATTCCCTCCCCCCCTTCCCCAAGGCCCCGTCCCCACCTCTTCTCCGCCTCCTCCCCGGAGTAGCGAGTGTGCTGCGGCTTCGCTTCTCCCCCTCCCTCACAAGAGCCATCAGCTGATCGGCGGCAGAGAGGGAGAGGAGGAGGGGCAGGAACCCAGCACAGCGTGGGAAGGGGGACCTTGCCTGCCCTGCAGCAGCAGCCGGCAGGACCAAGCTTCTTCACCCTGCCCCCATGGGGGGTGGGAGGTGGAGAAGAGCGGGCTGGGGCGGGCAGGATTTTTAATGGCACGCTGCTGCCTGCGGGGGTCCCGGCCTGGGTTCGGCAGCGGGCTGAGCGGGGCCGGCAGCTGGGACCCGGCAGGCAGCAACTTGCCATTAAAAAATGGCTCCCGTGCCGTCTTTGGCACGCGTGCCATAGGTTGCCGACCCCTGATTTAAACCATGGTTTAAATCAATTTGATTTAAATCAAATCCACCCTGGCTATAGCGCTGAGGGGTGTGACAAATTCATGCTTCTGAGTACCATAGTTAAGCCAACCTAATCCCTGGTGCTTGGAAAGAATTCTTCCATCAACCTAGCTACTGCCGCTCGGGGAGGCAGATTACCTACGTCAATGGAAAACCGGTTTCCGTCAATGTTGGAAGCCTCTACTCTGTGGTGATCCAGCAGCACAGCTGGAGCGCTGCCACTGTAGCACCCGTAGCATAGACAAGCCCTCACTCAGAAACCGAAGATTCCATTCCTACCTAGCTCAGGGTTGGTTGGGAACTTGCCCCGACTACCTTAAACTTTACTGCTGGACTGGAATAGCCCTTCGGACTGTTTCCCCAGAACATGTTCTTTGGGTGTGAAAGGAAAGTGACCCTAGTAGATGCCCCTGAACTGAATCTTGTGCTACAAACTTATTTGGCCCCAACACCCCCACAAATTATTTGAATCTAATCCTCTGATCGGCTTAGTGACTACCATTATTAATTATTTGCATTGTGATAGCACCTAGTGGTCAGGTCCCCATTGTGGTAGGCGCTGCACAAACATATGGCACAGACACAGTTTGATCTAGCTAGCCAAGGGGCTTGCAATCTAAGAGTACACTGCAGTCAGAGATGTGACTGCAGCCAGCTTGGACATGCTTGAGCTACCTCTGAACTAGCTAAGTTGAGTAACAATAGACTTGAAGCTGATGCTGCATGGACTTACTGCTTAAGTATATTTCGAGGTCCCCAGCAGGATTGTACAACTCGTGCTGCTGCAGTTTCATCGCTACTGTAATTTGAGCTGGTAAGATCAAAGCTAGCTTGGGGATGCATCGACATATCCTCACTATGAGATGAGAAACAATCGGCGGATACAACAAAGAAACCGGCGGGGGTGGTGGTATGGGGACGAAGCACAAGGAATCTATTAGATGGGACCGATCAGCAGGACAATTAGCACTCACAGCACACCAGCTTGCTTGAGTTTTCATTTCATTGCTGCTCGATCTTTCTCCTTCCTTACTGAACCCACGTGGAGGGGTTGTGATTTAGTGTTTTGGGGAAGAGATTTTGCTAATCTACAGTTGTTAATGCTTTGAAATTTATATACATTTATTGAGACTACATTGCATTATAGCTTTCAAAATTATGTTAAAACCTGGGTCTTATATTAATTGGTGAATGAAGTGACATCTAAAACTCAAATGGGGAACACACAGAATGCCTGATATCTGGTGAGCAGAGCTAGCAGCAAAAACTGTTTTTTTAAAAGAGGCTGGTTTTGTGATGGGGTGGAACAGAACTGCAAACCAAGCTTGTAGGTATACTTTGGGGGTGGTGTGCAGGATGGGTTGCTCTGAGTATTGTAGGGAACGACCTTAAATTGGACAGTGATAGAACTGGATTAGGCAACCTTCCATGTCTTTTCCATCTCTTATATAATTCTACTAACTATAGCGCTGCTATCTGTGATCATTATAATAAACAAAATCAAGCCATTTGTAGCTAATGGTGAGTGAGCATCTAACAGTGGAGAAAACGGCCAAGTCAAGCTGTGTCCTGTGTGTATGAGCACAAACAGCTAAGGGCTCTTTTTATAGCCCCAGCCCCTGGTTAATGAGCATCCAGAACTGGAGACCACATCTGATTCAATATAAGCACATTCTCTAAAACCCTTTGCTGCCAACCTGCAAGAGAGAATGAAAGAAATTGTTACCTTGAGATTTACTATCCAAGAATTTCACTGAACGAGGGAACCCTCTGGTGGTAACCGAACCTCTTGGGAGACCGCTGTGTTTTCACCCTAATTCACTAGATCACAAAAGGAAGAAAGGAGAGCAGCAGAATACGTACCCTGGACTTCAGAAAAGCAGATTTTGACTCCCTTAGGGAACTGATGGGCAGGATCCCCTGGGAGGTTAATATGAGGGGAAAAGGAGTCCAGGAGAGCTGGCTGTATTGTAAAGAAGCCTTATTGAGGGTGCAGGAACAAACCATCCCAATGTGCAGAAAGAATAGCAAATATGGCTGGCAACCAGCTTGGCTTAACAGAGAAATCTTCGGTGAGCTTAAAGAGAAAAAGGAAGCTTACAAGAAGTGGAAACTTGGACAGATGCCTAGGGAGGAGTATAAATATATTGCTCGAGCATGCAGGGGTGTAATCAGGAAGGCCAAAGCACAATTGGAGTTGCAGCTAGTTTGTGAAGGGTAACAAGAAGGGTTTCTACAGGTATGTTAGCAACAAGAAGATCAGGGAAAGTGTGGGATCCTTACTGAATGGGGGAGACAACCTAGTGAGAGATGATGTGGAAAACGCTGAAGTACTCAATGCTTTTTTTGCCTCAGCCTTCACAGACAAGGTCAGCTCCCAGACTGCAGCACTGAGCAACACAGTGAGGGGAGGAGGTGAGCAGCCCTCAGTGGTAAAAGAACAGATTAAGGACTATTTAGAAAAGCTGGACATGCATAAGTCCATGGGGCCCGATACAATGCATCCAATCGTGCTGAGGGAGTTGGATGATAGCAGAGCCACTGGCCATTATCTTTGAAAACTTGTGGCGATGGGGGAGGTCCTGGATGATTGGAAAAAGGCAAATATAGTGCCCATCTTTTAAAAAGGGAAGAAAGAGAATCCAGGAAACTACAGACTGGTCAGCCTCACCTCAGTCCCTGGAAAAATCATGGAGCAGGTCCTTAAGGAATCCATTTTGAAGCACTTGGAAGAGAGGAAGATGATCAGGAACAGTCAACATGGATCCACCAAGGGCAAGTCATGCCTGACCAACCTGATTGCCTTCTATGATGAGATAACTGGCTCTGAGGATATGGGGAAAGTGATGGATGTGATATGCCTTGACTTTAGCAAAGCTTTTGACATGGCCTCCCACAGTATTCTTGCCAGGAAGTTAAAAAAGTATGGATTCGATGAATTGACTATAAGGTGGATGGAAAGCTGGTTAGATTGTCAGGTTCAATGGGTAGTGATCAATGGCTCCATGTCTAGCTGGCAGCCGGTATCAAGTGGAGTGCCCCAGGGGTCAGTCCTGGGGCCGGTTTTGTTCAACATCTTCATTAATGATCTGGATGATGGGATGGATTGCACCCTCAGCAAGTTTGCAGATGACACTAAACTGGAGGGAGAGGTAGATACGCCGGAGGGTAGGGATAGGGTCCAGAGTGACCTAGACAAGTTCGAGGTTTGGGCTACAAGAAATCTGATGAGGTTCAACAAGGACAAGTGCAGAGTCCTGCACTTAGGATGGAAGAATCCCATGCACTGCTACAGGCTGGGGACCGACTGGCTAAGCTGCAGTTCTGCAGAAAAGGACCTGGGAATTACAGTGGATGAGAAGCTGGATATGAGTCAATAGTGTGCCCTTGTTGCCAAGAAGGCCAATGGCATTTTGGGATGTATAAGTAGGGGCATTGCCAGCAGATCAAGGGACGTGATTGTTCCCTTCTATTCGACACTGGTGAGGCCTCATCTGGAGTACTGCGTCCAGTTTTGGGCCTCCCACTACAGAAAGGATGTGGACAAATTGGAGAGAGTCAAGAACAGGGCAATGAAAATGATTAAGGGGTTGGGTCACATGACTTATGAGGAGAGGATGAATGAACTGGGGTTATTTAGTCTGCAGAAGAGAAGAGTGAGGGGGGATTTGATAGCAACCTTCAACTACCTGAAGGGGGGTTCCAAAGAGGATAGAGCTCGGCTGTTCTCAGTGGTGGCAGATGACAGAACAAGAAGCAATGGTCTCAAGTTGCAGAGGGGGAGGTCTAGGTAGGATATTAGGAAACACTATTTCACTAGGAGGGTGGTGAAGCACTGGAATGGGTTACCTAAGTAGGTGGTGGAATCTCCATCCTTAGAGGTTTTTAAGGCCCGGCTTGACAAAGCCCTGGCTGGGATGATTTAGTTGGGGTTGGCCCTGCTTTGAGGAGGGGGTGGGATTAGATGACCTCCTGAGATCTCTTCCAACCCTAATCTTCTATGATTCTATGATCTTCTAGTCTGGAACAAAGATTTGACATTTTGAAAATTGGACAAAACACTAGAAATGGCTGATGAAGAGATTCCTTCTTGTGTGTGTTTTTTCCTACAAAAATTTATTAGGAAAATAACAAAGCAAGGTCTATGGATTGGACTTCACAAGAGAGGAGAATTCCACGGGATAAATAGGACTGCATTAGATACAAAGCTGCTTCACTGGCTGGAGGTGTTTCAAGAGGAGAAGAGCTGTTTACAGTGCATTGCTTCTGTCAGAGCTTCAGTTCTCTTCCCACCTATCTGCTCCCTCTATGCTCCCCATTAAGTCTACTGAAAGCAGGGCAGGGAGCGAGGAGTGCAGCTAACAGCTCAGCTAAAGCACCTGCACTCTGTGCCACCCATCAAACACTCTGCTGTCCACAGAATTCCAATTCAAGGGCTAATTTTTCTATTTTGAATTGCAGACCTTGCTTTTGGTACCATGCAATGGATCTGAGCAGGAGGAGTCTAATGATATGTTTCATGTGTCTCCTGTCTCATTTTTTCCTGGAGGTCTTTGTAAAAAAGCATTTGAATTTTTCAATTATGAAAACGGCACACTTTTTAGGGCATTCAGTTTCTGGAAAACCTTGTTCAAATTACTTAACGTTTTTCCTCACCAACTTTACTCAAAACCTTGACCTGACCTACCAATTTTCAGGTTGATATGACTTGTCTGTAGACTGTAGAAAGGATGCAAAATTCTGCATTAAGCAGAAACTAATCCACAGCTGAGAGCTGGGGCCAGGAGCAGGGCTGAGTCACACCCGGGAGCAGAGGCCGGGGCTGAGAGAAGGGGCAGAGATTGCAGCTGGGGATGGAGTGAAGCTGGGCCTGGGCCATGCTCCCCAGACATTCCTCCGTGCCCCCCTAAGGGGGGCATGCCCCAGAGGTTGGGGACCACTGATCTAGCCATTAATTTCTATGGCTTCCATCACCATAGTATCACACATATTTGCTTTACAACATCCATGGGTGCTAAGATTCCCCTTTTTACCGGCAAGGAACTGAGGTACAGATTAATGAAGTCACTTGCCCATTCTCACATAGGAAATCTATGGCATAGCTACTAATTGAACACAGGACTCCCAAAGCCAGTCCACTACTAAATTCATCATGCCCCAGGAAGAAGGGACACAAAATGTGGATGGAGGGGAAGCAAACTCTATGAGGCAGCATTATGAATGATATTAAATCCCTATTTGTCATGTATTGTCATTCCAGCCTCGACTCAATAAGAACCTGACCCCAATCAGGAAGGAAGTCTGGGCCAGCCAGCTTTCTGGTGGTAGAGGGGCTGAAGAAATACTTTACCTTTAGAACCACAGGATCCTCAGAAGTAATGTAAGGAGGAGAGAAATTCACTGACAGGGACCAGGTGTACTTGACGCCTCCTCATTAAATGACCCCTTCCTCTGCTGAGGACTGTTGGTTAGTGGCCTTCCAGGAAAATAGGAAAGGTAGGAAGAGAAATGAGAGAAAGACTATGTGCATGAGCTAAATCCAAGGTAAAATTCACAGTGAACTACTCTTGCCAAACAGCATCAAGTTGCTGAGTTCCAAGTTCATAGGATTCCTGCCTTTTGGGTAGAAAACGAAGGACACTTAATTGTACCTGTGAAAATGTATGCAAATTATTAAATGAGCAAATTTTGAAGAGTTGTAAATAACTTCATGTAATCATAAATTTCAGGGCTTTTTTTTAAAGGGTTTAGATTGTATGCTATTTCCTCTCCAGTGATTATTAAACAAATTCTCATCCTAAAGAAAGTTGCAATTAATACACCCAAAATCTCAATGAATTAGCACATACATATGTGAGCAACAATGCCATGCTAATGGCTCACTGTCATTGCTGGACATTCACTCTCCATTCAGCCCATCACGCTCATAGAATCATAGAATATCAGGGTTGGAAGGGACCTCAGGAGGTCATCTAGTCCAACCCCCTGCTCAAAGCAGGACCAATCCCCAACTAAATCATCCCAGCCAGGGCTTTGTCAAGCCTGACCTTAAAAACCTCTGAGGAAGGAGATTCCACCACCTCCCTAGGTAACGCATTCCAGTGTTTCACCACCCTCCTAGTGAAAAAGTTTTTCCTAATATCCAACCTAATATCCACTCACTCTCTTCCCAACCCACACACAGACACACACAATCTCCTCTCAGCACAGACACACAGGTAGACACACTCTCCCTCAAACAAGCCACACAGAGAGTTGTTACTATGGGCTCCTTTCCAGTGGAGTCTTCTTTGGTGCCAGTACAGACAGCAACTGTGTGGTTGAACAGAATCCACTTTGTAAGCACTTTGAATGCTCAAGGAAGAGAGAAAGAGCAGCATTAGAAAAAATAGAGCACTAGACCCAGTTTTAACCCTAATGATGATAATAATAATGGTCATTATAATAAATAGTTACTAAAACTAAGTTTCATAAAACTGTAATAAAAAGATGAACAATAATTCATATTATAGTAATAATATTATTAAAGCTATTAATAATAAATTGTTGATAAAACATTATAGAATACAATCAGTTATATATAATAGGGTTAACTATTATAATAAATCAGAGCTCTACTTCTAGTGTTAATAACTAGAGTAATAAACAGTAACTAACTCTTAACTAAAGGAATAAATAATAAGGCATGAGGTCACTCTGGCTGTGAGTGGCTCCTCCTAGCCTCACTTAAGGCTCTACAGGGCTAGCAAAGAAACAAAGCAAGACACTGACCCAGCAGCTGCTGGGATTCACTTGCCCCATGCACTACGGCCTTGGAGGCTCATGCTTTGATACACTGGAGAGTTACAGGGGCCAGAGAATTGTTTCCCCCAATAATGGTTATATTTGTGGATTCCCTTATGGGGTAATGGTCTCTATGGGTATGTCTACACTACAAAATTAGGTCGAATTTATAGAAGTCATTTTTTTAGAAATCGTTTTTATATAGTCGATTGTGTCCCCCCCCACACAAAATGCTCTAAGTGCATTAAGTGCATTAACTCAGCAGAGTGCTTCCACAGTACCGAACTTAGCGTTGACTTCCAGAGTGTTGCATTGTGGGTAGCTATCCCACAGTTCCACAGTCTCCGCCACCCATTGGAATTCTGGGTTGAGATCCCAATGCATGATGGGGCAAAAAAACATTGTCGCGGGTGGTTCTGGGTACATATCGTCAGGCCCTCCCTCCCTCCATGAAAGCAATGGCAGACAATCATTTTGGGCTTTTTTCCTGAGTTATCTGTGCAGACGCCATACCACGGCGAGCATGGAGCCCACTCAGCTCACTGTCACCGTATGTCTGCTGGGTGCTGGTAGATGTGGTACTGCATTGCTACACAGCAGCAGCAACTCATTGCCTTGTGGCAGCAGATGGTGCAATAGGCCTGAAAACCATCCTCATCCTGTCCGAGGTGCTCCTGGCCACCTCGGTAAGGTCGGTCAGGAGTGCCTGGGCAGACATGGGCACAGGGACTAAATTAGGAGTGACTTAACCAGGTCATTCTCTTTAGTCCTGCGGGCAGTCCTATTGTACATCTTATCGTGAGCAGGAAGGAGATGAGGATGGCTAGCAGTCCTATTGCATCATCTTCTTCCGAGCAGCCAGGAGATGTGGATGGCTTGCAGTCCTACTGCACCGTCTGCTGCCAGCCAAAGATGTAAAAGATAGATGGAGTGGATCAAAACAAGAAATAGACCAGATTTGTTTTGTATTAATTTGCTCCCCCCTCCCTCCTTCCTTCTGTGAAATCAATGGCTGACAATTGTTTTGGTGAGGTCTGTCAGGGGCATCTTGAAAAGTTTAATGGAGATTCAGTCCTGTCTGAAATACCAGAGGGTGGGATAGCTTAGTGGGTTGAGCATTGGCCTGCTAAACCCAGGGTTTTGAGTTCAATCCTTGAGGGGGCCATTCTGCATGACAGTTGTTTTTGTTTCTCCTTGATGTAAAGCCACCCCCTTTGTTGATTTTAATTCCCTGGAAGCCAACCCTGTAAGCCATGTCATCAGTCGCCCCTCTCTCCGTCAGAGCAATGGCAGACGATCGTTCCGCACCTTTTTTCTGTACAGACGCCATACCATGGCAAGCATGGAGCCCGCTCAGATCACTTGGGCAATTAGGAGCACATTAAATACCATGCACGTTATCCAGCAGTATATGCAGCACTGGTTTCACTTTGCCAGGTTCTGGTGCTGTATATACTGCTAGATAATGTGCGTGGTATTTAATGTGCTCCTAATTGCCAAAGTGATCTGAGTAGGCGACGTCAGCGCGGTGACAAGAGTGATGAGGACATGGACACAGACTTCTCTCAAAGCATGGGCCCTGGTAATGTGGGCATCATGGTGCTAATGGGGCAGGTTCATGCGGTGGAATGCTGATTCTGGGCCCGGGAAACAAGCAAAGACTGGTGGGATCACATAGTGTTGCAGCTCTGGGACTATTCCCAGTGGCTGCGAAACTTTTGCATGTGTAAGGGCACTTTCATGGAACTTTGTGACTTGCTTTCCCCTGCCCTGAGGTGCAAGAATACCAAGATGAGAGCAGCCCTCACAGTTGAGAAGCGAGTGGCAATAGCCCTGTGGAAGCTTGCAACGCCAGACAGCTGCTGGTCAGTCGGGAATCAATTTGGAGTGGGCAAATCTACTGTGGGGGCTGCTGTGATGCAAGTAGCCAACATAATCAAAGATCTGCTGATATCAAGGGTAGTGACCCTGGGAAATGTGCAGGTCATAGTGGATGGCTTTGCTGCAATGGGATTCCCTAACTGTGGTGGGGCGATAGACCCATATCCATATCTTGGCATCAGAGCACCAAGCCGGTGAGTACATAAACTGCAAGGGATACTTTTCAATAGTGCTGCAAGCACTGGTGGATCACAAGGGACATTTCACCAACATCAACATGGGATGGCCGGGAAAGGTACATGACGCTCGCATCTTCAGGAACTCTGGTCTGTTTCAAAAGCTACAGGAAGGGACATTATTCCCAGACCAAAAAATAACCATTGGGGATGTTGAAATGCCTATAGTTATCCTTGGGGACCCAGCCTACCCCTTAATGCCATAGCTCATGAAGCCATACACAGGCAGCCTGGACAGTAGTCAGGAGCTGTTCAGCTACAGGCTGAGCAAGTGCAGAATGGTGGTAGAATGTGCATTTGGATGTTTAAAAGCACGCTGGTGCAGTTTACTGACTCGGTTAGACCTCAGCGAAACCAATATTCCCACTGTTATTACTGCTTGCTGTGCGCTCCATAATATCTGTGAGAGTAAGGGGGAGACATTTATGGTGGGGTGGGAGGTTGAGGCAAATCACCTGGCCACTGGTTACATGCAGCCAGACACCGGGGCGGTTAGAAGATCACAGGAGGGTGCGGTGCGCATCAGAGAAGCTTTGAAAACCAGTTTCATGACTGGCCAGGCTATGGTGTGAAAGTTCTGTTTATTTCTCCTTGATGAAACCCCCCGCCCCTTGGTTCACTCTACTTCCCTGTAAGCTAACCACCCCCCCCTCCCTTCAATCACCGCTTGCAGAGGTAATAAAGTCATTGTTGCTTCACATTCATGCATTCTTTATTAATTCATCACACAAATAGGGGGATAACTGCCAAGGTAGCCTGGGAGGGGTGGTGCAGGAGAGAAGCACCAGGAGGCGTGGTGGAGGAGGGAAGGACAAGGCCACACAGCACTTTAAAAGTTTAAAACTTTAAAACTTATTGAATGCCAGCCTTCTGTTTCTTGGGCAATCCTCTGGGGTGGAGTGGCTGGGTGGCTGGAGGCTTCCCCACCGCATTCTTGGGCGTCTGGGTGAGGAGGCTATGGAACTTGGGGAGGAGGGCAGTTGGTTACACAGGGGCTGTAGCGGCGGTCTTTGCTCCAGCTGCCTTTCCTGCAGCTCAACCATATGCTGGAGCATATTAGTTTGATCCTCCAGCATCCTCAGCACTGAATCCTGCCTCCTCTCATCATGCTGCCGCCACCTTTCAACTTCAGCCCTCTCTTCAGCCTGCCACCTGTCCTCCTGGTCATTTGGTGCTTTCCTGCACTCTGACATTGTCTGCCTCCACGCATTCGTCTGTGCTCTGTCAGTGTGGGAGGACAGCATGAGTTCAGAGAACATTTCATCGCGAGTGCGTTTTTTTCACCTTCTCATCTTCACTAGCCTCTGGGAAGGAGAAGATCCTGTGATCCTTGAAACACATGCAGCTGGTGGAGAAAAAAAAAAGGACAGTTGTATTTTAAAAGACACATTTTAGAGAACAATGGGTACACTCTTTCATGGTAAACCTTGCTGTTAATATTACATACATAGCACATGTGCTTTCGTTCCAAGGTGGCATTTTGCCTCCCCCCAGCACATGGCTAGCCCCTCCACCCTCCCCATGGCTAACGGCGGGGAACATTTCTGTTTAGCCACAGGCAAACAGCCCAGCAGGAAGAGGCACCTCCGAATGTCCCCTTAAGAAAAGCACCCTATTTCAACCAGGTGACCATGAATGATATCACTCTCCGGAGGATAACACCGAGAGATAAAGAATGGATGTTGTTTGAACGCTAGAAAACATACACTGCAATGCTTTGTTCTACAATGATTCCCGAGTACATGCTACTGGCCTGGAGTGGTAAAGTGTCCTACCATGGTGGATGGAATAAGGCTGTCCTCTCCAGAAACCTTTTGCAAAGGCTTTGGGAGTACATCCAGGGGAGCCGCGAATGCCAGGGCAAATTAATCATTAAACATGCTTGCTTTTAAACCTTGTATACTATTTTAAAAGGTACACTCACCAGATGTCCCTTCTCTGCCTGGTGGGTCCGGGAGGCAGCCTTGGGGTGGGTTCTGGGGGTACTGGCTCCAGGTCCAGGGTGAGAAACTGTTTCTGGCTGTCAGGAAAACCGGTTTCTCCGCTTGCTTGCTGTGAGCTATCTACAACCTCACCATGATCATCTTCCTCGTCCCCAAAACCTGCTTCTGTGTTGCCTCCATCTCCATTGAAGGAGTCAAATAATGCGGCTGGGGTAGTGGTGGATGAACCCCCTAAAATGACATGCAGCTCATCATAGAAGCGGCACGTTTGGGGCTCTGACCCGGAGTGGCCGTTCCCCTCTCTTGTTTTCTGGTAGGCTTGCCTCAGCTCCTTAAGTTTCATGCGGCACTGCTTCGGGTCCCTGTTATGGCCTCAGTCCTTCATGCCCTGGGAAATTTTGACAAATGTTTTGGCATTTCAAAAACTGGAACATAGTTCTGATAGCACAGATTCCTCTCCCCAAACAGCGATCAGACCCCGTACCCCCGGTTCGGTCCATGCTGCAGCTCTTTTGCGAATCTGGGACTCCATCATGGTCACCTCTGCTGATGAGCTCTGCATGATCACCTCTGCTGATGAGCTCTGCATGGTCACCTGCAGCTTTCCATGCTGGCCAAACAGGAAATTGAAATTCAAAAGTTCGCGGGCCTTTTCCTGTCTACCTGGCCAGTGCATCTGAATTGAGAGTGCTGTCCAGAGCGGTCACAATGGAGCACTCTGGGATAGCTCACTGAGGCCAATACCGTCTAATTGTGTCCACATTACCCCAAATTCGACCCGGCAAGGCCGATTTCAGCGCTAATCCCCTTGTCAGGGATGGAGTAAGGAAATCGATTTTAAGAGCCCTTTAAGTCGAAAAAAAGGGCTTTGTCATGTGGACAGATGTAGGGTTAAATCGATTTAACGCTGCTAAATTCGACCTCAACTCCTAGTGTAGACCAGGACTAAGACAATGGTTTTGGGAGGAGGGATTTAGGTTTATTAGGACCTCGGGACCCTTTTAGGAAAGGAGAAGGCTATGTAGGAAGGATGGGCTCCACCTAAACCAAAATGGAACCAGACTGCTGACATGTAAAATTAAACAGGTCATACAGAAGTTTTTAAACTAAGGGCTCGGGGAAAGCCGTTAGGTGTGGAGGAGCACATGGTTCAGACAGGGAAGGATTTATTAAAGGGATACTCTATATCCCTTGCGGGAGGGATAGCTCAGTAGTTTGAGTGTTGGCCTGCTAAACCCAGCATTGTGAGTTCCTTGAGGGGGCCATTTAGGGATTTTGGGCAAAAATTGGGGATTGATCCTGCTTTGAGCAGGGGGTTGGACTAGATGGCCTCCTGAGGTCCCTTCCAACCCTTATATTCTATAATTCTATATCCAACTACATAGAAGTTGATAAAGTACAGGTAGGAACTGAAGAAGAACAGTCAAATGAAAAAGAGTCCCATTCAGTTACATCACATGAACGCAGACAACTAAATATTGACACATTTTGTAAGTGCTTGGTATACAGATACTAGAAATCTACATACTAAGGTCTGGTCTACACTACAAACTTAGATCAACAGAAGCTGCCTTTACGTTGACCTAATAATGTATGCATCTACACTACCAGGTTTCTTCCTTTTACCTAATTTGCCTATTACATCGCCTTAATTACTCCACCTCCATGACAGGTGTAGTGCTTAATTTGGTGTTGATGGGTCGACAGAGAGGCCATGTACAAAGCATTGTGTAGGTTGACTGGATTGGCCAATAGGCAGTGTCCCACAATGCTCCACTGTAACCACTCTGGTGATCATTTTTAACTCCGCTGCACAGAGAGGGGACAAGGGCTACACCAGGGACACACAGCAGTGCCACGTGAAAACCAAAGAACTTTGGCAGGTGACCCAGAAGACAAGGGAGGCAAACAGTCATTCTCGTTCTGCACCACACACATGCCATGTCTACAAAACTACATGCGATTCTTGGCGGCGAACCCACCACTACCCCTAAACACAGTGGGATACCTCACAGGAGTCTGAGTCCCGGGCCATTTCAGGCAACAACGGGGAGGACATCGTGGAAGATGATGAGGAGAAGAATGGGAGACAGGCGAGTAGGGGATCAATTCTCCCTGAAATCCAGGAACTATTTAGTCAATGACTAAAAAAAAAATTAATTGCGATTAAAAAAATCAATCACAATTAATTGCATGATTCCATTTAGTTATATATTTTTGGATGTTTTCTACAATTTTGAATTTATTGATTTCAATTACAACACAGAATGCAAAGTGTACCATGCTCACTTTATATTTATTTTTGATTACAAGTATTTGCATTGTAAAAAAGAAAAGAAATAATATTTTTAAATTCACCTAATACAAGTACTATAGTGCAATCTCTTCATCATGAAAGTTGAACTTACAAATGTAGAATTATACACAAAAAACAACTGCATTCAAAAATAAAACAATGTAAAACTTTAGAGCCAACAAGTCCACTGAGTCCTACTTCAGCCAGTCGCTCAGACAGACACATTTGTTTACATTTGCAGGAGCTAATGCTGCTGGCTCCTTGTTTACAATGTCACCTGAAAGTGAGAACAGGTGTTCTCGTGGCATACGTATGTACTGTGCCTCTGCTGCCACTACCTGTGTGGCCGTGGCTACACTGCTGTACTGCTGGCTACACCAGCCCCGGAGCACCCATGGAGTCGGCGCCTATATGAGTAAGAGAATCACGCCCCTAGCTTGTAGTGCAGAGCTTTAATCCGAACTGGCTTCATCTGAAACATGGTGCAGGACCAGTGTGGACTAGGCCCAACTTTCTAGTTAGTGGTGTAAGCAGAAGATTGATCTCCTCTGAGCCATGTACCGTATACACAGAATGTCTCATTAGAAAGACATCCAATGACCTCAAACTTTGGATTAAAATGGATCAGGATTCGATCATCTTGGCTTGAGTATCTCTCTGACTATCACTATGCATTAGTCAGGAAGAAGCAAGAGGTAAGTTTAAATTAGCTGTCAGGAATGCATTTAGAGCCATTGAAAAGGTGCAGGAGGAAGAACCTGGAGCCCTGGGCTCACCAGACCCTATCTGTAGAGTTTTGTGACAAGAGGTGTTCATCTTTACACTGCTGCTCACACTCTTCTGTCTTCTCTTTGCCTTCGCACACAGTGAAGGACACATTTTGCACTCACAGAGGAAGGTGTCACCTGCAGGCACTAGTCCTGTGTCCTGTGTGACCAGTTGGAGCTGGTCAATATGCTAAAGCCAGAGAACTGTTAGGAGACAGCTCACATGTAACTGTGTTTGTTAGACACTCACCAGCAAAGTCACAAACACACGCTCTGCTAGCTCTCAACCCCCTACAGCCCATCCCTGAAGCAGTAAAGGCCGAGACACTTACCACTTGGGCGTAACCAGAGACAATGCATCATCTGCTCTAGAAAGGTCCAGCTCCTTTTAATTGTTTCAGTTTCATAATAAATACTGTCTAAAGACTGTATCCCTCAGAGGCCACATTTGCACTGTCCCTCTGTCTCACAGCTACAGAGAATGTTAATGGTGGCCTAAGAAATTGTTTTTACATGGAGAGTGGCACCTTTTACTTTTAATTATGTCATTTCTTTTTCGGCAGACAGTGCAGAAACATATAAAATTGGGATGAAATCCTGGCCCATTTGGAACTCCCATTGACTTCAGTTGGGACTAAGATTTTACCCTTCGTGCTTTGTGGGTCAAGGGGTCTCTTGTGAAGTCTCCAGTCTCTGTTCTCTCAGGCTGTTTGGTTAATAATGTCAGTGATTGAGGGATGGAGTTTCCTGTAAAGCCAGTGAACACTGCTCCTGGGTGGCCAGAGGGACTGATTCTACGAGGAACTTCCTCCCAACCTGGGGTGTTTGTGAGCATATTCTCATTCTCCTTCAAGGAATCACAGTGTTGGCCACTGGCATTATGTTTATGTGGTGTTCTTCAGAGATGTGGGGGGAATAGATGGGGGTAGAGAAGAATGTGCTTTTCAGCAAGGTGGCAACTAAAGAGCAAAGACTTCCAGACCAGGGGTGGTCAAAATCATCTGACCAAAACATTTTTTCTATTGGATAATGTGGTTTTTTGAAAACCAAGTTTTTTCCACAGGCAAATGTTGAAATCAACAACATTTTCCCATTTTCCAACCAGAAAATTCAAAACAAAAATTTATTTCAAATTGAAATTTCAATACAAAATGAACATTTTCATTTTAACTTAAAGGTTGTGCTTTTGGAGTATTTTAGGTCTGGAAAACAAAAAATGTGTTTCATTCCTCTCCCCCGCCCTTTTTTTTTTAATCTCTCTCCCTACACTGGAAAATGTTGGAAAATGGTAAGGACGTGTGTGAAAGTGGTTTTGGTTTCCAAACATTAAACCATTTAAAGTGGAAAGGAAATGAAAAAAATCATTGGTTTTTTAAATGTAATTTTGTTTTAAAAATCCCCGCAGAGAATCCAACATTTTTCAGTTGAAAAACTTCAAAAGGGAATATGGGTTTTCTCGTCAGCTCTGTTCCTGAGTTAGGTTGCAATGACTTGTTTACAAATAGAGGATGGAAAGTAATACTGGGAGATTTAGAAATGTAAAGGATTATTGTAGACTAGACAAACAGAAAAGAGAACAGAAAGATCCATAATTAGAGGCAGGCTGGACTAAAACAATCTGGGGCCCTTGGTTTCCTATGACATGGGCCCTTATGGCTCCACCCCAATGACCCTGATCCTGCACTGTGGGCCCACCCATTTGGAATGGCAGGAGTGTGGGGAGGGGTGGCTCAATGCCTTGTAGAGACAGAGGCAGCAGCATGAGGTCCCCTTCACCTCCCAGGCGCAGCTGCAGAGGCCCTATCCTGGATGACCAGCGGGGATCCCGTCTTCTGCCTAGGGATGCATGGGCAGCAGCAGGAGGCCCGCAGTGCGAGTCTATTGCACAGTTCTTCTCCTGAACAAGTTCTCTGCAGCGATGGTGTTGACAGAGTTTCCTGGAACAGTGAGTCTTGTAATTAACACCCCACATATCTGCATGATGTGGTTCACAACAGGCTGGCTGTAGATTCAAGCAGATGTCCCTGCATAAGCTACACTCAGGTCACATTTTCAACATTTTCTTCACAACAAAGAGGGCTAGAAACTTTTTTTAAAAAAAATGAAAGCTGAGATTTTGATGTTATCACATCACTCCAGGATCCAAGGCCCTGGGTACTGGCCTCTTGTGCCTGTATGCTGATCTGTCCCTGACTAAGCAGTGAGGAAACATCCAGTTGGGATGTGAGTTACAATGAGAGATGAGAAGAATAGTCATTCTGAACACTGTTCAGTGCTGCCATAGTTATATCCCCTTTCTAACTGTGAAAATTTTTTTCAAAGAGAATACAACCTTCTAAGTGACATTACAGAAATAAGGCCAGATACCAAGCCTGTACCTAATTTAGTAAAACATCTCATTAAGTATTAAATTAAACAAGAACTTGTTAGAGATAGGAAAGATCACAACAATATTTTTTGATCACACAACTATTAAGTGTGTCAGTAACAAACTGAGCATGCAGCTAAAACAACTACATACTTATACTCTTAAATATAAGGATCAGATTGAGTTTTGGTGGAGGGATGTTTATTTTTCGCAGTACTCTGTGGGGGCCTTTTAGGTACTCAGATGGATTTAAAAGTAGCTTAGTAACTCCAGCTGTAAAATGGAACTTTAATATTTATATAGGTTCATTTGACAACAAAAGACAGCAACTTCTCTCTCGTTTGTCATCAAAGTTGCACAAGTGAGTTGGGTGAGTCATCCTTAGTGCCTAACTCAGAACACTCTGGATGCATCTACTTCAACACTACCAGACTTTGAAACTATAATTAAACATTGGTGCAGTTCCCACTAGGTAGCAACAGTGGAAGCTGTTGTGTAACTGGGGCTCAGGTGTTTTCACCACCACGTCACCTCGCCTTTGTAAAAATACTGTCTACTACAGCCTCCACGTGCACTACCACTGGCGGATTTGTACTGCTAGCACAGCTATGAAGTTTATTAGTATGGGTATAGCCCTGGTTAAACACCAGGGAGTCTGCAAAATCCTTCAAACAAAGTCCTGATAAAAGGGCATTCTGACAATCTATAATGAGGTGTAATAGCACTGCAGCCTTGAAAACAGTAGGAATTAATTCTGTTATTAAAAGCAACAATGTCTTTCTCCTTTTTAGTTAGCCTGGAAAATACATCTGGAAAAGCATGTATTGGAGACAGTGATTGTCACAGTTGAACACCATTCATCTCAGGAGCACAGAGGTTATTCTACCTCTGTATTTGGTACTGGTGCAACCACTGCTAGAATACTATGTCTAGTTCTGGTGCTCACAGTTCAAGACAGATGTTGGTAAATTGGAGAGGGTTCAGAGAAGAGCCATGAGAATTAATAAAGGACTAGAAAACATGCCTGATATTGATAGACTCAAGGAGCTCAATGAAGTTAGCTTAACAAAGAGAAGGTTAAGGGGTGACTTGATTACAGTCTAAAAGTACCTACACGGGGAACAAATATTTAAAAATGGGCTCTTCAACCTATCAGAGCCAGGTATTACACAATCCAATGGCTGGAAGTTGAAGCTAGACAAATTCGGCCTGGAAATAAGGTGTAAATTTTTAACGGTGAGAGTATTTAACCATTGGAATAATTTACCAAGGGTTGTGGTGGATTCTCTATTGCTGACAATTTTAAAATCTAGAATAGATGTGTTTCTAAAATCTTTGCTCTAGGAATTCTTTTGGGGAAGTTCTATGTCCTGAGTTATACAGGAGGTCAGACTAGATGATCACAATGGTCCCTTCTGGCCTTGGAATCTATTAATCTTTTTCTACAAAAGTCAGAAACACAATAGTTCTGTGAAAAACAGACCTGGCAGAAACCATAACCCTTAATTGGGATTTGGCTTCTGTCATAAATATAAAGGGAAGGGTAACCACCTTTCTGTATACAGGGCTATAAAATCCCTCCTGGCCAAAGGCAAAACCCTTTCACCTGTAAAGGGTTAAGAAGCTAAGGTAACCTAGCTGGCACCTGACCCAAATGACCAATGGGAGGACAAGATACTTTCAAATCTGGAGTGCAGGGAGGGAGCAAAGGGTTTGTCTGTCTGTGTGATGCTTTTGCCGGGAACAGATCAGGAATGCAGCCTCAGAACTTCTGTTAAGTTAGTAAGTAATCTAGCTAGAAATGCGTTAGATTTCCTTTTGTTTAATGGCTGGTAAAATAAGCTGTGCTGGATGGAATGTATATTCCTCTCTTTGTGTCTTTTTGTAACTTAAGGTTTTGCCTAGAGGGATTCTCTCTGTTTTGAATCTGATTACCCTGTAAGGCATTTACCATCCTGATTTTACAGAGGTGATCCTTTTATCTTGTCTTGAATTAAAATTATTCTTTTAAGAACCTGATAGATTTTTCATTGTTCTTAAGATCCAAGGGTTTGGGTCTGTGTTCACCTGTACAAATTGGTGAGGATTCTTATCAAGCCTTCCCCAGGAAAGGGGTTGTAGGGCTTGGGGGAATATTTTGGGGGAAGACGTCTCCAAGTGGTCTCTTTCCCTGGTCTTTGCTTCAAAAGCTTAGTGGTGGCAGCATATGGTTCAAGGAAAAGGCAAAGTTTGTACCTTGGGAAAGTTTTAACCTAAGCTGGTACGAATAAGCTTAGGGGGTCTTTCATGCAGGTCCCCACATCTGTACCCTAGAGTTCAGAGTGGGGAAGGAACCTTGACAGCTTCAACAGTGGCAGCAGCTTTATTGGGGTTTTGGCATGGAAGTGCAGGTAAAGGGGTTTCTACTTTGAGGCGTGGATTTTCAAAGGGTCTGATGAAGTTAGGTGCCTAACTACTATTGTCTGTCAGTGGGGATTGGGAGAACTATAAATGGGCAAAATGCTGAGCCCCAATAGTGAAAAGGTGGGAAGGAGCCTTCAGCCACATGAATCTCAGTGCCTGGTTTCTATGACAGACGTGAGGTTCAGCCCAGTAGATACTAATCTAATAACACCTGGTACACACAGGTTGGAAGCTTGCAGATGGGGCTGAGCCAGGACATGGAATCCAAGTGACTTTCAATGAGCCTTATTCTCCTAAGTGCCCAAAGTCACTTTTAAAAAATGAGATTTAGTCTCCCAAATTGTCATCTCCACTTCCATATACTGCCACTCTGAGGAGCAAATGAAAGCTCCTCACAGAGATTGCCTCAGAATTTGGTATTAAATATAAAGACAGAGACAAAGCTTGGGATGAGTAAACTTTTTTAAAAAAATTTCTGGGTGCTTTGCCACGTGTTGGCTCATTGCAGTCTATTTCACTGAACAGATGGGATGTGCACAAGGAATCTGGGAGCCCAGGCACCAGAAGAAGGAATTCAGAGGTCTCCATACCCAAGATCATTATTAGTAGAAGAGAAAAATCTTGCACAAAGCAGAACTGCTAAGCTGCAATGGTGAGAAGGGAGCCTTTGGCCAGTGAATCCCAGTACATGGTTTGCACATGGAACTGCTCACCAATAACACTGTTGGAAGCATGCAGATGTGCTTCAGCCAGACATGGAGTCCAAGAGTGATCTTCTAACAGCAGGCAGCATCAGGATCATAGAATCATAGAATATCAGGGTTGGAAGGGACCTCAGGAGGTCATCTAGTCCAACCCCTGCTCAAAGCAGGACCAATCCCCCACTAAATCATCCCAGCCAGGGCTTTCTCAAGCCTGACCTTAAAAACCTCTTAGGAAGGAGATTCCACCACCTCCCTAGCTAACCCATTCCAGTGCTTCACCACCCTCCTAGTGAAAAAGGTTTTCCTAATATCCATCCTAAACCTCCCTCACTGCAACTTGAGACCATTTCTCAGTGGTAGCAGATGACAGGACAAGGAGAACTGTTTAGAGCCATCCTCTTTGGAACCCCCTTTCAGGTAGTTGAAAGCAGCTATCAAATCCCCCCTCATTCTTCTCTTCTGCAGACTAAATAATCCCAGTTCCCTCAGCCTCTCCTCATAAGTCATGTGCTCCAGCCCCCTAATCGTCTAAAATAATTATAGCCCTGGCTACAGAAACAAATAATGGCTGGTATGAATGTGGTGCCCTGACTATACCATTCATTGGCCAGATATTAACAGACCCCGCCCCCCCGTCCCACATACCTTGGCTGTGACCATGTTGTTAGTTATTGTCATAACCACATGTGGTTTAATAACTTTATACACTGCCTATTTTGGGGTACATTTTCAAACTATAAATCCATGGTGTACTCACATCTTGAATACTGCATGCAGATGTGGTTGCCCCATCTCAAAAAAGATATATTGGAATTGGAAAAAGTTCAGAAAAGGGCAGTGTAGCCACACGCAGACTCACCAGTGGCACCTCCTGCTGGTCGTCTCAGGGAATTAGCGTTCCAGCCTCCAGAGCACCCTCTTCAGGCCTGTGTCTCACCTTGCTACTGACTCCCGTGTCCCTCCCAGGATCCCGGTGCCCCTTTCACTGGGTGCTGCCCACTGTAGTACCCCACAGTCCTGGGTCTTCCCCTCCCAGGGGAATCCCCCACCCACTATCCCTACCTCACCTCTGTCGTAGGCACCTGCCAGTCACCAGCTAGCCCCCACTCCCTGGGGCAGACTGCAGTATGAGCCACTCATCACCGGCAAGGTTGGGTTTGGACCTGCTGCCTCTGCCTACCCTTGGCTGCCCCTGCAATCCCCTTACCTAATAGGCCTTCCCAGGCCTGCAGCCTGGGGCTTTCCTAGGCCAGAGCTCCCCGGCTCCCTTGGCCTTTCCCCAGCCCTGCTCCAAACTAGGTCCTCTATTCAGGTCTCTGCAGCCAGGTCCCTCCCTCTCAGAGCTAGAGAGAGAGTGCTCTTCTGCTCCTGGGGGGATATGATGGAGGTCTATAAAATCATGACTGGTGTGGAGAAAGTAAATAAGGAAGTGTTATTTACTCCTTCTCATAACACAAGAACTCGAGGTCACCAAATGAAATTAATAGGCAGCAGGTTTAAAACTAACAAAAGGAAGTATTTTTTCACACAACACACAATCAGTCTGTGGAACTCTTTGCCAGAAGACATTGTCTAGGCCAAGACTAATAGGGTTCAAAAAAGAACTAGGTAAGTTAATGGAGGACAGGTCCATCAGTGGCTATTAGCCAGGATGGGCAGGGATGGTGTCCCTAGCCTCTCTTTGCCAGAAGCTGGGAATGAGCGACAAGGGATGGATCACTTGATGATTACCTGTTCTCATCATTCCCTCTGGAACACCTGGCGTTGTCCACTGTC
The DNA here is from genome assembly GCF_965152275.1 of Natator depressus. Classification (NCBI taxonomy): domain Eukaryota; kingdom Metazoa; phylum Chordata; order Testudines; family Cheloniidae; genus Natator; species Natator depressus. Next base: position 210,799,910 of record NC_134234.1, on the reverse strand, counting down.
AGAAGACAGGATACTGGGCTAGATGGACCTTTGGTCGGAACCAGTATGGCCACTCTTATGTTCTAAACCATTTAAATATATATTTGCCTAGCTCTAGGCCCTACTGGGAGCAGAGGTCCCTGTCACAGAAACCATGGTACACCCACATATTGAATACTGTGTGCAGATGTGGTCGCCCCATCTCAAAGAAGATATATTGGATTTGGAAAAGGCACAGAGAAGGGCAACAGAAATGGTCAGGGGTATGGAACAGCTTCTGCATGAGGAGAGATTAAAAAGACTGGGACTTTTCAGCTTGGAAAAGAGATGACTAAGGGGAGATATGATAGAGGTCTATAAAATCATGAATGGTGCGGAAAAACTGAAGAAGAAAATGTTATTTACTCCTTCACATAACATAAGAACTAGGGGTCATTCAATGAAATTAATAGGCAGCAGATTTAAAACAAACAAAAGAAAGTATTTCTTCACAGTTAGCCTGTGGAGCTCTTTGCCAGGGGATGTTGGGGAAAGCCAAAACTATAACAGGATTCTAATAAGAATTAGATACGTTCATGGAGGATAGATCCATCATAGCCAGGGTGGGCAGGGTTCCAACACCATGTTCTATGTGTTCCTAGCCTTTGTTTGCCAGAAGCTGGGAGTGGGCGACAGGGGATGACTCACTGGATGATTGCCTGTTCTGTTCATTCCCTCTGAAGCACCTGGCATTGGTCACTGTTGGAAGACAGGATACTGAGCTAGATATACCATTGGTCTTACCCAGTATGGTCATTCTGTTCTTATTTAGAACTCAGATGTATCTGCTTCCCCCCTGCCCACGCTGTAACCCACTAGACCCCCACTCCCCTCCCAGAGCTGAGATAGATCCCAGGCGTCCTGATGGAGTCTCTCTTTCTACAGAGATAGTAACAAAGTGAGAATATACATTAAAATTTGAACTAACTAGTGTCTCTTAAGTGACTTGCCACAAGATGTCAGAATGTCTTGTGGGGGCCCTGGATGATTGAGATACAAAAGGAACACTTAAAGATGATAAAGTCATTGCGGAGAAACTAAATGAATTCTTTGCATTTGTCTTCACGGCTGAGGATGTTAGGGAGATTCCCAAACCTAAGCCGTCCTTTGTAGGTAACAAATCTGAGGAATTGTCACAGATTGAAGTGTCATTAGAGGAGGTTTTAGAATTAATTGATAAACTTAACAGTAACAAGTCACCGGGACCAGATGGCATTCACCCAAGAGTTCTGAAAGAACTCAAATGTGAAATTGCGGAACTATTAACTATGGTTTTTAACCTGTTCTTTAAATCAGCTTCTATACCCAATGACTGGAAGGTAGCTAAAGTAACGTCAATATTTAAAAGAGGCTCTAGATGTGATCCCAGCAATTACAGACTGGTAAGTCTAACGTCAGTACCAGGCAAATTAGTTAAAACAATAGTAAAGAATAAAATTGTCAGACACATAGAAGAATATAAATTGTTGGGCAAAAGTCAACAGGGTTTCTGTAAAGGGAAATCATGTCTTACTAATCTATTAGAGTTCTTTGAAGGAGTCAACAAACATATGGACAAGAGGGATCTAGTGTACTTAGATTTCCAGAAAGCCTTTGACAAGGTCCCTCACCAAAGGCTCTTGTGTAAATTAAGTTGTCATGAGATAAGAGGGAAGATCCTGTCATGGATTGAGAACTGGTTAAAAGACAGGGAACAAAGGGTAGGAATAAATGGTAAATTTTCAGAATGGAGAGGGGTAACTAGTAGTGTTCCCCAAGGGTCAGTCAACCAATCCTATTCAACTTATTCATAAACGATCTGGAGAAAGGGGTAAACAGTGAGGTGGCAAAGTTTGCAGACGATACTAAACTGCTCAAGATAGTTAAGACCAAAGCAGACTGTAAAGAACTTCAAAAAGATCTCACAAAACTAAGTGATTGGGCAACAAAATGGCAAATGAAATTTAATGTGGATAAACGTAAAGTAATGCACATTGGAAAAAATAACCCCAACTATACGTACAATATGATGGGGGCTAATTTAGCTACAACTAATCAGGAAAGAGATCTTGGAGTCATCATGGATAGTTCTCTAAAAAGATCCACTCAATATGCAGCGGCAGTCAAAAAAGTGAACAGAATGTTGGGAATCATGAAGAAAGGGATAGATAATAAGACAGAAAATATCATGTTGCCCTTATATAAATCCATAGTACGCCCACATCTTGAATAATGCCTAGAGATGTGGTCTCCTCATCTCAAAAAAGATATACTGGCATTAGAAAAAGTTCAGAGAAGGGCAACTAAAATGATTAGAGGTTTGGAACGGGTCCCATATGAGGAGAGATTAAAGAGGTGAGGACTTTTCAGCTTGGAAAAGAGGAGACTAAGGGGGGATATGACAGAGGTATATAAAATCATGAGTGGTGTGGAGAAAGTGAATAAGGAAAAGTTATTTACTTGTTCCCATCATATAAGAACTAGGGGCGACCAAATGAAATTAATGGGCAGCAGGTTTAAAGCAAATAAAAGGAAGTTCTTCACACAGCGCACAGTCAACCTGTGGAACTCCTTGCCTGAGGAGGTTGTGAAGGCTAGGACTATAACAGGGTTTACAAGAGAACTAGATAAATTGATGGAGGTTATGTCCATTAATGGCTATTAGCCAGGATGGGTACAGAATGGTATCCCGAGGCTCTGTTTGTCAGAGGGTGGAGATGGATGGCAGGAGAGAGATGACTTGATCATTACCTGTTAGGTTCACTGCCTCTGGGGCACCTGGCATTGGCCACTGTCGGCAGACAGGATACTGGGCTGGATGGACCTTTGGGCTGACCCAGTATGGCCACTCTTATGTTCTTGTGTTCTTATGTTAGTATTAGAGCTGAGTGGGTCTAATATTTATTTAATTTTCTTTCTTTCAGATAGGAATTAGATACAGTGCTCCTGTCAGCTAATTGCTAAGTTATCTGACAAAAAATTAGAGTTTTCAAGTGTCTAAGTAGCACCTGGAATCACAGTTAAAGTTGTTTCCCACCACAAATCTGAAATGGTGCTGTTGTCCCTCCCACGCGTGAACCCACTCCCAGCCCTCCCTGACTCCACTGCCACCAAGGCCCCCCTTTCTGTCCCGTGCCAGGCTGGCCTGAGCCCCCTGCTGCCCACCCGAGACCCCCCCACGTATGGGACTAGCCTGAGCCCCCCCTGCCACCTGCCTGAGCAGGGCTGGCCTGAGGCCCCCCTCTACTCCCTGCACGTGGGCCAGCCCAAGAACTCAGGCTGCCTGCCCATGTGGGGCTGGCCTAGACTGATCCGCTCTCCCGAACCCTCGCTCCCTTGCAGGGCTGGCATTGCCACTTGCCCCTCCCTGCAAGTTCTTCTGTGTCCCACTAGGGGTCGCACCCCACTTTTTTGGCAAAACTGTGCAGCTGTCCAGTTTGCTCTTGCCAATTGATGATCAGTTGGCAAGAGAAAATGGGACAAATGACCAGTTTTGCCAAAAAAAGTCAGAATGGCTGGGACAGGGCTTAAAGACGAGATTGTCCCAGCCAAAATGAGACATGTGGTCACCCGAGCTGAGTGGCCATTCTGTGGCAGGAAAGGGGGCAGGGCAAAAAATCTACATTTTAGCAAAGTCACAGTATGGAGTTCCCTTCCACACAGATGGCCTGTTGCATGCTCCCAGCTGGAAATGCTTCTCAAAGGATGGACAGGACTATAAAAAAAAGTGGCAGACCCCCCCCCGGCGCCCAAGATACCCTCCTCCCCGCCCACCTATCACATTCATGGCACCTGTAGAAACAAAGGAAGCATTCACTGTACTTTCGGAGAAGGGATCCTGAGCTAAGAAGTTTGATCGGTAAGACTGCTGAAAGCATGTGGTAAGAAAACTTTGCTTTGAATTTAACATAGTTTGTTAAGTTAGGCACCAGTTGCATTTTATCTTTATTTTCCTTGTAACCATTTGTTTATACTGCATTACTGGTACCCACTTAAAATCTCTCTCTTTGTAGTTAATAAACCTGTTGTATTGTTTTGTCTAGTCCAGTGTGTTTAAATTGAATTGTCTGGGCAACTCCATTTGGAGTGACAAGTTGTGTACATACTATTTCTATTAAAGAAACATTGGACCTAATGTAATTTGTATAGTCCAGGAGAGGGCTGGGCAGTAGAGGACATACCTTTTTGGGGGGAAATCTAAGACTGAGGGTCACCCTACAGTATAACCAAGACTGGTGAGAGTCAAAGTGTAACTCAGATGTGGCTGGCAGGCGGGTGTTACACACAGACACTCAGGATGTGGCTTGAATGCTGGAAGGCTGTTTTGGAGTATGGGCTGCTGCTGTCATGTGTTGAGTTCAATATGTGGTTGGAGGGAATCCAGTCATTTCAGATTGGGGGAGGCAGCTTTGTGATTCTAGGAGCTACTTAAGCACCTAAATCTCTAGTTTTTTAGTAGATAATAACGTAGAAATAAGCTGACAGGAGCACTGTATCTAATTCCTATATCAAGAAAGAAAAAATATATAGACACCAGTTGAAGCCGTAGTTTAAATTTATATGCAAATGTAGAACAATGAGGAGCTAATACAGCAAAATATCCCCAATCCCAAGCCTTGAGGTTTTGGAGCCATAGCATAGATAACAGAAACACAAGTTTGATACTTTGTATACTGTCTTTAGTAGAGGTAAATAAAAATGAATAAAATCTGCTTACCCTTGCAATTTTTTTTTTAAGAACATAAGAACGGCCATACTGGGTCAGAATGGTCCAACTAGCCCAGTGTCCTGTAGGCCGACAGTGGCCAGTGCCAGGTGCCCCAGAGGGAATGAACAGAACAGGTAACCATCAAGGGATCAACCTCCTGTTGCCCATTCCCAGCTTCTGGCAAGCAGAGGCTAGGGACACTTCAGAGCATGTTTTTACATCCCTGCCCATCCTGGCTAAAATGTTCTATGTTCCAAACTGTGAAGAGGAGAATCCGACAGTAAATTTGTTCCAGAAATGTTTAACAGGAAATAAATTATTGAAAACAAGCAAACAAACAAACAAAAAACCACTCCAGGTATGAGTAAAACAATAGATAATACCGGGGTCTCATCTTGGCAAAATTGTCAATAGCCTTGTTGATGTCCAGGTGTTTTGAAGATAAAATGACCAAGTCACTTAAGTGCCTATCTCTCATTGTGGATCTTAAGTAGTCCTTCATTCTCTTGAGCACAGAGAAGAACCTCTTATTTGATGCTGTAGAAACTGGAAGGCTCAACACAATATCTACAATGGATATCAAAGACTAATAACCCTTGGTAAGTCATTGAGAACATTCCAGAATTCGGAAATTGAAGTCAAGTTTTTGGTGCAATGTGCTTCTTGGCAACTTTGACTTCTGCATCCTGGTCAACGAAATTGGTGCCTGTTGATCTATAGTGATCTGCAATTATTTTCAGTTTCTCATAATCAAGAAAATGTTCACTCTTTGGGTCACAAGCAATTAGTGAGGAAAACAAACTGGAGTTAGAGGTGAATCGTTTATCAAGCTCAGCAAGAACTGTGGCCAGAACAGGATAGTAGAAATCAGATTTTATAGATTCTTGCATGCTGTTGAGAATATCACGTGTCGGTGACTGACCCAGTGTACTAGAAACAAAAAACAAGGCCAGCTTGGAGGACATTTTGTTAGGTCTTCTTGCCATTTTGTTTTGCTGTGCTCAGCGGCTGTGACTGCCTGACCCGGAATAGCAATTTCAAGTTCCTTGGCAATGATTTCATCTGTATCACAAAGCTCCTTCCATTTGCTTTCAGATGTTCTCATTTCTTGAAGAGCAGCAATATTGCTTGCTACTAATTCCATGGCAGTTGATAAATTCAGGTTTTCATTTTGTAGTTCTTCTGAAGCTCTCTTCAAAATCTTGAATATTCTTTCCAAAACCAAGAGCCTCAACAGATGCTCTTTGGCCTTGCCATCTAGCTGATGGTCTGAACTGATCTAGTTGATGGTTCTGAACTGAAACGTCTTCCAGTGTTTCCACTACAGTGCCATATATTGCATGTAGTTTTTGGAGGGAGTCATACCAGCATGACCAGTGAGTTTCACATAATCTACCGCAGTGCTCGACCTCCAGCTTTATCCCAGGCCCCGCCTCCACTCCACCCCTTCCCCCAGGGCCCCAACTGCCCAGCATCTTCCCGCCCTCGCCCTACCCTGCCCCCAGCCCGCCCTACCCCACCTCTTCCAGTCCCCGCTCCATCCCTGCCCCGCCCCTTCTCCGAGGCCCCACCCCTTCTCCAAGGTCCCACCCCCTGCTCGCTCCATTCCCCCTCCCTCCATCGCTCACTTTCCTCCAACCTCACTCACTTTCACTGGGCTGGGGCAGAGGATTAGGGTGCGGGGGTGGGGGTTCTGGCTGGGGGTGTGTGCTCTGGGGTGGGGCTGGGGATGAGAGGTTTGGGGTGCTGGAGGGGGCTCAAGACTGGGGCAGGGGGTCGGGGTGTGTGTGTGGGGGGTTGTGTGTGGGGTCCCGGCAGCACTTATTGCAGCTCCCAGGAAGCGGCTGCCAGGTCCCTGCGGCCCCTAGGCACATAGGCGGCCAGGAAGGCTCTGCGTACTGCCCTCGCGGCCATAGGCACCGCCCCCACAGCTCCCATTGTTTGCAGTTTCTGGCCATTGTTCTCAGCTGGGACTGAGGTGGGGGCAGTGCATGGAGCCTCCCTGGCCACCCGTGCACCTAGGAACCACAGGGACCTGGTGGCCACTTCCGGGAGCCATGCAGAGCCAGGGCAGGAAGGGAGCCTGCCTTAGCCCCAGCCTCCGATGCAACACCAACCAGACTTCTAATGGCCTGGACGGCAGTGGAGACTGGAGCAGCCAAGGTCCCTTTTCAACTGGAAAAAAACAGACACCTGGCAATCCTAGTGTACCATTCCAATCGCTAGAGCCTGATTGGTAGGATCCAGAATGTTGTCAGATGTCTGGTCTTAGTTCTCAGTGATCTCATTTAGGAAAAGGAAGTAAGATATTAGGCTATGGTGCCACTGAGGTTTTGGAACTGTATCCTCTTCATTGCCTGTTTAGTGGGTCTCCCTTCCTTCCTATGGGAAATTGGCAGCATTTTCCTTTGTGGACCCTAAGGCCCAGAGCCATAAAGGGAGTTAAGCATTGTGTAACCCTTCTGCCCGTCAAAGTTGGCAGCAAGAAGGGCCGGGTTCAGTATCTAGGGGTTCTGTTCCAATAACACAATGCAAAACCAGCTCGAGTCCCACCCAGTGACCTGGGACAAATATATACCACCCCCACTGGGCGCCTCCAAGAGGCAATACTTCCCCTCTCGCAAGCAGAGTCTGAGTGTAGCAAAAGCCTTTGAGTAACAGAGAGAAACAAGGTGGCATTATGTTGGGGAAACACCACCAACAGGATTCATAACACAACCCATGAGCAAAAACGCACCCCAAGCAAATTGGGCCGTGTCCTTTCCTTTTGGTTCTTGAGTCCAGCAACCCAAAGTCCCAAAAGTCCAACAACCCAAAAGTCTCTGTCCCTGGTCAGTGCAGCCCCAGAGTTCGAAAGTTTATCTGCAGAGTTTACCTCCCAAACTGGGTGGAAATGTGGGGATTAATGGACACCAAAGCAGACTGTCCCACCTCTCCGTGGGGCTCCGCTCCGCTCCACCAGCCGTCCTGTGACCCGCTCCAGCTGTCCCGCAAACTGCTCCGCCAGCCACTCCACTCCACCAGCCATCCCACCAGCCGCTCCGCAATATACCTTCAGGCTCCCCCCCCACTGCTTAACACAATGCTCAGTGATTTCAGCTCTTAGTGATTTTAGCTCTTTAGTGATTTCAGCTTGCAATAGGGGAGCCTCAGCACTGGTGCACCATTGGCCCAAAGTGAACTCAGCTCAGCAGCCTGTAACTAGACTCCGAGTGGAATCAAAACTAGCTCTAGGATTCCACAGTGAGGAGAAGAGAACTGGCATGTAAGACCCTCACCAGGGACCCATACCACAAGGCATTAATACCTGCCCCCAGCCTCTCTCAAGTCACTGGGTTTTGGAACCCATTATCCTTGCCTAGCAAGTGCTGCTTAGTTGATGGTGAGTGCCTCCATCATAACAAAAGGCCAAGTACAGTTCCACTGTCCTTGATTCACATAATCAGGATAATAACAGTTTATTCTTCCTGCCCCAATAACAAAGAAACTGGGGATCCCACAGCAGCCAAAGTGACCATCTAGGCGGGATGGGTGTGCCTATGCAAATGAGATCAGCCCCTGAAGTTATTTTCCACAACCCACCACAACTCACCACCAGATGTCAGGGTAGAGCTCATCCTGACTCTGCTTACAATTGCAATACTGAGCATTACAACACCCAACTTTTAAGCACCTAGAAAATCAAAGGAACAACACTGGGATCCACAGCCTGAGTTACACACCCAGGCTCCCTGTACGATGAATGGGGAATGATAGGCGCCTTATGGTATGTCTATACTACCCGCTGGATCGGAGGGCAGCGATTGATCCAGTGGGGGTCGATTTATCGCATCTAGCCTAGATGCGATAAATCGACCCCCGAGCGCTCTCCTGTCGACTCCTGTACTCCATCGGAGCGAGAGGTGCAGGCGGAGTTGATGGGGGAGTGTCAGCAGTCGACTTACCGCAGTGAAGACACCGCGGTGAGTAGTTCTAAGTACGTCGACTTCAGCTATGTTATTCATGTAGCTGAAGTTGCGTAATTTAGATCGATCCCCGCCCCTAGTGTAGATCAGGCCTTAGAATGAGATCCACAAAAGCCAGCAGGCTAGATGGGAAGCCGCCTAGGCTAGCTAATGGGAGATGGCAACAAGAGGGGTGTGTCTTAAGTGCTGAACTCTGTGAGAGGGACAGGACTTGAGTCCAGGCTGCAGTGAGGTGCCAATCTCTGCCAGTGATCCACAAACCAGGAGGAAAATGGCACTCTCAAATAACTCGGCAGTGGGCCCAATCTACACCAAATGGGGGTGGGAGAAGGAGAAAGAGGAGCTCACTTATAACTTCTAGCCCAGTGGTTAGGATACTCAACCAGGATTGGAGAGTCCCTCTCCCCATTCTAGTCCCCATTCTGCCAGATGAGGATAAGGGATTTGAAGAGGGATCTGCCACCACTCAGGTACGTGCTGTAACCACTGGACTATAGAGTCATCCTCACTCTTTCTTTGGCCCAATTAATCTTTAATTATTCTATTAAAGTGGAATAACTTAATTAGGAGAGATTAAGGAAGGCCCACATTAGAATATCCCAAACACCAGGGTGAGGGCACCCACCAGAGAGGTGGCAGATCCCTCTTCAAATCCCCTCTCCAACTCAGAAGGAGGGGAGACTTGAAGTAGGGGCTACCCACATCTCAGGTAAGTTCCCTCTCCACTGTGTGAAGGTTATAATGGAGGTCTTCCTCCTCTTTCCCCATCAGCTGCTTTGTGTGAAGTTAGGCAGCCAATGAGCATGGCTACTGGAGCAGTGCCTGCATATTGATTTAGGAGGAGAAGGAGTGTTTATCTTCCCCTGATTTGCAGGTTGCTCTGGGCTTAGGCAGGAGATAGGTGTCTGGGTGCCTAGAGGGAGGCAGCAGTGCATATGCCCAGAAGCAGAAACATTGGTGCTTAGGGACCTTTTACAGCTAAAGCTTAGGCACTGAGTGAGTTTAAGCATCTTCAGGGTTAAGCAGGAGCCAAATGGCAGTTTTGTGGATTGCAGTGGAGCCTAAAAATGGAATTTAGGAACCTCAGTTTGGAGCTGAGGTGCCTATGTAGCTTTATGGATCTGGGCCTAAGGCTCTGTCTACACTGGACCCATAATTTTCCACCAGTGCAGCTCCAGTGGTAATAGTAGTGGTAGGATCTGTAATACACAGAGGGTCCCGCTGTTTCCCTGGATATTATCTAACCCTACCACATGGTGGTAAAATGCCTGCAACATTCTTAAACGGCAGCTTCCACCGTGGCTTTCATTGTTGGAGCTGCTCTGGTGAAGAATTATTAGTTTGAATTGTAGCCTAGGGGAAAACTGCACTAAAGTTGTTGTGAAACTGAACAGAAGCTGTTCTCTTGCTGGAGGCAAAGATCCTACACTCATAAAAAGGACCTAGAGTACTGACGGAGGATGGAGCTTGTGCCACAGCCCTTGGCTTCAAAGGGATCTTTGTAAAAGAGGTGCTCTTGCTCAGATAGAACTTATGGGCTTCATGCCGAAACGAATATGTGAAACCCTATGGCCTGTGTTGTGCAGGGCTCAGGCTAGATGGTCACAATGGGCTCCAGTTGCCTTAAAATTGAGGAATCTATGGAGAGGCAGGAAGAGGCATTTATAGACACAGCAAAATATGCTTTTACTTCAGCAGAACACTGTAATGTAGAACTAAACAAGCAAAATTTTAGTTCCAGTGACCACCAAATATATTGAAAATGCCAGTGGAAATGGCTTAGTGGCTTCCTTCCCCTCTCTCTGCCTCACTTCCCCATCTCCAAACAGGGGAGAAAAGTATTTCCTTTCTCTCACCTTTTGTCTGTTCTATTTGAACTGTACATTCTTCTGGGCAGGATCTGTCTCGTGTTTGGCTCTATGTTTTGACCCCTAGGTGCTACCATTATGAAACTAGCAATGTGGTTGGCCCCGGCCCCCGAAATACCTTGTATTTGCCGGACTGTGTCAAAAGTAGACAAGGTGGGAAAAGTAATATCTTTCACTGGACCAACTTCTGCTGGTGAAAGAAAGTAGCCTTTTGAGTTACACAGACAAACACAGGTACATGTGTTGGAAGTGTCAGACTGTGTGTGAACCTACACGGAGGCATACATTCTCCCACCCCTCTTCCAGGTTGTATAATCTGAGCAGCAGGCCTGTCCTGGTGCTTTGCAGTGAAATTGTACACCAGAAAGCACTGAAGGAGAAACACACTTAGAATGTTCTCTGGTCTGACACCACTGTTTCTTAAAGGGGCAGGAGCATGAAGGCTGCTCTGCACCTTTGGAAGAATGCACCCACTGGTCCTGGTGCTCCTCTCATTAACTCCACGGAGGCAGCGGAGTGACTCTTGATTTACACTGTTAAATGTTCATTTACACTTCAGTGTTTACGGTTTCTGAAAGGAGCATCAACTCCATCAATTCTTGCTCCTGTGGCTCCTATGGCAGTTATAGGAGCAATTAGCTGGGTTCACTTCCTTTTGTGCCCAGTTGGTAGGATGGTTCTGAACAGATCAGGAGCCTCATGCACCACTGTGTTATTCCAGTTTTACATTGGTGTAACTCCATTAAAACCTATGGCCTCACAGTGGTGTAAATCTGGAGTCATGAGGTGGGGAATGAGGCCCCAGGTCTCCAGCACTGGGAGGACATTTGCTTAGAACTGACTCCTTCCTTCCTCTTCACCTGTGCAGAAGAGAAAGCACATTGAGTTCCAGCTGTGAAAGAGAGGATAAGATATTGGGGGGGGGGGGCCCGCTGGTGGAGATCTGAGGATTGTTCCTCAAGGTGTTGAGATACTTCAATGAGAAGAACACAGTGTTGTGCCATGCTGGAGCTGGTCTGAACAGCACAGTTAAAACTGTTGCAGAGATTTCTTTTTAACAGGAATTTTAAATCTTTATTTCATACAAATCTTAAGAATGGCAAATTTTAAGCACCTTTTGAACATTTCATGCTGGCTTGGAGAACAGCAAATTGATACAGGGAGAATAAGGAGAGTTGAAAATCGCTCCTTTTTATTGTTTTTCATTGGGTTGTCTCACCTTTTGTAAAACCCCTTTGCAAGGAATCTGAAATGCTCAGGGATCGATGGTTGGCTCCACTGATTGCTCCTCATGGGCCACTTTCAACAATGTCAGTTAGACATTGATAGTGTTTGCCATGAGTTTGTATCACCTCTGCTAATTGCTGTTTGTGTTCATCTTTCACCATGATTGTTATTGACCAACGCCATGGGAACAATCCAGTCTAAGATGCTGCACACAGACTACATTTTAAAATAAATAGAGAGAAAGGTTATTCAAGCTCATTGCAGGCTCAGTTAGAAATAGAACCCTAAGGTGAAATCCTGACCTCCTTAAAGTTAGTGGGCATTTTGCCATTAACATCACTGGAGCCAGGATTTCACCCCAGGCTCTGATGTGGCAGATCAGGTCAAATCTTTCAGATTGATTGTTCTAGCTGTGGTTATCCTGTCTCTAAGCTTTTAACTACACTCCTCTCCCAGAGGCAGGCTGTAACCTTGTTGCATTAAGGTCAGACACAAAGCAAGTATCTAATGCAACACAGAATCTTACACAGTAATCATTTAATTAAATGAGGCCTTTTTCAGAAATAACGAAGACATCTATAGTATCTTGGGAATTAAATAGAACAATAACTGGGCATCTGGTGAAAACAACCTCCTCTGTCTAAAAACAAGGTGCATGTTGGGTAAGCTTTTACACAATTCAAGGAAGAAAATTACACTAGATTGTCTTTCAGGAGTTTTAAATCCAATTGCCACCTCTGCCATAGATTTCTTGTGTGACCTTGGGAGAGTCATTTAATCACCCAGCTCCACAAATCTACTTAGACTCCTAACTTCCACTGAAATCAAGGGATGTTAAGAGCCTAATGTCCTGTATGGATCCACTTTACTCTGTACTGATTAGGTGTAAGCTGGAGCACTGTGTCCAGTTCTGGGTGCCACACTTCAGGAAAGATATGGACAAAATTGGAGAAAGTCCAGAAAAGAGCAACAAAAATGATTAAAGGTTTGGAGGACGTGACCTATGAGGGAACACACACAAAAATGGGTTTGTTTAATCTGGAGAAGAGAAGACTGAGCAGGGAAATGATAATAGTTTTCAAGTATGTAAAAGGATGTTATAAGGAGGAGAGTGAAAAATTGTTCTCCTTAACCTCTGAGGATAGGACAAGAAGCAATGGGCTTAAATTACAGCAAGGGCGATTTAGGATGAACATGTGGAAAAACTAACTTCCTGTCAGGGTAGCTAAGCACGGGAATAGTTTACCTAAGGAGGTTATGGAATCTCTGTTACTGGAGGTTTTCAAGAACAGGTTAAACAAACACCTGTCAGGAGTGGTCGAGTTCAGGGGTCGGCAACCTTCGGCACATGGCCCATCAGGGTAATTCACTGGCAAGCCACGAGACATTTTGTTTACGTTGACCGTCCGCGGGCACAGCCTCTCACAGCTCCCAGTGGCTGCGGTTCGCTTCTCGGAGCTCCCATTTGCCAACCCCCCGTCTAGTTATTCCTTAGTCCTGCCTTCAGTACAGGGGACAGGAGTAGAGGGACAGTCGTTCACTTCTATGATTCTATGATCTGGGCCAAAGTGCCTTAGTTCCCCAGGTGTTAGAGTATTTTTCCTATCCAGTTAATTAATATTGACATTTACTCACAATGTACACACAAGTCATCTTTGGGCACGGTTGGTCAGAGGAACCAAAATGATTCCTGCTAATGCACGAAAGAACCTTACATTGCATAAGAGTTTCTACTTGAAAATTTTAATAATACAAAAGTTGAAAGTAAGCAAGAAAAGACGTGTTTATGAGTCATTTCTTAATACAGAGCAGATAGTCACAGGCATTTCCATATTTATATAGTTGTCATTTGACACTAAATCTTAAGAGAAAGGGATTGGTCTAAAACAAAAGCATTTGGAATCTGAAGAGGTGAATAAAATGGAATGAGCTTGCTCGAGCTGAAGGGTAAAGGCCCGGCCCTGGATCGAAAGTGCTAAAGGCTTATTTATCGTGCATCAATTATTATAATCTGTTTAGCTAAACATCCTCTAGCCTTGGACTCCAGGAGCTACAGGGGGTTACAATACAAACCTATCCCTAATGCAGCCAGTGGTCAATCGACATAGGATTGCCGAATGCTATGGTTTTTGTGCAATGCTCTTATGATTATTTACATTAAAATATCAAAGTACAAGAAAATGCATCATTCTACAAGGGACAGTGTCTAATGTTCTGGGGTGTTCCAGGGAGCCAGCGTGAATGCATTTTTCTTGCAGATCCATCTGTTTAAACTCGGGCAGCTCTCAGCGTATAACTTCTTCTTTTTGAAAACAGAACAGTTCTTGCCATCTCCAGTTCCATTTTCCACCACCCTAAAGAGAAAACAAAAGCTGCTCACTGAGAGGTTAGCTCAGAACTTGGTACTAAATAAAAAGAAAGGAACAGAGATTGGGAGGAGGGAACCAGGGCTTTTTTCTTGTGTGTGTGTGTTTTTTTCTTATGCGGCGAGACTGGCATATGCAGGCTCATTGCAATCCATTTGATTGGACAGATGGGATTTGCACAGGGATTCGCGGAGAGCAGACACTGGTAGGAGTAATTCAGGGGTACTCATGTCCATGAGCATTATCAGCAAGAGGAGGAAAACCCTTCCACAAAGGAGAAATGGTGAGTCTTAATAGTGAGGAGGCAGGGAGGAGTTTTCAACTACATGAATCCAAATGTCGAGTCTGCATGACAGACCAGACGGTCAACCCAAGTGGTCCCACTCTCCAATAACATCTGATTCATACATGTTGGGAGTTTGCAGGTGGGTTTGAGCCATAACCTGGAGTTCAAGTGCGATCTTCTACTAACAGCAGGCGGCATCAGGGTCACTTTCAAGTACTTACAGGCCTCATTTGATGGACACTAATTGCGGCTAGTGGGACTGTGGTGACCCTGGCCACGTGATACACTGGTCAAATATGAACACAGAAAATCCCTAGGCACTCAGTGCCTTCTTAGGTTAGTGTCACGGGCAGATGTGGTTGAAAATTCTTTCAAGTTACATATTATTTTTGTACATTTTTAAACCATTTGAATAACTGTGCCCCTGCAGTGCCCACTGCACTTCGATATGTGTCAGTGCACCTTATTCCTCCAGCTCGGCTATCCTCACCCTGCCCAAAGCCACCTGATTGCCAAAGAAGAGAATAAAGAGATCATCAACTTCACTTTGATGCCAAATAAGGTCCTGTCTAGGGAGGACGCTGCTTTGTGCAGTTGTAACTCCACCAATTTAGCTGCACTAGTACAAACCTTAGGGGTGAAATCCTGGTTCCACTGAAGTCAATGGGAATTTTGCATTCCTGTTGATGTCACAGGGATGAAGATTTCTCCCCATGTGGAAGCCCTAAGGTAAACTCCACAGATACAAATCACTTTTCTTTTTACTCTGGTGCCACATGGTTACACTAGAGATGTGTCTAGACTGACGTGTTTGGTCCTGTACTTTTGTTCCTATAATTTCTAATCAACAATTAATTAGCTTGATGGTACATGCTGATGTAGACACTCCATAAACACTTGTTCCTCGAGTTCAATGTAGGGTGACCCAAGACCAGAAGGAACAAATGTTTGTATAGTGTCTACACTAGCATGTATAGTTCTGTAACTTGAATTGAGTTAATTGGCAATCAATTAACTTAAGTTACAATGTGGCCATAACCTTAGTACAGACAAGCCCTAGAGGTTTTTCATGGGGTTGCTATACAGCCCTAGCAAAACGTCTACAAAATAGCCCCAAATGATTGTGTAGATAGGGCCTAAGCAGCAATGGTCTGCAGTGATTTGAACTTGAGGATGAGGCCTTCATGCAGCATCACCCGCACCACTGCTTTTTAAAGACTGTGACTATATGTAAGGAAAACTTAGTCTCTGTGGAACAGGTCATGCTGGAGACTTTGCAATCTAAGATGGAGCTAAATATGTTCTGAAGCAATTCTGAAGCACTTAGACGAGAGGCAAGTGATCAGGAACAGTCAGCATGGATTCACCAAGGGAAAGTCATGCCTGACTAATCTAATTGCCTTCTATGATGAGATAACTGGTTCTGTGGATGAAGGGAAAGCAGTGGACGTGTTATTCCTCGACTTTAGCAAAGCTTTTGACATGGTCTCCCACAGTATTCTTGTCAGCAAGTTAAAGAAGTATGGGCTGGATGGATGCACTACAAGGTGGGTAGAAAGTTGGCCAGATTGTCGGGCTCAACGGGTAGTGATCAATGGCTCCATGTCTAGTTGGCAGCCGGTATCTAGCGGAGTGCCCCAAGGGTAGGTCCTGGGGCCGGTTTTGTTCAATATCTTCCTTAATGATCTGGAGGATGGTGTGGATTGCACCCTCAACAAGTTTGCGGATGACACTAAACTGGGAGGAGTGGTAGATACGCTGGAGGGTAGGGATAGGATACAGAGGGACCTAGACAAATTGGAGGATTGGGCCAAAAGAAATCTGATGAGGTTCAACAAGGACAAGTGCAGAGTCCTTCACTTAGGACGGAAGAATCCAGTGCATCGCTACAGACTAGGGACCGAATGGCTAGGCAGCAGTTCTGCAGAGAAGGACCTAGGGGTGACAGTGGACGAGAAGCTGGATATGAGTCAACAGTGTGCCATTGTTGCCAAGAAGGCCAATGGCATTTTGGGGTGTATAAGTAGGGGCATTGCCAGCAGATCGAGGGATGTGATCGTTCCCCTCTATTTGACATTGGTGAGGCCTCATCTGGAGTACTGTGTCCAGTTTTGGGCCCCTCACTACAAGAAGGATGTGGAAAAATTGGAGAGAGTCTAGCGAAGGGCAACAAAAATGATTAGGGGACTGGAACACATGAGTTATGAGGAGAGGCTGAGGGAACTGGGATTGTTTAGTCTACGGAAGAGAAGAATGAGGTGGGATTTGATAGCTGCTTTTAACTACCTGAAAGGTGGATCCAAAGAGGATGGATCTAGACTATTCTCAGTGATAGCAGATGACAGGACAAGGAGTAATGGTCTCAAGTTGCAGTGGGGGAGGTTTAGGTTGGATATTAGGAAAAAAAATTTCACTAGGAGGGTGGTGAAACACTGGAATGCGTTACCTAGGGAGGTGGTGGAATCCCCTTCCTTAGAAGTTTTTAAGGTCGGGCTTGACAAAGCCTTGGCTGGGATGATTTAGTTGGGATTGGTCCTGCTCTGGGCAGGGGGTTGGACTAGATGGCCTCCAGAGGTCCCTTCCAACTCTGTTATTCTGTGATTCTATGTGCCTTTGATCACAGTACTAGCTCTGTGCTTTGGGAATTACTTAGCGGGGAGCTATGGGGTCAGAGCTGTATCTGCCTTTATATTAATGTAACTTAACATTTATAGAAAGAAAAATCCACCCACGAGCTCAGCCTATGCCCTTCTAACTGGGAGTCACCAAGCCACATCCATCTTCCCTCTTCCTCTTGAAAGTTTAATCCAATCCAGAAATATTTCGTTTCTGTTCTGGTTGCTATAAATTCCTGTGGATTAAACAGAAATACATTACACACTGATGGGGCATTTCAGCTCTGCCTCATTCCTCATGCAATCACATGCTCATTTTGAACTGAGAGCGGGATACATGTGAAAGACAAGGACTCGGCCACACCGGTAACTAGTTTGGTTGGAACAGCCTTAGGGCACATGGGAATCCTTATAGCTGCTTTTCCCAAAAGTCTTGCACTTGGGAGAACATAAGAGTCGCTGAAAACAGCCAGACCGTGAGTGAACTGCCAGACATGAAAATCAGGCTTTTTTTACCTTGCAGAGAGAATCTACCCTCTACATTTCCAAAGGGAGACTGGGCAGGCCCTCGACAGTGTGAAAAGAAAAGGAGTACTTGTGGCACGTTAGAGACTAACCAATTTATTTGAGCATAAGCTTTCGTGAGCTACAGCTCACTTCATCGGATGCATACTGTGGAAAGTGTAGAAGATCTTATTATATACACACAAAAAGCATGAAAAAATACCTCCTCCCACCCCACTCTCCTGCTGGTAATAGCTTATCTAAAGTGATCACTCTCCTTACATTGTGTATGATAATCAAGGTGGGCCATTTCCAGCACAAATCCAGGGTTTAACAAGAATGTCTGGGGGGGAGTGGGGGTAGGAAAAAACATTTCCCCTTGTTTTTTCCTACTCCCCCCCCCCCCCACGTTCTTGTTAAACCCTGGATTTGTGCTGGAAATGGCCCACCTTGATTATCATACACAATGTAAGGAGAGTGATCACTTTAGATAAGCTATTACCAGCAGGAGAGTGGGGTGGGAGGAGGTATTTTTTCATGCTTTTTGTGTGTATATAATAAGATCTTCTACACTTTCCACAGTATGCATCCGATGAAGTGAGCTGTAGCTCACGAAAGCTTATGCTCAAATAAATTGGTTAGTCTCTAAGGTGCCACAAGTACTCCTTTTCTTTTTGCGAATACAGACTAACATGGCTGTTACTCTGAAACCTGACAGCGTGAAAGTCGCACTCAACCGCAAAGCAAAGCCTTTCCTGCCTTAGCAGACTGTGGAAAGCCCTTGATCACACCCCCAATCTCCTCCCAGATCAGAACTTATTCTGCTTTCTACATTTGCATCTGAAGCATCTGCCCATCAGCCTCACGGAGACCCAGGGAAGCCCACTAAATTGGTAGAGCAGCTTTTCAGTAATGGATCAGAGGACTGATCGCAGCCAGAGGGAAGAAAGGCCAGGCCCTGCTCCCTCTTGGTGTCTTCCCAAGTGGGGCTCTTGTTTGTGGGGAAATAAAAGCCCATTCACAGACAGTTTCTCAGGGAGAGCCTGCCTGGTCAGAGGTTCTGATAAAACCTAGGGTATATTTGTGCTTTTCAGTCAAGTGTCTGAATGACATGGAGGGTTTGCTGATTGCTGGGTACTATGTGGGATGTTCCCAGACTTACCATCTCAGCCTCATCTTCAACAACAAGCAGCTGGGATTTCCTGCCTGAACAATTTCGCATACTGGCATCCCAGGTCCCCGACTGCTCTGAGAAATAGTAACAGCTCCCCCTGTGCAGCATCCACCCTGGGGGGCAGAGCAGACACTCGGTTCTTCCTGGGGAGGGGGAGGAAAGAAGATCATTACCCAGCATCACAAATGGTTTAATTACTCCCATCACATATTGTGGGGAAGCAAATAGCCTCCCAGCTGCTAACAGTACATTTTGGAAAATTAAATATTCTTGGTGAAATGTCACAGCTGTCAGTTGCCCTGCATTTTACCGACCTGTCTTACATTCTTCTAATTATCGTTGAATGGGTTAGATGCTCATTTAGGGAACCACTGCTTCGAGCAACATGACACCGTGCATGCTCCGGCCTCGAACTGTGAAACTGGTGCTTTTGTTTCCTGTGTGCTGCACATTTGCCTCTCTAGGAGCCTGAAGGCAGCAGCTGCCATTTTGTTCTCAGCTGTTGAGATGCAGCCTGTGACTGTTCTTGTTCGTTCGGTTGTTTTCCTTTAACCTGAAATGGCGGTAAATCAGTGACCTGAATATTTTGTGTGTGTGTGTGTGTGTGTGTGTGTAAGTAAAAGACGAGGATGAGTTGAAACATGGTCCCTGCCCTGAAAATCCTACAATCTAATGTGATGAGGAGAGGATGGGGAACAACAACGAGCTGAGAGCAAGTGACGTAGCAGAGAAGAAGTCTCCTCGTTGAAAAAAAGAAGACTAGAAAAGTAAAATTGCCACTTATGCAAATACGATCAGTTTCCAGTTAAATAAAGGAGAGGGAGAATCTGGATAATCTATTCTGAGAGTAGAACAGGCTTCTTATGCCACTACTACTGAAGAGTGTTACAGGAAAAAAAATTAGTTTTCCTAACTCTGGTGGGGAAATGACATTAAAAACATGTTTTCCACAGGATCTGGGTGAGTTGTAATGAATCTGGTGAAGACCCGGGTGTGGCTGTTGTGTTGTGTCAGGCTGCTGGGGTCAGAGCGCTGAACCAGGGCTGCACAGTGCACACACGCTCAGGGAGCTGCATGTGTGTTTGCTGGCTGTTGGTGTCTGGGCTGTGAGCCACAGCAGCAGAGCATTAAAGACACCCAGGGTTACATGGCAAGAAGTGACAACCTCTCACTGGTCTGAATAATTGCACTCCAAATGTCACACCCTCCCTGGGTTAGAGAGACACAGAAAATGTACTTCCTTCTAACACAGCCCTTGTCTAGGCAAAGACTTTAACTTGACCAGTTCAACACGTGTTAAGA
This sequence comes from Natator depressus, assembly GCF_965152275.1. NCBI lineage: Eukaryota > Metazoa > Chordata > Testudines > Cheloniidae > Natator > Natator depressus. The sequence goes on along the minus strand of NC_134234.1, from coordinate 210,779,898 downwards.
GCACCCGGCCTTATCTAGCCTAGACCTCCAGAGTGCGTTGGTTACAAGTGTTAGCCTGAACATGGTACCAGCGTACTTTAGATCCGAGTCTACAGAGGGCCACAGTGAACAAGTAACCTTATTAGAATAAGGGAAACAGTATTATCCCTAAAACTACACTCATTCTCTTTCTCCCTCACTATAGGAGCTTCTGTTTACAGCCTTCCCTAGGTTTCAGAGTAGCAGCCGTCTTAGTCTGTATTCGCAAAAAGAAAAGGAGTACTTGTGGCACCTTAGAGACTAACAAATTTATGTGAGCATAAGCTTTTGTGAACTACAGCTCACTCCTGCTTGGCTTCCTGCTACAGGTTTTAAGCAAAATATTTGCATTATAAAAAATATTTAAAAACAAGTAATATTTATCACCAAATTAGAGATTCGGGGCAATAAGGCTACATGTGTCATTTGGTAAAGGTCCCAGGCTGCCAAAGACCTTCCCTCTCTTTGCAAAACATCCTTGGCATCGGGCGGTTCTTGAAAACACCTGGAAGCTGTAAGGCAGTGGTTTTCATTTGAGACCCCTTTGGAAATTTCAAATGGAGGTGGGGACCACTTTGGAAACCCCTTTGTAGATATAGCTGAATTCTGTTCAGTCAGTTTTCAGTCTAAGTCTTTCACAGACTCCTTAGACATAGTCTGCAGACCCCCAGGAGTCCACGGACCACAGGTTGAGAATCACTGCTCTAAGGTACCTAATGTCATTTTTAAAAGCAGCCCTGGACATTCCAGTTCTATTCCAAGCACAGGGTATGTATCAATAATTATAATTACTAACTAGGAATTGTAAATATTGATTCAAATACATCTTCAGGGCCAGATTCTGATACTCTTATTCATCCTGAGTAGTACCTTCTTCTGTGAATCGTTCCATTGATTTCAACGGGGACAGTAAAGAAGCCACATTTTGACCCATAACATTTTCAGGTTGTTATAGAAGAGGGGTGTTAACAAACAGCAGAAGGGAACACACTGCACAGTTAGAGAGGGCCTGTAACTCCTCACCCTCTCTATCTTCACACAGGTAGTCTATTAATCCACTGATTGTCATCGAGCATCTCCCTGTGCATGGAGATTCCCCTGAAGATGTAGTGTTTTCAGTGCAGATTGTCCTGAGCATGGACGGACTCTGACCATTTCCCCTCCAGACTTGAATGCAAAGGAAGACAACATGGTTAATAGGAGCATTAATAATATGCAGTCTTGGTATCTGAGGGTCAGAAAACACAGTTGTATTACAGAGAGCACAGTCAGTGAGGAAGGCAGCTTGCAAAGGGATTAAAAATAGGTTTGTGCCTTTTTTGTTGGGTTATGAGATATCAAGAAGGCCTGGTATCTTTTTTCTCTTTGTTGTTTTTTGTTTAAATTTGATTTGTTTTCCCTGCTTGTTTTCTCCATAAGAAATTCAGGTCTTGCCTACTTTGGTGGAGAATAGGTACGGTTATGGCATTACACGTACTACAGTTATATATCTGATTAATTGAAAAGAGATATCAATTTGATTCAGACTGTCTAGAATTCTGTTTTTTCTTTTATTAGTCCCCATTTAACCTAAGCATATGAGAATAAATCTCATTAACAAAAAGATCCAACATCCCAATATTTAATTTAAAGGATGAGACGCTACCTTCCTATGTAGCGGAGTCAGCACAGAAATCCTCCAGCAATAACAAGGAAGTCAAAATTGATAATCCTGATATTTCTAAGGTAACAAACAAGCAGTAAAAAAAACCCACTACAAACCCTTTCAGGGCTTATAGTTATTTAAATAGTTTACAAACATACAAAAAATAATATGTAACTTGAAAAATTATTCAACCATATCTGCCAATGGCACCACCTAAGAATATGATGAGTGCTTAGGGATTTTCTGTATTCATATCCGACCAATGAATTATGTGCACAGGGTCTCCACAGTCCCACCAACCCCAATTAGTGTCCATCCAGTAAGGCCTTGAAATTACTTGAAAGTGACCCTGATGCTGCCTGCTGTTAGAAGAAGATCACACTTGGACTCCAGGTTATGGCTCAAACCCACCTGCAAATTTCCAACATGTTTGATCCAGGTGTAATTGGAGAGTGGGACCACTTAGACCAGAGGGTCAACCCATCGTGCTTATTTAACCTCAAAAAGATGTAAAAAGCAGGACAACTCTTTCCCCCCCTTTTGTCTGTCACCTTTAAAGGCCTAGTTAGTGGGGATGTACAGTTAAGCTAAAAGGAGCTCTTAGGCCAAAGAACATAGTAGTAATGCTATCAGAGAATTCACAATATTGAAGACTAGTGTCAAGAGATAGAAGGGGTTTTGTTTTTAACCTCATTCCACACTATACCCCAAAGCAGAAAGAGACATACCTTTTAAGCTTCACATTCATAGAACTGCTGATTCACCAAAGCACTTAAGCATGTGCTTAACTTCAATCACACACTAATGTTTCATGGAGGTCAATGGGATTTAAGCATGTGTCTAAAGTTAAGCATGTGCTTAAGTGCTTTGTTGAACAAGGATACTTTGCTGGAGCTATTCAGGTGCAGAGAATGGCTACGAGGATGATCTGAGGAATGGAAAACCTACCTTATGAGAGGAGACTCAAAGAGCTTGGCTTGTTTAGCCTAACCACATGAAGGCTGAGGGGAGATATGATTGCTCTCTATAAATATATTGGAGGGATAAATACCAGGGAGGGAGAGGAGAGTTCAGCGCCAATGTGGAAACAAGAACAAATGGATATAAACTGGCCATCAACAAGTTTAGGCATGAAATTAGATGAAGGTTTCTAACCATCAGAGGAGTGAAGTTCTGGAACAGCCTTCCAAGGGGAGCAGTGGGGGCAAAGAACCTAACTGTCTTCAAGACTGGACTTGGTAAGTTTATGGAGGGGATGGTATGATGGGACTGCATACAATGGCATGTAGCCGACCTGTGACTGCTAGCAGCAAACATCTCCAATGGTGGGTGATGGGACACTAGATGGGGAGGGCTCTGAGTTACTACAACGAATTCTTTCCAGGTGTCTGGCTGGTGAGTGTTGCTCACACGCTCGGGGTCTAACTGGCCACCATATTTGGGGTCTGGAAGGTATTTCCCCCCGGGTCAGATTGGCAGTGACGCCGGGGTTTTTTTGCCTTCTTCTGCAGCATGGGGTCACTTGCAGGTTTAAACTAGTGTAAATGGTGGATTCTCTGTAACCTGAAATCTTTAAGTCATAATTTGACGACTACAGTAACTCAGACAGAGGTTAGGGGTCTATTACAGGAGTGGGTGGGTGAGGTTCTGTGGCTTGCAATGTGCAGGACGTCAGATTAGATGATCATGATGGTCCCTTCTGGGCTTAAAGTCTATGAGTCTACACCAGCTAATGATCTGCCCAAAGAAATTAAACAAAGAAAACTACCTTATGGTCCAGTGTCACAAAGTCAAGGCTGGCAATTTAATCTTATGAATAGAGAAATTCAAAGGTTAACTGTCTCATAGGTCACTGAAGTCCCCCACAGAGCGCATATACAGTATCTCTGAGTACTTGATGCTTTGTTAACTATTCACCTTCATAAATATCCTGCGTGTGAAATAATAGTCAATGTCCCTGTGGAAACATTAATATTTTAATTTTCTGATTTATGTGTTTAACTTGTCACCCAGAATGTTGCATTAATGTCAGTTATTTTTTACATGTAATATCCTCTTGGAGAGGTTTAAACATGCACAGAGCTGCATGAATAAAGCAAAAGTTGTCATCTGGAAAGTGGCACTCACAAATAGTGATTACAACAGCCATGAAAACCAGTGCGATAAGCCCCAGGACTAGAACAACATGGAGCCAGCTTGAACACTGGGAGCCAGGACCTGCAAAAAAGAAAAACAAAAGAGTTGCTTTGGAGGAAATTGCAATTTAAGCCCTCACATTGCTAGCATGCGCAAGCGTTGCCACATTGGCTTCAGATATCGGACAGTTTCTAATCAAGTGCTGAGATAGAAGTATTTTTAGACTGTCAATTTCTAAGTGAAAGGAAACATCTTTATTTGTTAGCATTTTACACCCACTTTGCACAGATGTAAATGGAGACACAAAGGGCAGGATAGGAGAGAATCACACTCTGGGAGAAGGACCTTGGCGTGAATGTTTCCCAGGATGACTGGGACCCCGAGGAACTCAATTGCTTCCTATAACAGGATCATAGTATTGGCAGAGGAAGGGAATGCTGTAAATGTCACAGATTATAAAATACTACATGAAAATTCGTTCAGCCTATATGATGAGGGCCATCCACACATAGCTTTCTTCCATGTAGCGGGAAGGGGAAGGGATCAGTTGTTTCTGTGGCACTGGGGTTCCACTGTGATCTTTGGCAAGTTGGATGCAGGGCTGGGGGATACATTGTTCACACACCAGTGCCACACAGATTACCTGAAAAAAGGTAACACAGCCCCAGGTTGAACCACACTTCCTGTTGCCCCCTCTGGAGTGAATCGCTGCTCTTTGAGGCAAGTCCTAGTAATGACGCTCCGATAGAACCACTCATCCAGAGAACTGGGGAATGGTGTACAGGAGGGGACAAGGACCAGAACACCCTGAACCTATGCCTCAGAGAGAGATCCTGAGATATGCATCGAGTAGTGGGCTCTGGGGGAATGAATTCTCTTCTTTTTCCCCCAAGGGGGGTAAACATGCCATCCCACCAATGGGACACCTCAGGAAAATCTCCATGAAGAGTTACTGTGGAGGTTTCCTCCCCTAATGTCTGACCCTCGTTTCTTCAGAAGGATGTGCTGTGGGGTCACTGTCATTTGGACTGAAAACTGGTTCATATGACTGTATAGAAAGGATAATGGTTCCACACCAAAGTCTTTGTTAAAGTGAAGTTGAGGTTGAAGATTCATATCAGAGCATTGAGAGTCCTGCACGTAGGATGGAAGAATCCCATGCACTGCTACAGACAAGGGACCGAGTGGCTAGGCAGCAGTTCTGCAGAAAAGGACGAGAAGCTGGATATGAGTCAACAGTGTGCCCTTGTTGCCAAGAAGGCTAACGGCATTTTGGGCTGTATAAATAGGAGCATTGCCAGCAGATTGAGGGATGTGATCATTCCCCTCTATTCAGCATTGGTGAGGCCTCATCTGGAGTACTGTGTCCAGTTTTGGGCCCCACGCTACAAGAAGGATGTGGAAAAATTGGAAAGAGTCCATCAGAGGACAACAAAAATGATTAGGGGGCTGGAGCACATGATTTATGAGGAGAGGCTGAGGGAACTGGGATTATTTAGTCTGCAGAAGAGAAGAATGAGGGGGGATTTGATAGCTGCTTTCAACTACCTGAAAGGGGGTTCCAAAGACGATGGATCTAGACTGTTCTCAGTGGTAGCAGATGACAGAACAAGGAGTAATGGTCCCAAGTTGCAGTGGGGGAGGTTTAGGTTGGATATTAGGAAAAACTTTTTCACTAGGAAGGTGGTGAAGCACTTTTTCACTAGGAAGGTGGTGAAGGTGGTTACCTAGGGAGGTGGTGGAATCTCCTTCCTTAGAGGTTTTTAAGGTCTGGCTTGACAAAGCCCTGACTGGGATGATTTAGTGGGGGACTGGTCCTGCTTTGAACAGGGGGTTGGACTAGATGACCTCCTGAGGTCCCTTCCAACCCTGATATTCTATGATTCCATGATTCTAAAGGGGCACTCACCTCTTGAGCACCTCTGAGCAGCTTGGTGTGGTACCACAGGCCTTTTCTCACCCCTGGTGCTCCCTGCAGGCTGCAGGACAACTTTGATGGGTTTTCAGTGGTTTGGCCCTCTGGCCAAGTCACAAAATTGAAATGAACCCCTTGTGGGGTATTAAAGATTCCAGTAAACAAATAGGCTATTTGCCCTCACTAGGATCTTCAACCTGGTTCTGAGCCCTTTAAATTGTTCAGGTTTGCAACTAAACCCTGCCCCCTTCTTGGGTCTTACACTACTTTACCTGTGGCTGGTGGAGGAACCCAGGCCACCCACTGCTCTGGTTTCCAGCCCAGGGATCCTACAACCAGCAGCCATATATCACTTCCCTCAGTCCTTCACTGCTGTTTCCCTGGGCCTCTTTCCACCTGGCCCCTTTATCTCCAGCCCTGTCTCAGGTCCAGCATCCGCAAGTCCTTCTCCCTCTGTGATCCCAGCTATGGAAATTCAGCCCAGCATGAATGCTGTCTGATTGCTGGCTACTCCAGCCAGGTACAAACCCACTTCTTCCCTCCTCCACTCCCAGCCAGGAGATAAACTGCTAAAGCCAGGCAGCCTTTTTTATTTGGGCCAGCATGGCCCCTGATTGGCTATTGCTAGCCCCTTTTGCCCTTGGAGGACCAGGTCTCTGTGGTTTCCAAAATGGCTACTCCAGAGAGTCCTCTCTAGGAAAGCTTGTAGGAGTCACCTTCACTGCTGTTCTTCTCCCAGCTTGCTACTTCTTGGGGGCAGGGGTAGTAGGACTCTGGCGGACTCAGCAGGGAGCCACAATGACCGAAAACACCCTGTCACAGTTTGTCCACCTTACAAGGGTGTTCTAGCTATAACACAAACCCAAAGATTAGAAACCCAGGAAATTCAGGGTTGAGGTTGTATTCCCACAATAAGCCACAGAGTCACACTCAGATAACCACCAGGTCTCTAACCCTGCCCCCATACAGTGTCACAATGTAATATTCTCATAATGTTCACTCTGAGTTCAGTTTAAAGTATTCTGTGGGCCATCTGACCTGCACTCAGTGCTGTTCAGGACAAGGAGGTGGGGTAAAGATGGCTTACAATACAAATAGTAGGTGAAACTCTGCATATAAGATGGTCTCACCAGGGTAAGTGTGGCCAATCACACACTGGGAGTGTTGCTGCAATGGAGCAAATGAGTTGTGACTTAGATAAGGTTTCGTAATAAACAAGGTGCTTAGATGCCTCGAGTCTGAACGGCAGTAAACCAAACCCCAGTCCAATACATTATGTTGATTAATTTGTGAATGTTCTCATTAAAAATCAGTTTTATTTTAAGGCACTTCCCTCCTCCCAAATTTCAGAAACAGAGCACAAAAGAATTTCAGAAAATCAGAAAATGCCAGTTTAAACTACTTTTGAAACTGCGTTCACCACAGAGCTGTTGTAGGGCTCAATAAGCCAGTGAATAGAAAAGTCACCATTTAAAATGTTGAAATAATTTCTATACATGATTTATAATTTAGAGATTCTCAGCAGTATTGTTTTCACAGTTTTCTAACATAATAAAGAATACATCTCTAATAACTAAACATGCCACCCCAACAAATACCCACAATACCAGAAGGGGAAGTCTCTGATCTGCTGGTCCTTTCAGATTTACGATGCACACGCAGTTCAGCATATGTGATCTCTGTAAGGAGCAAGGAAATGCTGACAATGATGAATGTGAGAACCATTACACAGAGACACCATTACAAGAATCAGTCTATCTGCAAAGTGCATATGTTCCGCACGGTGCTGGCTCAGCTTCATTACTGCTAGAAACAATGGGCTAGATTATACCTGAGACTACATGTCTATGCAGAGGAGCAATGGGGGGAGTAAGAATCTGCCTTACACTGCTGCATGAACTACCTGAATCTTGGAACAGGTGGATAAGTAGTGTGTGTGGTGGGGGGGGGAGGGGGAGAGGGGGAGAATGGGTGGATCCTTGACTCTGCCCACAACAAACTGGCTGACATAGCTGAGTCAACTCAGGGGGAGTCACAAATTGTGCTGATATATGCCAGCGTAAAATTACCACCCCCTTGGAACAAGTGAGAAGCAGAGAGGGAATTGTGCCTCAGAGAAGTGTCTGTGAGACATCATAGCTCCCCGGGCTACTCCTGGTAGTTTATGCACCAACCTGTGTGCAGGGCTATGTCACTAGTGGATATTAGACACTGAATATTACACTGATCCAATGTCAGGGACCAGATAGATTAGGTAGAGGTGGTCAAACATTGATCTATCAAAACATTTTTCAGTGAGAAATGGGTTTCTGAAATTTCAGTTTTTGTCAAAAAAAAAAAAATGAACCACACAAAACTAAATATTTTTCTTTTTTTGCCAACAACATGCCCTTCCCCCCCCCCCCAAATTGCAAAACATTTTGACAAAAAAGGGTTTTTTTTCTTTGAAATCTTTTGTGGAAACAAAATACATGTTTTCAACTAGCTCTAATATTAGGTCCTGTCCAGGAAAATTCAATACCAACAAACATGTGATTAGCCCATGATATCATAAATAATGAGTTTAAATTTGTTACTTCTTTAATCCAGTTTTCAGATAGTATATGTAAAGCATTTGCTTCCAATCCATGTAGACCAAGAGATATCAAATCTTATCATGGGGTGATCTTGGTACCTTTTTGCTTTGCTCCTTGTCCCAGCTCCCTGCCCTCTCCCTACATTCCAATTCAGACCTGGATTTGGTGGCAACTATCTTGAAAGAACCAATAAATATGTACACTTACAACTTGAAACTGTAACTATAAAATGTTATGTGGCATCAAACCCTAACTGTAGAGTCGCCTGAGATATTAGCTGCTGAAACTTAAGCAGGAGATTAAAATGGAGCCAAAATAACTCAACTTTAAAGCATGCATGTACCTAAGTTATTAATCATTATTTCACCATTTTTGCTGGGACACAAGATGTCACCTTGGTAAAACATCTCCCTAGTTTTACAGAGGATAATATTTGCATCTTTGCCCCACTCAGGAAAGGGTGAGATATAAGATGAGGCTTGTGTTGCTGCTGTCATGGGTAGTTCATGTTTTTTATAAGAATACTGTGAATTTAAAGTGTGATTCCACTTCTGAATAAAAAATGCTGGTTGATGACAAGATAAATTCCTCTTGTTTTTTTGCAGAGCCAACACAACTCAGAGGGAGGTTCCTGCTGTTTATTCCTTTCTGTGTAACATCAAGAGAATAGTTAACTAATTCCAATTAATTACACATGTGAAAACCGTTGACTATAATGTGAGTGCACAAGTGTTGCTGAGGACAGCATTTGGTCAGCAGAACTGGTAATGCTGCATGAGAAGGAAAGGTAATGATGCATGACCGTCAGATAAGCAGTCTAGCTGTTAGAAAAAAACATCCGAGCACACTTAATCTGTAGAGTGTTCAGTCTGAACTATTCAAACTTTTTACAAAGGTAAATATCACAAGAAAAATATTGGGGAAATGGTTAATAAATGAGGCACATCTATGCTTTTAGGTCCCCTGTGTTGTGACTCAGTGGGTGTACAGACATTTTGCTGTTTGTTTTATTCTTTCTTAATTGATTAGTCCAATAAAATGTAGAAAATATGCACATTTATATTTATTATATATAACTGTAATTAAATATTTTTTCTTAAAAAAAGTTTTTCAAATGCTATTGGTCCCAGAAGAATTATACAGATATAATTATTGTACAGAGAGATAACTCTGATAGTGTTTGCAGGAAGACATTGTTCAAATATATTTTTTATTTAAAATCTGAATATTGTTTTATGGTAAAGAAATAATGGAGGCTTGTAAATTTTAAAATTCAGTTGCTGTATAAATAGGAAAACTCATTTAACCATATTGACTTAGAAAACCTGTCAATATAAAAAAAATTCCCTCCATCCCCAAATAAATACACATTACTTTTTTTAAATATTAAACACAACTTATCTGGCTGTATGAAAAAAGTGACTCTGTATCATGGAAACAGAATTTTTCCCAAATAAGTTCATTGCCTGTATTTCAAGGTATCTACATAAACGAACATTGAAGTTAGAATGCAAAGTACTCAGAAATCAGCAGATGGCAAAGTCCAGGTTACCCCTGCAACCTGAATTCTACCTGCTGCAAACATACCCTTATGCAACATATAGAAGAGCCCTATCTCACTAGATACAGATCTTCACAGATCATATGCCACATATTAAAAGTGAAATTCTAGTCAACTTTGTTATACATGTATCTGCAATGGAGTACAGAGATATTTTTTTCTATTAAATGGAAATTTCCACTCAGTGTATATACACAAACATGTGGAGTGTCAATGCAACTTTGGTAGATCCTTAGTTTTGTAGATTCATAGATTTTTAGACCAGAAGGTAGCATTATGATCATCTAGGCTCATCTCCTATATAACACTGGCCATATAATTTCACATATTAATTCCTGTATCAATGCCCATATCTTGTGGTTGAGCTAGCATACTTTTAGAAAGATATCCAGAGATCTAGAGACTTCAAGTGATGGAAAATCCACCACAGCTCTTGGTAAATTTTTTCACCCTCACTGTTTAAAATTTTTTTAACACCCTCACTGTTTAAAATCTGCACATTATTTCTGGTTTCAATTTAACCAGCTTAAACTTTAAGCCATTGGATCTTGTTATGCCTTTGTCCGCTACAATAAAGCACCGTCTATTGTCAGAAATCTTCTCCCCATGTACTTGTATACCATGATCAAGTCATGTCTTAGCCTTTTCTTGCATAAACTAAGTAGATTGAACTTTCTAAGTGTTTCACCGTAAAGCAGGTTTTCCAGACCTCAGATTATTCTTGTAGTTCTTTTCTTAACACTTTCCAATTTTTCAACATTCTTCTTAAAATGTGGACACCAGAACTGGACACTGTGTTCCAGTAAAGGTCTTACCAATGCTGTAAAAAGAGATAATATTACTTCCCAACTTCTACTCAACATTCCCCTGAATAGTATTGGTCCTCTTAGCCTCAGCATCTCACTGGGTGCTCATGTTCAGCTGGTTATCTACCAATACCCATATAAGTGTTTCTCAGAGTCACTGCTTTCCAGGATATAGTTCCTCATCCTGAAGGGGAACTACATTATTTGTTCCTAAATCTATGACTTTGTATTTGACTGTACTAAAGATAAGCTGTTACCAGCAGGACAGTGGGGTGGGAGGAAGTTTTGTTTCATGGTCTCTGTGTGTATATAATGTCTTCTGCAGTTTCCACAATATGCTATGCATCCGATGAAGTGAGCTGTAGCTCACGAAAGCTCATGCTCAAATAAACTGGTTAGTCTCTAAGGTGCCACAAGTACTCCTTTTCTTTTTTCTTTGTACTAAAAAAATGAGCCCAGATAAAGGTATTTAAGTGCCTAATTCCCACAGATTTCAATGGGAATTAGAAACTCCTAAATATCTTTTAGGCTATTGGCCACATTGTTCAAATGCATCCATCTTATCAAGTGATCCAGATCAGTTTTTAATGATGAGGACAGTTATTATTCACCACTCCACAAATATGTGTCATTTGCAACCTTTACCAGGAATGATTTTATGTTTTCTCCCAGACACTTTAATTTAAAGGACTCTTTAATTTAGAAAAGAAAGGCATAACAAGAACCAATGGCTGGAAGCTGAAGCCAGAAAAAGTTAAATTAGAAATAAGGCCTAATTTTTTGTAACAGTGAGGGCAATTAATCACTAGAACAAACTACTAATGGAAGTGGTAGATTCTCCATCTCTTTCTTCATATCAAAACTGGACGCCTTTTGGTAGACAAGGAGTTATTCAGGCCCGTAGAGGAGTAATTGGTTGGAATTCGATGGCTTACGATATACAGGAAGTCAGACTAATAATAATAACCTAGCCCTGTACCATATATTATCACTATTCTAATTGTAAATGCAATTAAGATAAATAAATGAAATGAAATTTAAATGATGAGAAATAGTTTTTGTAAATATATATCAAAATATTGTTTCTACCATTCAGTTACATTAAATCACAGCTCAACAATCAAGAATCAAACTAGATAGTAAATATATTATTTATTCTAATAATACAGACTGTAAAATGATTACATTGTTGGTTGCAAATATAATTAATTAATAGCTATTGTACCCTGAAAACATTATGAACTAGCCAACTTGCTCTGAACACTATGTATTTCATATTTACTTTTAAAATCATTGTAACATAGGTTAGTGGCAGTCCATCATTTTTGCAAAATGTACTGAAAAATGAATTCATCAATTGTTTTCAAGTCCTGGGAATATTATTCACAAAGAAATATTGTCAAAGTCAGCTCTTTTCCCCTAATATCCACTTAAACTTTTGTCTTTTATGATAAGCGTATGATGTGTTTACAGATTTGATAGTTTGGTTACAGGAAAGTCATTATTTAAAAACCAAATATAGAAGAACTGTGGACAAATGGGTCCATCTGGTGCCTTCCTTGCAGCAGCAGTGGCTGAACTTTCAACTGTCTTTTGTGATTTCGGGGGGATTATATGCCACCATTTTGCCAGAATTAGCACATTGGTCAAATGCAACAATTGGCCTCTCAGGCTAGCTAATTGTTCAGATCATGGCTTACTTAAGCCATAGTAACCCTCTGATCAGACAAAGACATTTAAAAAAATAAACTATAGTTCTGCTAATTTATAATTTAGCTAAAAGTATATTTTATTCTGTTATTAGCAACGCTGGGCCAGATCCTCAGAGGAGGTAAATGAGCATGACAACACTGATTTCAATAAAGCTTTGCGGATTGAGATCTTCTAAGGATCAGGCACAATGTGTGTGCAATTTTGTCCTCAAATACATTGCCTTCACTGACAAAATGTTATGACAATTATTTAAAGCTTTTTGAAATGACATTTTTTAAAGAAAAGACAACATGCAAATATGAATCTGATAACTATTAAGAATATTTTACCTGGATTCGAAGTCGGAGGAGCAATACATGCTCTTTCCCTGGGTAAAATCTTTACATCTGTGTGTGTGACCTGGTTTGCCATTGGTGATAAAATTCTGTCTGAGTGTTGGAAACAGTTGCTTAACAGAGTAGGTTGTATCCTGCATTAATCTCACCTGCCTCCACAGACACACAGACACAGACACACACAGCATGATGGGTCTAGGGGAGGTTAAAAAAAAAGTTATTTCTGTTAAATGTGGCTTCACAGCTTCCTCTCATTGGGCATTTTTCAGCCATCAGTCTGCCTCTTGCAACGTAAGATCTTGCCTTTAGGATAAAATATAAATGACTAAAAGTAGAAAAGGTTATGTGGGGAGGGGGGGTTGGTCTTGGGGAAACACTTTTTTTTTTGGTCACAATGTAATAAATTGTCTAAGGGCTTGTCTACACACAAAAGTAGTACCACTTTAATTATATTGATAGAGTTAAAACTGTACAACGCCCCAAGGATGGATGCAGTTATATAGGTATAAAGGTGTTCTATATTAGTATAGATATTCCCATTCAGGAAAGTGAATAAACTATATTAGTATAAGGCACTTCTAAACTTGTATAACTGCATCTACCCCAGGGCTTCTACCAGAATAACTATTTCGGTAAAAATTCACACCCCCCACGGACATAGTTATACTGGTAGAAAAATTGTGTGTAAAACAGGTTTTAGTTTCACTGGTTTAACTGAAGGTGTAATTTAAATGTATATAGTGAAACAGTACAAAAAGATTAAGTTAACACTCTCATTTCATTTTAAGAGAGTGGATTTTTAGATTTAGCTTGTATCCAGTGGCGGATTATCCACTGGGCCAATGGGGCCCATGCCCAGGGGCCCTGGCCAATTGGGAGACCCTGGAAAAATGGGCGTCCCCACACCCTGACCTGCTCTGCCCACCGTGGAGCGGGCTTGGGGTGCAGGGCCTTGCCCTGCTCCACCCACCTGGCGCTCCTGCTGGGAAGTGGGGATGGGGTTTGGGGGCTTGACCTACTTCACCTGCCCGGCACTCCTGCCAGGGAGTGGGGATGGGGTGTGGAGGCTTGCCCCACTTCACCCACCCGGCACTCCTGCTGGCGAGTGGGGGAAGCCCCCATGCCCCAAATCTGCTCCCCGGCAGGAGCGTGGGGCAGGCAGAGGGAAGCCTTGCACCCCGCACTGCTCCCTGGCAGGAGGGCCAGGCAGGAGGGTGGGGCAAGCCCCCGCGCCCTGACCCCATTTCCTCAGCAGGAGCACGGGGTGGGAGGTCGGGAGGGGACTGCAAGCAGAAGGTATGGGGAGGAGCCCCGACTTGCTCTGGCCCAGGCCCCCACAAAACCTTAATCCACCTCTGCTTGTATCTGTTCCAACTCAATTTAAATGATCCCAAATAAACAATTAACTGAACTAAGAGTGTCCACACAGTATTTTGCACTAGTTTAATTAAATTAGTTTAAAGTCAAATCTTTATTTAAACCAGCACAGTTCTGCACATCAACAAGCCCTAAGATTCTGTAGAATTTCAACCTTTTGTGTTACAGAAACCACAGTATTGTATGGTGAAATACTGGGAAATAATCTGGAACTATATTATGAAATGAGGAGTAATGTGGATGGAGTTTAAGAATAAAATTCTCCTCCCAGATCTGCCCACCAAATGTTATGTCCAACAATATGCTGTCTCTGATGGGGTGTGCACCCCAAATCCAGCCCTTGAAGGGGTTAAAGTGGCTAGATGGGCCAACTGACCACCTAGGCTGCACCTGGAGGAGTCAGGGAGCAAATGAGGGCTAATTAAAGGATGAAGTTCATCTGGACAGGGACAGGCAGGGCTTGTATACAGGTAGCTGAGAGCAAAAGGAGGCTTCAGGGAGGAGGTCTGCAGTCACTCTGAGGCTAGGGAGAAAAAGGAGCTTGGCTCGGAGTGAAGGGCATACTCTGAGGAGGGTGGAGAAAGAGTCTGATTGAGGAAAGGTAGGAAGCAGTCCAGGGAAACAGCAGCAAGGTGTGGGACAGTGCAGAGCTTAGCATTGTAGGGTTCCTGGGTTTGGAAGCCAGAGAACAGGACGGGTCTGGGTTCCTCTACCAGCAACTGGGGAAGTGGCACCATTGAGGGGCAGTGAATTGGAAGACTGTCTGGGACAGTTGTTACAGAGACTTTGGTACACCCCCCACCATCCCCCACCCCTGAATGAGAAAACTACAGTGATCTGGCCAGAGCGCCAAGCCATGAAGAGGGAACAGTCAAGTCCTGAGAGAGAGAGAGAGAGAGAGAGCAACTGAAGGAAGAGGCATCAGACTGGCAGGGCTAATCCCCAGCCATGGCCACAAGGAGGTGCTCCAGTGGTGAGCAAAGTACCCTGTGACACTGTCCCTACATGCATAAAGTGGATACCTTTTGCATACCAAATCCGCTGTAGCTCTCTGTACTTTAAAGTAGCACCCTGGAACCCCCATATAATTATGATATGTTTTGTACGAAGTATGCCATGTGAGGTATCATTTTAAAAGTCTTGATCTGTTGAACATTAATATCATGTTGGATTGTATGTGCTATCATTGTTTGTGGAGTTATGAAATGTTGCTATGTGTGTATTCCTGAAATATGTTCTGAGTTTGGGAACATCCACAACCAGCCTTTCAGGTACAACAATGGAGTAGCCAGATGAGCTGATGCCCCATTACAGGGAATCTACTTTCCCAGTAGTCATCCCAGAAGACTTCTCAGAGAGAGCATGGAGACAATGGAGACTGCTTGACTAATGGAGGTGGACATGCACGTCGCAAGCAAAAGATCTTTCCAGCAAGCTGGAAGAAACTATAAAAGAGGGGAAGTGACATCATCACTTGGCCTCTCACCCTCCCTCCCCCACAGCAATACCTGGAGGAACATCTGAAGGACAAAGACTTTGAACTGGAGGGGAGTGGTCTCGGGCTGGAAGGCTGTTCCAGCCTGTGTATTGAAGATCTGTGACCTGTTTGTACCATCTATCAGGGTGAGACACTGTTTGATTCAAATCCTGTTTAGTTTATAGAACTCAGATTGCAAATTTACTTTTCTTAGGTAACCCACTTTGATCTCTACACTTACTACTTATAATCACTTACAATCTATCTTTCTGTAGTTAATAAATCTGTTTTATATTTTACCTAAAACAGTGTGTTTTGGTTGAAATGCTTGAGAAATCTCAGCTCAATTTAAAAAGGCTAGTGTGTGTCCTCTCTACATCAAGGGGTGGAGGACTGGGTAATGAACTTATACTGGTCAGATTTCTGACCAGTGTAAGATGGTACAGTTCTGCGGTGCAAGGCTGGGGCAGAATTGGCCTCTCTATTGTTGGTACATGAGTGTCTGGGGAAATCATTCATGTAACTCAGTTGGATGTGTCCCTGTCTGTGAATGTCTATGTAAGTGCAGCACCTGCCAGAGGACTGTAGCTTGCCAACAGCATCAGAGAGGAATACACCAGGTTGTGGGACTGAGAGCTCCGTGGTCCCACAGTCCAGGTTGCATGCTGGGAAACCCATCACACCCACCCACAGAAATTAGTCAAAGAACAACCAGAAGAATTGGATATACAGTCTGTCACCTCCATCCCCTACAGCACAGACCCATAATAAAGAATAAACAAAGAACCTGGCTAACTGAGACTTCTTTTTACTCACTCCCCCTTGTTGCCGGGGACTTTGGGTACAATGTTTTTGTCTATATGTTTTGTCCAAAGCACCCACCATATTTTAACCTGATGCCCCAGAAAACAAGGGCCCTTGTAGATACAATTTTGACATTTCTAAGAAGGTGTTCTTTTACAGGTTCTATACTTTAATTTAGTTTATTTCCATATAGAAAACTCTTATAGAATTTAATAGGGATGAAATCAATACAAATCTATTGAAATTAAATAAGATTCTATAGAAATTACTCTAAAAACCCAACAAACGTAGAATGATCTCCTTTTTCTATTTTTAAATCAGTCCTATGCAATTCTGTAATAAGGACAGAATTCTCCACTAATTGCTAAAGAGTGGCTAAAAACCCTAACGGAAGAGTCTCATTTTCTTTTACAGTCCATAGCAGGTTTCCATAAGGGTTCGTGTCAAATGAAAATTTGGCTCCTTGCAGTCATGTTTGTGTTGTTCCCTCCTCCTCCTTCTCTCAGTGTTCATTAAACACTTTACTCAGAACTAGTGTGCCTGTCAGTTAAGATTTATATGTAATATTTCTAAATCATTTGCTGCTGCAGCAACTATGGGATAAGCAATCTTGTATGCAGAAATAGAGTTCATTCCATGGCATCAGCCATGTAGCTGGCATAATAAGGACATACAGCATCCCTTATCTGATTGACTTACCTGCAACTGCCTGCCATTGAAGCTCTTAACACCCTTCAGAGCAGGAATTTCAGGCCGCTGGAACTGAACAATCCCCTTGTGGGTTTTTGTTTCCAGTCTGCACCAAAATGGGCCAAAAGGGATTGCTGGGAGCAGGGACTGTGATATGTTCATTTAGTTACACACAGAAGTAGGGTCTGAATATCCCCTTTCTAAATGATTCAGAACGATCAAGTTATACCCGGAGCCTTGCCGATACTGTTGCTCTCATATTCCATCCACTGTTCCCTTCTAATTTTCATCACACTCACTTGCTGCAGCTTGTCTTTAATTTGATTGTAAGCTTTATTCATTATTATTATTTATTCGTATGTCCCCTCAAGCACACCATGGAGTTATTGAAAATTCTTGCACTCTGGACTCTGCTTGGCCAGTCTGTAGTAACATAAAATACAGTATCAGTGATCCACTATGGCCATCAAGACCAAAGGGTAACAAGATTTGCACTTGTAGCACTCAGTGGCATTATATGACAGGCAGATGTAGGCAAGTGGGCTAATTCAACAGTGTACAGAGTTGGGAAAGCCTATTTCTGTTTAGACCCTACCATTATCTCAAAGTAGTTTGTAATAGTGACCACACTCTCCATTGGGGTTCTCTGCATTGTGAGGATCGTTTCAGACACACTAGTGCCCACCACCGCAGGGTGACCTTTCATACCTCAACAGGCCGTTGTGTGTGTTTGCAGCAAGGTTTTTTAAGACTCTGGCTCGGATGCCACTTGCTGGTGCTAGGACAGGTTAGTCAGCTTTTGCATATATCACCCATCCTATCAATTTATCAAATCACTATTGGAATAGGACACTGATCCACCTCCATTCAAAGGTTTATGGTGACTTTATCACCTTCACAAATTATTAAACTTCCACTAGTTTTTGGAAGACACACAATCACCACAGCCCATTCGCTGAACTCTGTGCAGAATTTTAATATGCCTGCTCTTGCACTTCTGCTGATTACCTTTGCACAGATTCTCATAAAACAGTGGCTTTCAACCTTTCCAGACAACTGTAGCCCTTTCGGGAGCCTGATTTGTCTTGGGCACCCCCAAGTTACACCTCACTTAAAACCTACTTGCTTACAAATTCAGATATGCAATACAAAAGTGTCATAGCATGCTATAACTGAAAAATTGCTTACTTTCTCATTTTACCATATAATTATAAAATCAGTTGGAATATAAATATTGTACTTATATTTCAGGGTACGGTATATAACAAGTTATTATGTGTATGAAATTTTAGTTTGTACTGAGTTCGCTAGTGCTTTTTACGAGGCCTGTTGTAAAACTAGGCAAATATCTAAATGAGTTGCTGTATCCCTTGGAAGACCTCTGTGGACCCCTGGTTGAGAACCACTGCCATAAAACATTAGTAACTTGACACAACTTTAGAAATGCAGGACTGGGATTTCAACCACATGCAGCTTTGTGTTTACACCTTATATTAACCATATGTCTGTGTAAAATCAGATTTATATTTTTCTCTTCTTCCTCTGAGCTTTTTGAATTTTTACAATCCCATCCTTATATGAAGAAATGTGTCATGTTTTCCCATAGACAGAGAGCAAACATGCACTTTCAGTCTGGATTGATTTTTTTCAAGTTTAAAAACAAGAACAAACACAACGTCTCTGAAAAGGTGCATAGTGTGAGTGTGACTTCTGGTGAATGTTCCCCCTGTTTCATTACCAATGAGTGAAGCTGAATGCAGGTTAATTTGAACAAGTGAACCTTCATTAAGCCCTATGCACTGCTCTGTAAATGTGACTGAGTTGCTTCCAGCCCAACTCAACCTGTTTCCTGTTCCCCAGCTGTCCCCTCAATCACAGCTCCTCCAGGGAACAAGGCCTCTTTAATGATCAGTGGAACTGGAATCATACAACCCCCATCTCTATGGGGCAGGGATGTTTGATGATTGGACCAGCAGGGCAAAGAAAACCTCTGGGATCCTTCCCCACTATTCACAAAGCATGTGGAGATCGTGCCTGAATTGGGGAGTTTAGTTCAGGGAAGGAGGAAAGATTTCTCTGCCACTCTCTGCTGCCATGGCTAGGCTCTGGCAGGCAGGGAGAAAGGAAGGGTGAGTTGATTGTCTGTTGTGGCTCAATTGTGTTGTGAGGGATGAATTCCATAATAAATTCCTCAGTGATGAAATTGCACAAAACATAGGGCCCTGATTATAAGATCTGGTATCTCCCTGCCTATCTGAGTTAGAAACAAAAGCTTTAAACATGCCATTTAAGAGCTGGGTGGGTGAGATATCAGGCCTCAGATCTATTGCTCATTGTCTCATGGACTAGCCCTGTGTTTCTGAAAATGGACTTTCCTGGTCTGGGGTTTCATAGGAAGTCTCAGATGCTGGAGCAATGTAGAATTCAATCCCCGATTTCTTCAGGTGGCATTGTTTCTGTCTATCAAAGAACAGCTCCAGTGCACAAAGAATCTGTGTTCTTTTCAGAGAAAGCATTTCTTGTACTAGTTTGTTAATTTTTCTATTTAATAATCCATATGTCTGCAATTGTCATCATTTCCTTTCTCCGTATAGCAGAGAGGCCATATATGTCAATGTCCAAGCACGTCAGAAATCTAACAAGAGCAACAGATCAAAGACTTTCTCCTCTGGTATTGTGGCGCTTCATTGTGATTTCGTTTTTAATTTATTTTCTCGTTTTAGCAAATAGTAAATATAATCTTTTTGTGTCTGTACACTATGCATCTTTTCACTGAAGACAAGTGATTTGAGCATTCTAAATGGTGACATTTCTATTAATTGCTGAGCTTTATGACAACCTGGGCTTGTCTAGACGAACACTTACTACGCAGCAAGCTGGAGTGTAAATCTATCTCACATCAGCGTGCCATGCACTAACTATCCCTGTGGACCCCCCTGCCACACACTAAGAGTTCCCTAATGTAAGAGAAAGAGAGAGAGAGCGCGAGACAGAGAGAGCCTGGAGCACTGGGCCTGGTGCAAGACCTGAGGCCTGAATCAGAGGCTGTGAAGCAAAGTTAGGCCATGTATTAAAACAGATGTTTACAAATTCACTGTCCAATACATGACCTTGACAAAAGTATTGCTAGCATTGCTAAAACATAGGCATTCCTAAGAAGCAACAGACAGTGGGTATGTGTGAGAACTCACGCCAAAAGCTTAGCCCAGGGACATCCTGACTTAACACCTGTCATAAATATAAAGGGAAGAGTAAACACCTTTAAAATCCCTCCTGGCCAGAGGAAAAATCCTTTCACCTGTAAGGGGTTAAGAAGCTGGGATAGCCTCGCTGGCCCCTGACCAAAATGACCAATGAGGAGAGAAGATACTTTCAAAGCTGGAGGGGGGGTGAGAAACAAAGACTCTCTCTGTCTGTGTGATGCTTTTGCCGGGGACAGAATAGGAATGGAGTCTTAGAACTTTTAGTAAGTAATCTAGCTAGATATGTGTTAGATTATGATTTCTTTAAATGGCTGAGAAAATAAGTTGTGCTGAATAGAATGAATATTCCTGTCTGTGTCTCTTTTTGGTAACTTAAGGTTTTGCCTAGAGGGATTCTCTATGTTTTTAATCTAATTACCCTGTAAGGTTTTTACCATCCTGATTTTACAGAAGTGATTCTTTTTTACTTCTATTAAAAGTCTTCTTTTAAGAAAGCTGAATGCTTTTTCATTGTTCTTAAGATCCAAGGGTTTGGGTCTGTGGTCACCTATGCAAATTGGTGAGGTTTTTTACCAAACCTTCCCCAGGAAGTGGGGTGCAAGGTTTTGGTGAGGATTTTGGGGGGGAAAGACGTTTCCAAACAATGCTTTCCCAGTAACCCAGATAAACGTTTGGTGGTGGCAGTGGAAGTCCAAGGGCAAAGGGTAAAATAGTTTGTACCTTGGGGAAGTTTTAACCTAAGCTGGTAAAAGTAAGCTTGGGGGGTTTTCATGCAGGTCCCCACATCTGTACCCTAGAGTTCAGAGTGGGGAAGGAACGTTGTTACTTACTAAGTTCTAAGACTCCATTCCTGTTCCCTCCACGGCAAAAGCATCACACAGACAGACTCTTTGTCAAGGGACCAGTTCAGCACCCAGTGTAGTTTAGATCAGCTTAAGAGGTGCTCTAAACTACATCCCTGCTATAATGGCCTCCAAATGGCTGTCTAGCAGCTGGGGATTGTCAGAATGTACTGCCCTCCAGCCAGGCCCCGTCCCACATCCTGCTTGCCCATGATATGCTACGTGGGGATTCCCTCAACAATGGGGGAAACCTCCAGCTGGCTGTTTTATCCAATTATATGGCCCATTTTCTCAGAAGTTAACCCAGGGACTCAAGCACTGAACTAACTATTGAGGGATTGTGATGGGTTATACAAACCCCACACTGAGCCCAAAGGGAATAAAAGACCATACTGGGTCCAGGTAGCCCGTATGGGCTTGCTTTGCCTGTGGGCAACAATGCCATTTCCAGGGAGACAGCCTGTTCATGGATTATAAACTATGGGCAGGCCCGGATGCAGACAGCCAGGCTCAGAAGTGCAGCCCAAGGAAAATGTTAGGCTCTGTACATGTGGATGACTAACTATCCAAGGACTCAGATTCTGGCTACAGCCAGACCCTGGTCAGTGAAGAACTGGTGGGCTTGGGAGGCATACAGCCCTGCCCAACAAGTGAGATTGACCATGCAAAACCACAACAAGATGGGGGTGCATGCCAGATGGCCAAAGACCTGGCCTATCCAGTCATCCTGGGGCTTGACTGGAGGTTTTTTGAAGAGGCTGTCCAGAAGTGGGGTGGCACACCCCCAGCAGATATAGGGTCAAGACCTAAAGACCCCAGAAAATGGGAGATGACCATGGTGGCCAAGGAAGGGCACCATGAGGGGAGTCCCACAGAGGAAGTCGAGGACCCAGAGGCAGGACAATCATTGCAGGTAAATGATCATGCACCGGAGCCAAACTGGAGTAGTAAGGGCCCACCACCACCACCACTCAGCTTGATGTCTGGTGAGATTGCTTTGTTCTCTTAAGTCTATGACCCAACCTTGGGTCAGGTTTGTGAACAAATCATGCGGATGACACAGTTCTAGACCCTGGGCTCTTGAAACAGTGGTCCCATTCTGAGCTGTTTGAAGAAAGGGAAAATCAGGCCATGAAGTCTCCAAGATGGGGGAAGTGAGGATGCAGCTGCTAGTCCCCATGAAGTTCTGAAGGGGGTTGCTCCAACTGCCCCACGCAATATTGTGCAGGGGCCACTTGGGGAGGGAAGACACTTGACAGAGTGACTATGTGGTTCTACTGGCTGTGCGTCCACTCACAGGTGTGGGACTTTTGTGCATCATGCCCTGAGTGCCAGTGGACAGGTCAGAAAAAGTTCCCAAAAGCTGTCCTGGTACCACTGTCCATCATAGGGGTGCTCTTTGAAAGGATAGTTGTGGACCCAGTGGTTAAAAAAGTCTGTAGTTGGGTACAAATACATCCTGGTGATCCTGGATTGTGCCACCCAATACCCCAAAGCCATCCCTCTCCACTTAGCTACAGTGGTTGTTGTCACCGGTGAGCTCCTGAAGGTGTTTTCGCAGGTGGGGATCCCTAAGGAGATGCTGCTGGATCAGGAAAACCAATTTCACCTCCAAATTAATGAAGGAGCTATGGGACCTGCTAAGGGTCAAGTCATTTAAAACACTGGTATGTCACCCTCAAACCGACAGATTGGTGGAACGATTCAACAAGACGTTGAAGAACATTACGCTTGTCACCACTGATCCCTGATACTAGGACCCCCTGCTCCCACCTCTCCTGTTCGCCATCCATGAGGTGCCTCAAGCATCCACAGGCTTCTCCCCATTAGAATTATTGTATGGGAGGCAGCCATAGGGATTTCTGGGCCTCCTCCATGATACATGGGAAAAGCAGGACTTCAGGACAATCAGACTGTGATGCGATATGTTATTGAGTTCTGCCAGAAGTTGAAGACTCTGGGTGAGTTTGCAAGGAAAAAGCTACAAAGGGTGCAGTACCACTAAGAGTAGACCTATAACAAGAGGACCCATGTATGTGAGTTCCAGCTGGGAGACCTAGTGTTGCTCCTGGTGCCAATGTTGGAATCAAAGGTATTGCCCCAATGACACGCCCCTTCTAGGTGGTGAAATGAGTGGGAAAGATTGACTATGAGATCCAACAACCTGGGAGGAAGAAGCAGAACCAGCTGTATCTTGTCAACCTCTTGAAGGTATGGAAGGGACAGAAGGGTTTTCTCATCACCCCATTCCCTGACCCCAAACTGAACCTGCAGGTTCTGCCCTCAAATCCAATCCCTGTGCCATTTGGAAGACATCTACAGCCTGACCAAGAGCAACAAGTTTGTCAGCTCGTTGCCTCATTCCCAGAGGTATTCTCAACATTGCCCAGGCAAACACATCTGGTGTCCCACCATATCGACATTGAACCCAGATGAAAGGTGCATGAGTGTTTGCACCTTCCAAAGCTGTGGGAGACAGTATGCCAGGAGCTCTGGGCCATGTTAGACCTAGGGGTCATGGAAGAGTCTCACAGAGAGTGGAGAAGCCCCATTATGCTCAAGCCCAAAAAGAATGTGTCAATACAGTTCTGCATCAATTTCCCCAAGATTGAATGCAATTTCAAAATTTAATGCAAACCCCATGCCAAGGGCCAACGAACTACTAGAAAGATTGAGTGGCAGCCAGGTATATGTCTACTTTTGACTTAATGAAAGGCTATTGGCAGATGCCCTTCACATCAGAGTCTAAAGAGAAGACCATCTTCTCTGCCCCATCCAGGTTATATCCATTTAAGACCCTGCCCTTCAGGCTCCACGGGGCCACTGCCACTTTTCAGTGATTGATGGATAAGGTGCTGCAACTACATTGATGATATTGTTCTATACTGTGAAGGGTGGGCTGACCATATAAACCACATTACTGCAATACTACAAGCTCTTAAGGAGGCAGGTTTGATGGTCAAGCCAACCAAGTGCTGCCTGGGCACCCAGGAAGTCACTTACCTGTGGTACACAGTAGGAGGGGGATATTTATGATCCCTGGTGGACAAAGTCCAAGCCCTAGCAGATTGCCCCATCCCCTCCACCAAGAAGCAAGTTCGCTGATTCTTGGGATTGGTGTCGGTCGCACGATTAGCAATTCATCCCCATCTTCACCACCATTGCCATTCCTTTGATGGACCTGGTAAAGGATTTGGTGCCCCAAAAATTTGTTGGACAAAAAGCTGTGATGAGGCATTAAAAGCATTAAAAAACTGTTTGAGCCAGGAGCCGGTACTGTTCCACCTGGACTTCATGAAATCATTTATTGTACAAACCAACACATCAGATGTTGGGCTCGGGACAGTGCTGTCTCAAGAATTCAGAGAAGAGTGTCCCGTCCTCTTTCTCAGGAGAAGGTTGTTCCCCCCAGCAGGTAGCATACTCAGTCATCAAAAAAGAGGCCTTGTCAGTAAAATGGGATTTTAATGCCCTGCAATATTACTTGTGAGGGTAACCTTTCCACCTCGTAACAGAGCATGAACTACTCTGATGGCTGAACTCTATGAAAGACCACAACCCACACATACCTCTCATTGGACTCATACACCTTTCAGGTATCCCACCATGCAGGCCAGGAAAATAAAAAAGCTGATTTCTTTTCATGATAGGGGAGATCAGGATTAGTCCAGTGACACCACAACTCAGGGGCTGAGGGGGAGGGTGATTGATGGGGTATACAAACCCCACACTGGGCCCAAAGGAGTTAAAAGACTATATTGAGCCCAGGTAGCCTCACCCTCCAGACCTGCCGAGCATGCTGTGGCTGGAGGAACGGGTTAAAAGTTGCTCAGAAGCCAGGCAAAGGGTGGTGGACAGGCTGCAGGAGACAGGGATTCTTCTCCAGGAACCTAGATGAAAGGTTGAACCTGAGAGGGGACACAGAATGGTTCAGACCCACAGGCAATGCCTTCTCCAACCTGCACCCGCTTTGAGAACCAGCAGGTCCTGCAGGGCCCTGATCCTTTGGACTTTTTTGTTGTTGTTGGTAGAAGTGCCTGGCTGTCCCTCCCTGTCAATCTCAGAGGGAGGCCATGCCCCCTCGCTCTCAAATCCTTAATAAGGCAAGGATTATTTAGAGATTAGCAGTCTCTATGGTCCCGATGCTCTAGGCAAAGCAAGGCACCAGCTAGTCCAGGGCCCAGGCTGCAGGTAGGGCAGAGAAATAAAGAGTCTATGGACACAGATCCTCAGGCAGGGCAGAGCCCCAGCAGCCTAGAAGCTCAGACTCTCAGGCAGGGCAGAGCAGCAAATAGACAGTTTGACATCTTAGCTCTGGCAGATGGCAGACAAATGCAGGCCTCTTGGCCTAAGGTGGGGAGGCTGCCACCTCAGGGGTGGGGTTGGCAGCAGGGGATAGGGGGGGAACCAGGCCCACCCTACTCCACTGGGTCCCAGCCCAAGGCCCTAACAGTGGCAGAGTGTTTCACCACTGAATCAGCGGGGATCCACCCAAAACACACTAACTGGGGTTCAGGCAACAACACAACCAAACTACTGTCTGGTGTCCCTGGGCTACATCCTACAGTTCCCTCACAGTGTATCTGTGGCTTGGGGTCATCCTCTGTCTCCCTAGCGTACACTGCTCGCGGCAGTCCCAGCAGCTCCTCGGTGCCCTGGTCGGCCAGCAGCCCAGGTAGCTCTGGTAAGTCCTCAGTGAAGCAGGAATCCTCTTCAGGCTCAAGCCCCAGCAGTGGACAGGAGACATTTGTCTCCTTTGGCAGCTCCAGCCCAACTAAGCTGCAGGGCCCACCTTTTATACTTCCTGTCCTGCCCCTCTGCTTCTGGCAGGGTGGGAGCTGGTGTCCTGGCTCCACCCACCAGGGGGTGGGCAGGGGGTCCTCTTTGTCAATCTCAGAGGGAGGCCACACCCCCTCGCTACATTGTTGTTGAGAGATTGACTATTTGGACTATAGGGCCCACGCCTGAAGCTTAAGGGACCTCTTGGTAGGAAGTACTCAGGGAAGGGATTGTGGACTTACAGCAGTGAGGACCCTGCTGGTGTTGTTTCCCACAGGGCCCTGGGCTGGCACCTGGTGAAGAGTGAGAGCCCAGGTCCCCTTATCACA
Source organism: Natator depressus (assembly GCF_965152275.1). Classification (NCBI taxonomy): domain Eukaryota; kingdom Metazoa; phylum Chordata; order Testudines; family Cheloniidae; genus Natator; species Natator depressus. The sequence goes on along the minus strand of NC_134234.1, from coordinate 210,753,692 downwards.
ACCCCTTAAGGGCTGAGGCCCAGATGCAGGTGGAAAGCCAAACCTCTGAGCTTAAGATCAGGAACAGTTATTGCTACCACCCTGACAGAGGGACAAGAGGCTGGAAGTTGGGTGCATTAATCTCTAGATCGCCCAGCTCTCTGAGTCCCCTATGACATGGACCTTAACATAAACGTTCACAATCTTTCTCCTGTATTACTAAAATCAAAATAAACTTACCATGTATCATACAAAACAAGAAGGTGAAATGGGAGCAGAGCAAAGTGTACAGGTGAACCTGTATATCCATCTTTGCATTTCCCCCCAAAGCAATTCTTTTTTCTCATTTGCAGGCCCTGGCTTTCAGCATTCATGCTGGTTCTAAGTTGCTCTGGTGGTGACTGCACTGATTCTGCTGGGTACTGTAATCACCTTACCTCAGCAACATGAATGCCACTATCTAGAGGGCAGCATTAAGCTTCATTCATTCAATTATGTAGCTGTTTGAACCTTGTAAACAGGCAACTAAATGCAAAAAATGGCATCAATGCAACATTAAGGTTGAGAATTTAAATTCATAAATGAGGAAATTCAAATAGTAATGTTCTCCTGGGAGCATTAACTCATTCCCATATCCTATAAGCACATATGAAGATAACCTAATTGGTAATCAGAACTGTAGCATATGTGTGTGTGCTCTGAGTGATTTATTATTAGATAATTTAATTCTGAATTTCCTGACTGAGTTTAAATTCTCAGCCTCAATTTTACATTAAGATAGGATATTTTGCATTTAACTTTCTTGGGTTTGGGCTTGTCTTTTTAAAGGTGGAAGAGAAGAGGGAAAGAGAAAGTGGGCTGAGATCCACTGGGGCTGCCACAAATCCTCTCATAATCCTATGAAGGGTTTTGGAGAGGGCTCACCTCCTTAACCACAAACAAAAACACACATATGTTCCAGATTTGATATGAACCTCTGAGCAAGCAGGTTCACTCTGAGAAACAGGATGTAAATGGGCCCTTAGCTCCTGGCAAACAGGAGCCCCACTTGGGAGGATGCCAACTCAGCCTGGCCTTTCGTCCCTCTGGCTGTGATCTGGTGCAAATGGAATCTCTGGAAAGCACACTCAGCTCTGATAGGTGCAGAAGATTGGTGGAGGAGTCAGGAGCCTTTTATCCACCTCAGTCATTCTGGATGAAGAGACTTGCTTCTGCTGCTGGAAGGGAGTTTGTTGCAACAGAGCATCAATCATTTGTCCCCTTGAGACTATAGAAGGCAGATTCCTTTCAGAAGGTGTAAGTGGTCTGATATAGCAGTCTAAAAGCTGCCTCAGAATTCTGTGAAGACCTGAGAACACAAAGCCCTGGAGAACAGGTTTTTTATCTAAACCTTGAACTTTTGGAAATGCCCTTTTGTATGAGTCAGGTTTCCCTGGGGACAGTATGAAAGATGTTATAAGGATTGCCATGTGTTTCTAATGTTGTTTTAACCAAATTAGTTATTGCTATGACTGAGACAATGTTCTTGACTTCATGCATATTAATGGTCTGAGTTAAAACTGAGCAAATGATATGATAAAGAATGAAGCAGAGCTGAAATGCTCCATCAGTGAGTAATGTATTTCTGGTTAGTCCACAGGAATGTACAGACACCAGATAAGAAAAGGCTAAATATTTCTGGATTGGGTTAAACGGAGAAGGAGAAAAGACGGATTTGGCTTGATGACTCCCAATGAAAAGGATACAGGTGGAGATTTCTGGAGGATATTTTTTAAGTGTGAAGTTACTTTTTATTTTAAATACAGATACACCTCTGGATCCATAGCCCTGTGCTGGCTATATCCCAAATCACAGATCTAGTATTGCAATAATAGTATTGCATTTAGATCCAGCTTAGATTCCAAAATCCACAGCTTGGCCAATCTCCCAAAGACTGGTTGTACTAAGTAAAGCTAGGATCTTTGAAAAGCAACAATGACAACTAAAACCTGTTCCCCAGTCTCTGATCATTGCATTCCATGGCTCTTTAACTCCACTTTAATACCAATTAATGATCTTTTATAAGTCCTTAGAAATCAGATGGCTTTGGGCAAGGTGGGCATTCCATGTAGGCCATGATGGGGGGACTTTATCCTGGGATGCAGTGACTCTGAAAGAGATTTGGGGGTAATGATGAATAATCAGATGAACATGATCTCCCAGTGTGATGGTGTAGCCCAAAGGGCTAATGGAATGCATAAACAGGGGCAACTTGGATGTATAAATAAGGGAATCTCAAGTCGGAGTAGAGAGGTTATTTTACCTCTGTATTTGGCACTGCTGGAATACTGTTTCCAATTCTAGAAGGATGTTGATAAATTGGAGAGGGTTCAGAGAAGAGCCATGAGAATGGTTCAAGACTTAGAAAACATGCTATATACTGATAGATTGAGTTTCTTGAGTCTATTTAGCTTAACAAGGAGAATATTAAGGGGTGACTTGACCACAGTCTGTAAATACATGCATGGGGAGCAAATATTTAATAATGGGCTTTTTAATCTAGCAGAGAAAGATATAATATAATCTAATGGCTGGAAGTTGAAATTAAACAAATTCGGACTGGAAATAAGGTATAAATTTTTAACAGCTAGAGTAATTAACAACTGGAACAACTTACGAAGGGGTGTGGTGAATTCTTCATCACTGACAGTTATAAAATCAAGATTGGATTTTTTTCTAACAGATCGCTCTAGGAATTATTTAGGGGAAGTTCTATGGCCTGTGTTATACAGGAGGTCAGACTAGATGACTACTGTGGTCCCTTCTGGCCTTAGACCTATGAATTTTTTAAAAGAATAAGCAACAGAGAGAGAAATGCAGAAGTGTATTGGAGGATAGAGATGGCTGAATAATAATATTAATTTTGTTAAATTCTTCAGCCCACTCCATTGGTGGATCTGTACAATGCTCGTGGTTGAGGCTTAGTCCCTGTTAACATATGGCCAACGGATTATGGTTGTTCAGAGCCACCACATGCATACCAGCCCTACTTGGTGGCTATCCGGCCAAAGTTGATATTACTTTAGAATGGTACTTATGCCACCTGCTATTAGTAGAGGAGAGCACTTGAATTTGTAGTCATGGACCAACCTCATCTGCTCATCTCCAATATCACCATTGTGTACTTGGCATTTTTTGAAAGAAGGAAGCATCTGGGCTGAACCTCATGCCTATTGTGCAAACCAGGCATTGGAATTGATGTGGCTGAACAGCCCCTCCCCACCTTTTCACTACGGAGGCTCAACATTTCTGCTTCATAGAAGTTATTTCTCCTCTTTCTAATGATGATCCATATGGGCATAGAAATTGCTGCATTCCTCCTCCAAGTACCCTGGGCTCCCAGATCCCTTGTGCGCATACCAACCATCCACTTAAATGGAACAGAAAGTGCCTGCACCTGCCAAGCCACCTGAATAAAAAACAAAAAACAACTGGTTCACTCACCCCCAACTCTGTACCCTATGTTTTTATTTAATACCAAGTTCTAAACTAATTTTTCTCCTCAGGTTGGCATTAAAAGGAAATGCAGATGGCAAGAACTGTGCTGCTTTCCAAAGGAAGGAGAAGATCCTCCATGATAGCTGCCATTTTAAACGGATGTATCTTCAAGAAAAAATGCAACCCTGCTGGCTGGCTGAGACCCTACAGGATACTAGACAATGTGTTTTATAGAATGATACATCTTCTTGCACTTTGAGATATTTGGCTATAAATAATAATGGGTTTTATCCAAAGTCCAGTGAAGTAGATGAAAAGACCACCCTCCCTAAAATAGACTTTGGATTAAGCCTTGTAAGAAGATTCCACAGAAGCTAAAATACTCAGCAGTGATGTGTATCACTGACTGTATTAGGGGCAGCTGGGCATTGTCATACCTGAACTCCCTTGCTGTTAGATGTTTAAACCACAGTATATTTGATCAAACAAAGCATTATTTGATGCAGCATTAAAAGGGAGCAGAGAGGGTGGCTGGGACTTAGTGTGACTATATCTCAACACATATGGCTATGGGGGTGGGAGGGCGTGTCACTGGGCAGCTCAGCCTCACCGCCTGGCCAGTTCAGATGGTTTCACAGTCACAAACACATCAGGCTGTTTATCTTTCACCAAGGCATGTATTTATTCGCCTCTTACATAGTAATACCATGTAATACAGTCTTACAGCAAGGATAGGCTTCCCTGCAGTCCCCACTCCCCAGCTCCGGCAACCCCCTTCCAAGCCTCCTTCTGAGTTGCCCCATGCCTCCTGTTTCCTCCCCTTATATTCTCCCCAATTACCTTGTTAGCTCAGTGATTGTCACCCAAGTGCTCACTCCTCAACTGAAAAGGTGTATAAGTGCCCTCAGCTCGGCCTGCAGCCTTCCTCAGACTACAGCAATATCAGTGATCAGGATGCTGCTGATAGCTCCCTGTCACACACCTCCCCCCTTATTTCAATTGAGGCCCTTTCTTGCCTCCAAATGAGGCCGTCTTTGCTGCCCATATCTTACCTTCATGCCTCATTATGAGGTTGGGATTCCACCGGGGGTTCCTGTGCTCTTTGGGGATGGCTCTCATTGGACCACGGGTGAGGGTCTCCTGCCTTCCACCCATAGAAGTACACTTTGAGGGTGGAGGTTGCCCCCACAGCTTGGCCTTGGCCCATAGGTCATCACACCCATCACATCCCACTGGTCTTCCTCCCAGTTTACTTGGCTCGGGGCTTATATCTACCCAGGTGCACTGTCCCTCTAGGGCCACAATTTCAAGACCTCTCTCTTCCCCTGACTTATCTTGCCCTTGGTCTGGGACTGTTGGGTTAGGTTCGCCCAGCAAAGCTTCCACGTCAGGACCCCATCTCTCTCTTCAGCTTGTTTATTACCCTGTGTCTGGTCCAGGGCTTATTCCTTCTGGACGTCTGCGGAGCCTGCACCCTCCTTGTCTTCTAGGTATCCCTGTTCTGTCATTCCCTGCTTCATTGCCCCCATCTTGGATTTTTCTCCTCCCCACAAGTCCTCCAGTGTGTCACCTCTTTCTGAGCTTGTTTCCTTATGCATAGGGTCATCACACACTGAACTTGGAGGACTCCCTGGAGGATCTACACTTGTGGGCTTCTCATGTGGACCCACCAGTTGGGGTCCATTCCCCCACTGACTACCCTTTTTACCTAAGGGAAATGGGGTCCTGTCAGTCCCTAGCATTACTGAGTAAGGTAATGACTTTACCACCCCTACTCACTGCCATCAAAACTTCCCTTCTACTTCTAAGGGGATGACAGCCACAGGGTAAGTGCTCTTTTCCCCATGTACCCAATAGACTGTAAGTATTGCCCCCTCCTGTTGCCACCTGGGCATTCCATACGAGGGAAAAAGCTGCTTCTGAAGCCACAACGGCCCTCGTTGTTCTTTGGCCTACATTGACTGGAATCATTCTTATCCCTAGGCCCCCTTTTACGCCTGTCCACAGAACTCCAGGAACCTGGAGTCCATGTAAGGGCAGTCTCTCTTTATGTGTCCTTTGCCCAGAACTGGTAGCAGACTACTGGTTCCTCTTTTGCCCCTGCATCTCCTTTCTGGGCTTCGCTGCACGGGGTCCTTCAACCTTCTTTCTCCTGCTCTCGGTCATCGGGGTACGGAGCTCTTTTAATGGAAAGTCCATCTCCACATACTCCTCTGTTAATTTCACTGCTGCCTCTAGTGATTGTGGCTGGTGCTTCTGAACCCAGACCCTTGTAGTCTCAGGAAGGCTCTGTATAATCTGCTCCAGAGTAATGGAGTTCATTAGGACGTCAGTGTCCCATCTATCCGCCTGCAACCATCGTGTGGCCCAGTCTGACAATTTCTGCTCAGAGCTCCTGGGGCATAGCCTGCCATCTCACATGGCTGCCCTGAACTTTTGGTGGTATTTCTCAGCTGAGAGGCCAACTCTGTCCAAAGTAGCAGCCTTCAGTGTATCATAGCCTTTCAACAGGTGTTCGCTCAGGGCCATATAGCCTGCGTGAGCCTTGCTGGCCAGATAAGGGACCAGCTGAAGTGCCCATGCAACCTTGTCCCATCCGGCACTGCTCAAACATTAATAAAAAGGCATCAGAGTCATCGCTTGGGGCCATTTTATATAGTCCCAGGTCCACTATTTGATTCCCAGTCCCCTCACTAGCACTCACCAGCCTTTGCAGGAGCTGTTGCTGTAACTGGGCCTGCTCTTTGATGAATTCTTGCAACATTTGTTGCCACTTGATGACAGCCAAACTTTCCATTATTTGGACCACCCAGTTCCTGAATCCAGTACTTTTAAGGCCCAGATCCAATGAATTCAGTGGGAGCGAGGTGCCTAAATACCTTTGAGGATCTGAGTCTAAAAGCCTCAGGGGCCTCAGAACATTTAGGTACCTACCACCCAGTGGAAGCCACATCCCTTAGTTAGGTGTCCAGACTTCCTTTACAAAGCATGGGGAGAGTTGGTGCCTAAGAATGGGATCCTCCAAAACCAGCACACTGAGCAGGGAGCTGCCTGAACTCGTCAGTGGGAAATGCTGTGGGGAGAGGCCAGGCCTAAGACCGCCCCCACCCCACAGAGGAAACTACTTCTGCTTGGGATTCACAGCCATGAACTTTCTTCTGGAGTTAGTCACCTCAGCCAAGTCAGTCCTTTCTCACACACACAAAAGGAAGAGGAGGCAGCAGTGGTGCTGCCACTGCCCCCTTATCTCCAGAGCACTCACCCAGCATGTAGGAAACCTGAGTTCAAAGCATCCATTCTGCCTGACACGGAGCAGGGACTTGAACTCAGGTTTCTTATTTTACAGGTGAGTGCTCTAACTATGGGGCAATTGGCACAACCAACATCAACTCCTTTTCCTCTGTCTTTTGTGTGGTTTAGATGTGCTCTGAAAACAGCTACTGGATGAAGCCCTGCAGGTGAGATAGGTGGAGGAATGCCTAGTTTGTGAATCCTTCCAGGGCTTTGGTGTGAGCTAGGGTGCTGAGCAGCTCAGCGAAATCAGGACTCAGGTGATTGTGCACATGTCCACCTGCAGAAATTTACGCATCTAGAAGCAATTTAGAAGCCTCCAGGTTTAGGTGGCAGCTGAGTTTGAGGATCTCAGTGGCAAATAAATGCTGGACTTAGGCACCTAAAGTGGCAGTGAGGTGCCTAAGTCCCTTTGCGGATCTAGCCCTCAGTCCTTAGCTCCTTTCATTTAAGAAGAGCCTAGTGTCCTCAAGCAGACTGAACACATAAAAACAAAGACGCTCCAGAATGGAGAGGAACCCAGGTCTGTAAATCCTTTTCTTGTTTGAGGAGGGCAAAACAAACAAAATAGCGTCTTTCTATTCCCTTCTTCCCCAGAAGGGAACAATACAACGGTAAATCTCCCATTTCCTCCAGCAGCAAGAAACCCAGTCAAAAACTCACAGCTGGGCTCCTTGTTGCTCTCTGTCAGCATGATTTCCTCAGGAGCTATTGAAAGTACAGCACTTTTGAAAAGCAGGCCACTTACTTCGGTGCCTGAACATGGATTTAGGAGCTCAGCTTTATGCACCCTGTTATGTTTGTAGCGTACGTACAAGAAAGTTAGATTAAAAACAAATACTCTTCCTGGAAGGTTGGAATGTAACACTACTTTATTTCTTAGAATTCTGAATGATAATACACAAGAACCCCAAACAGAGAAAGACAAAGCAGGCTGCTCCCTAAATCAGTGAGGCACAACTCACTCCACCTGACTGTTGGCTGGCTCTCTGCAGACTAACTACTCAAGGCCCAGATTGCATGCTTCCCTACAGAACCCCCAAGCCTGCAAGCATGACCAGAAAGCACTTTACAGATGTTAAGTGATAGCTTATAATTTTAATACAGATTTCAATACACCTCACATCCATTTTTTAAAAATAAACCATTATTGGACAAAACAATGTCATTATTAAAAGCAAAAGATGTGACTTTCCATTTAAAAACAGTTTCTTAGTCTGGAGTTAAAATCCTCTGCAGCTGTGGGACAAAGGGACAGTGCTCATGTGGCTTCAGAAGAGTGTAAAGCTATAGAAAAACATGCTATGACTATGAAACGATTAAATACAGGTGGACATTTCCAGAGCAGATAGCGCATTTTCTCAGGCCTATGCCCAAGTGGCAAAACACTTCAATCTTTACTGCTTCAGGGATGGGCTATAGGGGTTAGTATCTAGCAGATTTTTTGTCTGTGACTTTGTTGATAAGCATCAATGGTTATACAAGTTGTCAGCTAACAGTTCTCTGGCTTTAGCACATTGAACAGCTCCAACTGGTGTGCAAAAGACTCACAGGAAGTGAGGCTAGTGCCTGCAAGTGACACCATCCCCTGTGGGTGTGAAAGCAAGTCCTTCACTGTGTGAGAAGAGCAGAGTGTGAGCAGAGATGTGAAGTTGAACACGTGCTGTCATGGAAACTGTGGTTAATGTCTGGTGAGCCCATCACTCCAGGTTTCTTCTGCTTTTCTGACAACATAACTGAATTTTCTGCTTCCTGGTTAATGAGCTGAGAGAGAGAGAGCGAGAAAGACCCAGGCTTTAAAGGCTGGATGGAAATGCTACTTCTCCCTTCCTGGGGCTGCACTTCAGGCCCATCTGTAGTAGAACAGCCTTGTGCGTGGTGCAGGGGGAAGAGCAACACAGGTCAGAGAAAAATCAATGGAGTCTAGGCCCTGTTTATGGATATTTTTTCCCATTGAAACAAAATTTCTCTGTCACCTAACCAGAGAAAGAAGCAGCAGCACGAGGCAAAGAAACGTATAATGAACTACTGGTTTGCTGAAAATGCTTATACTTTATATACTGAGTATATTGACAAGTGTAGTAGTGTTCAGCTTGTGTGAATTGAAGTGCATGTGTGAAGGTGCTTGAGATGGGATGTAAGAGCTGGTAAGACTGTTCCCCTTCCATGTATTTTTTTTAAGTATCTGATGCTTGGAGCTATCAGGTACATTCCCTAAAAGCCACACATTTGCTCTTCATAGGACTGGCGAACAGCAAACATAGTACCTATCTTCAAAATAAGGAAAAAGGAGGACCCAAGGAATTATACACCAGTTGGCCTAACTTTGATACTGAGATACTGGTACAAATTGTTAAACAATCAGTTTATTAAAACATAGAGGATAATCAGATGATAAGTAACAGCCAGCATAGATTTATCGAGAACAATTCATGGTAAACTACTCTAATTTCCCTTTTTCACAGGGTAACCAACCTAATGGATAGGGGGGAAAGTAGTAGATGTGATATCTGGACTTTAATAAGGCTTTTGACACACATGGCATTCTCATAAGCATACTAGGGAAATATGGTCTAGAGATGAAATTTCTATATAGTGGGTGCATAACTGGATGAAAGGCTGTACTTAAAGTAGTTATCAGTAGTTCACTGTCACACTGCGAAGAAATATCTAGTAGGGGTCTTGCAGAGACTAGCCAGCATCCAATTCAAGTATTTGTCTCTATTTTCATTAATGACTTGGATAATGGAGTGGAGAATATGTTTCTAAATCTGATGATGACACCAAGCTGGGAGGGGTTTGCTTTGGAGAACACCATTAGAATTCAAAATGATCCTGATAAACTGGGAATTGGTCTGAAATCAACAAGATGAAATTCAATCAAGAAACGTGAAAAGTACTACTTACTCTTAGGAAGTAAAAATTAAGTGCAGAAATACAAAGTGGAGAATAACTGGCTAGGCAGTAGTGCTGCTGAAAAGAATCTGGGCATTACAGTGGATCACAAATTGAATGAGTAAACGAAGTGATGCTGTTGCCAAAAAGGCAAATATCATTCCAGGCTGTGCCAACAGGAGCATCATATGTAAGACACAGGAAGTACTTTTGCTACTCTACTACTACTGGTGAGGCCTCAGCTGGAGTATTGTGTTCAGTTTTGGGCCCCTTGCTTTAAGAAAGACATACACAAATTGGGGAGAATCCAAAGAGGAGCAACTAAAATAATAAAAAATTTAGAAAGCATGACTTATGAGAAAAGTTTGAAACAATAAGGCATGTTTAGTCTAGAGAAGAGATGGCTGAAGAGGGATCTCAAAAGTCTTTACATACGTTAACAGCTGTTATGAAGAGGACAGAGATCAATTGTATTCCATATACACTGAGGGAAAGACAAGAGGTAATCAGTTTAGTTTGCAGCAAAGGAGATTTAGGTTGGATATTAGAAAAAGCTTTCTAACTATAAGGGTAGTTAGGCACTGGAACAGGTTAGCAAGGAAAGTTGTGGAAACACAGTCAGTAAAGATTTTTAAGAACAGATGTTCTAGGTACACTTAGTCCTGGCTCGGCAGCGAGGAATGGACTAGATGAGCTCTGGAAGTCCCTTCCAGGCCTAGATTTCTATGGTTATGATGACCCCCAAGTTCTCTGAGATGATTGTTTTAACAGTACACAGTGATGGGGTGAGTCAGAGAGAGAGAGAGGAACCCAGCCCACACTTTTTTTCAAACTGATGACATAGCTTTAACCAGCATCTGATGACAGCTCCCTCCAGCACAGTTATTCCCCACTCCACCCTCCACTCCCCGCTTGGGGGTGTGTGCGTGTGTGTTTTCAAAACTTGTGGTTGTAAGTTAAGTTCTGAACATTTGAAAATAAATGATCATACCTGGTTAGTAGTGAATTTGTGCCCGTTGTAACTTGAGGCATGTTTGGTGGAGGCATGCTGAATTCTATCTTTCATAGCTTTAAAATTTCTAAACTGATTTTCTTCCAATTTTGTTTGATAAGTAGGTCTCATCCTACACAATAACAATACATGGCTTTGATTTCAAAGTGCTTTACAAAGAAGGTCAGTGTTGTTATCCCCATTTTACAGATGGGAAAATTGAGGCACAGAAATGCGAAGTGACTCATCCAAGGTCACCCAGCAGGCCAGTGACAGAGCTGGGAATAATAGTGGATAATAATGCTATCCACCAGGCCAGGCTGCGTGCAAGACAAACTGTTTGAGGGTAGTATTGGAGTATAACTTTCTGATTTAACGAATGCTACATCATTTGGATATTATAGAAGTTTTAGATGCACCTTCTATAATCAAGATAGCAATATGGTTTCCATTATAACTTTTACCACCTCCCTATCCTCAATTGCTCATAATTTTTCAGAACTTTAACCTTTTGGGTTGAAATATTCCATGCTGGGTCTCCACCTGAGCTGAATTTTTAGAATTATTCTCACCATCATTTTTTCTTCTGTTCCCACTTTTCCATCATAATAATACAATTTTCACATATCCAGATGAAGACAGCATAAGACAAAACACAAACCCTGGGTACAACTGTTATTACCATACCACCACCTGCTTATCTCTTATCTCTATAATCAGCATGGACCATATTCAGTTGCACATTGACTGGTGAATGTGATGGGGAATGTGGGTGTGTTGATGGTGGGGCATGAGTATAAGTGAATATGATAAATGAGTTGTACACAGGGGAGTTTATGTATGTGTGGGAGAGAATTTACCTGGCGATTATTTATGAACATAATAATGGCCCATACTGTGTCAGACCAATGGTCCATCTAGCCTAGTATCCCATCCTCTGACAGTGGCCAGCTCTAGAGGCTTCAGAGGGAATTAACAGAACAGGGCAATTTATTGAGTGATCCATTCCCTGTTGTCCGGTCCCAGCTTCTGGCAGTCAGAAGATTAGAGACACCCAGAGCATGGGGTTGTGTCCCTGACCATCTTGACTAACAACCATTGATGGACCTCCATGAACTTATCTAATTTTTTCTTGAACCCAGTTATACTTTTGTGCTTCACAACTTCCCTTTGCACAGAGTTCCATAGGTTGACTGTGCATTGTGTGAAGTACTTCCTTATGTATTTGTTTTAAACCTGCTACCTATTAATTTCATTGGGTGACCCATGATTCTTGTGTTATGTGAAGAGGTAAATAATTCTTCCCTATTCACTTTCTCCACACCAGTCATGGTTTTATAGACCTTTATTGTATTCCACTTAGTCATCTCTTTTCTAATCTGAGCAGTCCCAGTCCTTTAAACTTCTCCTCATACAGAATCTGTTCCATATCCCTAACCATTTTTGTTGTCCTTCTCTGTTGTTTTTACAATTCTAATGTATCTTTTTTGAAGTGGGGTGACCAGAATTGCACACAGTATTCAAGTTGTCCCCTTACTACCTTCAGAGTGAAATCCTGGTTCTGTTGAATTAAATCCCAAACTCCTACTTTGCAATTTCACCATTAGCCTTTACAGTGTGGACTGGAGATGTGAGGGGAGCATGCTAAAGACTGAGAATATAGGGAACAATATGTGGAGGAAGGAGAATAGCGGCTGTGTGGAGAGGTCTGGAGAAGGAAAATCAGGTGTAGCAGAGCTCCCTTTGGTGAACCACAGCTGAGCCATTGGAGCAGATGCCCTCTCTGTTCCTGTTTCTCCCTTTCTGACTCCAGGGGAGCAGCCAGCTGGCTAGAAGCAGAGATGAAAGTAAGCCGGTCTGGTCCGGTATGGCATACCAGCAAGAGCCAGGACACCGTGCCGGGCCAGACCAGGCTGGCGCTTTAGAATCATAGAATTCTATGATGTAAAGCGCGCCCTGAGCCCTGCTGCTGTAGCCCCGGGGTAGCAGTGGCAGGGCTCCAGCGGTGATTTAAAGGGCCTGGAGCTCTGCTGCAGTAGCGGCGGCCGGAGCCCGGGGCCCTTTAAATAGCCTCTGAGCCCCGGGGCTCCCAGCTGTCTCTGCAGCTGGTAGCTCTGGGGGTGATTTAAAGGCTCGGGGGCTCCCCGCCACAGCCCTGGGGCCTTTAAATCTTGATTTAAAGGACCCGGTATTTAAAGGCCCCGCCTCTTCCGGTTGAGGCCACGCCCCCCTCACCCACTCAGGACTCCGGAGTACCGGTAAGTCCTTTAAGTTACTTTCACCCCTGGCTAGAAGACAGTTCCTGAATTTTTGAGCCTTGACATTATCCAAACCCATTGGAAACAGAGGCAGTCATTGGCTCTGTTTAAGAAGAGTGACATGGGTTGTTCCCTGCTAATGTTTTTAAAAGGAAGAGAGAAACCCAGGGTCAGAGGAAAGTCAGTGAAAAGAAAATCTCAGCCTTTACCATTTCCCAATGCAGGCGGGTATAAACATGGGGGAGGGAGGAGTTTTGGGGAAGTAGGGCCAGAAAGCAGCAATGAGGGAAGCTGCATCCTCTTGTATGGAAGCAGACAGGGACTGGCTCCTGAATGGAGGACTATCACAGGGAGAGGAAGCCTTAGATGAACACCACAGGGCTAATCCAAGACTAGTTTAGGGAGCAAAAGTGGCAATTTGGGGTCTAAGAAGGCAGAAGAGAAATATAGTGAGAAGGCAAGAAAAGGTGTATATGTGCTTGTAATGGGGTTCACTCACCACATGAGCACCTCCTCATGGCCACGCTTAGCATAGTGGCTGTCTCACCATTTAGCACCCCATACCAATGGTTGCTCTATTATTGTGGTGGTCTCTCTTCCTGCAACTTGGACCTCTGGCCAGGTCATGCTATAGTCCACCCCTGTTAGGGTACCTTCCAGAGTAATACAGTCCAGTGACCTAACAGCAGGTCTTATGTCTCTCTCTCGGCTCCATGGTCCTTACTTCCCTTATCTCAAGGGGTTTCACCTCACTTTTCTTGGTGGCTGATAGGGGAACCCAGGCTCTGCCTCTACTCAGATTCCAGTCCAGGGACCCTGCGGCTGGCAGCTAAGGTCTTCTCCCTCAGACTTCTTGGTGCCTCCCTGAACCGCTTCCATCCCCCGGAGCATGACTGCAGACTCTACTTGTAGTTTCTTTCTTCTTCTTCTTGGCTTTTGTGGCCAAGAGGTAGACTCACTTCCTGAGTGTTTTACCACCATGCACTGTACTTTGTATCTTCTTCATGACTTAGAGTCTTGCACCTTTCCCGGTATCCTTCAAGAATTGCAGAAGAGCTTTTTTTTATTCGGCCTCATTTTCCTTGTATTCTTGATAGATGTTGCAAGCAAAATTTTGTTACTTTTGTAATTTTGTTACTTTTGTAATTTTGTTACTTTAAGACCTCTGACTTTTCTATATAAATACTTCCTTTCACTGGTACAGTCTTTACAATCGCAAAGAATATGATCTATCATTTCCTGGACCTTACATGTTATGCATAATCCATCTTTATACTTGTTAATTAGAAATAAATTACTATTTAACCTGCAATGCCCTGTTAGAATTCTAAATGCAGCCACTTCAGTCTTCCTCTCAGGCCTTGGGTCATATCAACATTTTCAACTGGTGAGCATACGTCAAAGAATTTTCCCCCTTTCTTTCATTTGCGCACAGTTCTTGCCATTCCTTCCTTAGCTCATTTTTGAATAGGTGTTTAAATTCCAGTTTGCTTAAGGGGATTCCTAGGTCAACTTGTTCAAGATTAATAGCACTTTTTGCCTGTTTGTCCACCAGTTCATTGCCTGCTATCCCTACATGTACCAGGAGCCATGCTATTTCTATGGTTATATCCAATTGTAACAGTTTGGTTGTTAGCAGTAATATTTCATTAAGAATATAATTTCTGCTGACAGATTTACCACTGTATATTGCCTGCTGTCTGGATAAGGAATCAGTCAAGATGGCTATGGCAGCTAGCCACACATTTAAAGCCCAATGTAGTGCTAGAATAATCTCTCTTAGCTCAGCTGTAAAGATAGCTACGAAGTTAGTTAGCATTATGGTTTTCTTGAGTCTGAGTGAAGTCATGGAGAAAGTTGTTCCCATTCTTCCTGTTCCTTCCTCTTTGAAGCTGTCTGTATATATTTGGCAGTAGTGTTCATACTTATCACCAGTTTATTGGTTTGCTATATCTTGTATATTTATCTTTATTCTTTTCTCATTTCTTTCATTATATAATTCCATGTTTCTCTCGGGGGGATAAAGAGTATTTCCCCATAGCTATAGATTTTTCAATCTTCTATTTCCCTCAATATTCCTTATCACATCTGTACTTTACTTACCTTGGGAATTCTGATTTTTTTTGTCTTACCCAACCTCCACTTAATTCCCAACAATCATTATATATCAGCTTTGTGATGTCATCTTCACTATTACTTAGTCAAAGGTTAAGTCCAAAAGCTTCCTGGTAAGCGTGATGGGCATTTCACGGGCTACTATCTGTAGTACATACAGTGGCAGGGTAATAAATGCACCACATCAATATATATTGCCTGTGCTTGGATGTAGTCTAATTTTCTTAGATTTGCGTTCACTGCTAACCCAAAGGCCTGGCATCCATACTCAGTAATTGGACTAACTTTCTAGCCTTACCACCATTTTCTTATCCACGCCACAGGATGTTCCACAGACACTTTTAAGTAAGTTAATTCTGCCTTTGGACTTATCTTTAATATTTTCATTGTGGTCCCTCCAAGTGAGCTTGTTATCAAATATCACACCTAAGAATTTGTAGTTTTTCGTTATATTTATCTGTTGGTCATACAGATATAACTTTACATCTTTCTGGATTTTCCTTTTTTGTGAAAATCATTCCCTTCGTTTTGTCTATGGAGAAGCTGAAGCCCCTATCTGTTTTCTCTTTTCTGCACTTCTCTCACGTGCATCATTGAATCTTTTGGAGGTGCTTTCATGGTTTCTGCTTTTGGTCCGAATGGCACAGTCATCAGTAAATAACATGATCCCTATTCCTGTACTCATCTCCTTAAGGAGGTCATTTATCATGATGTTAAGAAGGGTTGGCCTAATTACACTCTCCTGTGGAGTTCTATTTGCAATTGAATATATGTTGGAAAAAGGTTTCCCTATTCAGAGATGTATAGTTCTTTTGCTCAAGAAGTCCCTTTTCCATCTGTACATTTTCCTGTATCACACATGGAGGCCACTTTATGAAGAAGTCCTTCTCTCCATGACACATCGTAGGCTTCTTCCATGTCTATGTATCATGAACACTTTGGTATTCATGCTTTTTTATGCATCTGTCTGTATTTTTACAGTGTGATCAATCACGTTCCTACCTCTTCTGATCCCACTTTGTATTCCTTCTATGGACCTATTTCTTTCTAGGTGAGCTACTAATGTCTCCATTACCGTTCTTTCCATAGTTTTACCTAAACATGCTGTGAGGGCAATTGGTCTGTATGCCTCAGGACCTGAGCACATCTTACCCGATTGCCTCACTGGGACAATAATTGCATGTTTCCACTCATTAGATATTTTGCCTTTTAGCCATATGATATTATGGAATTTTAGTATCACCCTCATGCTTCCTTCAGTTAGGAGTTAAAGCATTTCAAGCTTATTCCATCCTTACCTGGTGTGGTGCTTTTATTCCTTATCACTTTCTGGAGTTCTCTCATACTAAAGTTTTCATTAAAACAATATCCACATCCTCCTCCCACCTCTTCATCCTCTCGTAATTATCCTTAATGAACGTTCTTTTCCTCGTCCTAATTTCTATCCTCTGATCCTTGTCATTGCTGACTTTTTGAAACATAGTGGCCCTCACATGCAGCCCCATGGCCTGACAGGAGCTGTCTCCCTCCCAAATACAGAAGTCAAACTACGCTTGTGGATATTAGCCTCCTCTTTGGTATTTCCTATTTCCTTAATATGTAATTAATTCCCTTCTCTCGGTAAATTTCCCAGCTGAATTTCATGGCATAGAAGCTAAAGAAGCTTCCATCAGGTGCACTGAATCTGGTAGGTGCTCCATCATTTAATAGTACTAAATTATTCTCTTCAAAGAATAGCTCTAAACATTTTCCATTTTTATCATTTTTCTTACTTCCTCATAATCTGTTGTGACTGTCCAAATCACCACAGATAATGAGCAGGCTGGTGACATCCACAATGAATTCTTTCAGTTCCAGAGCCTCTAGTTTCCTGCGCGGGTTACAGACATTATAAAGTCTTAGAGGGGCAGAATTGCTTTGCGTCACTCCATACTTAGCTTCTGCTTCAGAGTAGTTCAGGTTCTACTTAATGAAGGTGCAGACACTTCCACCCTTTCCTATTTCTCTCTGAGGTCTATATATACCATATCCCTGGCTTTTATAGTCTAGCTTTTCTATTAGCCCAGTGTCCTGTGTGCACATTACATCAGGCTTGGTTTTCAGATCAGTAATATTTTTATTTAATTCCTGCCCATCTGCTATTAGACCGCAGGCATTCCAGCTGAAAATAGTCACTACCGTTCTTTTAACCTTCAATATTTCCTTCACTTCGGAAAGTATGAAGTCATTCGTTCACAACACTTTTCAGCAGCTCTAATTATAATTCTCATATTCTCTGTTTTCTTTCAGCCTCTTTCTACTACAACCTTTTTGGCTTTATAATCACCACCCAGCCCCTCCCACACTGGGCTCGGTTATCAATGAAATCAGGGGAGGCAAGCTCTCTCTCTCTCTCTCAGGTGCTGCCAGATATGTTAATTAGCCTCTCAGGCCCACATTAACCCTTTCAGGGCCTGCGTGGGGTACATACCCAATCACAGTGTTCAGAGTGGGGAGAGAAAAAAAAAACTACATGTAAGGAGTAGTGACGATAAATAAAATACTTGCTAATAGTTTATGGACTGCTAAAAATAGAAGACTATGTCACTAAAAGTATGCTGATTGCAAGGTTTTGGGGTCCAAAGACCTGAACTTCTGTTAGTCTGATGTGTTAATCCAAATAAACAATGTAGACAAAAATAAACAGCAATTAATATATTTTGGAGATATTTGGAATATATGTATCTGTGGAATGGGGAGGCAACAGTGAGACAAGAACAAAAATACCATTGAACTGTAGCTAAATACAGACTGAAATGAAGAGTCTTCCATGAATTAAAAACATTTTCAGAGTTCTCCCACACCTTCCCTTTCTGTAACTCCGAGCTTCCAGATCTGTCTGTACCACTGAACTAGTCTAGGTCCAGCTGTTCTCCATCCTAGGCTCTCCAGGCTCCATTGAAAACAGCAGCCTCCTGCCAGCAGGAACCCTGGTAAACAGGACAAGTGAGACTACAAAAAGAAAAGGAGTACTTGTGGCACCTTAGAGACTAACCAATTTATTTGAGCATAAGCTTTCATGAGCTACAGCTCACTTCATCGGATGCATACTGTGGAAAATGTAGAAGATCTTTTTATATACACACAAAGCATGAAAAAATACATCCTCCCATCCCACTCTCCTGCTGGTAATAGCTTATCTAAAGTGATCACTCTCCTTATAGTGTGTATGATAATCAAGTTGGGCCATTTCCAGCACAAATCCAGGTTTTCTCACCCCCCCTCCTCCCCCCCCCACACACAAACCCACTCCTTACACATAACTATTTTACATTTGGGGACAATGTATACCTTCAGATCAGTGGTACTGCTATGGGTACCCGCATGGCCCCACAGTATGCCAACATTTTTATGGCTGACTTAGAACAACGCTTCCTCAGCTCTCGTCCCCTAATGCCCCTACTCTACTTGCGCTATATTGATGACATCTTCATCATCTGGACCCATGGAAAAGAAGCCCTTGAGGAATTCCACCCTGATTTCAACAATTTCCATCCCACCATCAACCTCAGCCTGGTCCAGTCCACACAAGAGATCCACTTCCTGGACACTACAGTGCTAATAAACGATGGTCACATAAACACCACCCTATACCAGAAACCTACTGACCGCTATTCCTACCTACATGCCTCCAGCTTTCACCCTGACCACACCACACGATCCATCGTCTACAGCCAAGCTCTGCGATACAACCACATTTGCTCCAACCCCTCAGACAGAGACAAACACCTACAAGATCTCTATCAAGCATTCTTACAACTACAATACCCACCTGCGGAAGTGAAGAAACAGATTGATAGAGCCAGAAGAGTTCCCAGAAGTCACCTACTACAGGACAGGCCTAACAAAGAAAATAACAGAACGCCACTAGCCGTCACCTTTAGCCCCCAACTAAAACCCCTCCAACACATTATTAAGCATCTACAACCTATCCTGAAGGATGACCCAACACTCTCACAAATCTTGGGAGACAGGCAAGTCCTTGCCTACAGTCAGCCCCCCAACCTAAAGCAAATATTCACCAGCAACCACATACCACACAACAGAACCACTAACCCAGGAACCGATCCTTGCAACAAAGCCCGTTGCCAACTGTGCCCACATATCTATTCAGGGGACACCATCACAGGGCCTAATAACATCAGCCACACTATCAGAGGCTCGTTCACCTGCACATCCACCAATGTGATATATGCCATCATGTGCCAGCAATGCCCCCCTGCCATGTACATTGGTCAAACTGGACAGTCTCTACGTAAAAGAATAAATGGACACAAATCAGATGTCAAGAATTATAACATTCATAAACCAGTCGGAGAACACTTCAATCTCTCTGGTCACGCGATTACAGACATGAAAGTTGCAATTCTTCAACAAAAAAACTTCAAATCCAGACTCCAGCGAGAAACTGTTGAATTGGAATTCATTTGCAAATTGGATACAATTAACTTAGGCTTGAATAGAGACTGGGAGTGGCAAAGTCATTACGCAAGGTAACCTATTTCCCCTTGTTTTTTCCTACCCCCCCCCCCCCCGACATTCTTGTTAAACCCTGGATTTGTGCTAGAAATGGCCCACCTTGATTATCATACACATTGTAAGGAGAGTGGTCACTTTAGATAAGCTATTACCAGCAGGAGAGTGCGGTGGGAGGAGGTATTTTTTCATGCTTTGTGTGTATATAAAAAGATCTTCTACACTTTCCACAGTATGCATCCGATGAAGTGAGCTGTAGCTCACGAAAGCTTATGCTCAAATAAATTGGTTAGTCTCTAAGGTGCCACAAGTACTCCTTTTCTTTTTGCGAATACAGACTAACATGGCTGTTACTCTGAAACCTGAGACTACAAAGAAAACCTCCTTTCCCCTTATCACCAGCTCTCTCTAGTGTCAGTTCACAAAAATTACAAGTATGTAATATAATCTTCCCCTACAGGCAGCAAACCAATACAAGAATTATTGTGCTTGTGTTTTTGTTTCATTTTTTAAAGTTTCAAAGCCTGATTGTTCTCTCATGTTGGTGTAAAGCAGACGTAACTATTGAAATCTGTGGAGTTGCACTGATGTAAAAATGATGTAAATGTGGTCAAAACCAGAGCTTTAATCTGACATGGGAATGCCCCTCCTAACTAGAAAAAACAAGGAGGAGTCCAGTGGCACCTTAAAGGTCCTTTAAGGTGCCACCGGACTCCTCGTTGTTTTTGTGGATACAGACTAACAGCTACCCCTCTGATCATAGAATCATAGAATGTCAGGGTTGGAAGGGACCTCAGGAGGTCATCTAGTCCAGCCCCCTGCTCAAAGAAGGACCGAACCCCGACTAAATCATCCCAGCCAGGGCTTTGTCAAGCCTGACCGTAAAAACTTCTAGGGAAGGAGATTCCACCACCTCCCTAGGTAACGCATTCCAGTGTTTCACCACCCTCGTCGTGAAAAAGTTTTTCCTAATATCCAACCTAAATCTCCCCCACTGCAACTTGAGACCATTACTCCTTGTTCTGTCATCTGCTACCATGGAGAACAGTCTAGAGCCATCCTCTTTGGAACCCCCTTTCAGGTAGTTGAAAGCAGCTATCAAAAATCCCCCCTCATTCTTCTCTTCTGAAGACTAAACATCCCCAGTTCCCTCAGCCTCTCCTCATAAGTCATGTGTTCCAGTCCCCTAATCACTTTTGTTGCCCTCCGCTGGACTCTTTCCAATTTTTCCACATCCTTCTTGTAGTGTGGGGCCCAAAACTGGACACAGTACTCCACATGAGGCCTCACCAATGTTGAATAGAGGGGAACGATCACATCCCTCAATCTGCTGGCAATGCCCCTACTTATACATCCCAAAATGCCATTGGCCTTCTTGGCAACAAGGGCACACTGTTGACTCATATCCAGCTTCTCGTCCACTGTAACCCCTAGGTCCTTTTCTGCAGAACTGCTGCCGAGCCATTCAGTCCCTAGTCTGTAGCGGTGCATTGGATTCTTCTGTCCTAAGTGCAGGACTCTGCACTTGTCCTTGTTGAACCTCATCAGATTTCTTTTGGCCCAATCCTCCAATTTGTCTAGGTCCCTCTGTATCCTATCCCTACCCTCCAGCGTATCTACCACTCCTCCCAGTTTAGTGTCATCTGCAAACTTGCTGAGGGTGCAATCCACACCATCGTCCAGATCATTTATGAAGATATTGAACAAAACCGGCCCCAGGACCGATCCCTGGGGCACTTCACTTGATACCAGCTGCCAACTAGACATGGAGCCATTGATCACTGATACTTGCCTCTTAACTAGAATGCTGGGACCTTAGCACCTCCCTGTTACATGATTTTCTGTGATGCTGGGGTGGGTGGGGTGCAGACGGTATTCATGGTTCACATCTTCCTTGGTGTGGAAACTCCATCTGCTAGTTGAGAATATAGTCAATTTCCAGTAAAGTTACCTCCCAGTGCTGTAAATGTATTTCAGCAAATGTCTGGTGTAGCAGAAACTCCAGTCAGGTCTTGAAGTTCAACAACAGCATAAATCTGCCCGGTCCACTTTCAGAGCTGACCAACCCCCTCCATTCAGCAATGGGTGGGTTTGACCTTCAGCAGAAACATCTCTCTGGCATAGATCACCAGATCTCCTCCTCTATTCCGTTCTGGTGCGTTGAAAACCACTATGTTTTCCAAATGTTGGCCAGCCTTTAAAGAAGACATTGCCAACCAGTAATGAAGCCCCAGGACCCTCTGAAGCACCCTATCAACATTTTAATTTTTTTAAAATATCGGTAAATTTTCCTTACCATTAATAGCCTCTGCTCCTTCCTCATGGGCTGCCAGAAGTTGTCTGGGAGCCAAGGATAGTCTAACAGTTGTATTCCTGGAATGCTGAAAGGTATCAAAATTTTGGCTTTCTACAGCAAAGTTATATTACATAGGGGGATTTCTCAGCTTCTTTGAAAGGAAAAAAAAATATATAGTGCTATCCTTGTATTTGAAAGGACAGGATCTTCAGCGCCTGAGGTGAAACCATGCCACCGGGGGGGCAGGAGCAGCACTATAGAGACAGCAGAGGAAAAAGGACCCTGGAAGAGCTGCTCATAGGGATGGACAGGAGAAATTGGGAGAAGTTTGAGTTCCACAGGGCATGGGAGGATTTCGCTTTTCAGCAAGAAGAGACACTAATGAACCAGTTCATGGAGCAGAAGGCACACCAGAAGGAATTGGGAGCATTCCCTTCGGGAGAGGCTCATTGAACTGGTGGCTGAATGAGTTTGGGATCTGCCTGCAGCCTAGGCCCCTGAACATGTTCATAAATCTCCACCTCCTCCGAGGGTGCTGCTAAGCCAGAGGATTATCTTTCAAGAACTATCCCAGCGACCAGGAGGAGAACATGGAGCCTGCAGGACTTCTGGGACCACACCCTCCACTGGTACCCAAAACCCTTCACATCCAGTAGGGGAACGATGAGCCTGCAGTAGTCCCTGAACCCCACCAAGTACCTGCCCCCCACAAGCCCTGTGGAGGAAACATCCCCAGTTTTCTCCCCTGTCATTCCCCCCTTGTCAGGGGGAGGACAAGGAGGCAGGTGCAGAGACAGTAACATCTGACTGGTGTTCATGAATGAGTTCCCTTTGTGTTTTGAAGATTTTTTGGTTGATCTTTCTTTTTAAAGAAATTTTAATTACACATTCTATCTAGTACTTTTAATAAACGTTGTCTTTTCCTTCTCTTGTGAGTGGACCCTCCTTCCTAGTGTGAGAAACAGATGACATGTTGGGTGGTCCCACACCCAACCCCAACCCCCCAGCTTCAGAAATATCCAAGTCCCAGGAATACACAGGAGGGAGGGGGAAAATGCAGTTAAAGTAATGCAGAAAGCATGCTAGTTTTCAATGCGGCAGAACTCTACAACACAGAAAAGGATGAGATGAAAGTCTCTACGGCTTTGTGTGCATGCAAACAATCAAAACACAATTCCAGTTATAATTCAGGCAATGGCAGCATCTGCCACTACCCTGTGCATAAACAGCACCTTCCTCCCCAACTGAAGCAGGGATTGGTGCTGTATAACAGCCGATAAGTGCAGTTAGCACCACTGATAATGAATGGTTAAAAAAAAAAAAACAAGAATGGCTGAATACCTTTCTCTCCTCTCTCCACTCCCACCCCCCACAGCAAATCGTCATAAGGTCATTCCGAGAAATTTAGTGCTCCTGATAACAGAGGTTTGTAAGCACATTTGAATAGTGAGGAGCCTTAGTATGTTCACTGTTCAATATTTGAAAATGTTGTCGTGTTTGTTCTTTTCGGGGGAGCTGTTATGAGCAGCAAGGGAGTTTGTTCTCTGCCTCAATCTCTATAACTAGAGTCAATTCTTGAGGCAGAGTTGCTCTCTGGGAACTCGGCACTGATGACAGAGGGATTTGCCTGGATGCTGGTTATGGCCACCTCTATTCAGGGACTGCTGTCTACAGTGTAAAATAATCAACTTGCAGTAAATCATAGAATCATAGAATATCAGGGTTGGAAGGGACCCCAGAAGGTCATCTAGTCCAACCCCCTGCTCGAAGCAGGACCAATTCCCAGTTAAATCATCCCAGCCAGGGCTTTGTCAAGCCTGACCTTAAAAACCTCTAAGGAAGGAGATTCTACCACCTCCCTAGGTAACGCATTCCAGCGTTTCACCACCCTCTTAGTGAAAAAGTTTTTCCTAATATCCAATCTAAACCTCCCCCATTGCAACTTGAGACCATTACTCCTCGTTCTGTCATCTGCTACCATTGAGAACAGTCTGGAGCCATCCTCTTTGGAACCCCCTTTCAGGTAGTTGAAAGCAGCTATCAAATCCCCCCTCATTCTTCTCTTCTGCAGACTAAACAATCCCAGCTCCCTCAGCCTCTCTTCATAAGTCATGTGCTCTAGACCCCTAATCATTTTTGTTGCCCTTCGCTGGACTCTCTCCAATTTATCCACATCCTTCTTGTAGTGTGGGGCCCAAAACTGGACACAGTACTCCAGATGAGGCCTCACCAGTGTCGAATAGAGGGGAACGATCACGTCCCTCGATCTGCTCGCTATGCCCCTACTTATACAAGTAGGGGCTTCTTGAGGTGGGTAAGTTACTCGGGAGATCCCTTTTCCCCTCCAGCTCTACACCAGGCAGGGATTGCCTTGTGCCAAGGAAATCCCTAGCTGCCCTGTTTACAGCTCCTTCATACAGCAGTGTAAGTATTGGGGGCTGAGAATCTGACCTCACGTCTCCAGAGGCAAAAACCTAAAAGCTTTCAATATAATGTCTGGAAATGTTCACTGTTCTTATTTGAAAATTAATCTACCTGTGTCCCCGTTGTTTGGAATCATCAAGCCATATCCGTCTTCCTTTCTTCTCTCCATAATTTAATCCAGTCCAAAGAAAAACAGCATCTTTGTCCTTTAATTTGTTTATAAATTCCTACAGATAGAATTACATCATTACACCCTAATAATAATGGCATGTTGCAAAACTCCAGTGGTAATAAAGTTCAATAGTAACACAATATTTGCTTGTGCACTTTTCATGCCTAAGGATTCAAAAGTGTTTTACAAACCATCAAACTATGCATATGGGGCCAGATTTGCAGCTGTGCCCAGATTCACTGGTTACAGCTGCTAGGGGGGAGTGGCATGGGAGGCAGATCTTGGGGTCTATTCTGTGCTCTCTCCAGCCCATGCTAGCTTACTTCAGACCAGCTGCAGGTTCTAAAGCACACCGGCTTGTAATGGGTCTTCTTGCCGAGGGATTGCAGGGGTTAGGGATGCTGAAGAGCACTTCACTAATTCTGTCAACTGAAGATCCAAAAAATGTTAGGGAAGTCCCCATTTGGAGAGGTCCAGCTGCTTTCTAGTCCCTTTTTGTTGCAGGAGTGACAAAGTTGTTGTTTAGGATTTGGCCCATGGGACCTGATTCTCCACTGCCTTGTACAGACATTTAAACTTCTGCAAAGGAGGCCTAAGGTACGCAGAAGAATCACTCCATCCACCGGTGAAAAGCAGCAGCCTTCGGGGTGGTTTAGTTGTGCACAGAAGTTTAGGACAAAAATTGAAGGACAGAAATCCCTGAATCAGTTACTAAATATCTATTGTTGTTGGGGTTTATCACTAAGACCAATTACTGCAAATATTGTTTATGTGAAATTTAGGCTGATGCACATCACATCATTCATACAGACAGCCAAGAGGTTTCTTCATATACGGGGTCTATTTTCCCTCAGCGCACTTGCTTACTAGCCATTAATATTGCATTATATGAGCATATTTATAGAACTGACCTCTGTTAATACGGGGAAATATTCTGCTCTTTTTCAGATTTATATCCATGTAAATGAGATCAGAAGCTGACCCACAGTAAGCAATACAGATTTACCATTTCAGTTTCATCTTCAATAACAAGCACCTCAGATTTTTTTTCTGAACAATATTCTTTATTGTAGTTCCAAGTCTCATGATCTTCTGAGTAACAGTAACATCTCCCACTGTGCAGCACCCATCCATTGGGGCAGAGCTCACATTTTGAATCTGAAGAGTTAAGGAGTGAAGAGATATTAATATTAGTTATTTATAATTGTTTTATGTATTGCCCAATTCAAACTTTTGTTGTGGATTTTGAAAACAGAAGCCAAGATTTTTTTTAAATGGGTGCCTAAAGTCATTTCCTTAAGTCTGTATTTAAGCACCTAAATAGGTGCCTGCTTTTAAAAGTCTGAACGTTAAAATGAGGCATTTTTCATGCCTCATGTACCTTGTACCCTTTCTACTTGTGCTGCTTTTCTTGTGGCTTTTCCATAAGGAGAAGCCCAGCGGGCAGGTGTTGGGAACTAGCTGATCCAATTAAGCAGCAGCTAATGATTGGCTCTGATTCCCAGCTGGAAGATATAAGTGAGGCCGCAGTGCTGTTGTGGGGTGGAGGTGAGAAGGTATAAACACTTTTCTGGCAGGGTTGGTGTCCTGAGGTTAAGAGAGAGCTGTGATCCGATTCCCTGAGCTGTGGGGTGGGGATCCTGCAGTATCAGTCCAGGTCAGGACTATCATTTGTTCCAAAAGCATAAGGAACATAGAAAAGTGACAGAAAGTAAAAGAGTCTATGCAGAAGGCTGACATGGAGTGGGAGTGTCTGATTGTTTTGTCCCCTGAGCCAGTGGGCAGGCCCACCACACTACAGCCTTCTTCCATGAAGTCTTCTGAATATAACAGGGCTGGGCAAACTACAGCCCAGGGGCCACATCTGGCCCTCCAGACATTTTAATCCAGTCCTCTAGCTCCCACCAGGGAGTGGGGTCAGGGGCTTGCCCCACTCCACACAGCTCTTGGAAGCAGCGGCATGTCCCCCCTCTGGCTCCTACGTGAAGGGGCAGCCAGGGGGCTCCGCATGCTGTCCCTACCCCAAGCACCTCCCCTGCAGCTCCCATTGGCTGGGAACCGGGGCCAATGGGAGCTGCAGGGGACGTGCCTGCGGATGGGGCAGCGCGTAGAGCTGCCTGGCTGTGCCTACATGTAGGAGCCAGAGGGGGAACGTGCTGTTGCTTCTAGGAGCTGCTTGACATATGCACCGCCTGCACCTCTGACTCCCTCCCTCCCGCACCCCAACCCCTTGCCCCAGCCCTGATCACCCTCCCTACACTCCAACCCCCTCCATCCCAGCCCGGAGCACCCTCCTGCACCCTCACCCCAACACAGAATTATAGAATGTCAGGGTTGGAAGGGACCTCAGGAGATCATTTAGTCCAACCCCCTGCTCAAAGCGGGACCAATCCCCAATTTTTGCCCCAGATCCATAAATGGCCCCCTCGAGGATTGAACTCACAACCCTGGGTTTAGCAGGCTAATGCTCAAACCACTGAGCTATCCCCCAACCACTAATTTCATGAGCATTCATGGCCCGCCATACAATTTCCATACCCAGATGTGGCCCTTGGGCAAAAAAGTTTGCCCACCCCTGGAATATAAGATGCACCTGTTGGAGAATGCCTAGGTTAAGGACATGGATCCACATTCTTAAAGGTATTTAGGTGTCTTGGGAGACAGGCCAGTCCTTGCTTACAGACAGCCCCCCAACCTGAAGCAAATACTCACCAGCAACCACACACCACACAACAGAACCACTAACCCAGGAACCTATCCTTGTAACAAAGCCCGTTGCCAACTGTGTCCACATATCTATTCAGGGGACACCATCATAGGGCCTAACCACATCAGCCACACTATCAGAGGCTCGTTCACCTGCACATCTACCAATGTGATATATGCCATCATGTGCCAGCAATGCCCCTCTGCCATGTACATTGGTCAAACTGGACAGTCTCTACGTAAAAGAATAAATGGACACAAATCAGACGTCAAGAATTATAACATTCAAAAACCAGTCGGAGAACACTTCAATCTCTCTGGTCACTCGATCTCAGACCTAAAAGTGGCAATTCTTCAACAAAAATACTTCAAAAACAGACTCCAATGAGAGACTGCTGAATTGGAATTAATTTGCAAACTGGATACAATTAACTTAGGCTTGAATAGAGACTGGGAGTGGATGAGTCACTACACTAAGTAAAACTATTCCCCCATGTTTATTTCCCCTCCCCAGGTCATCACTAGCTGTCAGGGGAGAGCTCGTTCAGACCCTCTTACATATAAATTGGAACCCCTTGGTCCCTAAAGAGAGTGGGTGTTACGTGTTCTGGAGACCTGTCTCATGGGGAGGAGGCTGCCTCATGATCCCTACAGATTCAGAGCTACATTTTCCAAAGGCCTGAGCTTTTAACTGCCTGACCAGGTGACCACCCCCACTCCCCGCCCACCAGCTGCTGTGCAATTATTCATTTCACCAGCCGTGGTACATGAACAAGCCAGAGACAAAGAGCAGTCACTCAGAATCTGGTCATTGCTGTTGAACACAGCACCAGAAACATCTTCAGAGCTCACTCCTGAGCCAACCCAACCCCAGGCAGGAGGGGAAAGGGAACAGAAACAGGAAGAAAAGACTCACAAGACCTTCACAAAACACACAAGGCTCTGAGTTGCTACAGAGAATTCTTTCCCAGGTGTCTGGCTGGTGGGTCTCACCCACATGCTCAGGGTCAAACCGATCATCATATTTGGGGTCAGGAAGGAATTTTCCACCTGATCAGATTGGCAGAGACCTGGAGAGGGGGGTTTCATCTTCCTCTGCAACATGGGGCACGGGTCATGTGCTGGTTTGAACTAGAGTAAATGGTAGATTTTCTGTAACTTGAAGTCTTTATATCATGATTTGAGGACGTCAGTAACTCAGCCAGAGGTTATGGGCCTATTGCAGGAGTGGGTGGGTGAGGTTCTGTGGCCTGTGATGTGCAGGAGGTCTGACTAGATGGTCATGATGGTCCCATCTAGCTTTAAAGTCTGAGACCCAGGAATGGAGCAGAGTCCAACTGAACACCCAGCAGGAGTCACAGGATATGGGGCTACTGGGATAATCCAGCAAGAATATCCCTGTTTGGAGTTTCCTGGAGCCATGTACAAGTATACACACACACACACACTTGACATACCTGTTGGACAACAGCCATATCCATATGCAGGATGTGACAGGGAACATGTGGCATATGAACAAGGATATTGCTGGGATCAGTCTCCCACCTCTGCTGCTGCCATATGCATAGAGCCGTCCAGGAGGGCCTGTCCCAGGACATGGAATCAATAGCATAGGTGTCCATACCACAAAGGTGCAGGTATAACCCTGAGAGTGTATGTTCCCAGTGCATAGGGCCCAATCCTTCCCCCACCCCCCAGTGGCCATAACTGCAGTTTGGGATTTCATATCCTGTGGCACAGTTTTGGCCTCTGTTGGAGTCAGACTGGGGATGACTCAGGAAATTTCAACCCTCATGCAAATTTCATCCCTGCCTGGGGAGAACATCCATTCTGACTGGCTGCCTTCCCCACAGTTTAACTCAGGCTCTTGTTGTGCCTGACGCACTTCCTGCTGTGACTCTAGGGGAAGGTCAGAGATATGCACAGTAGGAACAAGGCAACATATTTATGAAATCATCTTTTTGCCCCCAATTTAGCAAAGAACTCAAGCACATGTGAACTATCACATCCCTTTTCAGCAAAACTCTTCAGCACATCCTTCATTTTAAGCAGATGCATAATCCTATGGAGACTCAATGAGACTATTCACATGCTTGCTAGTATGAACTCAGCCTGAGGAGGTGAACAGTGAATTAAACCAGCCATGACTGTGGCTGGTAGGAGGCACCTATGATCCTAAAGCGAGGCAGTAGTCACAAGGAAATGATCATAGCCAATCTGCTTTGTAGTTTCCCCCAGAAGTTCTCACGAGACCTGCCCCTGCTCCCTTCCTGTATGTACTTGCCGTCTGTAGTTGCCTGGCAGTAAAGCTCATACTCTAGGGACCTAGAGATGGAGGATAAGGCTGGTTGTGGTTACACAACCCCACAATTCAAAGAAAGGAAACAAAGCTCCTACACAGGTAGGATTAAGACACGTGTGTGTTTGATATAAAATACAGATATGGAGTTTATTTCTTGTGCTGTCTCTCTCCTCTCTTATCTTTCTCTGCACAGAATCAGACTTTCCACTCTGGGTAGGAGATACAAGTGAGAGCAAGATTTGGCTCTATCTTAATAAAAGTTTGGTTTAGAGTTACTAGATGCCGATGCATTAGAAGCCACAGGTGAGGCACTCCGCTGTCTGATTCTGATCTCACCAGCATAATCCAGGAGTAATTTCACTGAAGCCAGTCTAGATACACTGCTGCAAGTGAGATTACTGTCGGGTGTCAAATCTCAAGCTGCTGAATATGAAATTCAAAGGGAAATATAGATCCTAGTGGAAAAATAGCTTTGTTTTTTTTAATAGACTTCTAGGGGACAAGTTCCATTTCAAGTGTAAAGAATATATTTCTGTGCAGCACCAGTATTATCTAAACTGTTCTTGGTGTTTGCTTCTATACCTTGGATCTGTATAAAGTTGAGAGAGAAGACATAGGTCCAGATCCTCAAAGGTATTTAGGTGCCTAACTCCAACTAAAAGCAATGGGAGACAGGCACCTAAATACACTTGGAGATCTGGGCCATACAGCCTAATAAGGGCCTGAGTCTCAGCTGATATAAATCAAAGTAGCTTCAATGTCAGCTCCACTAACTTACACCAGCTGAAGATCTGGCATCACGAATTAATCCTCACAACACTCCTGGGAAGCAGAAAATATTAAATGATTTGCCCAAGGTCACACAGGAAGCCTCTGGCAGCGACATGAATAGAATTCCCATCTCCCAAACCCCTGTCCAACATCTTAGCTACAAGATCATCCTTCTTCTCCGGTCAGTTATCCCCTAACTTTTTTCTCAAAGTGGTATGTGATCTTGAACTTCCACCTTGCCAGTTCATCAGAGTAGGGAAGAAAAGTGCTAGTCTTCTCACGCTGCAAAAGAACATAGTTTCTTACAAGACAGTACCATACTTCCAGTGGACCTGGGCAGAAAGGCACATAATTTAACATCTTCTTTTAAGGACAGCAGCCCAACCCCCAATCTGCTTGTCGCTTAACAAAAAATTTACTCTGTCTTCTCTGAACGGCAGCACCTCTAACAATGTATCAGGATTCAAAAGGGACCTTTTAGCCTGGCTTGTAGACTCCTTTTTACCTGTAGACACCTCTCACCTCTATTCAGATCTAAACTACCCAGCTACTGACACTTATCGGAACAGAGCTAATGTACACCAGCTTCTCTCTGCTGAAACCAAACTCTTCCATTTCTTATTGCCAGGTCCCTGCTCTCAGCAGCCAGGCTGGTGCATTGTTGCTCTAATTCTAGAGGAGTTCAAGGAGTTGCAATCGTCTTAGCTCTGCAAGGTGAGTGACACTGCCCAAATGGCACAGTCAATAAGTGTGAGTTCTGTACTGTATTGCCATTGGCATTTGGGGTTTGTGAGGGGCAATTTCAGATGAGTGATTAATCTGATATCACTTTGATCTGAGGTTGAGAAGGGTGAAGGGCAACTCCGAAAGGTGTATTCGTTCTATGGGCCTGATTCTCTTCTCCCATACCTTGCTGTAAATCAGGAGTAAGTCCAGTGAAGTCAGTGGAGTTTCACAGGTATAGTGAGAAGAATCATATTGTCAATATCTAGTTTTTCCCCAGTGACCATACTCTGCATAATGAAATGGTGCAGAGCTAGCCTGTCCCTTCCAGGCCTCATCTACCAACATTTTATCTGTCTACTTATAAGAACATAGGACTGGATGGGACCTCCTGGGTCATCGAGTCCAGTCCCCTTGCTATCACAGGCAATGCATGCTCCCATTACAGTAGTATACAAGTGCCTCACCAACAATAATGAATGAATCCTCACCACCACAGGCTGAGGGAGAGCTGGGAACCTAGATCTCTTACGTCCTAGCCCAGTGCTTTAGCTGCAAAACCATCTTTCCCCTCATTTTATGTAACCAAAGTCCCTATTTTCCATCAATTTATCTCCTTTTTTGTGTGTAAGCCTTGAGGGAGTGTTGTGAAAAGGCTGTGAAGACAGAGGCGTCACTAAGGCATAACACAAACCACACTTCAGTGAAGATACTCACTCCTTGGTACTGAGCAGACTGAAAGAGAATCTGTGTGGAAATAAACAGGATGAGGAGATAAATTATTTCTGCAAGAAGATGTTTGTCTGTCATATCTCTGAGTCCCATCATGCTCCAGTTGAAGTTAATAGCAAGACTCCCTTTGATTTCAGTGGGAGCAGGGGCAGGCAACATAGTAGAAGGCTGCTCACTACGCGGAAGGTATGCTTACACTGCCCCGGGAGCAGTGTAATCCTAATATTCAGCCTATGGCCACATCCACATTGTAAATTAAGGGAGAGCACAAAACTGATCAAATGCAGGTTTCTACTGGTGGTGAACCCGAACAAGCAGTAATTTCTATGAATCTGGCAAGGAAAAGTCCTTTAAGTGCATATATTACGGTGGTGTGCATTTATTTTTATTTTAAAAGGGTAAATGGTACCTACATTTGATGCAGTTTTCAAACGTCTGGAAAAGCTGCCAGTGTACTGTGGGCCTTGATGTTCCAGGGGCTGAACGCCTCTGGTCTTTCAAGTATGTAGCTTTATTGAGACAGACCAGTGAAAGGCAATACAATACTAAGAGGTTTTTTTGCAGGTAAAATCAGGCCCACAAAAATTGTGCCTGCATTTTTTTGTGCTCACAGTTAGCTGAGCACAAAAATCCAAACAAAAATGTAATTGCAGCTCAGTTATTTATGCCTCTAAATTGTTGGATTTGCCACCGTAGTTGTGGGTGCAAAAACTTAGGTGCATTTTTTCTGGGCACTACAAAAAAGCGGAAAGCTGTCCTTTAATACCAAGGTATAAGGCAAGTTTCATTCAAGGATCTCAAAGGGTTTAACAAATATTACCTAAGCCTCCCGACACCTCTACAAGACAGCATAAGTATTGTTATAATAATTTTACAGATGGGTAAACGAAGTCATAGATCGATAGGCTCAAATTTCAAGACTCTCCACTAATTTTGGAAGCTCAACTTGAGACATTGTCGACCTGAATTTCAGAGGTTCTAAGTAGCCACAACTCCATCTGAAGTGAATGTGTGCTGTGGATACTCAGCACCTTGGAAAAGCAGCCCCTAAAAGCCTCAGGCTGGGCCCCCAAAGTGTTGAAAATGAGGGCCTAGGTGACTTCCCCAAGATTATAGCAAGTTACGAGCAGAGTTCAGATCAGCATCTAGTTATCCTGACTCTCCGTTTCCTTTCTTAATGACAGAACAGCAAAGCTTTGTATTGTTTGTGTGAAAAGCCTATAATATTGAGAATTTTCATAGATATAAACTTTAAAAAATGTACTGATGTAAAGAATTGTAAAAGGACCACAAATATATTAATTCCCTTGCAGGAACAGAGTGTGAGCTCTGCCCTCCTGAGTGGCTGCTGTACAGAGGAAGATGTTACTACTTCTCAGAGGAGAAGAAAGTCTGGCAGGCCAGCATTGATTATTGTGCAGCCAGGAAATCCAGCCTCCTGATTTTTGAAAGTGAGGCAGAAATGGTGAGTACTGAAGCACTGCCCTATTCTTCAAAGAGGAGAAAAACAGACACCACACTCCTGGATTTCAGCAAGAGACTTGCATATTCAGGTTATCATCTCACCCACAGGAATTTTTCAGTACCCAATATGAAGATGCTAGTTTTTGCTGGATTGGATTAAATTTCAAAGAAGGAGGATGGACGTGGCTTGATGACCCCAAATTACAAGGATACAGGTCAGTGTTGTTTTTCTTCTTGAAGTTAAATTAGTTCTAAAGCAATTGGTTTGCCCAGCCCTAGTGCACAATTTGCTGCTCCCATTGCGTCATTCCCTTTACCCAGATACCTCAGCCTAAGAAGGCTCTTGAGCGCTGAGGCAGGCTGAGCTTCATATATGTTTGCTTGAAAAGTACCAAAAATCCTACAGAGCTGCTACTCACTTTTCCCTGGTCACTTTGTGTATCTCAGGTAGAAAGAGCACTACATGCCCTCCATTAGCCTTTTGATACATCCTTTTCAGTCAGAATTAGCCTCTGATTCAAACTAAACCCTACTGATTTTTCCCACTCCGCATTGCTGCCTCCCTCAGATTTCCCCTCACTCTCACACTCACTTTCCCATCCCCCCACTAATGCCTCCCCACACTTACACTTACCCCATTTACCATCTGCCACTGACCAGCAGCCTTCTAACTCTTTTCTCATGACTGCAACACTCACTCACAGTATTGCCAACCCCAAATGTTCAAAAATCATGAGTTAGACCAGGGGTCAGCAACCTTTCAGAGTGGTGTGCCAAGTCTTCATTTATTCGTTTTAATTTAAGGTTTTGCGTGCGAGTAATACATTTTAACGTTTTCTAGAAGGTCTCTCTCTATAGGTCTATATATTATATAACTAAACTATTGCCGTATGTAAAGTAAACAAGGTTTTCAAAATGTTTAAGAAGCTTCATTTAAAATTAAATTAAAATGCTGATCTTACGCCTCCGGCCTGCTCAGCCCGCTGCCGGCCTGGGGTTCCGTTCACCTAGGCTGGCAGTGGGCTGAACGGGGCCGGCGGCTGGGACCCCAGACTGGCAGTGTGCTGAGTGGCTCAGCCCGCTGCCGGTCTGGGGTTCCGTCCGCCGGCTCCTGCCAGCCAGGGTCCCGGCTGCCGGCCCCACTCAGCCTGCTGCCGGTCTGGGATCCCGGCCCTGCCCACATAGAGTGGGTACCTACCTTCTCCCTGGTTCTAAACCATTCTCTTCCTCTCTCTCTGCACTGAGCTGAGGGTGGGAGTGCACTGAGCACAGGGCTGGGGGTGAAGGAGCAGGCTGGGGGTTGGGGTGCAGGGTCTGGCCAGGAGCTAGAATGTGGGAGGGTGCTCAGGGCTGGGGCAGGAGGTTTGGGTGTGGAGTGCTTACCTGGGCAGCTCCTATTTGGGGCAAGGGGTGCAGGTGGGAATGGAGTGGGGGGTGCAGGAGCTCCCTTTTGGTGCTCAAGTTGGGAGTGGGGATGTGGGGGGTGCAAGAGTCAGGGCATGGGGTGTGGGGGGGCTGCGTATGTGTGGGAGGTGCCGGAGTCAGGGCTGGGGTTGTGGGGGGGCATGCAGGGGTCAGGGCAGAGGGCTGGGGTTGTGGGGGGGTACAGGG
Organism: Natator depressus; assembly: GCF_965152275.1. NCBI lineage: Eukaryota > Metazoa > Chordata > Testudines > Cheloniidae > Natator > Natator depressus. The sequence continues at coordinate 210,718,970 of NC_134234.1, read as the reverse complement.
GTCAGGGCAGAGGGCTGGGGGTGTGGGCTGGGGTCGTGGGCTGGGGTCGTGGGGGTGCTCCCAGCCCTGAACAGCTCACGGCAGGGGGCTGGAAGGGATATGCCCTGATTCCACCCCCCTTCCCCAAGGTCCCCGGAGCAGAGAGCGCGCTGCGGCTCCGCTTTTCCCTCTTCCCCTCCGTAGCAAGGGCCGTCAGCTGATCAGCTGCAGGGAGGGAGAGGAGGAGGGGCAGGAACCCAGCACAATGCGGGAAGAGGCGGGGGGAGGGGGAAGCTTGCCTGTCCTGCAAGGAGAGAGCGGGGGATGGGGGGGCGGAAAAGAGCGGGCCGGGCCTGGCAGGATTTTTAGTGGCACGCTGCTGTCTGCCTGTGTCCGGCAGTCAGCAGTGTGCCATTAAAAATTGGCTCGCGTACTGTGTTTGGCACGCGTGCCATAGGTTGCCGACCCCTGAGTTAGACTCACCAAATATCACGAGATTGGCTTTAAAATCATGCGATTATGTACAAATAATAGATGTGGTGTTCTTTTTATTTGCCTTCTGCTTTTTGAGCCTGCAGGGTGCTCTGGAGTCACATTTTGAAGCTTTCTCCGGAGCCCTCTTTTACCATTACCCCTGCCGTTTTCTGCTTCTTTCCGGTACTCAACTTCACAGTTCACATACCCAGCTACAATCCCACTCACCCACTATCTCTATTCTCTTCTTCTCTGTGTAACCCTTCTGCCAGGCCAAGTTGATAGCAGCAAGGGCCGGGTTCAGTACACAGGGGTTCCCTCTCATCAAAGCAAATGCAAAACTGGCTCGAGCCCCCACCCAGTGACCTGGGAAAATCTTACACACCCCCTGGGCGCCTCAAAGAGGCAATACTTCCCCTCTCACAAGCACAGAGTCTCAGTGTAGCAGAGAATCTTTAATAACATGAGGTAAACGACATCAGCATTAAATTGGGGAAACACCACAACTAGCGTTCATTAACCAAACCATGAGCAAAGACCCACCCCAGCAAATTGGGCCACATCCTTTCCCTCGGGTTCTTGAGTCCCAGAACCCAAACGTCTCTTGAGTCCAGCAATCCACAAATCACCCAAAGTTCAAAAAATACAGCCCCAGAGTTCAAAAGTTCATCTGCAGAGTGTTACTCCCCAGTCTGGCTAAAATGTGCCTGTGTGTGGGGGAAAGAGGTAAGGGGCACCTTACGTGTCCTGAAGCTGACTGCCCCACAGGGCTCTGCTCTGCTGTCTCACAAACGGCTCCGCTCCACCACAACCAGCTCTGCTCTTCACAGCTCGCCATCTCACGAACACTCCGCTGTCTCACAAACAGCTCCGCTCTGCACAGCTCACCTCGCCATCCTATACACAAACAGCACTACTGCACTCTAGTTCTTCCAGCTCCCCACTACTTGACACAGTGCTCAGTGATTTCAGCTCATAGTAGTGGGAGCCTTAGTGCTGGTGCACCATAAGGCCAAAGTGAATTCAGCACAGTACCTGTAGCAAGACTCTTAATAGACCCAAAATTAGCTCTGACATTCCACAGTGGAGAGAGACAGAGGTGCAATTGGTATTTCAGGCCCTCACAAAGGAGCCCATACCACCAGGTACAAACACTTGTCTCAATTCACAGAGTTTTGGAACCCATGTCCCTTGCCTAGCGAGTGCTACTTAGTTGATGGTGAGTCCCTCCATCATAACAAAAGGCCAAGTACAGTTCCAAGCACAGTTCCCATAATCAGGGTAATAACAATTTATTCTTCCCGCCCCAATAACAGAGACACTGGGGATCCCACAACAGCCAAAGTGACCATTTGGGCAGTTATGACCTCATTCTAGGCGGGGTGGGTGTGCCTATGCAAATGAGATCAGCCCCTGAAGTTCTTTTCCACAACTTGGCACACCTCACCACCAGATGTCAGGGTGGAGCTCATCCTGACTCTGCTTACATCTGTAAAGCATTTCTCAGTAAAACATTAAATCTCTCTCTCACTTTTCCTCTTTTCTGTAAAATCTGTTCATGCTTTATTTGAAGGATGTGGTATAACTCTGTATGCATTGAGCTGCAGCTAACATAACAAAGTGGTGAGCAGGCATGACAAGATTATAGGAAACTGGGTTACAGCAGCGCAGACAAACTTCTGGCGCTCTAGTAGGAGCAAGGGTTGGTTTGTGGGCAGAGATATCACCAGTGTGTGTGGCAGGAAAGCAGAAGAAGCCTTAATACTCGTGGTGGGAAATGTTCCTGGTCTTGCTGGTCCTTGCTGAGAGCAAATGGAGACTTTCAAGGGGCACTGTTGAATCTTAAACTCTGTTTTGACTGACCTTTGCTAAAGGAATCCTAGGCACTTACCTTGCTCCAGGCAGTGTTTCTGTGATTTGCTCACTCTGGCTGAAACTTCCTTGTTTCCTCTGCAATTGGCAGCAGCTTCTTTCCAGCCTGAAGGAATGAAAATGTCAGTGTTTGGTCAAAATATGATTGGTTTTGATTTTTCACTGAAAATTCAAAATTGTGTGTATGTGTGTGTGTGGGGGGGGGGGCGGAATTCTGTCCCGCTTTAGTCAGTAGACATCCATCAAGCCTCGGTTGCAACCCCTGTTGCTTACTATTTGCATTCCTGGTATCCATTTAGATATGGGGAGATGTGCTCTAACTATACCAAAACACTAAATCAAAACCTATCTCAAAAACTTACTGCTTCCTTCAACCAGCTTAAAAGTTAGGTAGAGATGGTCCAAAATCAGAACTCTGTATCCAAACACACCTAAGCTTTGACGGTTTGGAGAAAATGGAACCCAGATCTGAAAATTCCTGATTTTGGGTTTGGTCTTGTAAATCCAAAAGCATAATGGGGCCTCCTCATCCCCATTTCAGAAGTTATTAGCTCACCTTTGAGATCCCCTCCCTCCCCCCACAGTTTTACTATGAAAGACAGAAAAGGTGGAGGGGGCTGTGCTGCTTTCAAGAAGCAGGAGATTCATGCGGATAGCTGTCATTCAAGTGGATCTGTAAGAAACAGGCAACTCTGCTGGATTTCTGAAACACTGCAGGAGGACTAGCTGCATACGCAAGCCTTGTCACACTATATGTTCAAATGGATTGCTTCCCAATAGAGGGCACTTGTGACATTCTGTACTCCAAAGCAACATCCTAGCACCCCATATTCACCATGGTGATATAATTATATGTTTTGTACAAAGTATGCCTTGTAAGGTATCATTCTAAAAGTCTTGATGTGTTGAACATTTATATCCTGTTGGATTGTATGTGCTGTCATCTAAGAATTTAGAGAACTTTTCTTTCAGGAAGTGCTTGATGAGAGAAGAAAGTACATGTAGAGGAAGGAATAAAGCCTGAATGTTGCACTGTCTTGGCTCTCTCTCTTTGTATGCTGGACCACTGAATGCTGAGTCATTAATGAACTGGTTCCTTTATGTCCACATACCACATGGCTTGTAACCATTGCAGTTGTGTGCCACCCTTGCCAGTGGCCTAGGCTGGCACATATCTGTAACCCACTTACCACAGTTTTATTCAGTGCAGATGGGACCCTAATTGTTCCTGTTTAACCCAGTTCCTGTTCTTCCTCCCAGTTCTCTGTGCAACAGAACATCCCAGAGTGCATTGTGCTCCAGCTACTTTCTTCCAGTGCTTCTCAAACTTTTTTTTTCACAGACCACTTGAAAATTTCTAAGGGTCTCAGTGGACCACTTAATGATCCTTTCCAAATGTTGTTTGTACCGTTAGCTAATTATTGTAAAGCTCTTTGGATAAAAGCGCTATATAAAAAAAAACCTTAATACTAATGAATGTTTTCTTGTTCTACAAATAAAAGCACACAACTCATATTTTAATATCAGTAATTTTACCTTTCTCATGCGATGGATGTGCCCTCTCTCCCCCTCCACAGCAGTCCCCAAGCTGGGGTTGGGAAGGAGGGGGGCGGGGGGTCTCTCCCTCTCTCCCCCACCGCGGCAGCCCCTGAGCTGAAGCTGGGAAGCGGGGGGGCGGGGGGCAGGGTCTCTCCCCCGCCACAGCAGCCACAGAGCTGAGGCTAGGAAAGGAGGACCATTTCTCCCCACCAGCCACAGCCCTGGAGCTGGGGAAAGCCACCTCTTTCTCTGGCCATCGCAGCCCTGCACATCCCAAATTCCCCCCACCCCCTCTTCTCACTCCACTGCCCCCTCCCACCTACCCCCTATTCCCCACAAGGCCACCACCTCACCTTACATGTGCGTTTTCTCCAGGGTCCAGACACCTAATTAGTGCATCCACGCTGGCCCTTCACTCTCTCGTGTGCGGCTGCCCAGGCACGCACCTTAGAGGGAACTATCCGTGAACCCCTGAATGCAGCTGGTGGATCACTGGTGGTCCACAGACCACAGTTTGAGAACCTCTGCTCTATTATATACCGCCTCAGCATATGACACTGACTGGATTTTCCCAAAATGCCCTCTTACAAACATATGGCCCATTCCAATGCAAACATTGCTATTGACTTCATTGGTTATTGCATCAAGGCCCTTAATGTGGGAGCTTAGCAGGTATGGATCTGCAAATACAATTGAGCCTGGGTTCAACCCTCTGTTGTGGGAGGGTACCAGAGCTCGGGCTCCCTCCCAAGCCCAGAAGTCTACACAGCAATGAAACTACCCCAGCCCTGCGAGTCTGAGTTGGCTGGCATGGGCCAGCTGCAGGTTTTTCTTTGCTGTGTAGACATACTCTTTGTCTGCTAGCTTTCTCTCGGCTTTCTCTCACTGAAACATACCACACACACACAGCTGCAACCGGTCAATATTTGCAGCCTATGTTTGCAATCAGGCCCTAGGGAAACCCCTTGGCTCACATGGATTTATCTTCCGCTCAGGTCTTGCCATGCTGGCCCTTGCCTTGGACAGTAGCTTTTTTGTTTCATCTATCTCTACACAAAGGCATGTGGTTGTGCCTTTATTTATACAGAGAGCATGCATCAGCTTTAGCCAGGTCTGTGATCAATGGTAGCCATTAACACCTTCATTGAGGGTTGTCTCTGAAGCCTAATTACAATTCATCAACATTGCTAACTCTTTCACTGCTGATCAGTTCAGCAGAAATCTTCAGCAAATCGGCCTTTCCCACAACCTCAAACAAAAAGCAGAGGGGACTGCTGTAGTGATTGTATTAGCCATGATTTACAGTGAATTCCTCAGCTTCTTTTTCCATTTAAATGCATTTCCCATTGACAGTATGAGTGGCTGGGGCTAATATCAGACTGTGGAGGTGGTGCTATCCTCTTTCAAGAGATGGCACCACTGCCTTACACAAAAAGAAAAGGAGTACTTGTGGCACCTTAGAGACTAACAAAGTTATTTGAGCATAAGCTTTCGTGAGCTACAGCTCAATTCATCGGATGCTGTAGCTCTTTTCTTTTCATTCTTTTCATTCTTTTCTTTTTGCGAATACAGACTAATACGGCTGCTACTCTGAAACCTGCCTTACACAGAATGCCAGTGCACCAAAGAGACTGTAGAGAGCGTATGTATGATAGGGCCACCTCTTGCATTGTTAGCGCTTAGACTCTTCTATAACAGACCTCCAGCAGAAGTGAGAGCAGCTTCCTGTTGCACACATTGCACATGAAAATGTCCCTCATTTTCTCTAAAGGTAGAGAGAAGAAACAGGAGACTGAACGACTAAAGTGTGAACTTGTTATTAATGACTCTGCACCAGTCAGGCATAGTGTGAAGTTGTGAGACACATCTGTTGACTTCAGCTCTTCACCTTTCTAGTACACATGCTAAATTTTTCTGAATGCTTTGCTGACAGTTAATCTAACTATACTTTTTACTTCTTGCTTAACATGTGGTAGCATGGCCACTTTATGCGGTGCAGGGACAAGGTCAACAAAGGGCAGAGGGTTTAATCTGTAAATGGAAAATGTCACATAACAGATACCAACCGTTCACATTACCAGATTAAATGATCACAGGAGGCTCAGTTAATAGGGTTGTCGATTAATCCCAGTTAACTCACGTGATTAACTCAAAAAAATTAATTGCAATTAAAAAACTTAATAGCAATTAATGGCAGTTTTAATTGCACTGTTAAACAATAGAATACCAATTAAAATTTATTAAATATTTTGGATGTCTTTCTACATTTTCATATATATTGTATTCTGTGTTGGAATTGAAATCAAAATGTATATTATTTTTTATTATAAATATTTGCGCTGTAAAAATGATAAACAAATAAATAGTATTTTTCAATTCACCTCATCCAAGTAATGGATGTTTCCAAGACAATCCAGGAAGTTTTTGGAAAGCGTAGGGGACAATTTCCTGGCGCAAGTGCTAGGGGAGCCAACTAGGGGGGGCGCTTTTCTTGACCTGCTGCTCACAAACCGGGTAGAATTAGTGGGGGAAGCAAAAGTGGATGGGAATCTGGGAGGCAGTGACCATGAGTTGGTTGAGTTCAGGATCCTGACGCAGGGAAGAAAGGTAAGCAGCAGGATACGGACCCTGGACTTCAGGAAAGCAGACTTCGACTCCCTCAGGGAACAGATGGCCAGGATCCCCTGGGGGACTAACATGAAGGGGAAGGGAGTCCAGGAGAGCTGGCTGTATTTCAAGGAATCCCTGTTGAGGTTACAGGGACAAACCATCCCGATGAGTCGAAAGAATAGTAAACATGGCAAGCGACCAGCTTGGCTTAATGGTGAAATCCTAGCGGATCTTAAACATAAAAAAGAAGCTTACAAGAAGTGGAAGGTTGGACATATGACCAGGGAAGAGTATAAAAATATTGCTCGGGCATGTAGGAAAGATATCAGGAGGGCCAAATCGCACCTGGAGCTGCAGCTAGCAAGAGATGTCAAGAGTAACAAGAAGGGTTTCTTCAGGTATGTTGGCAACAAGAAGAAAGCCAAGGAAAGTGTGGGCCCCTTACTGAATGAGGGAGGCAACCTAGTGACAGAGGATGTGGAAAAAGCTAATGTACTCAATGCTTTTTTTGCCTCTGTTTTCACTAACAAGGTCAGCTCCCAGACTGCTGCGCTGGGCATCACAGAATGGGGAAGAGATGGCCAGCCCTCTGTGGAGATAGAGGTGGTTAGGGACTATTTAGAAAAGCTGGACGTGCACAAGTCCATGGGGCCGGACGAGTTACATCCGAGAGTGCTGAAGGAATTGGCGGCTGTGATTGCAGAGCCCTTGGCCATTATCTTTGAAAACTCGTGGCGAACGGGGGAAGTCCCGGATGACTGGAAAAAGGCTAATGTAGTGCCAATCTTTAAAAAAGGGAAGAAGGAGGATCCTGGGAACTACAGGCCAGTCAGCCTCACCTCAGTCCCTGGAAAAATCATGGAGCAGGTCCTCAAAGAATCAATCCTGAAGCACTTACATGAGAGGAAAGTGATCAGGAACAGTCAGCATGGATTCACCAAGGGAAGGTCATGCCTGACTAATCTAATCGCCTTTTATGATGAGATTACTGGTTCTGTGGATGAAGGGAAAGCAGTGGATGTATTGTTTCTTGACTTTAGCAAAGCTTTTGACACGGTCTCCCACAGTATTCTTGTCAGCAAGTTAAGGAAGTATGGGCTAGATGAATGCACTATAAGGTGGGTAGAAAGCTGGCTAGATTGTCGGGCTCAACGGGTAGTGATAAATGGCTCCATGTCTAGTTGGCAGCCGGTGTCAAGTGGAGTGCCCCAGGGTTCGGTCCTGGGGCCGGTTTTGTTCAATATCTTCATAAATGATCTGGAGGATGGTGTGGATTGCACTCTCAGCAAATTTGCAGATGATACTAAACTGGGAGGAGTGGTAGATACGCTGGAGGGGAGGGATAGGATACAGAAGGACCTAGACAAATTGGAGGATTGGGCCAAAAGAAATCTGATGAGGTTCAATAAGGATAAGTGCAGGGTCCTGCACTTAGGATGGAAGAATCCAATGCACCGCTACAGACTAGGGACCGAATGGCTAGGCAGCAGTTCTGCGGAAAAGGACCTAGGGGTGACAGTGGACGAGAAGCTGGATATGAGTCAACAGTGTGCCCTTGTTGCCAAGAAGGCCAATGGCATTTTGGGATGTATAAGTAGGGGCATAGCGAGCAGATCGAGGGATGTGATCGTTCCCCTCTATTCGACACTGGTGAGGCCTCATCTGGAGTACTGTGTCCAGTTTTGGGCCCCACACTACAAGAAGGATGTGGATAAATTGGAGAGAGTCCAGCGAAGGGCAACAAAAATGATTAGGGGTCTAGAGCACATGACTTATGAAGAGAGGCTGAGGGAGCTGGGATTGTTTAGTCTGCAGAAGAGAAGAATGAGGGGGGATTTGATAGCTGCTTTCAACTACCTGAAAGGGGGTTCCAAAGAGGATGGCTCTAGACTGTTCTCAATGGTAGCAGATGACAGAACGAGGAGTAATGGTCTCAAGTTGCAATGGGGGAGGTTTAGATTGGATATTAGGAAAAACTTTTTCACTAAGAGGGTGGTGAAACACTGGAATGCGTTACCTAGGGAGGTGGTAGAATCTCCTTCCTTAGAGGTTTTTAAGGTCAGGCTTGACAAAGCCCTGGCTGGGATGATTTAACTGGGAATTGGTCCTGCTTCGAGCAGGGGGTTGGACTAGATGACCTTCTGGGGTCCCTTCCAACCCTGATATTCTATGATTCTATGATTCTATGTAGTGCAATCTCTTTGTCCTGAAAATGCAACTTACATTGCAGATTTTTGTTTACATAACTGCACTCCAAAACAAAACAATGTAAAACTTCAGAGCCTAAAAGTCCACTCAGTCCTTCTTCTCGTTCAGCCAATCGCTAAGACAAACAAGTGTGTTTACATTTAGAGGAGATAATGCTGCCCTCTTCTTATTTACAATATCACCGGGAAGCGAGAATAGGCATTTGCATGGCACTTTTGCAGCTGGCATTGCAAAGTATTTATGGGTCAGGTGCGCTAAACATTTGTATGCCCCTTCATGCTTCGGCCACCATTCCAGAGGACATGCTTCGGCCACCATTCCAGAGGACATGCTTCCATGCTGATGATACTCATTAAAAAAATAATGTGTCAATAATGTGTCAATAATGTGTCAGTTAAATTTGTGGCTCTGGGGTGGGGCCGGGATGATGGGTTTGGGGTATGGGAGGGGACTCCGGGCTGGGGCAGGAGGTTGGGATGTGGGAGGGGGTGCAGGGTCCCAGCGCTGCTTACCGCAGCTCAGAGGAAGTGGCTGCTAGGTCCCTGCAGCCTCTTGGCACCGGCCCCCGTGGCTCCCATTGGTTGCAGTTCTCAGCCAATGGGAGCTGCAGAGCCAGCACTTGGGGCAGGAGCAGCACGCCGAACCTCCCAGTCCCTGGCTGCTGAAGTGCCTAGGATCCTGGCGGCCACTTCCGGGAGCCACGCGGAGCTAGGGCTGGTAGAGAGCCTGCCTTCGCCCCGGGCCCCTGCTGCTCCCCCAACCAGACTTTTAATGGCCCAGTCAGTGGGGCTGACTGGAGCTGCCAGGGTCCCTTTTCGACCAGGCGTTCTAGTCAAAAACCAAACATTTGGCAACCCTAGCCATAGCCCTCCCACTTTTCCCCATGGGCTTGACCTCCTGCCCTTCCTCTTCCCCCGAGTCCCTGCCTCCTAGCCAAGCCAGAAGCTGGAGCCTGACTCAGGGAGCCCAGGCAGCTGTGGCGGGCATGGACCCTCCACCTGCCTGGCATCAGGGGCCTGTGAGCAGCCTCCAGCCCATGTCCTCGCCCCCCGGGTCTCCCGCACAGGGTATATGGAGGGCCCGCAGCACCCTACAGCTTCTCGGGCAGCTCTTACCCCAACCCAGCTGTGACTCTTCGGCCCCCAAGACCCCGTCCTCAGGCCAGGCCTGAAGCAGGAGCTGAGTCAGGGTAAGAGCCGCCCAGACAGCTGTGGGGCGCCCTGGACCCACCATCTACGCTGACTGGGGGTGGGGCCTCGGGGGGGAAGAGAGGAGACTGGCAGGGCCTTGTGGCCCCCCACTTTTAGGAAGAATCTGTCGCCCCTGCTAAGACTTCTTCATGGCAGTTTTGCCTGCAGTTCACCCTCATACCAGTATGACTCCTACCCTAAAGGCTTCTTCTTCATGTATTCATTTCTTCACTTCTCCAATACCCAATCTGCACACAGTACAAGTGAAGGGGAACTTATAGGGCTGTATTCAGGTTGGTGCTGTTCACCCATCTCCTGTGCAGTCTGATCCAAGAGTCTCACATATGGATATGATTCATTAGGAAATGCTTTAAAAAATGAAGTTTACAACAAGCTGAATTTCCTCCCTGGGAAGTGTATATTTTCTGTACCCATTCTGGAGGCAAGATCTTCTGTTCTAAAGGGAAATTCCCAACAATATCTCACAGAAAACCATGGTCCTGTGTTGAAGTCTGTTCTCATTTACACCTGTTATAGTCCAGTGTTACCCTAACCAGGCCCCGTGTTTTCTGGGTTAGATCTCTGCTTGCTTAATTCTGTTCCAGTGCACAGAGTTCATGTGCCACATTCAGGCCTTGTGTAAACTGGTGAAACACCATTGACATCAGATGTGAATCTGGCCCCATGTCGCTAGCTGTTATCTCTGACAAAACGTGTGACAGCCAGTCAATCAGATAACATAACTTTCTAGCCCACTAACCATTATTGACTGAACAAAGCAGGAACTGAACATTCAAATGTCAGTCATCTGATTCATACCAGTACAGTATACTGCTATCTGATTGGTCAAAACACCAAAGGCCTGTTCACTATAAGGAAAACCAAACCAGATATCTAGGCGTAGTGCTATGAAATGATGAAAGGTTTGACCATCACCTTGTTGTAGGTATGCATCTCTCATAGGAATGACGGTCAAAATGTTCAAGTTTGGGTGCTTAAAGTTTGGCACTTAAATCCATGTTTAGGAACTGAAATAAAAAAGGACAGACTTTCAGAGCTGCTGAGCACCCTCAGCTCCCACTGAGCTCCCGCCCTCCGTGGTTGCAGAACATCTCTGAAATCCTGCCACTTGCTTAGGTGCCTAGATATTTATGTAGGCACAAAGCTTTAACCACCCAAGTTTAATACATTTTGGCCTAGGTGTGTATCAAGGAAACCAAGATGTGAGAAGCTACAAGAAACATCAATTACAATGATGCAATGGATTCACACTTCTAACCATTCTTCAAGGGCAGGAAGGAATTAGGAGATCAGAAACGCAACAGGAATTAGAGACCAGAGTGATAAAGGCTAGAGACCACAGCTATTGTACCTACTGCTGTTCTGGCCCTGCCCACCACCCACAGCTCGGCCTAGGCATCTCCTCTGATCCAAGCAGACATGCTGCCACTGATGTTCAGACATCACAGCGATCCCCACAGCATAAATACTAGATAGACAGATACATAGAGAGGAGCAGGAACCTCACTCTTCCTGCCAAAATTCTGCTGGGGGGAAGTGAGCCAGTGTAGTATCACCACTCCTTTCTCTGACATCATGGAAGCCCTTCCATGGAAACTCCAGGTTTCTAGATCTAAACTTACCAAGTGGGTTGGTTGGCCTAGCTGTGGCTGCAGAGACCATGGCAGCACAGTGTATAGCTCTTCTGAACACAAGATTCACATTAGAATTTCAGAGACCAAACCAAACTAAATAATCAATTCCATCCAAAAACCTACACATTTAGGTTGCTAAGTCAAGTATTCAGAAGTTACACTTAATTCTGTCATTTCCTCTCCCTTCAACTTTAATTTGCCCCCCTTTTGTGTATGCATTATGAGACAGTCTTTAATTACATGACTGTGTCCTGTCCTGTTGTGTACACAGGACCCCTGCCTCATTCAGTTAACAAATTGTCATATATATGCCTGTGACATTTCCCAGGGTGGCTCTCCAGCCTGGGATGCCTTTTCAGGGCTGGCTTTTGGTGTGGGCGGTCCGGGTGGCAGCCCAGGATGGCCTGCCAAAGAGGGCGCCGTGCGCAGGGTTTGCCATGCCTGAGTCCCACCTGACCTGTCGAGAGCCAGCTGGGCCAATGGAGGCAGCAGGCAGGCAGGCGAGCAGCAGTGCCTGGAGAGGAGGGAGGGACCCGAGCTGCAGGGGGGCAGTTGATGACCAGCCAGGTGACTCCTCCAGAGCGGGGATGCCCCTCCTCCCCCCTACTCCACTGCTGTGTGCAGCCGCCGCTGCTCCTGTTCCCTCTCCCCCCCACCCAGTTCCTCCCCCAGAGCCGCCCCTGGCCACCCTGCTCAGGACTGGGAGTGTCCTGTTTGCTGTGTGGGGGGATGACCGGAGAGAGGCTGATGTCAGGGTGTCCCGCTCCTCCCTGCTTGTGTACCTGGTCTCCGCTGACCTGCGGTGGTGGGACTGGGGAAATTTGTCTGTGCTGCCACCTCTCTGGGACCAAAGCTGCTGGTGTAGTGTAGTAAACTGCTCCACGTAGGAATGTGCTACTGGTAGCAGTTACTGATACATATTAGATTGGAAGAAACAACTTTTGTAAAAAGATGCTACTTCCCTCATAGGTCACGTTTTCTAGATCTTATTTTTTTTCCCCTTTCTTCTCTGGACTCTCTCCAATTTGTCCACATTGTTCCTGAAATGTGGTGCCCAGAACTGGACACAATACTCCAGTTGAGGCCTAATCAGCGCAGAGTAGAGTGGACATCTGTTAGGATATAGATATTCAGGCTTGTCTGTAAAGGCCTGTACTCTAAGAATTTAGGTGTCTTCTTATCACTTAGCTAGTTCTAGAGGTATAAAAGAGAGAATCAAAATCACTGTCTGCTGGTGTAAAGGCCTTCTCTCACTGTGACAGGCTGAGGCCCTGTTCTTAGGCTAAGGCCTTTGGCTAAGCAGCAGAGGCAGCCATAAGCTGGGAAGCGACCAGTCACATCCTCACATTCCAAACTAGTCACATTGAAAGAAGGTGCTATTGGGCTGTTAGGAATACAGTCCTGTCTTGATAATGCCTATCACCTCCAGAGAAAGGGAAGTGCCTAGAAAATGTAAAAGGAAACTTAGTTTGATAGCATCGTGTCTGGCAAGAACTCACTTATCAATAGCTGGGATGTGAAATCCTCACTTCTGTATTGTTTTGTCATTATAGTTCCCACTTTGCTATTGTTTGTCTGTATAATCTCTGTCTGGTTCTGTGATTGTTTCTGTCTGCTGTATAATTAATTTTGCTGGGTGTAAACTAATTAAGGTGGTGGGATATAATTGGTTAGCTAATCATGTTACAGTATGTTAGGATTGGTTAGTTAAATTTCAGGAAAATGATTGGTTAAGGTATAGCTAAGCAGAACTCAAGTTTTACTATATAGTCTGCAGTCAATCAGGAAGTGTGTGTATGTGGGTAGGTGGGGAAATGGGAACAGGGATTGGGGGTGGGGAAATGGGAATCATGTTTTGCTAAGGACAGGAATGGGAACAGGGACACAGGTGTAAGGCTCTGTGGTGCCAGAGCTGGGAAGGGGGACACTAAGGAAGGAAACTGGAATCATGCTTGCTGGAAGTTCACCCCAATAAACATTGAATTGTTTGCACCTTTGGACTTCGGGTATTGTTGCTCTCTGTTCATGCGAGAAGGACCAGGGAAGGAAGTGGGTGAAGGAATAAGCCCCCTAACAACATCCCAGAGTAATCTGTTTTTTTGCAGTAGCGTTACACTGTTCACTCATATTCAGCTTGTGGTCCACTAGGACCCCCAGATCCCTTTCTGCAGAACTCCTTCCTAGGAAGTCATTTCCCATTTTGTATGCATGCATCTTGTTATCATTCACAAACTTTACAGTTGTACTCTCTATGCCATTATCTCAATCATTGATTAAGATTTTGAATAGAAACTTATCCAGAACTGATCCCTGGAGAACCCGACTGGTTATGCCCTTTCAGCCTGACTCAGCCCTTTCAGCCTGTGAATCACTGATAACTACCGGCTGAACTGTTTTCCGACTAGTTTTGCACCCATTTTATTTTAGCTCCATCTAGGTTGCATTCCCATAGTTTGTTTATGAGAAGGTCATGGGAGACAGTATCAAAAGCCTTACTAAAGGCAAGATAGACCATGTCAACCACTTCCCCCCCATACACAAGGCTTGTTACACTGTTAAAGAAAACTATCAGTTTGGTTTTACATGTGAGACTGCTTGAAATAGCTACATCAGATGTCCTTTTTTAGCGAAGTAAGAACTGTCACTGCTGCAGGTAGCCCGGTCCTACAGATAGCATTTTCACACACACACACACACACACACACGTAAGAAATTGCAATCTGTAGGGACGTGCTACCTGTAACACTGCAATCTGATGAAGCTAATTCCTACAACTAGCAGTTTCTCACACCATAGGTTCATGAGACTGCTATCTGTAGCAACTAGCTACACCAGATGTCCTTTTTTAGCAAAGTAGGACCTGTCGCTGCTACATATGTTTCTGGATGGTACAAGGCCCTGGAATCCAACTGTAGAATCATATAATCATAGAATATCAGGGTTGGAAGGGACCTCAGGAGGTCATCTAGTCCAACCCCCTGCTCAAAGCAGGAACAATCCCCAACTAAATCATCCCAGCCAGGGCTTTCTCAAGCCTGACCTTAAAAACCTCTAAGGAAGGAGATTCCACCACCTCCCTAGGTAACCCATTTCAGTGCTTCACCACCCTCCTAGTGAAAAAGTTTTTCCTAATATCCAACCTAAACCTCTCCCACTGCAACTTGAGACCATTACTCCTCATTCTGTCATCTGCTACCACTGAGAACAGTCTAGATCCATCCTCTTTGGAACCCCCTTTCAGGTAGTTGAAAGCAGCTATCAAATCCCCCCTCATTCTTCTCTTCTGCAGACTAAACAAGCCCAGTTCCCTCAGCCTCTCCTCATAACTCATGTGTTCCAGCCCCCTAATCATTTTTGTTGCTCTCTGCTGGACTCTTTCCAATTTTTCCACATCCTTCTTGTAGTGTGGGGCTCAAAACTGGACACAGTACTCCAGATGAGGCCTCTCCAGTGTCGAATAGAGTGGAATGATCACGTCCCTTGGTCTCCTGGCAATGCCCCTACTTATACAGCCCAAAAATGCCGTTAGCCTTCTTGGCAACAAGGGCACACTGTTGACTCATATCCAGCTTCTCCTCGAACGCAGAACTGCTGCCTAGCCATTCGGTCCCTAGTCTGTAGTTGTGCATGGGATTCTTCAGTCCTAAGTGCAGGACTCTGCACTTGTCCTTGTTGAACCTCATCAGATTTCTTTTGGCCCAATCCTCTAATTTGTCTAGGGCCCTCTGAATCCTATCCCTACCCTCCAACATATCTACCACTCCTCCCAGTTTAGTGTCATCTGCAGACTTGCTGAGGGTGCAATCCACGCCATCCTCCAGATCATTAATGAAGATATTGAACAAAACCGGCCCCAAGACCGACCCTTGGGGCACTCCACTTGATACCGGCTGCCAACTAGACATGGAGCCATTGATCACTTCCTGTTGAGCCTGACGATCTAGCCAGCTTTCTATCCACCTTATAGTCCATTCATCCAGCCCATACTTCTTTAACTTGCTGACAAGAATACTGTGGGAGACCATATCAAAAGCTTTGCTAAAGTCAAGGAATAACACATCCACTGCTTTCCCCTCATCCACAGAGCCAGTTATCTCGTCATAGAAGGCAATTAGGTTAGTCAGGCATGACTTGCCCTTGGTGAATCCATGCTGACTGTTCCTGATCACTTTCCTCTCCTCTAAGTGCTTCAGAATGGATTCCTTGAGGATCTGCTCCATGATTTTTCCAGGGACTGAGATGAGGCTGACCAGCCTGTAGTTCCCCGGATCCTCCTTCTTCCCTTTTTTGAAGACGGGCACTACATTAGCCTTTTTCCAGTCATCTGGGACCTCCCCCGATCGCCATGAATTTTCAAAGATAATGGCCAATGGCTCTGCAATCACATCCGCCAACTCCTTTAGCATCCTCGGATGCAGCGCATGCGGCCCCATGGACTTGTGCTTGTCCAGCTTTTCTAAATAGTCCTGAACCACTTCTTTCTCCACAGAGGGCTGGTCACCTCCTCCCCATGCTGTGCTGCCCAGTGCAGCAGTCTGGGAGCTGACCTTGTTCATGAAGAGAGAGGCAAAAAAAGCATTGAGTACATTAGCTTTTTCCACATCCTGTGTCACTAGATTGTCTCCCCCATTCAGTAAGGCCCCACACTTTCCTTGACTTTCTTCTTGTTGCCAGCATACCTAATGTATACACATTAATCCTCACGGGGCATATCACTATACAAAAAAAAGTTTTGTCTGTGCCTGTAGTGGGGTGGCTTCCCCACTCCGATAAGCAGGGGGTTAAATGGAGCCAAGCTAGGCTGATTGGGGGAAGCAGCCACAGCTGTGGCCAGCTCAATTAGGGCCCAGCTGGCCCTGGTAAGAAGGCTGTGGGCCAGAAGCTGGAGAACTCTCACTGTAGCCCTGGAGTGGGAAGGGGAGCAAGGTACCTGAAGTGGAGCAGTGCTGGGGAAGGGCAAGGGGAGCTCCAGCCTGGTAAACCTCCAAGATGCAGGCCTTGATGAAGACCTATGAAAAGGTACTGGGGCTGCAGAGGAGCAGCCCAGGGATAGGCAAAGGCACCAGGTCCTAACCCCTTGCCAATGATGAGTAGCCATGACAGACTTCAGTCTGCCCCAGTAAGTGGGGGCTAGCTGATGACTGGCAGTAGCCACTGAGGCAAGGTGGGTTTAGGGGTAGACTTAGTAACCATAGTGACTCTATGCTGACATAATTTGAGTTAACACACACTTAAAGTGTAGACATGGCCTAAGGTATATTAAATGTTTGGGAGAGATAACAGGAACAGTATGAGGGTAGACTAAGATTCATTCAGGTGTTTAGGCTCAAGGCATTGGAATTAGCCTTACTGCACCCTACAGGCTCAGGAACAAAGAGGCACATTAAAAAAAAAGATTATTTATTAAAATTTCTTGACTTGAGGGTGTATAACTCATGATTTTAGAATTCTTGTGGTTGTAAAGGTATCTTGGGGTTGTAGATGTGTGTTCATTATATTCTGAAAGGCAAAACTATGAATTGGTTGAACAAAGAATTAGATCAGTCCCTCAGGATAAGTACATTGGTGATTAGCCAAGATAACCAGGGATGCAGGCCCATGCTCTGCGTGTCCCTAAACTGTCCTTTGACTGCCAGCTGCTGGGAGTGGACAGTGGGATCGTTCATTGAGTCATTGCCTGGTCTGATCATCCCTTAGAAACACCTGGCATTGGCCACTGTCACAAGACAGGATACAAGATTAGGTGGACTATTGGTCTGACCCATGATGGCAGTTCTAATTTTCTGCAAAAATTACAATAGATTTTTTTCCAGGGAGAAAGATGTTCTAGGAGATAGTATACTACCTTTATTGAATATCTGAGAATCAAGTTGTACACAATGGCATGCGGAAAAACACTTAAGGGCTAGACTGAGAGGCAAAATAACTGTTGAAAAAATGCAATCCCCATTGGTGGATTGACTCAAAACAAAGTTTTGACACCCGGCCAGAAATTCAGTCAGCTCTAAAATGAGAAGAAAAAATTAAATTTAAAAATTCAGGGAATCCCAGCAGCAGATAAGACAACTTGGGAAACTGCTAGGAGACTCCCTGCATTCAGATACAGTGATAAGGGATTCTTTGTTTCTGAGGGGATATATGTAAAATGTTTCACTGAATTAAGTCTCAGGGATTATCTACACTGGCAAGTTAAAGCGCTCTAACTTGTTGGCTCAGGGGTGTGAAAAATCACCCACCCACCCCCCGCGCAGCAAGTTTGAGCGCTTTAAAGCGCTAGTGTGGACAGACTCAGCTCCCAGTGCTCGGAGCTAATTCCTTCCTCGAGGTGGATTACCAGGAGCACTGGCACCAGCGGCAGCGCTTTGAACTTTGTAGTGTAGACGTAGCCTCAGTAGGTTAGATCAGACAAAGAGGAGCTGCATTGACTAGGCATGGGGATGCCTCTGCCTTTAAGAACCCAGCCCTGGGAAGCCGATGCTGAGAGGTGCTGTCCGTGAGAGGGGAAATTTGCCCCCCACCATTTTTGCAAACACTGGTGTCTCAGTGCCAGTGGGGTAACTGCTACCCCCTGTGCCCCTGCCTGTGCCAGGTTTTGCCCTCTGACACCCTCCGCCAGCGCCTCACTCCTGGGCTTATCTCCTACTCCTCCGCCCGCAGCCCTGATTTTGCCCTTTAGCCCCTCTCCTAATCCTGCCTCCAGCTGCTTGACCCCCCTGACCAGTCAATTTCCACCCCCTGCTCAGGCCCTGACCACCCCCCTGCTTCGATTCGTCCCCTTTGCCCCTTTTTAACCCCGTCAAAAGCCGGCCGCAGAATCCTACGCCTAATAAGGGCAGGGTGAAGGGCAGTGGCTTCAGCAGATGAACTGAGCATGCTCAGTACAGGGTAAGTAGCTCAGTACAGGGTCAGTAGCACATTACTACGGAGAGCACTTTACTGCACTAGGCCTGTAGCTGCTTGTGTCTGAGCCTGAGTGCTTTCTTAAAGAGACAGCGCGTTCATACACTCACTCAGGCACACACACACTGTCTCACACATACACTCTGTCACACACTCACATGTACGCTCTCTCACATACTCCCCCAACACACACACACTCTCACACACAGAGAGTCTCCCCAACACACAACACAAACACTGCCTGCATGCAGGTCACATTCCCCATCTGGGCTGAGCTGTGAGGCAGGAATCAGGAGCTACTGCTCTCTGCCCTCCCCTTACACAGCCCAGGTGAGGAAAGTGACCTGGATGCAGGGAGCCATGATGTTGCTCCTCGCTCCCCCACCTCACAGCCCCCTAGCGGTGCGTGGGGCGAAGGAGCAGTAATCCGGGCGGGGGGAGTGAGCAGCAATGCCAGCTGCTTCATGTATCCAGGTCCGTTTCCCCATGTGGGCGCATGAGGGGGTGCAGGGGTTGGGGTGCAGGAGAGAGGTGTAGGGATTGGGGTGAAGGGGTTAGTGCAGGGGTTAGAGGTAAAGGGAGCCTGGGGAGCCCATGGGGGACAGGGGAAATGTGGGGCCTTTTGTAAGTTGAGCTTTCATGAGAAAGATTGCACTACAATACTTGTGTTAGGTGAATTGAAAAATAGTATTTCTTTTGTTTTTTACGGTGTAAATATTTGTAATAAAAATAAAGTGAGCACTGTACGCTTTGTATTCTGTATAGTAATGAAAATCAATATATTAGAAGATGTAAAAACATCCTAAAATATTTAAATTTTACTCTTTTATTAACTGATTAATTGCACAATTTTTTTTAATGGCTTGACAGCCCTAGTAAAAATGTTTATATGTAAAGAACTGATTTTTTTAAAATGAGTATTTTAACTCAGATTTTCTCTTTACCCGTTAAGCACTTAAGACTATAAACTAAAGTGATGTTTTGTACTTGACTCTTTAGTTTCCTAATTCTTAATAGACAAAATGTATGTGTGCAAAATTTGAAATTCTACTAAGTAGTTTCACACTTTAAATGCTGCTCATTGCTGACAAGTCCAGGACCACATTAACATCCTTGCTGTGCGGAAAAAGCAAGTAGCAATCAACACCACCCTCCAGTATACTGAACTTCTGCAAGTCAAGAAAACTGAAAAACGTTGGCTAAGCTATTCTCTTTCATCAGGGTTTGCTATTTGAAGTCAATAGGATTTGTGCTCTGAAGTCACTTAGGTAACTTGGGGGGGGGGGGGGAGAAAGGACAAAAAACCTTGGGTGCCTAAATATGGGTTTAGGAGCCTAACTTCAGGTGGCTATTTTTGAAGATGCGGGCCTGTGTACAGAAAAAAGTTCACAATAGCTTTGATAATGTATTGGAAGTTAATCAAGACTGGATGCCTTTAGTCAAATATAAGTTATCGAGCTCAATACAGGGATAACAGGATGAAAGTTAAGGGCTTCTGACAAACAGGTGGTCAGACTAGATTAGAGTCTAGTGGTCCCTTCTGGCATTAAACTCTATGAATCTATGAACTTTAACTGCCATGGTAGTCTTAATTATGGCAGACTATTCCTGTGAGTAAAATTACCTGCTTATGTGTTTTCATGATTATGGCCTTAATTGTCAATATTTTGTTTTGCCTCTTAGAAATTTTGTAAAATTCTATTGACTCCCTACCAATACTACTTATTAAAAAAAACAAACCCACATTATTTATCATTTGCTTTATTATAAATTTTCATCTCAACTTGGCATCGTACAAATGTTTCTATTGGTGTTACAAAGTATCAGTTAAATTAAATCACTTCTTTAAAAATCAAATGATTTGAAATCACTCCAGACTGGGCCAGGGAGGCTTGGCAGAATTCAATTTTTATGTTTTTGACATTTTGACAACCTCAATTTTTATTTTTTTAAGGATTTTTATCTATTTTTAAAGTTTCTTGGTTGCCCAAAATTATGGAATTTAAGCATTTTTTTTAAATTTTTATTTGAATTTTCATAGTTGTGGGAAATTAAGGGTGTGTAGCACACAATAAGTTAATGACGCTAGATGTTGAGATTCCAAATAGTAAAGCTTCATTTATTTTTAACAAGCCTAATTTAAGAGTGGAAATCAGAGAATTTTACCCAAAAAGTCTTCAGATCCCACAGCTAGGAGGCTTGAGCTTAAAAAGAAAATTGTGGGCCTTTTGTTACAGGTACAGGAATGCATAATTATTTGCTAGGGCCAGCAGAGGAGTCCCTGGCCATCCCGTTGCTGAACAGCTCTGGCTCAGGGGCAGCGAATGATGCTCCATACTCTCAGCTGGTGAAAGAGTCAGCAGGGTTGCAGGGTGCTCCTTGCATGGCTGCAGGCCCAAGAATATGGAATCTGTGTGGATACAAAATGCAGAGGAGTTTGGAATCCTGGCCTGTTGGAGCAGAGACCATCACAGTCTTGGCTGGGGAGGAGGATGAGTCCCCAGCTGTGGTGAGGACCCCTGCTGCTGAACAACTCCAGCCTGACGGAGGTGGACAGTCCAGCATGTTCCTGGCCTTTGAGTGAGTGCGTAAGTGGGGCCAAGGATACATGCTGTGGGCTCAGGATACTGGATCCCTGCAGGCACTAGGAGCATAGGAGCTAGTGCACATTGATTACAACCGATGGATATTTTTTTCATTGATTTCTGTTTCAGGTGAAATTGATGTTTACTGACAACAATTTAAATCAAATCCTTCCAAGCCTAGTAGTGGGCTGACTGTCAATGGGAAGAACTCATATCCACTGGGAAGAAAGTAACTGAATTTTTTCCCCCGCCATGCTTGTGACTGTTCAGGCATTTGTATAAAGGTTCCTTAGCAGGGACAGAAGGATCTGAATTATTAGATAGGGGTAGGGTGTGTAATGAGGAGCAAGGGCCTGTTCAGACAGGGACATATGAGGCCAACTGCCAGTGTGGAAGGACCTTAGATCCTTAGGTGTTATACTTAAGCCTAACATTAACAGAAGGGGAAGAGAAATGAAGGAGGCATCTGGAGACCCACCTCCCTTTGAGCCAGTACCATAATCCCAGCATGCGGAAGGGAAAGAGTCAGAGAGAGTTAGTGATCTACTGTGGTGGGGAACTAGTTCAGGAGCCCTCTGAAGAAGTGCCCTTGCCTATGGGGTGAGGAAGATCTTTGTAATATAGTTTGAAACCTGTGTAGGACAGTGTTTGGCTCTTCTAGCTGGGATGTGGTTCATTAGGAAAGGGTGCCAGCAGAGGCACCGACAGGGTTCAGAGAAGTGAAGCTGGAAAGTGGGCTAGGCCCAGCTGCTCCTATCACTGGAGAGATCCTGAGCACTACTGCTGCTGTGCTCCCCTGAACCCAGTGGGAAGTGGTCAAGTGCAGTCACAGAGAAGTGGCAATGCCAAAGGCCAATGGAGTAGCTGCTTCTGTAGCCAAATTTACAACCATGGCTAGTGGGTGCTACAGACAGGAAGAAGGAGTCTGAGAGGGCTTACAGGAGAGAATTGTTAAAGAAGTGAGGTAGGACAGAAAGGAGAGAATACATCACTGCAGAGCCTATGAGCAGTAAGATGGATATAGAGCTAGACAAGCTCTGAAGGGGCAGTGGGTGGGTGCTATACAAATCTGCATGAAGCTGCCTCTAGAATGTAATGTGAGCATGGCTACCTGGCGGTTCCTGAATACTATCAATATTTTCTACTGCATTACTGCTAACCATCATAAGAGACAGACAGATCTGAGACTCCCAAATGGATTACTCCATGTTGGCTGGTGCTTAGATAGAAATGTGTTAAATGATTTATAATTACCTTACTTTGATCCTGATATCTGAAATTCTTCTTCGAATGCTGTCCCTGTGGGTGCTCCACTCTAGGTGTCGGTGCGTCCCAGCACTGTTGATCAGAGATTTTCGGTAGCAGTGCCTGGCCGGGACGCAGGCGCTCAGTTGGTATCTCCCGTCTCGTTGGAATCTTCCTGAGCGCCTGCGACCCGCATCCCCCTCAGTTCCTTCTCTACTGTCCCCGACTGAAGATGGGACTCAGGGCAGTACTACTTCTCTTCCCTGGTCTCTGTAGGAAAAAAGTAACAAAGAATATAGAATTAGTTATTAGTTACATCCCAGTTGTTTCCCTTCCTTTAGTGTAGTTACAGAGTTAGTTACTTAGTTTAAAAAACAAAAAAACAAAACTTTTCGCTTCAGGCTTGTCTCCTGGTGAGACACTCTCCCTGACATTTCTAGTTCACAATGCCAGGGGCTTCAGGATTCAAGAAGTGTGTTTCCTGTCAGGACTCCATGCCATGGTCCGATGGGCACTCACACTGTGTGAAGTGCCTCGGGGAAACCCACATTCCCGTAAAGTGCCTCCGCTGTACGAGCCTCAAGTCAAGGGCTCGGTGCGACAGGGACCTGCGGCTTAAAATGCTTCTGATGGAAAAATCCCTGCAGCCGCTTTCGGAGATGGGGAAAGTTAAACCCGCTCCTACACGCTCCCCGGCCAGATCCGAACCAATGCGGAGCGTTGCTTCACCCTCTCTGGAACAGAGGCAACAAGCACAGCAGTCTCATGGGAGAGACTCTGACAAGGGTAAAGGGTCTCCCGCGAGATCCTTACCCTCTGTGTTGACAGCTCCACAGGCAGGTGCCTCAGCTCTTTCTAAAGCCTCAGCCACGGCTCCCACAGACCGCAGAGGCAGGAACCCGACCTCCCCTACCGGGAAGGTCTCCGCAGCACCGAGTTCCTCAGCACTAAAAATAGCCCCGGTGCCGGCTGTGCACTCTGCCCCGTTGCCGACAAGGACATCAGCACTGACCCTCTCCATGCTAAAAATAGCCATGGTGCCAACTGCGTGCTCTGCCCCGGTGCCAGGAAGAACGTCGGCACCGAGCCTGCCTCCTGCCCCAGCACCAGCAGCGGACCCCCTGCAGGGCACCTCCAACAGACCCGCGGCACTGCTGACACTTTCACTTGCTAATGCACTAAAAGAGCACAGTCCAGGCTTAGTGCAGCCCAGGGAGCAGGAGCAACAGTTCCTCACTCAATGTGACCCCTCAGTGCCACCTGAGCCTAACTCTCCGCTCCTGGATACACAGGGCTCACTCTTTGAATAGCCACTCTCACCACCTGAACTGGCTACCTTCACTGACAGCGAACCTAATATATAGCTGCAGGTGGAGTTCTCCCCACCTGCCTCTCCTCCTCCACTGGACCCTCTTCCACCTCAGGCTATGGTCCACAGCCACCAGCCTCAGTTTCCCTACACCGCCTCCCCATGGACGGCACCTGGGTTCTCCTACCCTATGCCCTGGCCCCAATGGTACCCTTGGCCACATCCTGCTACCACTCATCCTCAAACCTCTTCCACGAAACCACTGCCTGCTTCTGTGCCTCGATCTTCAGCTCCGTCCACTTCTAGAGTACCAGAACCCCGTCCTGAGAACGGGAGCTACGAACCATATCCTGACTCACTGAACCCTAATTCTCTATCTGCTCCAGACGGAGCCCTCTTCCCCCCACCCCACCTGTACAGAACGTGGATAACTGTAAACAATTTCAAGAGCTTTTCAAGAGGGTGGCACTCAGTCAAGACATCCCCCTAGAAGAGGTTCAGGAGACACAACACAAACTCCTCAGAATCCTTCAACCCTCTTCACCCTTAAAGATTGTGCTCCCTATAAATGAAGCACTCCTGGAACCAGCTGACACACTCTGGCAAACTCCAACTTCTTTATTACCTACCTGCAGAAAGGTCAAATGTAAATACTATGTTCCTGCTAAGGATGCTGACTTCCTATTTTCTCACCCACAACCTAACTCTCATATCATGGATGCAGTCGCACAAAGGACGAAACAGCCACAATATCGGCCCACCCCACAAGACAAGGACCTTAAATGCCTTGACATCTTGGGACGCAAGGTTCACACGTCTTCCACTCTACAATTCAGGATTGCAAACTACTCTGCACTCCTTGCCAGCTATGACTTTGATAACTACAATAAACTTTTTGAATTTGCCTCCTACATTCTGGTGGATAGGAGAGTGGACTTTAAATCAATTCTGATCGAGGGCCAATTGATTTCCAGAATGGCCCTACAAGCCTTTATAGACACGGCGGACACAGCAGCCCATGCTACTGCAACCGCTGTGGTTATGCGCAGATCTTCATGGCTTTCTGCATCTGGCATCCCTAAAGATCTGCAGATCAAAGTGGAGGACCTCCCCCTTTGATAAAGACAAACTGTTTTCCAAAAAAAAAGATGAACTACTTCACACTATGAAAGATTCTAGAGTGACACTACGCACGCTAGATATTCACCCATCTCTTCCCAGGAGACAATGATACCAACCTTACCAAAGACCGCGCACACAACATTATCGGCCTCAACCCAAACCATATGACATAAATAGGAATTGCTCTAGACCCCCTAAGCACAGACAAAATCAAGCTCACGTAACCACCTCCCACCCATCCGGGAATAAACAACAATTTTGAAACGTTGGTCAAGGGTCTGCGCGACCACCCCTTGATTCCACAGCCTACTTGCCCATTTGGCCACCACCTCCAGAGTTTCCAACATGCCTGGCAGCGGATTACACAGGATCGCTGGGTCCTGGAAATAGTTCAGTCCGGTTACTCTATCCCATTCATATCCTATCCTCCTACCCTTCCCCCTTTCTCTTCAGGGACCCCCTCTCATGAGCACCTACTTCGCGGAGAAGTGGCTTACCTTCTCCAGCTAGGCGCAGTGGAACCAGTGCCGATGCAACATGGAGGGAAAGGATTCTACTCCCATCACTTCCTGACCCAGAAAAAGACCGGGGGATGGAGGCCTATACTAGATTTACGCCGACTGAACACATTCGTGAGGATACAAAAATTCAAGATGGTCACACTGGGCACAATAATTCCTGCACTGGATCAAGGAGACTGGTTCACAGCCCTCGACCTACAGGACGTTTATTTTCATATATCAATTCATCCAGCTCACAGACGCTTCCTACGATCACCACAATCGGTCACGACCATTTTCAATACAGAGTTCTTCCTTTTGGCCTCTCCACAGCGCCGAGAGTCTTTTCCAAAACTCTGGCCGTGGTCATGGCTCACCTCCACAAACATGGGATCATGCTTTTCCCCTACCTGGACGATTGCCTCATCAAGGGCAATTCCTATGGCGAGACACTTCAAGCTACCTATTTCGCCATCTCCCTCTTTCACAGCCTACGCCTCCAAATAAACATCCAAAAATCCACCCTGACACCTACACAACAGATTGAGTTCATTGGAGCTCATCTTGACTCAATCCAGAGCAGAGCCTCGCTCCCATATCAGATTCCTTGCTATGACGCAGCTCATACTCATTCTCTCTATTCATCCCAGGACACAAGCAAGAATCTGTCTACAGCTCCTTGGTCACATAGCAGCCACCACCTTTGTGGTCCAGTATGCCAGGCTACACATGAGATGTCTTCACGGCTGGCTCAATTCCAATTTCAAACCCAACAGAGACACCTTAGGGATGCTGCTAACTCCTCCTCCCAATGTTCTAGCTTCCCTATATTGATGGACAAGACCAGAAAACCTCTGCAAGGGGGTTTCCTTCCAGCAACGATCCCCAATGCTCATGCTCACCAAGGATGCTTCCCTAATTGTCTGGGGAGCACATCTAGGGGGACACAGGGCACAAGGCCGATGGTCCGCATCAGAGACACACCTACACATAAATCTCTTAGAGCTCAGAGCAGTGAGGCGAGCATGACTTCACTTTCTTCCCCTCATAAAGAACAAATCTATTCGGATCTTGACAGACAACTTAGCATGTATGTACTATATCAACAGACAAGGGGGAGCCCGATCACATTCCCTTTGCATGGAAGCCATCCGACTATGGAATTGGTGCATACAACATCAAATACAAATCATCGTTTCCTACCTACCAGGCTGCCACAACACTACTGTCAACGCACTCAGCAGACACTTCTCAACAGAACACGAATGGGAACTGCATCCCGCAATACTTCAACAGCTCTTCTCCCTCTGGGGCACCCAGTCAATAGACCTCTTTGCCACAACCCAGAACCAAAAATGTCGGCTGTGTTGCTCCAGAGCGGGACTCGGGACTGCATCCCTAGGAGACGCGTTCCTCATCCCGTGGAACAACTCTCTCTCCTCTCCGCCATCCCACCAATCCCTCTGCTACACAGGGTTCTTCAGAAGATCATAGACGACAAGGCCTGGGTAATCCTTATTGCCCTGGCTTGGCCGAGACAGACGTGGTATCCTTACCTACTCCGCATGTCCTCCCATCATCCACGGGCTCTCCCCAACAGGCCAGATCTTCTTTCCCAGGATAACGGATGCGTTCTTCACCCCCAGCTCCAAAAGCTCCACCTGACAGCCTGGTTCCTTCATGGTTCCAAACCCATAAACTAGCCTGTTCCAAGCAA
Organism: Natator depressus; assembly: GCF_965152275.1. NCBI lineage: Eukaryota > Metazoa > Chordata > Testudines > Cheloniidae > Natator > Natator depressus. The sequence continues at coordinate 210,692,065 of NC_134234.1, read as the reverse complement.
GTCCGATACATCCTCCTGCATAGTAGAAAAGACTCCACTCATAAAACTTACCTGCAGAAATGGAAGCGTTTCGCCCTCTGGTGCTCACGTAATCACTTAATGCCCAATACAGTGACCCTCCCTAACATTCTAGACTACCTCCTGAAACTAAAACAGGACAGACTTTTGCTCAGCTCCATCAAAGTACACCTGGCAGCGCTTACCACCTTCCACAACCTGTTAGATGGTTATTCACTCTTTACCCACCCCACCATAAAACGATTTCTCATGGGCCTGCAAAATCTCTACCCTGAAATTTACCCAACGGCAGCTACATGGAATCTGAATCTTGTTCTTCACATTCTCATGAAACCTCCATTCGAGCCTTTGGCTACCTCCTCTCTTCTCCATATGTCCATGAAGGTAGCTTTCTTAGTTGCAATAACATCAGCAAGGAGAGTAGGTGAAATAAGTGTCCTAATGGCCCATCCTCCCTTCACAATCTTCTCCAAAGACAAAGTCACTCTGAGACCACATCCTAAATTTCTCCCTAAGGTGGTAACCACCTTAACCAACCGATATACTTGCCTACTTTTTATCCCAAACCTCACAAGAGTCCACATGAGGCATCCCTGCATACTCTCGACGTCAGGTGAGCAATCGCCTTTTACTTAGACAGGACTAATCCATTTCGTAAATCTCCACGACTTTGTCTCCATCACCGAAACATCGAAAGGTACGGCTATCTCTAAACAACGTCTGTCCAAGTGGATCTCTGAGTGCATCGGATCCTCTTACCATATTCAAAATATTCAACTGCCCAAAGGTATTAGAACTCATTCCACTCGAGCTATGTTGATATCCTTTGCCTTCCTACATAACATACCCATTTCTGACATCTGTAGAGCAGCTACATGGTCATCTGAACACACGTTTGCCAAACACTATGCTATCATACAAGATACCATGTCAGACATCATAGTAGGCCATACAGTACTCTCTGCCGCATCTCCAAAGTCCCACCGACAATAGTGGGTACTGCTACACTTTCACCTAGAGTGGAGCACCCACAGGGACAGCATTCAAAGAAGAAGGGGAAGTTACCCATCTTGCAGTAACTGAAGTTCTTCGAGATGTGTGTCCCTGTGGGTGCTCCACTCCCCACTCTCCTCCCCTCTACTTTGGAGTACTAGTATAATCGCTCCACGGTAGAGAAGGAGCTGAGGGGGTGCGGGACACAGGCACTCAGGAAGATTCCAATGAGACGGGAGATACCAACTGAGCGCCTGCGTCCTGACCAGGCACCCACAGGGACACACATCTCGAAGAACTTCAGTTACTGCAAGACGAGTAACTTCCCCATATATTTAAGTATTGAATCTCCGATGGTGAATTACAAATCTCAGATGGTGGATTACATAGGCGATGCATGGGGGGCATGCAAGATCAAGTGCCCCCCAGATTTCTGCTCGGCCTCCGAAGGGGGAGAAGGAGAGGGGCTCTGTCCTTCTCCTGCTGCGCCTACCCCCTGGCACATTCAGTCCCTGGCTCTGGCTGCTGGGCCCAGGCTGGGACGGAGTTGCTGCCTCTGTGCAGTGAGGCGGCTGCCTTCAAGAACCCAGCTGGGCAGGCAGTGGTGGCCTGCTCCCTCTGCTTCCTGCCTGGGCTCAGCTTCTGGGGACAGGGGCCAAATCTTCCCTCCCGCCGGCACATTTCTGGGTTGCTCGGCCTCTGCCCCCGGCAGCTGGGTCCGGGCGGGCTGCTGCCACCTCCCCAGCCAAGCTCTCTTTCTGGCAGCTGCTGCATTTCACAGAGGCAGCGCCCTGGAGCAGCCACCCTCAGCTGGCATGGGTAGCGGTTCCATCCCACTCCCCGCCTGGGCTCGGCTGCCAAGGGGAGCAGCCAAACATGCTGAAAGGAGGTGCTGTGGGAGAAAGACAGAGCCCCTTCCCCTCCCCCCTGCAGGTAACTGGTGGGACAGTGAGAGCATGGAGGTCACCAGGCTGGGCACAGGGCAGGGGGTTGCTGGGGAAGGTACCAGGAGCAGGTTTCTTGGTCTCTTCTCAGTAGAGGTATGGGCATTGCCCGTGCCCACACCTCCCCTGCTGAGGTGTCTGTGAGCTCCGGGGAGAAACCGGTGCTGTGAGTCTCCCTGGACTCGGGATGGCCCCAGCCCTGGAGCCAGTGGGATTAGCTGCCCTGTTCCATGGACATGCGGCTGGAAGTTCCTCCCAGAAGCAATGTGGAATTGTGTCATAAATATAAAGGGAAGAGTAAACACCTTTAAAATCCCTCCTGGCCAGAGGAAAAAACCCTTTCACCTGTAAAGGGTTAAGAAGCTAGGATAACCTCGCTAGCACCTGACCAAAATGACCAATGAGGAGACAAGATACTTTCAAAAGCTGGAGGGGGGGGAGAAACAAAGGCTCTCTCTGTCTGTGTGTTGCTTTTGCCGGGAACAGAAAGGGTTGGAGTCTTAGAACTTTAAGTAATCTAGCTAGATATGCATTAGATTCTGTTTGTTTAAATGGCTGAGAAAATAAGCTGTGCTGAATGGAATGGATATTCCTGTTTTTGTGTCTTTTTGTAATTTAAGGTTTTGCCTAGAGGGATTCTCTATGTTTTGAATCTAATTACCCTGTAAGGTATTTACCATCCTGATTTTACAGAGGTGATTCTTTTACTTTTTCTTCTATTAAAATTCTTCTTTTAAGAACCTGATTGCTTTTTCATTGTTCTTAAGATCCAAGGGTTTGGGTCTGTGGTCACCTATGCAAATTGGTGAGGATTTTTATCAAGCCTTCCCCAGGAAAGGGGGTGTAGGGTTTGGGGAGGATTTTTGGGGGAAAGACGTTTCCAAGCAGGCTCTTTCCTGGTTATATATCTGTTAGATGCTTGGTGGTGGCAGCAATAAAGTCCAAGGGAAAAAGGAAAAAATAGTTTGTACCTTGGGGAAGCTTTAACCTAAGCTGGTAAAAATAAGCTTAGGAGGTTTTCATGCAGATCCCCACATCTGTACCCTAGAGTTCAGAGTGGGGAAGGAACCTTGACAAATGGTCTCATCTCCCTCCCCCCACCCCACTCTTTACATTGTGCCCCCCAGTGTCAGGAGGCATGAGTCATCTATGGCAGATTATTTATTGTTTGCTTTGACTTCCTTATTTTCTTGGGATCAGTCACTCAAATCACATTGCTGTTTCTGATTCCATGTCTGAAACAGGTAAATAGCAAATGATGAGCAACAAATAACATTTTTGAACAAATAATCTTGTGCGGTAAGACTGATGACTTTCAGGACTTGTCAGTATTTTTAGAAGTAGAACAACCATTTGAATACTTCTTAACAAATAAGATGACCCTACAAGTATCAGTGACATGAACTTGCCATGCTTATTTGGAGTTTATTGTATTATTCAGCCACCTCCAGTCATACATAACCCTGTAGTCTTAATCTGCCTGTTAATTTGATAAATATAGCAGGCATACTTTAAATTGTGGGAGACTCATGTTTATAATCTCAATGATTTCTGTAGCAAATGTGTTGGTTTCTACCTAAAACTGCCAGTAATACAAACTCTGCATCAAGTTGTGTTCCTTTCCTCCCACACATCATCTTGCCTGCTCTTCAGCAGAACGATGCTGCAAGGAGAACTTCTGCAACCTCTTCCCCTACCAGGATCCTGACGCTGGTTGTTCTCCTGCTGTTCCAATTGCCATTCAGGAAGTTACTTCAGCTGACGGGACCAGCCTCTCCTCAGAAAGCATGCAGCAGGACCTCAATACCTGCCCAACTGAATCTCTCAATACTACTCACCCAGATCAAGGAGAACCATCTAGCAACACTGCTGATATGACTGAAGCCCATCCAATGGAGGGAGAAGAAAGGGAGAATGATTGCATCTACCTCAAGTACCGCCTCCCTATGGTATCTCTGCCCTACCTGCTATCCAGTCCAAGGATTCCAATACCTTGATAATCTTAGCAGACACCTGAAGAGAATCTATAGCAGGAGGATTGCCTTCCGGTGTGCCTTCTACGACCTGCCTTTCGAGACGCAGAAGAAATGTAAGTCATATCAAGTCACCTGCAAAGGACATCTCACACCAGAAGAGGCCAACTCTAACAGACTATGTTGTCCCCACCGCATCTCTGTTTCAAATGCAGAAACGCTGAGTGCTCTACCTCTGACTTCCAACTATCCTAATACTCCGGTACTGCATACCAGCCAACTCCCCCAGAGCCAGTATACAAAAAGGTGGTCCAAAAACTTACTGATGGAAGGACTACCCCTGTCCCTGGGACCACCGAACAGGATGCTACCATTGAAAGAAGAAGTGCTGCCTCAAAGATCCCTATACTGGACCCCACCAATAGGAGGATTGGCACCTTCTTCCAGTTTACGCAAGGTAACTCCATCTCCAGACAGCATAGATCATCCTCACAGAATGTCCAGCACAACGCCATCAGAAGGGTCAGTGCCCCCAGTAGGTAACTTCATGGGATCCTGTCATCGGAAGGGCTAGCACTACCTCACAGGTCACCCAGCAAGACCCAACCAGTGGAGGAGCTGTTTCCACTGCTAGGACCACACAATGGGACTTCATCCCTAGACAGACCCACATGGCCTCCAAGACCACCCAGCAGGACCTTGCCCCCAGAAGGTCTCTTGCTACATCAAAGACAGACAGAACAGAACTCATCCACAAAAAGACCAGAGTCATACCAGAAACTTCCAAGCAAGACTGCATCCTTAAAAAGGACCAGTACTGGTGCTTCCAAGACTGTTCTTTCTAAAAGGACCTGTGCTGCCCTAAAGTCTGTAAGGGAAGAAAAGAGGCTACAGGCTAATTCCACAGCAATTTTACAGTTTGAGCCTGCAGAGATTGAGCAACCAGAGGAGCAGCAGCTTACGGTGAGCGCCGCCACACCATGGCAAGCTGCTTGGATGGAGGAGGTAGCAACGACAGCCTCCTTTGATGACTTTGACCTCCTTGTAGACAGACTCACTAAAGACCTATCTGCAGAAATTGTATCTGGGAAGAAGGGAAATCAGGAGAACACATCGACTGCTCCAGGAACTCCTGCATCAAGCCATAACATCATCATCAGGGAAGTCAGGAGAGGGAACATCAGTCATTACTATGATCCAGCAGCAGCATCCAGGATCCAGAAACTCTACCGGTCAAACTGCCCTAAGGCTATGAGAGAGATCCTCAGCTGGACCTCCTATCTGAGAGACTATGCAATCCCATCCGAGAGACTATCTTGTACTTCAAGGGTGTGTTTGACCACATAGCCCAGAACGATGTGTGGTGTCCAGAGAGCCTTCATCCTCTGCCACAGATTAACTATGCAGGGAGCCTGGAAGAAGACTTTACATCACAGAAAATAATGATCAGACTTACAAAGACAAAAAAACACAACCCCAGGAAAAGATGGCATTCACTATAACTTCCTGAAAAAATGAGATCCTGGTTGCCTAGTATTAACTGCCATTTTCAACAAAGGCAAACAATTATGCCATATTCCCAGTTCCTGGAAGAAGTCTATGATGGTGCTCATCTACAAGAAAGGCAAGCGAGACAACCCCAGCAACTGGAGACCCATCTCTCTGTGTCCCACCATGTACAAACTGTACGCCAGCTGTGTCGTAGCTAGGATTACAGACTGGTTGGTGAACAGAGGAGCCATCAGTTCCATCCAGAAGGGCTTCATATTGTGTGAAGGCTGTTATGAACACAACTTTTTCCTTCAAACTGCTATCCAGACAGCCAGGAGGGCACGGAAGCAACGTGCCATAGCATGACTCGACCTTGCTAATGCTTTTGGATCCATGCCCAACCAGCATATTCTTGTCATGCTCAGAGAGTACGGGATGCTTGAAAACTTTCTCCAATTGGTTTGGGAACTTTATGAAGGCTGCACCACCATCATCTGCTCCATGGAAGGAGGAAGGCCTGAAATTCCAAACCATAGTGGCATGAAGCCAGGTTGCCCCCTCAGCCCCATCATTTCAACCTAGCCATGGAGCCGCTCATTCGAGTGATCTCCAACAGTCTAGGCGGTTTTGACCTGTTTGTCAACAGGTTGAATATCCTGGCCTATGCAGATGATCTGGTCCTGAATATCCTGGTCCTATTGCAGACAACCCTGAGAGTCTCCAACAAATGCTCAGTGTCACAAGCCAGGCTGCCAACTGGATGGGACTTCGCTTCAACACGAAGTGTGCATCCCTACATACTGATGGCAGTAGAAGAGACTCGGTTCAGGCAATACCATTTCAGATCCAGGGTGAAATCATGGCCTTCCTTGAGGATGGGCAAGCATACCAACATCTCAGCAGACCCATAGGTTTCCATGTCCAGCAGACACCTGAGGATAACATTGCAGAGATCCTATGGAACATGGCCAAGATCGACTCCTCCCTACTGGCGCCATGGCAGAAGATCAATGCTTTGAACACCTTCCTGATCCCGTGTATTTCATTTGTCCTCAGGGGGATCTGCCATGGTGAAGATACCACTTAACAAGGCAGACAACACCATAAGGCAGTTAGTAAAGAAATGGATGTTTCTTCTTCAGAGGGCCAGCTATGAACTGGTGTCCATCCGTCCATCTGTCCAACCAATGTTTCTGAGATCAGATAAAATTCATGAACTTGTTCGGGTCCATGTTCCACAAGAATTTGCCACACACTGTCATCACATCTGGGCCATGAAGCTTGGTCCCCATACTGTAACTTGTTTGTAACTTCTGGGTACTCTTCTGGCTCTGTCCATCTGTTTCTTCACTTCAGCAGGTGGGTATTATAATTGTAAGAACGTTTGATAGAGATCTTGTAGGTGTTTGTCTCTGTCTGAGGGGTTGGAGCAAATGCGGTTGTATCGTAGAGCTTGGCTGTAGACAATGGATCATGTGGTGTGGTCTGGATGAAAGCTGGAGGCATGTAGGTAGGCATAGCGGTCAGTACGTTTCCAGTATAGGGTGATGTTTATGTGACCATCGCTTATTAGCACCGTAGTGTCCAGGAAGTGTCCACCTGCTGAAGTGAAGAAACAGATGGACAGAGCCAGAAGAGTTACCTACTATAGGACAGGCCCAACAAAGAAAATAACAGAACGCCACTAGCCATCACCTTCAGCCCCCAACTAAAACCTCTCCAACGCATCATCAAGGATCTACCACCTATCCTGAAGGACGACCCATCACTCTCACAGATCTTGGGAGACAGGCCAGTCCTTGCTTACAGACAGCCCCCCAACCTGAAGCAAATACTCACCAGCAATCATACACCACACAACGGAACCACTAACCCAGGAACCTATCCTTGCAACAAAGCCCATTGCCAACTGTGTCCACATATCTATTCAGGGGACACCATCATAGGGCCTAATCACATCAGCCACACTATCAGAGGCTTGCTTACCTGCACATCTACCAATGTGATATATGCCATCATGTGCCAGCAATGCCCCTCTGCCATGTACATTGGTCAAACTGGACAGTCTCTACGTAAAAGAATAAATGGACACAAATCAGACGTCAAGAATTATAACATTCAAAAAACCAGTCGGAGAACACTTCAATCTCTCTGGTCACTCGATCTCAGACCTAAAAGTGGCAATTCTTCAACAAAAAAACTTCAAAAACAGACTCCAACGCGAGATTGCTGAATTGGAATTAATTTGCAGACTGGATACAATTAACTTAGGCTTGAATAAAGACTGGGAGTGGACGGGTCATTACACAAAGTAAAACTATTTCCCCATGCTTATTCCCCCCGCCCCCTCTCCGGCTGTTCCTCAGACGTTCTTGTCAACTGCTGGAAATGGCCCACCTTGATTACACTACAAAAGGTCCGTTCCCCCTCCTCCCCCTTCTCTCCTGCTGGTAATAGCTCACCTTTCCTGATCACTCTTGTTACAGTGTGTATGGTAACACCCATTGTTTCATGTTCTCTGTGTATATAAATCTCCCCACTGTTTTTCCACTGAATGCATCTGATGGAGTGAGCTGTAGCTCACGAAAGCTTATGCTCAAATAAATTTGTTAGTCTCTAAGGTGCCACAAGTCCTCCTTTTTTAAGTTGTTACAGATGCTCAGTGCTTGTGTTTGTGGAGTTCCAATGTTATTAGCACGAGCAGAAAGCACAGCCTGCTAATTCAGCAGACCTTGATGTCACACATAAAGAAAGATCACAGGCTCAGTTCGGTGGCGAAGGTGCTTGATCAGGTTTATTGTCGACGAAGCACAGTATTAGCACCCTGGCTCCGTGGTTACAGGTACACTAACACATGTACCTGCCCCTAGGATGGAAAAAGGTGCTCCTCTATGACTTCTCCTTTTACACACTGATACAAACAAGTTCTGTATTACATTCCAGATGTTGTTAGTTACCAACCCTACACCTTGTACCTGCGAGTTCGAAAAAAACATCCTTATCCATTATCCTGTCATCCCATCCTTATCTTACAGAGGCTCAGCATGTTCCTGTACCATCTCTTAAGAATGTGTTTATGTAATTACTTGAGAACTCTGGGTGTTCTTGTGTCATCCTCTCCGGCCAGGAATGTGCTTACTTGCCAATACCTAGTGCATTGTTATCTTGCCAAGGCCAGGCCTACACTGGTTCACAGTCTTTGGTTCTCATTGTTAGTTATGCCTAGGGCTCCAGCAAGACCTATTAAAAACAAGTCTGTAAATGGAGGGAAACGATCAGTTATAATATTCTCCTGTGAGACTCAGTCCTCATCGTCCCTGCGTGGACATTTGTCTCCCAAGCTCTTTAAAAAAAAAAAAAAAAAAGATACTTAGACCCTCAGGATGAAGAACTCCTAAATCATCTATTCCATGAATTAGTAATATCTTCAGGCAATGCAACCATTTTAGCAGGCTGATTTTTGGCTATATCAACCATTCCTCCCTCCTCCCCACCTTCCCCCAATCACTTGTGCATCATATAAACAGCAATGGAACGTAGGTCATTCTAGATACTAGTTTTGCAGCATACACAGTTGAATGAAAGGCAAGCAGGCATTTTTCACACCATTGCCCAGCATAATACAGAAAATTAAGGTAGGAAGGAGGATCCTAGAGTACCACTCACAAAATCCTGAAGTGCCAGTTGTGACACTGTCAGGCCAGATGCCAGCTCTTGCCCAGACTGCAGCTAAGAATTGACAGTTTCGTAGCTGGAGACCAGACCAGGTCACTGTATGTTAATTTTGCTCAAAACAGGTATTAGTCTTGTAAGAATGTATTTCATGTTAAGACTCAGAAATGGTTGTTAGTTACTGCAGACATTAATCTCACTTATAATGGCTGTACTCCATACTATAAGAAAATATGTAAGTTTTGCTTTATAACTTTGAAAATGTTTGCTCTGAACTTGTGAACTCAGGCATGGGTATCATCCCCCTGCCCATCCAGAAAGACTATCGAAATCAGATGGGCCATCAAGGATCATTACAATATAAAGGATTGGTTAATGGGCTTATTGCACCCATGGAGAAGTACATGCAGAAGATCTCATCCCATCGCTTTGAAATGCTGGAAGAGGGAAATAAAAATAGCTGATGTGAAGATTTAACTTTTTGGCTCTGAAGGGCCAGGGATCTGCCCTGAAATACTCCTTTTCTTTTTGTCAATTCAAAGTGTACTTGTGGCACCTTAGAGACTAACCAATGTATTTGAGCATGAGCTTTCGTGAGCTACAGCTCACTTCATCGGAGTGAAGCTCACGAAAGCTCATGCTCAAATAAATTGGTTAGTCTCTAAGGTGCCACAAGTACTCCTTTTCTTTTTGTGAATACAGACTAACACGGCTGTTACTCTGAAACCTTTGAATTGACAGATCATGTCAACTCTGTCACTCTTAGAATTTAGAGGATAACTCATTTGTGTGTACGTTTGCTTGCTTGAACCTGTAAATAACTTTTATTCCTTTTTCCTGGCTAATAAACCTTTAGATAGTTTATTAGACGATTGGATACAGGCGTTGTCTTTGGGGTAAGATCTGGGGTACCAATTGATCTGGGGTAAGTGAGTGGTTTCTTGACACAAAGTAAGTTGAATGTGGTGTGATGTTTTGGTGCAAGTGACCATTTACCACTAAGTCCAGTTTGTCTGGATGGCAAGATAGAAGTGTAAGGGGACTGTCTGTGACAGTGATCCAGGAGTTCACATTTCTTACCAGCTTGGTGAAATCTAATTATATGCTACACCACCAATTTGGGGTGTCTGCCCTGTTTTTGACAGTCTGCCCTGAGGTGAGCACTTACAGCATGAGCCACTCTAGACAGCATGACAATTCAGTAATAGTGTGCTACTGTAGATGGGCACCCTTGCTTAATCTATCTAGTGCAAGGATTGTCTTCTGCACTGTGGTATCTCAGAAATCCGGTCACATCATGCTCACTCCCACTGTCTCAGCCAGTGTAGGATCGTTCCCCTGAAAATAATATTGAGAGCTCTGCCCAGACCACTCTTAAATGGAGAGTTAACTCCCCTTTCACCCCAGAGACTGTCCCTTTGGATCAGGAAGCTGGGTAGGTGGCTGCAGATGTAAGCAGGGTCTGACTGAGCTCTCCCCTGACAGCTAGTGATGATCTAGGGAGGGGGGAAAAGCTTCAGGACCAGACTGTATTTACATGAACACACCTACTCTGCCTAAGTATCCAGAAGACAGATCTGTGTTGTCAAAGTGATCAACTTTGGCTTGTGTTGGGTTACAAATCACTTTAATATTGAATTCAGGGGTAATGGAATGTTGTTATCCTTATTGTACGAGTAAAGGTATTTAGCTTTCCTGATTGAGGGGGGGTCACCCTCAACTGAACTGACCTGACTAAGCAGGGGGCTCAGATTCCAGACCCCTGTGAAGGGTAAGAGGGAGTGTACCTTACTGGAGGTGTGGGTACTGCTTAAGAGCTCTAGGCATGGTTTAACCAGCCCCCTGGCCACTTTTCAAAAGACAGAGCTACTTAAGGCTCTCTTAAGAGTCCTTTTGTTAAGTAATAACTAGAGCTGAAATCACCTATTGTGGGGCAACATTTCTGCCCATCCTTCTTCAGTAGTGAAGTTCCCCCACTAAGCACTGAAAATCAGTGAGAGCTGAAAATCACTGATAGCTGGGAGGAATCTCAAAAGACAACATGCAGAGGTCACAATAGAGAAGTGGGTTGCAACAGAAGGTAACAATATGCATTGGTGATGGCTGGCGGAACAAGGTGGATGGTGGAATGAGGCAGCTGGCAGGGTGGCCAGCAGAGTGGAGCAGTAGCTGGCCAGCATTGCAGCGATGGCAGAGCAAGTACTTGGATAGTAGAGCGAACAAGGTGCCTTCTTCCCCACCAGAGTGGGAGGTAAATTTACACAGATGGACCCCCGAACTCTAGGTCTTCATTGACCAAGGACAACCATTGTGAGTGGGGTGTGGTGAAGGGCAGGGGCGCTGGAACGGGGGAGGGTCCAAGAGGCCATGGCCCTTCCACTTTTTGCCACGCACCAGCCCTCGGGACTTCACTAAGATGCCATCCCCTGGCCAGGCCAGAAGTTGGAGCCCAGGCCAGTAAGAGCAGCCCAGGGAGCCCAGGCAGCTGTGGGGAGCCTGGGCCCCTTCACCTGCCTGGTGTTGGGAGGGCTGAGAGCATCCCCCAGCCTGTGTCCCCATGCTCTGGGCCCCCCTGGCTCTGGGCTGTGGCTCTTTGGCCCCCAAAGAGCTGACCCCAGGCCAGGTCAGAGTAAGATCCAAACAGGCCGCTGTGGGGAGATGTGGACCCTCCGCCTACCCTGAGTAGGAGACCTGGGGGGTGGAGACAAAGGTTGGGGGCTGCTCTTGAGCCCCCCACCCCAGGCAGGTGGAGAGGACCAGGCTTCCTGGCCTGGCTCAAGCTTCCAGCTTGGTTGGGGGTGGAGCGGTGAGGCCTCGGGGAAAGAGGAGCAGCAGGGGTGAGGCCACGGAGGGGATGTGACTCTTTGGCCCCTCACTTTTAAGAAAGAATCTGTCACCCCTGTTAGAGAAGGGAGGGGCACATTAAAAGGAACTTTTGGTGACTGGACTCAAGAACCTGAGGCAAAAGACAATCACCCAGCATACTTTGGGGTGGGCATTTTGCTCACAGTTTTATGTTTATGAATCCTGATTATGGCGTTTTCCCAAATCAGTGCCGAGTTGCTTCCCTCCTTTCATTTAAAGTTTTTCTACACTCAGAAGTTATCTATACTTCTGGCTAAATTGGCACCGCCACTACTATCGATATGCAGCAGTGTCGATTTAGTGGGTCTGACGGAGACAAGTTAAGTCTATGGCAGAGCACTCTGTCGACGTCTGTACTCCACCTCCCTGAGAGGTGGAAAGTAAGTCAGCGGGAGAGTCGCCGCCATCAACACCCTTCTAGTGAAAAAGTTTTTCCTAATATCTAACCTAAATCTCCCCCACTGCAACTTGAGACTATTACTCCTTGTTCTGTCATCTGCTACCACTGAGAACAGTCTAGATCCATCGTCTTTGGAACCCCCCTTCAGGTAGTTGAAAGCAGCTATCAAATCCCCCCTCATTCTTCTCTTCTGAAGACTAAACACCCCCAGTTCCCTCAGCCTCTCCCCATAAGTCATGCATTCCAGTCCCCTAATCATTTTTGTTGCCCTTCGCTGGACTCTCTCCAATTTATCCACATCCTTCTTGTAGTGTGGGGCCCAAAACTGGACACAGTACTCCAGATGAGGCCTCACCAATGTCGAATAGAGGGGAATGATCGCGTCCCTTGATCTGCCGGCAATGCCCCTACTTATACATCCCAAAATGCCATTGGCCTTCTTGGCAACAAGGGCACACTGTTGACTCATATCCAGCTTCTCGTCCACTGGAACCCCTAGGTCCTTTTCTGCAGAACTGCTGCCAAGCCATTCGGTCCCTAGTCTGTAGCGGTGCATTGGATTCTTCTGTCCTAAGTGCAGGACTCTGCACTTGTCCTTGTTGAACCTCAGATTTCTTTTGGCCCAATCCTCCAATTTGTCTAGGTCCCTCTGTATCCTATCCCTACCCTCCAGTGTATCTACCTCTCCTCCCAGTTTAGTGTCATCTGCAAACTTGCTGAGGGTGCAATCCACACCATCCTCCAGATCATTTATGAAGATATTGAACAAAACCGGCCTCAGTACCGACCCCTGGGGCACTCCACTTGATACCGGCTGCCAACTAGACATTGAGCCATTGATCACTACCCGTTGAGCCCGACAATCTAGCCAGCTTTCTATCCACCTTATAGTCCATTCATCCAGCCCATACTTCTTTAACTTGCTGGCAAGAATACTGTGGGAGACAGTGTCAAAAGCTTTGCTAAAGTCAAGGAACAACACGTCCACTGCTTTCCCCTCATCCACAGAGCCAGTTATCTCGTCATAGAAGGCAATTAGATTAGTCAGGCATGACTTGCCCTTGGTGATCCATGCTGACTGTTCCTGATCATTTTCCTCTCCTCTAAGTGCTTCAGAATTGATTCCTTGAGGACCTGCTCCATGATTTTTCCAGGGACTGAGGGGAGGCTGACTGGCCTGTAGTTCCCAGGATCCTCCTTCTTCCCTTTTTTAAAGATGGGCACTACATTAGCCTTTTTCCAGTCGTCTGGGACCTCCCCTGATCACCATGAGTTTTCAGAGATATGGCCAATGGCTCTGCAACCACATCTGCCAACTCATGAATGTCCTGTGCCTAGTACTTCTTAGGAATGTTTGTGTTTTTGCAATACCAGCCCTGTTCTTGCCAGGTTTATTGTGAACTTACAAGTAGACATGTTTTGTAACATGGCAGGGCTTGATTTTAATTTGGGCCTTAGCCTGAGCCATGAGACCTGGTGTCTGTCTGCTACAGCCAGCAACATGCCAATTTTATGACGGCTTTGACCCGGTCCTGGCTGCTGCGCCCAGCACAGAGCCAACCATGCTTCATGATGATCTGGTGAGCTGTGAATCCAGCCCAGGAACCGATTGCAGTCAGCAGCAGGCTCCCCACCAAGATCATGAAGTGACTCTTAATTAAACCCGTCCTAGAGTAGGCTGTGGATCAGGCTCAACAGAAAAATCTCAGCCCCTGCTCAGAGGAGCTATTTCTGCCCCCCACTAATGAGGAGCAGCCTACTGACAAGCATGCAGAGAACCCAGTGGGGACAGAAGCCACCCCACAGATGAGTAAGTATGATTCAAACTAAAAGTTTATGCTTACATTAATAATACAAAAATGATAAGCCCCAGCTACCAGCATTTGGTCATTAATGGCAGATTGTATCACAGCACCTAGGTATTTCCCTTGCCCTCCCAACATGTGTAGTTCAAAATTGCAACTTGGAATTTCAAAATAAACTTTCACACACTATTTTAAAGGTTAACTGTTAAGTCAGAGATTTGCTACAATCATTCTTGTTTTCCTTTTAGTAATTAGAAATTTACCCCTCTGCAATCACTCCTCCTGGGTCTATGCAGCTGGCTGTAAACAGTGAACTGAGTGTGTGTGTTTGGAAAACAGTATTCTATATTTCCAAATCTAGTCCATTTCAATTAGACTTAAGCCATGCAGTAGTAGAGTAAAGCTGTAGGTTCAGGGCCTGCCTTAGGGCAGGGCAATGTGTGTACCTACCCAGGGCACCATAGCCAGGGGGCATCGTGGTGCAGAGGCCAGGGGCTTGGGCTTACTCTCACTGCCTGCAGGGTGCAGTCTGGTGTGGCAGGAGCATCCGCTTCCCTGCTCCTGAGCAGAGGCCCCCTGCTCACCACCCCACATGGTTTCCCAGCCTGGTTCCAAGTCCTGCCTGTGCACTCAGTCTCTGCGACTGCAAGCCAAGCTCTTCCCCCCCATTCCTCCTCCCAGACTGTCCCAGCCCTGCTGTTCCTTTTCCACATGGGCAGCCTGAAAGAAAGCCACACCACACAATGGAAGGTGAGTGTGGTGTCTCGACTAGCCAATGGGAGTTGGAAGTTGCCGGCCCCTCCCAACCTGGAAGAGGAAGGGAAGGGACTGGGAACAAAAACTGCAGGGCAGAGAGACCAGTAAGTCTTTGGTTTCAGAGTAGCAGCCGTGTTAGTCTGTATCCACAAAAAGAAAAGGAGTACTTGTGGCACCTTAGTCTAAGGTGCCATAGTTACTCCTTTTCTTTTTTGCAGAAAGTCTTAGGGCTTCCTGAACCTGTGTCCCCAGCTTCTAGGCTCCCCCACCCCAAATCCCAGGGGACCCATTGCTGTGCTCTTATCTTCTAGCTCCCCCAGCACCCAAGGGCCCCTTCCCTGTGCCCCCAGAGGACCCCCTCCCTGTTCCCCCCTGCAGCTCCCAGAGGCCCTCCCTGTGACTCTAGGTCCCAGCCCACCCAGCTCCCAGGGGACACCTCCCTGTGCCCCCAATAGTCCTCCCTGTGCCTCTAGATCCCAGCCCATGGGGTCTGTTTCCTCAAAGCCTGGGGGACGCCTCCCTCTGCTCCCAGTGACTCCTCCCTGTGCCCACATCACCACTCCATGCCCACACAGCTCACAGGAGGCCCCTCCCTCTGCCCCACAGAGGCCAGCCACTGCTCCATAAAAAAAAACCCTGCAGTCTCACCCCCCCCACAAACCCACCTTGGAGACCTTCTACATGCTTGCAAAGAAAAACAAAGAAGGGAACCCAGGAAGACACATCATATCTGGCCACAGCACTTACTGAAGGAATATCGGGGCTCATAGAAGCCATTCTCAGACTACTCGCCACACAAAGGACTCCAGGACACAGTCAACTTCCACCAGAAACTCCAAAACATTAACAACCACCCTCAGAATACCATCCTTGCCACTATGGGTGTCGCCATCCCTCACAATGGCAGCATTGCTGCCTACCTCAAATATTTACCAGATAATGGACAACCCTCAGGTATCCACCTGTGATGGTTTGTACCCCTGTATTCACATGATTGTAATAAATCCCTATAATATCTGGTTTCACCTCCTGCACCAGTTGTTCTACTTCCTCCATTTTGTTATCTGGGCTCCTTGCATTGGGGTACAGACATCTTAGTAGTTTCTGCTCGGCTTTGCCTGTATTCCTCACCCAATTAGGTACAGTCATTCTACTGCTAGTATCACCTACCTGACTGTTAGTGTCATTGACACTTTCTCCTACCTGCCGTTGCTCTTTTCTCCATTGCAGCATCCTCTTACTTGATTTTCCTCCCGTTCAAGGATATAATCTCCCAACTGTCTCCCCAGAGTTCCTAGTTTAAAGTTTTTAATCAGTTGTGCCAGTCTCCATCCCAAAAGCCTATTTCCCTTTCTACTCAGGTGGAGTCCATCCCATGAGAACAGTCCTCTGTCCATGAATGCATCCCAGTGGTTGAAAGCCTCAAAGCCCTCTTTATAAGACCACTGCCCAAGCCATCCATTGATAATCATAATCTTGTTTTGCCTTTGCTTTCCTCCTCTAGGGACGGGTAGAATCCCACTGAAGATCACCTGAGCCTCCATTTCTTTAATCATCTTTCCCATCCTGCATATGCATGCCAGTGAGAAAATAGCTGTATCTTTTGTTCCCATGTGAGGGGCAATCAGTAGATTTCCAGCCCTCATTTGGATCCTGTTCAGCCTCAGGTCCACATCCCATATCTTAGCTCCAAGCAGACAGCACAACCTTCTTTTCTCAGGATCAGTTCTGCTGACAGGCCTGTCCATTATTCTTAATAGGGAGATATAAATCACAGACCTACCTCTTCCTGGTGGTGGGATGATTCTCCAGCCTTCCCCCTCCTGTTCTTTCTGGCTGCAAGTCCTCTTGTCTTTTGTTCTCACTTGCGACCTTCTGAGTCATCCTCTAGGGACCATGGGCAGCAAGTGAAGCTTCCCTTGTGGGAGGCTAGCTCCCTGTCTCACATCCCCACCCCACCCCTGCTCTCACTCAGCCCCACCCACCACCACTCACTACATTCCTCCTCTCCCCCCCCTTGTGATGCCCCTTCTGCCCACCACTCCCCACCTCCCTCCTCTCCTCCACACCCTCTCCCCATTAAACCCCCACCACTCATGTTCTCCACATCCCTCCTCCCTTGTGAGGCCCCACCCCCAACCAGAAGGGATGTGGTGAGTGGCAGGGACCTCTGGAGATGGTGGGGTGGAATGGAGGAGAGGAGGGAGTCAGCCAGGCAGCTGCAGGCAGTGGGAGCCTCAGGGAAAGGACAGAGTAGGGATAGGATGAGGCAGAGTGCAGGTGGGGTCACCATGGCCCAGGTGTCTGACGGCAGGTTGGTGGCAGCTGCACCAGGAGAAGCTAAGCCAAGCCTCCCCTGGGCTGTTATACCCACAGGGTAAGCCAAAGTTCAGAGCCCCAGGCAATCTCCATTGACTCTTCCCCTGTGCTGGAAGGACTAGATGCTCTTCTTTTCATCCTTGCCCTGCCACCTTCTGTTATTGCCTGCTGTGCCCCTTCTTCATTGTCCAACTCAGCTAATCTGTTTCTGAGCTCTATTTCTCTTTCATTAGCTGGTCTTTTCCTCCAGCTGGTTCTTGTAGTCACATGCTTTCACTGGCCACTTTCATCACCCAGCAGTCTCCCCTCAGAGTTCTTCAGACAAGCTTTCATCTGTTAATCTTGATTTTTCCCCTTCAGCCTCTTCTCGCCTTCCCTCTGTCATCTGCACTAATTCCCTTTGAAACTCAACTATAGTTTCTACCTGCATCTCCAAACCTCCATCAGCACTGTGAGGTGGTACTGCATACAAATGAAGCATTTTTCAGGTATCTGCTCCAGGAAAGTGTACATGTCACAGCTTCCACATCCAGTCAACTTCATTGTCTCTTCCATTTCTTGGGTCACTACCACTGCTGCTTCTGTACCTGTCATAGCCTCCCCACCTAAGTTCTTGACAAGGAGAAAACACAGAAAACCACACACTCCTCCACCAAACGCCCCTTACAAACTGCCACACAAACTCCGCTCTTTCCAGCTGTGTTTGCTAATTCCTGTGCTGCTGGCTGGCTGCTTCATTGCCTTAAGCCCCCTACTCAGGGAAGGGTTACGCCTAATCAGGACTCTGCTGTGTTCAAAGGTTCTGCTTCTCCCACAGCACACTGCCCCCTACCGGCCCCTGTAAACTTAAAACCCAACACACAACCAAGCCAAAAAAAAAAAAAAACACTCACAAGAACTCACTCACTGCCCCTAAGGAACAGGGACTTGCTCCCTTCTTCCCCAGCAGATGTCCACTCAAACATCCCTTTTCCCAGGTCTGTTTGCTGGCTCCCGTGCCACTGCTCCTCACACAGAGAAGGGGACTTGGAGCTTCTTCAGCTCTTACATAGTGGTGTTGAATATTTAACAGAGATTGGGTAGACAAGATCTGAATTTCTAGTTTAAAAATAAGTATAAGTGCCCTATTTGCATATGCATGGGTGTGTACCCACACGGTAGTGAAGCGAAGACTCACCACTGCAGCACCGCCTGCTGGCCATCTTGGGAATTAGCTCTTCAGCCTCAGAGTGCCCTCTGCTGGCCCATGTCTCGCCTGCCTTAGGGCCCCATGTCCCTCCCAGACCCTGGTACCCTTTACCTCAGGGTTCTGCCCCAGCAGTACCCCCACACTCTGGGTCTCCCATCCCAGGGGAACCCCAATCCTCTAAACCCACCTTGCCTCAGTGGCTACTGCCAGTCCTCATCTAGCCCCTCTCACTGGGGAAAACTGCAATCTGTAAAGGCCACTCATCATTGGCAAGGGGGTAGGACCTGCTGCCTTTGCCTATCCCCAGGCTGCCCCAGTACCTTTTCATAGGCCTTCATCAAGGTTTACTAGGTTGGTGCTCCTCAGCTGCCCTTGCCCTTGCCCTTGCCCTTGCCCTTGCCCTTCCAGGGCTAGAGTGAGAATCTTTCAGTTCCTGGCCCACAGCCCTCTTATAAGGGCCAGCTGGGCCCTGATTGAGCTAGCCACACCTGTGGTCAGCTACTCACTGCTTTTCCCAGCTGCAGCCCTCTCCAGGGCTTTTAACCCCTGCTGACTGGAGTGGAGCAGTTGCCCCGCTACACAAACACATATGCACCACACTTTTTGTAAAATGAGACTTTTCAGACTTTCTTCATAAATATTAAAGAAGAACAAAAGGACACCAACCATTTTCCCTTTGCAGGTCCCCTTTAAAATCCATTTAGTGGGAAACAGCCTTCATGGCTGATAAACTGGTAGACATTGGAATAAACCAAGGGAAAAAAATTATAGGGGAACAAAGTCACCATTCCACAGCCCAATCCCTTGCTGTTGTAGCAGTCTTCTCAGACATTACCCTCAAACAATGAACCACGAGAACATCTGAGTCATCCCATTGTCTCTGATTCCCAGCATACTTTCATTTCAGGAAGCCTTGAGTTAAAAAACATTGTTTAATTAGTTGTAACTGCCCAAAGCACTTGTCCTGGCATATACCACTAAGAAAAAGAGGAAGAAGAAGACACTAAACCTCAGGTTTGGAAAGAGAGAGACAGAAGAACAAGAAATACACTGTCAGAGCAAAGAATAAAAGTGCGACCCCCTAAGGTAACTGAAAACCACAAGGGACCGATAAATCCCAAGGAGCCTTTTGTCAGTTTCCTTATAGAAAGCCTTATCTGCACTGAAGTGGACTGAAGTCAGAGATCTGTCTGCACAGAGCTCCTCCTGATAAGTATTTTTGTTTCTTATTTATCTTGCTGGTCTTTATTACATTGTTACTTTGTTAGATTTTCTATCAACTAAAATTTTGGTGACTTTGAGTAGCAAATAAAAAGGAGTAATAATGTGATCAAAGAGCCTCCACTTCTGGATGCCCATCTTAAAGGTCGTGCTCACCACCCATCGACTTTCAGTGTGCTGAGAACTGCTGAAAATCTGCCCATGGGTGTCTCAAGTTGCGCACACAAAAACAAAAGTACCCAGAGTTTGGGGCACTCTTGAAAATGTGGGACTTTATAAGGCACCTCTCACCTGCCCCTAAAACATCATTACAGTTCAATAGAAAGAGAATGGAAATTCAGATAAGGAAACTGATCAAATTAGGGTGGGTCTGAACCTCAGAGACTCAAATGGTTTTCATGTCAAGGCAGTTTCAGGGACATGTGGCAGATAGGAGTTCTGTTCCCTTAGGATACAAAAGAGGATAAAAACAAACACAAAAATGGACAAGTCTGGATTATCATCTTCTCTTTTACAAGGCATCCAGATGGAGATGCAGGGCCAAATTCTGCTTTCAGTAATTTTGGTGTAAAGCAGAGTAATTCCACTGAAGTCAATGGAACTATTCCAGATTTCCACTGATGTAGCCAAGATCAGATTTTGGCCCGCAGTGGTCAGAAGTTGATTAAGATTGATCTATCTATCTATTCTTCATAATACTTTGCTCTGTTATAGTACCTGTCATCTGAAGGTGTCAAAGCACTTTCCAAATCTCTTTGGCTTAAGCCTCCCAACATCCCTATAAAATATTATTTCCATTTTATAGGTGGAAAAACTGAGGCATAGAGGGGGTAAATGATTTGACCAAAGTTGCTAAGAAGTCAGTAGCATATCTCAAGTCTCTCAGTTCTGGGCTTTAACCACAATCTTAATCTATTGGTATTGCAAGGTACTGTACATGGGCACTTTGCTTTATCCTCTGAATGATAGATGTGCTTGGCTGCTACTATAATACTGAATAGGATTAGTAAGAAAAGGAGCCCAACCCCCCCAACCAAAACAGAATTTCTTTGTGTATCTTTCTCCTGCGATCTTCTGTATTCATTGGCTGGCCTGGAGGTGGGCTTTGACTAGTAAAATTACAATGCATTGTCAAATGGGCGATTGAGTTCAAGACAAAGACTGGTGTCTAAAGAAGGATTTAATTATTTGCATAGGTGTTAAATAACTGATTTTTAAAAATATAATGTTGGCATACCCAGCACATTCCTGAACATAGGAGCTGACATCATAGAGGTACAGGACAGGCAGGGACCTTGATAGGTCATCTAGTCCAATCACCTGCCCGGAGACAGGCGTAAGTATTATCTAGACTATCACTGAGGTGTTTGTCTAATCTGTTCTGATAAAGCTTCATTGATGGGGATTCCACAAGTTCCCTAAGTAATTTGTTCCAGTGCTTAGCTACCCTTACAATTAAGAAGTTTTTCCTAATGTCTAACCTAAATCTCCATTGCTACAATTTAAGCCCATTACTTCTTGTCCTCTCCTCAGTAGATATCATGCTCTTTTTTCTAACAGCCTTTTACATACTTGAAGCCTGTTATCATGTCCCCCGCCTCAGTCTTCTCTTTTCCAGACTAAACAAACCAACTTTTAGAATTTTTCCTCATAGGTCATGTTTTCTAAACCTTTAATTATTTCTTTTGTTCTCCTCTGGACTCTCTCCAATTTGTCCACATCTTTCATGAAGTGTCATGCTCTGAACTGGACACAGTACTCCAGTTGAAGCCTTACCAGTGATGAGCAGAGTGTAAGAATTACTTCTCACATCTTGCTTACAATACTCCTGCTAATACATCCCAGAATGATGTTTGCTTTTTTTGCAACAGTGTTATATTTTTGACTCGTATTTCGTTTGTGATCCACTATAACCCCCAGAACCTTTTCTGCAGTACTCCTTCTTAGGCAGTCATTTCCCATTTTGTATTTGTGCAATTGACTATTCCTTCCTAAGTACAGTACTTTGCATTTGTCCTTATTGAATTTCATCCTATTTATTTCAGACCATTTCTCCAGTTTGTTAAGATTTTGAATTCTAATCCTGTTCTCCAAAGTGCTTGCTACCCCACCCAGCTTGGTATCTGTGACGAGTTCCCAAGATACAACCTGGAACTGGAGTACTGCTGAGCTCACCAACCTGGGCTCCCTCTCACACTGTACTGCTGTGACAAGCTGCAAACCTCTGGTAGGTACTGCGCTTACACAGACATCCACAGGCAGGGACACATCTAACTGAGTTACATGAATGCTTTTCCCAGACACTCATTAACTAACAATAGAGGGGCTCCAGCCAGTTTCCTCAGCTCCTAACCATGCAACCCTGAGCTGTACTGTCTTGCACTGGTCAGAAGCCTGACTAGTGTACGTTTATTACCCAGTCCACCCCTCCCTCAATGTGGAGAGGATATGCACCAGTCTTTGTTCCTGAGCTGAGGTTTCCCAAGCACTTCAAGGTAAATCATAAAACCGGTTTATTAACTACAGATAGATTTTAAGTGATTATTAGTGGTAGGCATAAAAGGACAGAGATGGTCACCAAAGAAAATAAAAATAAGTGCACAATCTAAATCTCAATCCTTATTACACTAGTCAGTATTCCAGTCTTGTGAATGAACCCATGATGCCAATTATGTTGTAATTGTGTTTCTTCACTTGTATTTCTAGTTCTTTCTGTGTATTCCCCATTCTTCTTGCACTAGAATGCAGACATCTAAGATGTTCATTAAATTTCCCCTCTGTATTCCCTCTGGTCTCTCCTTTGTCCCCACTGTGATTGCCCATGTTCCCCCCATATTCTGACCCTTCACCCAGATCTCCATGTTCTGGACTCACCTATGGCCTTTTATCTCCTTCCCCCATTAAACCTAGTTTAAAGCCTGCCTAGCCAGTCTGTATCAAAAGATACTCTTCCCCTTCCTTGATAGGTGGACCCCCATCTATGCTAAGCAGTCCTTCTTCTTGGAACAGCACCCCATGGCTGAGGAAGCCG
This sequence comes from Natator depressus, assembly GCF_965152275.1. Classification (NCBI taxonomy): domain Eukaryota; kingdom Metazoa; phylum Chordata; order Testudines; family Cheloniidae; genus Natator; species Natator depressus. Next base: position 210,669,388 of record NC_134234.1, on the reverse strand, counting down.
AAGCCCCTCTGGCAATACTAGCCACACAGCCATGCATTTAGCTCCAGGGTCCTCAGAACATATACTGCCTAGCTATCTAGCTACCTGCCTTATTGGGAGACACACTATTGACAAGATCCTCAGCTGGCATAGATTGGTGCAGCTCCATGGATTTCAGTGGAGCTATGCTGATTTATACAAGTGAGGATATGGTGCTACAGGCCCATCTAGTCTGATATACCATCATCTACCAACCAGGAACTGAACAGTGGGGAGCTTTTCATATCTGTTGAAATTCAAGAACTATTATTAGATACCTATTCAGTTACGTTACTAAAATTTAGTAAAAACTTTCTTCACAAGTAATGCAATGTAATTGATAAACACCATTTTGACTGTCTAAATTCTCATAGTTTAGTTTGAAATTTGACCCATTCTGTCCAGTGTTGAGAAGTGCCAGTGTACATTAAGCAAGGATGTTCTAAACCTTTCAGATCATTCCACAGGGGCAAGATGAACTTGCAACTGGTCATTCCTGGATTAGTCATCCTGCCCATTAAACTAGTAGGGACAGCTCTGTTTCTCATCTATTGTGAGTATCGCTGTGCATTTGTAATTTTCAGTTATTATTTATTGATTTTATAGCACTTTTCTTATAGCGGCTGATACTTTCATGTGTGTGTTGTCTAGTGTGGGATATTACAGTGAATCTCAGCATCTCACACAAACCAAATTAGGCACAAAATACCCCCAAGAATGGTGCTGGGATTGGATCTAAGCAGTGATGGTGTCCTAAGAACACTTCTCTGTGGCTCGCTGAAGAGCTGAGCAGCATCCTGAGGTAACCCAACAACTCCTCTTTGCTGCATGACTTTGTATAGTAAAAGAATAAACGGACACAAGTCAGACATCAGGAATGGTAACATACAAAAGCCAATAGGAGAACACCTCAATCTCCCTGGACATTCAATAACAGATTTAAAAGTAGCCATCCTTCAATAAAAAAACTTTCTTCAAAAACAGACTTCAAAGAGAAACTGCAGATCTACAATTCATTTGCAAATTTAACACCATAAATTTGGGTCTGAATAGGGACTGGGCGTGGCTGGCTCTATAAAAGCAATTTTCCCTCTCTGGGTATTGACACCTCCTCATCAATTATTGGGAGTGGACCACATCCACCCTGACTGAATTGGCCTTGTTCACACTGGTTCTCCACTTGTAAGGTAACTCCCTTCTCTTCATGTGTCAGTATATTTATGCCTGCATCTGTAATTTTCACTCCATGCGCCTGAAGAAGTGGGTTTTTTTACCCACGAAAGTTTATGCCCAAATAAATCTGTTAGTCTTTAAGGAGCCACCGGACTCCTCATTGTTTCTGTGGATACAGACTAACAGGGCTACCCCTCTGCTACTTTGTATGAGTAAGCCATTCATAATGTGCACTTTAATGTACCTTGGGAGTGAAAAAGAACTGAAACGGTGACTGCACAATGGTGTGTGATCTTTTTAGATAGTTTGCATATTAAATAGTAAAGAGTGAGTATCATAGTAAAGTACGTGTGTCAGGCTGCTGTGCCCTGGGATCTAAACCCAGAAGGGTAATAGCAAACTTTTAGATTAATTAACTGGTGAAGCTGCACTTGGTAATACGATTTCATGTGTAACTTCAGCCTCCATCTCCCATGTCATAATACATCTCTTCCCCTTTCTCTATTACTAGTCTTAATTTAGGATTGTTATATTTGTGTTTCCCTGTCACCTTAGGTTTCAGAGTAACAGCCGTGTTAGTCTGTATTCGCAAAAAGAAAAGGAGTACTTGTGGCACCTTAGAGACTAACCAATTTATTTGAGCATGAGCTTTCGTGAGCTACAGCTCACTTCATCGGATGCATACTGTGGAAATTGCAGAAGACATTATATACACAGACACCATGAAACAATACCTCCTCCCACCCCACTCTCCTGCTGGTAATAGCTTATCTAAAGTGATCATCAAGTTGGGCCATTTCCAGCACAAATCCAGGTTTTCTCACCCTCCGCCCCCCCACAGACAAACTCACTCTCTTGCTGGTAATAGCCCATCAAAAGTGACCACTGTCTTCACAATGTGTATGATAATCAAGGTGGGCCATTTCCTGCAGAAATCCAGGTTCTCTCACCCCCCTCCAAAAACCACACACACAAACTCACTCTCCTGCTGGTAATAGCCTATCCAAAGTGACCACTCTCCTTACAACCTGCATGAAAATCAAAGTGGGCCATTTCCAGCACAAATCCAGGTTTTCTCACTCCCCCACCCCCATACACACACAAACTCACTCTCCTGCTGGTAATAGCTCATCCGAAGTGACCACTCCCCCTACAATGTGCATGATAATCAAGGTGGGCCATTTCCAGCACAAATCTAGGTTTTCTCACCGCCCCCCCCCACACACAAACTCACTCTCCTGCTGGCAATAGCTCATCCAAACTGACCACTCTCCCCACACTGTGCATGACAATCAAGGTGGGCCACTTCCAGCATAAATCCAAGTTTAACCAGAACGTCGGGGGGAGGAAAAAACAAGGGGAAATAGGCTACCTTGCATAATGACTTAGCCACTCCCAGTCTCTATTTAAGCCTAAATTAATAGTATCCAATTTGCAAATGAATTCCAATTCAGCAGTTTCTCGCTGGACTCTGGATTTGAAGTTTTTTTGTTGTAAGATAGCGACCTTCATGTCTCTGATTGCGTGACCAGAGAGATTGAAGTGTTCTCCGACTGGTTTATGAATGTTATAATTCTTGACATCTGATTTGTGTCCATTTATTCTTTTACGTAGAGACTGTCCAGTTTGACCAATGTACATGGCAGAGGGGCATTGCTGGCACATGATGGCATATATCACATTGGTGGATGTGCAGGTGAACGAGCCTCTGATAGCGTGGCTGATGTTATTAGGCCCTGTGATGGTGTCCCCTGAATAGATATGTGGGCACAGTTGGCAACGGGCTTTGTTGCAAGGATAGGTTCCTGGGTTAGTGGTTCTGTTGTGTGGTATGTGGTTGTTGGTGAGTATTCGCTCTGTCACCTTAGTATAAAGACCCTCTTGCTCACATTCACTTAGGAAACCTGAGTGAAATGTTTTCCAGTGGCCACCAACACTTCTCCAAGAATGGCCAAACAGAGTCACTTTTGAGTGATTCCTGATGCTTTCCCTGCAGAATTCCTGGTCTCTGTGAAGTGAGAAATGGATCACAACCCACCAGATATGTGCCCTGGATAGAAAGGATTCATAGTGGGGAAGGGAAGAATTTGTTTTCCAAGGAGTGATTGTTTTAGCTAAGGGAATTTTTTACTCCTAGTTGCACTAAGTGATCTCACAGCTGGAGTTTCCTCTTTCTCTGATAGCTGACAGTTTCTGCCTGGGTCACAGAGGCATAGAGAAAAACTGAGCATTTTACTCCTGGGGGAATTCTGTGCCACCGCACATAGCACATAATTTAAGTCCCCCGCAGATTTCTTTGCTTTCCCTCAGAAAAATGACTTTCAGATAGAGAAGCAAAGGGAAGCCACAAGAGCAGTCATGCAACCCTCCCCAGCAGTATGTTTTGGGTGCCCAGCACAGCCAGCAGAGAGGTAAATCACTGTGGGGCAGGAGGCAAGACTGGGGAAGACCCGGCTGGTAGCTCCTACCCTGTGCTGGGCTCAGCTGCTAGTCCTGGCTGGGCTGGGGAGGATGGGACTTCCTCTGCCTCTGCACGGCATCTGGGGCTGGTTCATACCCACTCCCAGATTTCTCTCCCTGCAGCAGAGGAGCAATGGGTACAGGAAGCTCTACAAAATTTCCCTCCCCCCGCTTCCTGCACCCATTGCTCCTCTGCTGCAGGGGGAGGGATTCCAGTACAGGGAGCTGCTCATACCCAGACCCTCCCACGGAGCCTCACCCCCCGCACTCAGAATCCCCACTATGAACCCCACTTCCCCTGCACCTGGACCACCCCGATGAGCCACATGCACGCAGATCCGCACCCCACTGAGCCCCAACCATCTACACATGGGTCCCCACCCCACTGAGCCCCAGTCCCCCAGCATCTGAAGCCCCCCACACCCAGACCCCTTGCTGAGCTCTATTCCCCCACACCCAGACCCCCTCAACTGAGCCCCAACCACCTTCACCCCCCTCCAGAATCCCATTACTGTTTCACCCAGAAGCCCCCAACAAGCCCCTGTGCATCCAGATCCCCACCACAACCAGATCCCCCACTGAGCCGCCAGCACCCAGATTGCCCCACACATAACCCTCTCAACCCACAACCGGATCCCCCACATTAAGCCCCTTCACACTTGGATCCTGCCTTGCTGAGCCTGCCTGCCCACACCTGGTGAACCTGGCATGGAGGGGCAGGGCCCTGCGGTGTTTCTGGGGCAGGCCCGGTCCTTGCACTGTGTCAAGGTTGGGTGCAGCCTCACCGCTGAGTCTGTGTCCCGGGGGGGAGATGCACAGTGATCTCCCACCTCTGTGCAGCCCATGGCCTGTGCTCCCCAATGCCATGCTGGAGCCTCCACATTTATTTGATAAATAAAATTGTCAGAATTTTAAAATATTGTGTGCAGAATTTTAAATATTTTGGTGCAGAATGCCCTTAGGAGTAATGGCATTTGTTTCTGTATTCGGTGTACCTGTGTTTTTCCCAGGATATTGGAGAGACAAGGTGGGTGAGGTAATATCTGTTATTGGACCAACTTCTGTTGGTGAGAGAGCCAAGTTTTCAAGCCACACAGAGATCTTTATAAAAGATCTCTCTCACCAAAAGAAGTTGGTCCAATAAAAGATATTACCTCACCCAACTTGTATCTCCATTTGTTTCTGTGGCAGGGGGAGAAAGAGGGCATGACAGCAGTTTGTAAAGCATGTTACAACATTTGTCTTGGTGGTGAAGCAAAGGGAGTGACCCATCCTGTGGGCATATAGGGCTTGAAACATCAGTGCAGACCCAGTCCTCTTCCGGGGGTAGGGAAGTGAAATGATTCCCACACAGCCAGGAGTATTCCTAGGGTTTTTTTTGCTATGGACAAGATGTGTCTGGAATATGGAAAGTCACTTATTCTGGGAATTAGATTTGACCGACAAATTATTCACAAACATGGCTGATTTCTGTAGAGAATTTTTCTTTGCCCATGTTTGCACCCCTTCTTGCTTACTTTTTACAAACATATGTTATCATTATTTGTATTACCGGAGTGCCTAGGAGCGCAAGTCAAGGGCCAGGACCTCATTGTGTTACATGCTATACAAAGACATGTGTGACAATCAAGCTTTGTTCTATGGACATTTATGGCAAGCTAATTTCAGATCCATAGTCATGATTCATTGCACTCTGTCTGTATTTAGGGTTCTGTATTACCATTTATCCTTTGTTTGTGTCTGTACTGTAGCCTGTCCCTATACCAGTGTTGATGAGTGTTGTTACTGGCAGGAATACCAGAGATATTAGTGCTCCCATTAGCTTTATGCTGTAATCTCCCTCACCCCTATTCCAGGCCAATGATAGCTCCCTGGGCATGCGGTTGTGTCATGGGCTATTGAACACCCTTTCCAAACAACTGCTATTAACCAAATGTTGTATAGGCAGCATTAAGGCTCATCTCCAGGAGAACAACATCTGGGTTTGTGTTCAGTTCCACAGATCTTCCCCATGCCGGGCTCTCAAGGGACCCTCAATTCCACAACTGAGGGGAACATAACAGGTAAGATGCTGGGGTTCTCTATGAAATTCTGTTGAGCAAAGGGTGTGTTCTCTTTGTTTCTGTTGAATGCTCATATTATTATTACTGAAACTAGAGGGCCTACCTGAGTTTGTGGGCCTATTGTACTGGGCAAGGAGCACCCCTGCTCACAACAGCCAAGTGAAAAAAAAATCAGAGTGGAGCAAAAATGGCCTTCTCAAAAAAAAAAGCCCAGTTGCTCATTGCCCCTGGAAACTGGTGCCCAGGGTGACTGCCCTGCTCAACTGCCCCTAGAACTGGCCCTGTACAATTACATGGTAAAAGTTCCTGCCTGCCCTGAAGAATGTACTGTCTAAATAGAAACCACAGGATAAGTATCATAAGCCCCATTTAACTGCTGGGGACCTGAGGCACAAAGAGATTAATTGACAACTACAACTCTAGTGATAATCCCACTGCCACATATGTACCTGATATTGTAGAAAAAAATGCAATTCCTTGGCATATCATTGTATTATTGGACCAATATAATAGCAAGGGGGCAGAATTTCATGGACCGTTTTAACTCTGAATTTCCCAACTGTGGTTAAATCCTTAAATTTGAGAGTGTATTAGAGAAGAAGGATGTCCCAATAGTTAAGATGCTAGCCTCGGACTTGGGAGATCCAAATTCATGTCCTTGCTCTGCCACAGCCTTCCTGTGCAACCTTGGGGAAGTCACTTAGTCTCAGTTTCTCACGTATAAAATGCATATTATTGTACTTCCATACCTCACAGATCAATTATGAGATGCTCAAATATTATGGTAATAGGGACAACAGAAGTACCTTAAAAGGGTTAGCTTCACTTTTTGTATCTAATATACTCAAGTTGTTCAGACAAATGACTATCTATGGATTATTTGCACAGTAACTGATGCTAAGATTCAGTATTTGGACTTAAAATGGTCTCCTAACCACATGTATTCTGAATGTGCGTTTGTGATCAAATATCTGTCTAGATGAGGCTCTCATTATTGTAGTATCTGAGAACCACACAAACATTAATGAATTTATCCACACAACACACCTTTTCAGGTTGGCAAATATCATTAATCTAATTTTACAGATGGGGAGGCTCAGAAAGATCAAGCCCACATTTTTGGCAAGGGTTTTCAATATTAGGAGCCTAAAGTGAGGCTCCTAAATCCATATTTAGGTACCTGCCTGGTTTTCAAAAGTGCTGAGCACCCACTGTTCACACTTGGTGGCCAGGTACTGAATTTAGACCAATGTGTCTTAATCACAAAATCATCCTTCCTCATATGAGCATTTCCTCACAGATATACATGTCTGATACTTTCATTGAAATAAATGATACACCACTTTGTAAACTTCATGAGGTTGTGAGTGTGAAGGGGCTCCAAGAGGGATGAGTTGAACTACAGCCCTAAGGTAAAATGTTCAGAAGCGCCCAAGGCCTAGATTCACAAAAGGATGTAGATGGTGAGATCCATCACAACACCTATCTTTTAAGCACCTAGAAAATCACAGGAACAACACTGCAATCCACACAGCTTGAGTTAGGCATCTAGGCTCCCTATACAATGAATAAGGAGAGATAGGTTCCTTGGAATGTGATTCACAAAAGCCAGCACACTAGGTGGGGAGTTGCCTAAAATAGCCAATGTGAGATGCTGATGAGATGCTATGCCCCGCCCCTCTTATAGACCTTGTCTGCACTTGTGGTGGTGTGTAGGGTATGTGTAGCTACACGCCACAGTGAAAGACAGGCTATTTCCACAATTTGGCATGTAGCTGCATGCGGCAGTGAAAGCCTCTGGTGGGAGGAAGTGGGGAAAGGCTCTGATGGGGGAGGCAGTGGAGAATGAGCCTTTCCCCGCTGCCTCCCTCCATCCAGAGTCTTTCACAGCTGCATGTACTGTACACACTGCCGCAAGCGTAGGCAAGGTCATGAGGATAGGAGCTTAAACCCAGGCTGCAGAACTTTGAAAGTGAATAAAATAAGTTGAAGTAAGGCCACCTTAATTCTGAATAAAACTGTCCACCCAGGGATTTAACTATATTGATTTAAATTCACACTTCAGCTTAAACCAGTATAAATCTCCCATGTAGATAAGTCCTAATGGCCAGGCCAGCGTCTTTCCACAGGAGCTGGGATGCCTTCTAAACTAAAGGTTTGTCTACCCGAGATTTTAACTTCTGTTAAGTGATTGCCAATTACACAAGGTAGTTAATACAGTTGTAAAGGCTAGTGCTGACCTCCCCAAACATTTGTTCCAGGTACAAACATTTATAGTTTACCCTAGAGCCTGGTCTACACTATGAGTTTATGTTGAGTTTAGCAGCATTAAATTGAATTAACCTTGCACCCGTCCACACAATGAAGCCATTTTTTCGACAAAGGGCTCTTAAAACCGATTTCTGTACTCCTCCCCAACGAGGGGATTAGCGCTGAAATCGACATCGCCGTTTTGAATTAGGGTTAGTGTGGACGCAATTCGAAGGTATTGGCCTCCGGGAGCTATCCCACCGTGCACCATTGTGACCGCTCTGGACAGCACTCTGAACTCAGATGCACTGGCCAAGTGTACAGTAAAAGCCCCGGGAACTTTTGAATCTCATTTCCTGTTTGGCCAGGCGAGCTCATCAGCACAGGTGACCATGCAGTCCCAGAATCAAAAAAGAGCTCCAGCATGGACCGAACGGGAGGTACTGGATCTGATCGCTGTATGGGGAGAGGAATTTGTGCTATCAGAACTACGTTGCAAAAGACGAAACGCCAAAACATTTCAAAAAATCTCCGAGGCCATAAGGGACAGAGGCTACAGCAGGGACGCAACACAGTGCTGTGTGAAACTTAAGGAGCTCAGACAAGCATACCAGAAAACCAAAGAATCAAACGTATGCTCCAGGACAGAGCCCCAGACATGCTGCTTCTACGCTGAGCTGCATACAATTCTAAGGGGGGGCCGCCACCACTACCCCACCCCTGTCCGTGGACTCCGATGATGGGGTACTCTCCGCCATGCCTGAGGATTTTGCGGACGGGGAAGATGAGGAGGAGGAGGACGAGCTTGAGGAGAGCACACAGCACACCGTTCTCCCCAGCAGCTAAGATCTTTTTATCACCCTGACTGAAATACCCTCCCAGCCCAACGAAGCCGGAGAAGGGACCTCTGGTGAGTGTACCTTTTTAAATATAATACATGTTATAAAAGCAAGTGTTTTTTAATGATTAAATACCCCTGAGGACTTGGGATGCATTCGTTGCCAGTACAGCTACTGGAAAAGTCTGTTAACGTGTCTGGGGATGGAGCGGAAATCCTCCAGGGACATCTCCATGAAGCTCTCCTGGAGGTACTCTAAAAGCCTTTGCAGAAGGTTTCTGGGGAGAGCAGCCTTATTCCATCCTCCATGGTAGGACACTTTACCATGCCATGCAAGTAGCAAGTGATCTGGTATCATTGCATGACAAAGCCTGGCAGCATATGGTCCCGTTGTTTGCTGGCATTCAAGCAACATCCGTTCTTTATCTCTCTGTGTTATCCTCAGGAGAGTGATATCGTTCATGGTAACCTGGTTGAAATAGGGGAATTTAATTAAGGGGACATTCAGAGGTGGCCGTTCCTACTGGGCTGTTTGCCTGTGGCTGAAAAGAAATCCTCCCCGCAGTTAGCCACGCAGTGAGGGGGGTGAGGGGGGGTCATTGGCGCTGAGATGTTCGTGTTTGGCTAGCAGGGATCTTCCCTGCTAGCAGCCAGGCGGTGGGGGGAGGGGTAAAGCGATCATCCCAGAGAATTGGATGGTGGGGGCGGGGTTAGTTTGGTTTCTGCTGCTGCACGTTAACATGAAAACCACAGCACTAAATGGCCAACTCAACGGGCTTTACTTGGTATGGGAAAGGAGGGGGCTGTTGTTATGAAGGTTGCAGAAGCCGAAAGACTATGGCTTACCATGGCCGCCTGCAAGCCAAATTCTATTGCCCAGCACTGCGTGTGTGATCTCTAACACCAAAGCTGCAGGCACTCAATATAAGATGCAAAATGCGACCTTGTACCAAAATCACATGTGCTATGTAATGTGAATAGTGTTGTTCACCGTTAAAGAGTATAGCCATTGTTCTGTAAAATGGATCTTTTTAAATACTTCACTCCCTTTTTTCTTCCCGCAGCTGCAAATGTTTCAAGCCTCCCTCCTCTGTCCCAAAAGCTATCTCAGATAAGGCGGTGAAAAACGCATGCGTGATGAAATGTTCTCTGAGCTCATGCAGTTGTCCAGCACTGACAGAGCTCAGCAGAATGTGTGGAGGGACACAATAGCGCAGTACAGGACAGTGGCCAATGAACGTGAGGAGAAGTGACGGCAGGAAGATCAGAGGAGGCATGAGGCAATGCTGGGGCTACTGCAGGATCAAACGGACATGCTCCGGCGTCGGGTGGAGGTTCATGAATGGCAGCAGGATCACAGACTGCCGCTGCAGCCGCTGCTTAACCACCCTCCCTTCTCCTCAAGTTCCATAGCCTCCTCACCCGGACACCCAAGAACGCGGGGGCCGGGGGGAGGCTTCGGGCACCCAACCACTCCACCCCAGTGGACAGCCCAAGCAACAGAAGGCTGGCATTCAGGAAGTTTTAAAGTGGCCTTTTCCTTCCCTCCTCCCACACCCCACCCGGGCTACCTTGTGGGTTATCTCCCTATTTTTTTAATCAATTAATAAAGAATACATGTTTTTTAAATGATAGTGACTTTATTTCCTTTGTGAGCAAGCTGTGATCAAAGAGGGGAGGATGGGTGGCTTACAGGAAATTTAGAGTCAACCAAGGGGGTGGGTTTTCATCAAGGAGAAACAAACAGAAGTGTCACACAGTACCCTGGCCAATCATGAAACTGGTTTTCAAAGCTTCTCTGATGCGCAGTGCTTCCTGCTGTGCTCTTCTAACCGCCCTGGTGTCTGGCTGCATGTATTCAGAGGCCAGGCGATTTGCCTCAACCTCCCACCCCGCCATAAACGTCTCCCTCTTACTCTCACAGAGATTGTGGGGCACACAGCAAGCAGCAATAACAATGGGAATATTGGTTTCGCTGGGGTCTGAGCAAGTCAGTAAACTGCGCCAGCGCGCTTTTAAACATCCAAATGCACATTCTACCACCATTCTGTACTTGCTCAGCCTATAGTTGAACAGCTCCTGACTACTGTCCAGGCTGCCCGTGTACGGCTTCATGAGCCAGGGCATTAAGGGGTAGGCTGGGTCCCCAAAGATAACTATAGGCATTTCAACATCCCCAACGGTTATTTTCTGGTCTGGGAAGTAAATCCCTTCCTTCAGTTGTTTAAACAGACCAGAGTTCCTGAAGATGTGAGCATCATGAACCTTTCCCGGCCATCCCACATTGATGTTGGTGAAACATCCCTTGTGATCCACCAGAGCTTGCAGCACTATTGAAAAGTACCCCTTACGGTTTATGTACTCGCCGGCTTGGTGCTCCGGTGCCAAGATAGGGATATGGGTTCCGTCTATAGCCCCACCACAGTTAGGGAATCCCATTGCAGCAAAGCCATCCACTATGACCTGCACATTTCCCAGAGTCACTACCCTTGATATCAGCAGATCTTTGATTGCGTTGGCTACTTGCATCACAGCAACCCCCACAGTAGATTTGCCCACTCCAAATTGATTCCCGACTGACTGGTAGCTGTCTGGCGTTGCAAGCTTCCACAGGGCTATTGCCACTCACTTCTCAACTGTGAGGGCTGCTCTCATCTTGGTATTCTTGCGCTTCAGGGCAGGGGAAAGCAAGTCACAAAGTTCCATGAAAGTGCCCTTATGCATGCGAAAGTTTTGCAGCCACTGGGAATCATCCCAAAACTGCAACACTGTGTGGTCCCACCACTGTGTCCTTGTTTCCCGGGCCCAGAATCGGTGTTCCATGGCATGAGCCTTCCCCGATAACACCATGATCTCCAAATTGCTGGGGACTGTGGTTTTAGAGAAATCTATGTTCATGTCCTCATCACTGCGCTTCCTTCGCCTCCTCGCCTGGTTTTTCAGGTGCTGGTTCTGCATAAACTGCACGATAATGCGCGAGATGTTTACAATGGTCATAACTGCAGCGGTGAGCTGAACGGGCTCCATGCTTGTTGTGCTATGGTGTCTGCTCGGGCAATCCAGGGAAAAGGGCGCAAAACGATTATCTGTCGTTGCTCTGACGGAGGGAGGGGCGACTGACAACATGGCTTACAGCATTGGCTTACAGGGAATTAAAATCAACAACATGAGTGGCTTTGAATCAAGGAGAAACAGAATGGCCCCTCAAGGATAGAACTCAAAACCCGGGGTTTAGCAGGCTGTTGATTTCATGGAGGGAGGGAGGAGAAAACGAATACAAAACATATCTGGTCTATTTCTTGTTTTGATCCACTTATCTATCTTTATACATCTTGCTGGCAGCAGACGGTGCAGTATGACTGCTGGCCATCGTCATCTCCTGGGTGCTTGGCAGAAGACAGTGCAGTAGGACTGCCGACGGGACTGAATTGCCATGAGACAAAACTTAAAAGGGAAATGACCTGGCTGAGTCACTCCCATGTTTGCCCAGGCGCCCCGACTGACCTCACCGAGGTCTGCTAAAAGAGCACCCTGGAGTACGGCAACAATGGCTACCAGTCATACTGCTGCCAAAAGGCAATGAGCTGCTGCTATGTAGCAATGCCGTACCACGTCTGCCAACACCCAGAAGACATACGGTGACGGTGAGCTGAGCGGGCTCCATGCTTGCCGTGGTATGGCGTCTGCACAGGTAACTCAAGAAAAAAGGCGCGAAACGATTCTCTGCCGTTGCTTTCATGGAGGGAGGGAGGGAACGGGGGCCTGACGACATGTACCCAGAACCACCCGCAACAATGTTTTAGCCCCATCAGGCACTGGGATTTCTACCCAGAATTCAAATGGGTGGCGGAGACTGCGGGAACTGTGGGATAGCTACCCACAGTGCAATGCTCCAGAAGTCGACGGTTGCCTGGGTACTGTGGACACACTCCGCCGACTACATGCACTTAGATCATTTGTGTGGGGACACACACAATCGACTGTATAAAAACGCTTTCTACAAAACCAACTTCTATAAATTCAACCTAATTTCGTAGTGTAGACATGGCCTAAGGTTAACTTTCTGAGTGCCTCCATTTAAACAATCCCTTAGGTACTTTTAAAAATGAGATTTAGGCTCCTAAATCACTGAGGTACTTTTGAAAAATTTATTCCTAGCTTTTGTGAAATATTGACAAATGATCTCCCCTGGTATTCAATCAGTACTATGCATTATCAATTCATCCCCAATTTTAGTTAGTGAATTGTTATTCGTGAATATTGCCAAAGTGTTTGGATGAACCAATTTGTGGCTGTTTGTCTGAATCACATGGTATTGTTTCTGCTGCCTGATTGGCAGAAACTTTTTAAACAGGATATATAATATAATATAATATAATGGTAATTAATTAATATATACAGGAAAATTAACATGCTAGTTTTATCCATGTAGCTTTTTTTAACTGTTCAACCAGCTCTAATGTACAGTGATACTGTTCCTAAAAATGATTCCAACTTTGAATTGAACTGCTCAGAAAGGAATTGGATTTTCTTTTCAGTTGTACAGACTACCCCAGGCCTGCCTAAGACACAACCTGATTCCGGCACAATCACAACTACAGCTCGTGACAGAACAGGTACGCCTGTGGAATTTATAATCCCATTTAAGATATCAGTTTGATAAAAGTAGAGGAGGGCCTAAAGCAGAACCTCATACCTAGCCCCTCTTTTCTAAAGTTTGGTGGAGAATAAGGTTCAAATATCCTGATCCAAATTTGACCCTACGGTTTTGTTTTTGATTGAATCCAAACCCTAAAGGGGCCTATTTTCCAGATCCAATTTGGATGCAGCCTTAAAATGGCTAAAATACCATGAGAATATCTGTTCTTGGAAGATTTCCACCATTCTAGATGGCAGAAATCTGTCCATTTTAGCTAATATCAGGACATTTCTTTCACTAGGGACCAAAATCTCCCAAGGACAGTTCAGTAGGTTTTGGCACTGCCAAGCCCTAAACAGCTTTAAATGCTAAATCCAAACCTGCTATTCAGGCCATCTCTAGAATTTCTTGAAGTTGGATAGTTACTTCTGATGGTTCCTGTGGGATACTTTCTCTGCCCTTAGGGGACTTGCAGGATGGATATGGAGCTACAGTGCTGGGCACATTACAATATTTTAGGCATATAGGTGACTAGATGGGCAGATTAAGTATTGTGTTGAAATATACAGACATGTCTGTATTCAGCTATACATACATGGTGAGGACCTCTCCCCTTACACCGATGTAAATGAAGATTAATTGAATTAAGGTCCATGAAGATGGACCTTTGTACGCAGGGATAGATTAAGGTTATGAGGGGCCCAAGGCTAATGGGAGGGAAGGGCCTAAGTAAGAATTACATATTGCAAAGAAATAATGAAGTCATCAAACATTTATGTACATACATATTTACATTTTATTTATGTAAAATTAATAACTTTATTCTACTCTCACTACACTCAATTCTTCAAACAGTTACTGCTGCGTCAGAGGTAGCATGAGGGATGCTATGCTGTCCTTCTCTTAGGCCTCCTTCCTCCTAGGTAATGAAGTGCTCATCTGTAGGAGGACAAACACTGCAACTTGCCCCATCCTGCTCACCTCTTCCAACCTTGTGCTTCTACCCTCAGCTCTCCACATGACACAGTGCAAAGCCAAGCCCTGTAGGTGTTTCCCCCAAGCTATGGACTCTACACCACATACCCTGTCTCACTCTGTCTGCAGTCTGGGAGGCAGCCAGCTTTTGTTATGTAAAAGAAAACCACTCAGATGTAAAATCCACTGAAGCAGAGGAAGTAGCAGTGGGAAAATTACATTGGGTGACGTATTTTAGGCTGTCTTGCTCTGAAAGCTGCCTCCCAGTGTTGCACTAGCTGAGGAAAATGAATTACTGTTTTCACATTGAACCCAAATATTATTTGTGGGATGATATCCAGTTTGCGTAGTTAATCTCCAGTGATTCATCACATCAGGCTAATCTGTCACCAAGCTCTTCCACAATTAGAATAATACAATAGAATCATAGGACTGGAAGGGACCTTAAGAGGTCATCTAGTCCGGTCCCCTGCACTCATGGCAGGACTAAGTATTATCTATTCTAGAATGTGTGATCAGCAGCTCTGACATGACGTTTTTTAAGCATGAGTTCTGTGTGCACCAGACCCATATGGTTTGCATTGGTTTGTTTTAAACTTTCTGCAAGAAAAAGGCAACAGCTAGAAGTGACACAGATCTTTAGATGGTTGCCCAGTCATAATATTTAGTGCTTCTGTACTATGTTAGCTCTTCAGAATCACTGTACAAGCATTAAACAAACTTAAAGCCTTTCAGTTTTTGAATGACTAGGAATTGACAAAACAGAGCTATTCCCTGTTGTGTTCTCTGCCCTCCTGAACAAAAAGACTTCATTGAAAATCAGCATCTTAAAAGAACCATTCAGGATCTTTCAAAAGAACGGTCCAACCAAGGCTGCTGTAGTGACACCCTTGTTACATCAGGTCTGGTGTTTGTTTAGGGCTGGGTAGAATGAAAGGAGAGCTTCCTGTTTCGTTTGCATGTGTAAATCAAGCAGACCTTGCTTATTTTTTTTCCCTTAAAGTGCTCAGAGTTTAGGGGAGGAAAGTGAATGAAATTCTGCTTATACCAGGTGTGAAAAAGCAGAAGGGACCAAAATCTATTCTTGTACAAAAATCTGTTCTCCCTGAAGTCAATAAGGCTACACAGGTGTAACTGTCAGCAGGAATCGACCTGTGTTCTAGAATCACACACATTCCATGCTTACCCAACATTTGCCACTTGGGAGAGAAGTTAGTTTGAGTTGGGGCAGAAAAATGAGGACTAACTTCAGGTTTATTTAGCTTTAAGTTTTGGGGATGAAACTCAAAAGAAATCCAATGTGAGATACTTTCATGATGGATTGAACTGCTAGAGAACCAGCATATGGACTGAACCTGCCTTTAGCCTGTTCAGCCAGTCTTTCTATCATAGCCTGCTAAGAAGTGGATTTAAAATCTGTGAGGGAAAGGGGAGGGAGAAATTTACAACATTGTGTGTTGAGCTTCCTCCAGTGCTTTTGCAACCTCTTAAAAGTACAAAGATGCGCTGGCCTGTGGAACTAGGCTGAGCATGAGGAAAGAACTTTGTTGCCTGTGCATCCCAGTACAGAAAAATATATCAAAGAAAAAAATTAGATTTCTTTGATTTTTAGTACAGTTCAATACAGTATGGAACACAGTGCATCATAAATCTGAAGCCCCTCAGTGGAAGGTATTGTTAAAGTACTGGTATCCAGAATGGGATGTTTTGTTTTGTTTTGTTTTTCCTACAAATGTGTGGGAATCCATTCCTTATACATGGGAGGGGCAATAGTTCTGGCTGGAGTTGGATAGAGTGTGTGCAGGTTCAGTGCAAGCTTCCCACCCTACCTCTCTGATACTGCCTCTTTCCCCCGCCACCCCCTTGCCCTGCCCACCCTCCCCCCCACCCCGGCACTCACCAGTTGTCCAGAAACAGGACCCAGCACACATACAAGATGATGGTGACAGGTACTAGGACCCAGGAGGCAGCGTCCTGGAACTGCCTGCCAGCCTCAGCCCAGGAGAAGGACGTAGGGAGCTTCTTCCCGCTCTGACAGCTAAGCAGAGCTCCAGAGACTCAGGGATGGGGGAAGCTGGGGCGGGGAGACAATGCCTGCTCAAACTGTATCCGCAACTGGCACATGTTCCCGTGGTAACCGGATTTTGAGTGTCCGGTCACCGGTGTTAACCAGATACCTGGCAGTGTGTTCCTGCAGTGCAGGGAGACGCAGCTGAGCTCCTTCCAAGCCACAGGGGACTGCTTTGCCTTTCCTGCTGGCAGGAGTGCTCCAGCAGGACTACATGAGCAAGCTTGCCCTCCCCCACCACCCCGGCCGTGCCCCCTGCCTGACCAGTAGGGCCTAAAAATAGGAGGGCCTAAGGCTATAGCCTTATTAACCAAATGGTTAATCTGGCCCTGTTTGCATGCCTATTAGATAGATGCTGTAGTGAGGGCTGAGACTGAACTTGTGTTTAAATGCTTACATTCAGGTGCTTATCATTCTTTTTAAAGTATATAAACTGGTAATTGGTCATGCTTGTTCCCAACCCAAAAGTGAATTTCTGGAAGTTTAGTACATTTGACATGGATGTTTCTGAGATATATGAGTGTGAGTAAACAGCATCTGCCCACCACATTTCCAGATGCTTTTTTATGCTCAGATTAGTGAACCAGGCTTTTCCTTCAAAGCAGAAATTTGCCATGGATATACATATGTGTAAATCAATGGAACAATTCCCCCCCCCCCCTTACACTAGTGTAAATCCTAGTTAACTCAGTGAAAGTAAGTGATTTCCTTCAAATTTATACAGTTGGAAATGAGAGCAATATCTAGCCCACAGAGAGTTGAACCTGTTTACACAAAGTGTGAGTCTGATCCTTAGGGACAAATTTTGTCCTTACCCATACTCCTCCATTTCCATTGATGTCAAATTCACACACTCACATCCACTCACCCCCTGGCCCACGCAGTTATGTTTATTTAATTGACTATGAGAGATGGGCCTGAACCAAACCTCCCCTCTCACCCAAAGCACCCCAAACTGTTTGTATTGGGAGGTATTTGAAATATGAATCTGTATCCAATATCACATCTAGTCTCTTTCTCTATAGTGTGCTGACACAAAACTCCAGATGCAAACACTCATGAGCTTTGGGAGGCCTGAGGCCTGGATGCAAAGTCTGCAGCTGGGGTGCAGTTCTAGTGTCACAGTGTAGGGCAACTGCACTTGTATTTCCCCTCAGGGGTTCAGCAAGGACATCCACTTCCAGGCTTTCGGCTCCCCTGGCCCTCACCTCTCTTGGGTGGAGACATGTCTCTCTCTTTTCTTTTCCGACCAGGATATTTTTAGGCTGAACAGTTTTATGCCTTTATTGTGGTATTTCCTGCAAAAGACAGACTGCCTAAACAGACCTGCTTGCTTTTTCTCCCAGAAGCAGGTAATCAGTAGACAATAGGTTTTTATTCCCAGGTCGTAGCTTCAAAGGCCTTCCAAGTACCTCCTAGGAAACCCACTTCATATGTATTATCCCAAACAGATTTTTGAAGTTCCTAACATATTCCCAAGGTTTACATTAGTCCGTCTCCTGAAAAAGTTACATACAATCCTACAGTAACACATAAACTGTTACATTTTTAATGCAATAGATCCCATGGGTATTAAACTTAATTCAATAATGTTTAACTTAATTCAAGTAGAAATTCAAATAAACCCCATCTAATATATACATCTAATGCCTACATAGTCTAATCTATATATTTAACCTATATAGATGTGACATCTTGAAAATAAAACACATAGGACCAACTTCAGAGATGAGTCAACCAGATTCCTGGTGCGGTTAATGTGTGTGTAACTGAACAGACTGAGTAGCAGCTGATTCAGAGCCGTTAGGCTCATCCATAGTTCTGCTGTACTATGGCTGACCTGTAGTGAATCCTTTACTGGCATTTATCCACCTGACCACTGGTCTTCCCTGCCTTTCCAGTGATGTCCTGTAGGCATTGGAAGGGTAGAGAGTTTCCCAGCTGTAAATAAGATTTTTGCCTCTCATCTCTCTGTGATTTATTTTATAAGTTGACTGTCTCTTCATTTCTGTTCAAAATTCTATGTTTTTCTGTGTGGTCATGTCCCCTTCTACAGCTAAACCCTTACAGTGGGAGGGGCACCGAGGGAATTACTACTTATTTTCTAAAGCCAAAGGGGTCTGGAGTTCCAGCCGAACAGAGTGTGATGAACAGAGCTCGGATCTAGTTGTCATCAGTGACAGAAAAGAGCTGGTAAGATCAAACACTGCTTTGTGGGAATTGAGATTATACTGAATGCCCAGATCCTCAAATGTACTTAGGTGCCTAACTCCCATTGAAATCTTTGAGGTTCTGAACTTAAGCCTCCAATACTCAGGTTTGTAATCAGTCCTTCCCACTGCAGACAGCTTTCCATGACCAGATCACTGGGTCTCTGTAAGCTGTTGATACCAGACACAGTCATCTGTATAGCAGTGATTCTCCAACTTCTTCATTATGAGCATCTCTTCTAAAGAAAGAGATCCTTTCTTGGGCTCACCAGTCCCCCCAATACCTCAGTCACCCACCATTTTGTTATCAACATGCTGCACTCTGCAAAGCACCAGGAGAGGCCTCAGAGTTTGAGAAAATGCAGCCACAGTGGAGGTTCTGATCAGAGGCCTCAGAGGAATGAGATACATCTCTCTGATCTCCGATTAATCAAGTATCCAACCATGCACGTGCATCCTTTGACAACAATGAAGGAGATTCAGTAACCTAAGGCAAAGTAACCTCACACAGTGTGTAAACTAGTGTTTCACACTCACTGTAAAGCCTCATCTATGCTCAGGGTTCAGAGCTACATCAATTTAAACCAGCTGAAGATCTGGCCTTCCAAGTATAACCACATCAAAGGACCTCATTATAGTACAGCTAAGCTTTAGAGAATTAAATTGAACTATTTAACTTTATAGTATGTAACCTTGGGATGGTGTACCCTGCTCCCCACAGTATCCCTGGCTAGCTCTAGTGCCTCACCTCCTCCCCATCCCACCTCACTCCTCTTGGGGTGATTTGCATACCCCAGGGTGCAGAGAGGAAACAATCCCTGTATTCATCTCATGCGCATAGGCTGCGGTCATCCCTCTTTCTTGTTTGGAGTAAGCCAAGGTGGGGAAAAACTCCTTCCATCCTCATAACCTCATGTATCCAAGCTAGGGGCCAGGAAAATTTGCACTAGAATCATATCCCAATATCCTAGTTAACAACCTGAATTATCCCAGGATTCACACAGTCACTAACAAAAAGGTTAGATCCTGTCTGCACTACAAATATTAACCATGTTGCAACTACGTCAAGGGACATTTGGTTGCCAAGAGGAATGAGCTTAAGTGTGAAATGCA
Organism: Natator depressus; assembly: GCF_965152275.1. Lineage (NCBI taxonomy): Eukaryota > Metazoa > Chordata > Testudines > Cheloniidae > Natator > Natator depressus. Next base: position 210,649,581 of record NC_134234.1, on the reverse strand, counting down.
GAGTTATACACAGGAGTAGATCATTGGTTTGCAAAGTAATTGTAACTGGCAAAATGAAGGCGGTAACATTTCTCCAGTTACTCTCAATTCAGATGATAACCTGGTTCCTGGCTCCCACAGCCATTACAGACACAGTGGTAAGAGCAGGATAAAGGAGACGTTCTTTGGATTTTCCTCTCACATTTCCTTTGTGTCACTGATTCACCACACACTTCCTTTCCTTGTCAGGAGTTTCTTCGTAATAAAACAAGGGATGCTGATTATTTCATTGGACTAACTTACTCAGAGATGGAGAGGAGATGGTATTGGATTGACAAGACAGAGCTTACGAGAGGCCTGTATGTTTATTTTTTTCTCTCATAGCTAATGAACATAATGGGCCAGAGCATCATCATTTATATGCATGTGTTCAAGATGAGAATCTGGCTAAATAAATGTAAGTGAATCTACCAATGCAACTTCTAGTTCATTGTGGATAGTGCTAGAATCTCCTCTGAAAACAGGCTGTGATTTCCTGTGACTTTGTCAAGTGAACAGTGTTTGCTGAAGAAGTCGTGGGCAGAGGGCTCCTTCTAGTCTGGAATTTCATTGAAGCTGTCTCAGAAGAACTGCGTTTGTCATCGAAGTCTGCATTAGCGTCAGACAGGACTGAGTTTTTTCCCTGGGGCTGTTATGGGGAATAATGTTAGCAGATTCTGTGCTTGAGGGAGAAGGAATATCTCCTTAGTAGAGGAGGAGCGGGAAGAAGGGAGACACTTGTGTATGCATGTGCATACATATAAAGAAATGAAAATAAGGATTTAGTTCAACAGTTCAGCTTCTTTTTTGGTTATTTCTCTTTGCCCAGATTTACTCTGAAACCAAAGACATTGGACTATGAAAATGACTGTGCAGTTATCAGAGCTGGAGAAGTGAGTCCTGCATCTTGTCACCAACTAAACCACTGGATCTGCGAGAAGACAATGAAATAACTCTTGTTTTGTAGGAAGAGTCCCAGCACAGGTAGTCTGTGACACTGGAATCCAGCTGGAGCATTTCCCCCTAATCTCAGACACAAATATGCACATGTATTCTCATTTTATAATAAAAGGAACCATGATATTATCCTGGCCTATGGCACTTTTTATTTTCTATCCACAACAAATTCCAGACCAAGGTATGCATTTTGGACACCATTTCTGGATGCATTTTCATCAGCACATTGTAGGAAGAGTAATGGAGGACTTCATTTTCTGTAATAAGGACACTTCACCAATCTGATAGACTCTGCCCTCCATGGAGGGTCACACATGCTGAAAGGATATAGGGTGCAAGAACTACTCAAGGGCCAGGAAAGATCACAGCTCCTACACATGGACTGCTCTCTGCAGAGCAGAGGTGGGCATGAAGCAGGACCATAGCCCTAGCTCCTCCTCCCAGCATTGTGCAAAAGCATTGGGCCCTAATCCACAAAGAGCCTTAGGCATGGCAATGCAGTCCAGTTCAATGCCTAAACTTTAGGTGTCTGACTACCCAGTGGAAGCCATAAAACCTGAGTTGGGCACATAGGCTCCCTATAAGATTCATGGGGAGATATACGTGCCTGAGAATGGGATCCACAAAAATTCCCACACACTAGGGCATGGAGCTGTCTCACCAACCACTAGCAGATACTGAGGAGATGGGTGTGTCCTAAGCCCCACCCCTCTCTGGGTCTTAGGCGCCTAAATCCAGGATGGAAGGAGGCTCTTATCTCTGCTTGGTAGTCACAGCCTGGAATTGTCTCCTGGAATCAGGCTCTTAAGCCATTTCTTGCCAGAAATGCAGTGGCACATGCCTAAGTTCATACAAAATGGCTGGGCATGGGGGTGGGGGGAAGGGAGGACCTCCTTTATAAACTTTCACCCAGCAGTTATAGCACTCACTTGGGATGTGAGAGACACTAGTTCAGTCCCCCACTGGGGCTGAGGAGAAAGAATTTGAATGTGGGTTTCCCACCTCTTTGGCGAATTCCCCAATCACAGAACTATAGAGCCATTGTCTTGCTGGCCCAGTGTACATTTTGTGTATAAATAATTATGTAACAGCTTCAAGAGGAGGGCGTGAGAGAGCCCTATATCAAAACATCCCATAGTCCAGTGGCTAGGGCAGTCTCTTGGAAGACTGAAAACCTAAATTCAGATTCCTTGGCCACAGCAGGTAGAGGACAGAACTGAACTAGGATCTCCCACATCATGGGTTTATAAGGGCTGTCTCCCTTCCTCCCAGCTACCCTTGTGTACAGTTTGGTGCTCTCCGAGCATGCCTCCTGGATCAGGCCTTGTAAGCGAGCTAGGAGGGGGAAAGCCTGCCTTCCCCTGGTTTGAGGATTGCACAGAGGCTTAGGCAAAAGGTAGGTGCTTGGACACCTGTTTGGGACAGCAGGGTGCATGCCTGGTGTCTTTAGGATTTTTACAGCAAAAATGTAGGTGCCTCCAGGGTTAGGCGGCAGCTGAGCAGGATTTTGACTGTCTCAGTGGTGCCTACAGTTTGGACATAGGTGCCTGACTCCCATTTTAGGTACCTAAATCCTTTTGAGTGGCTCTTGGTTATTTGCAGAGCAGGGAACATGGTAAACTCTCATACAGGGGCACTCACATGGACTACAGGACAGATTGTGCTTTATTGTGCTCCTTTTTGAGTGGGACAGCTCTGCACAATCCTCAACCCAGTGCCATAAACACACAGTCTGGCTTTGAATAATTAGATTATTAAATAGTGAGGCATGAAAAACAATTTAGTTACATTTTTAACAGACCATTCCCTTCCTGGGCAGCTCCTTGTCTATTCTGACTGTACGCTGCTCAGTTCAGGGACCGTCTCTCCTTATGTTTGTAAAGCACTTAGCACCCTTTGAGCCCTATATAAATTCTAATGATAACAGTGTTGTCTTTCTCTGCACATTTGCCAGAAAGCTTTAAAGGATGAGATCTGTTTTTTGCTTTAAGTATCCTCTGACTGTCTTTCAAGCCATGGCGTTTAAACGTGTAAAAAGGAAGGATATGCATTCCCTATCTTGCATCAACATGTTACCTAATCAGCTCATGGTTTGCTAACACATCAGATGAATTACAAAACAGCTTGCAGAGTTGCAAAACTCAAAGATTCCTTTTGAGAAAGAGCAGTTGACTGTGCAAGTGCAGCAACATCTGTGGCGTTAAAATCAGAGAAGTGCTGCCACAGGGTGATTAAGCAAGATAGAAGATGGAGGTTTGGTTACTAGACCAGCAGAAGTTCCTAACAAGGGGAGATTTCTATGAAGGGATTACTCACCTCACCTAATATTTGTTCAAAGAAAGGAAAGGCAATAGCTTTTCTCCATAATTAAGAGACTCATTTTCCATTAAATACCTGATTTTAAACCTCTGCCCTAACGTCAACAAAACTCAACAAATCCAGTAGAAGTTTCCCATGTGTAGTCCCCAGTCAGAGGAGTAAAGTTGGAGGGGAATCAAACATGGCATTTTGGAGACAGGAGAGTTTGGACAACTAGAGGAGCATTGCTTTTTGAGAATTCTTGTAATTTTTTTTCAATGCCATATCTAAAAAGATGCCTTGGAAGCTCCCAGGGTATGTCTGTTATGAGAAATCCTGGCTCCAGAGGGAGAAATAGTGGCTTGAGTGGGTTCTCGGAGCAAGAAGCTCTTGAGTACTTTTCCTAGCTCTGCTATACTGTGAGCACTTGATATATTGCATTTATCCAGAATAGCTCATACAAAGATACAGCTGTATTTTACAGACTAATGATTACAGACTAAATAGTATTATTCCCATTGTGCATTCAAGGTAGGCATAGATAAATTAAGTGACTTGGCCAAGATCACACAATGAAGTAGTTATGGAATTAGGATAAAGAACTAGGGGCCAGAGCCTCAGCTAGAGTAAATTGGCATAGTTCCATTGTAGTCAATGAAGCAATCCTGATTCCCATTATCTGAGGATCTGACTTCACATTTCTGACTCTCAGTCCCACATATTTAATCCAGAGGGCCACACTTCCAAGTAGGTTACATAACCACTCTGTGTCTCACTTTCCTCATGGGGCTAATAGTTACTTAGGTACTTTAGAAGATTAAATAGTTATGGGTAGGTTGTGTCCCTATTCACACAGAACCTTATTCTGTGAGTAGCCACTGAGATCAGTGGGACTGTTTAAGGAGCAAGGTACTAGAATCATAGAATATCAGGGTTGGAAGGGACCTCAGGAGATCATCTAGTCCAACCCCCTTCTCAAAGCAGGACCAATCCCCAGTTTTTGCCACAGATCCCTAAATGGCCCCCTCAAGGATTGAACTCACAACCCTGGGTTTAGCAGGCCAATGCTCAAACCACTGAGCTATCCCCCCCACACCGCCCCCCCCATGCTATGTAAGGATAGTAGAATTTGGCCCTCAGTGTTTTGCAAATGTAAATCCTATGTGGGATTATTAGATGCTCTCTGCATTTTGCGGAAGCACAGTGCTGCACTGCAAACATCCCTGGCTGTATTGCCTTCATATGAGGACTCCAGTCCAGCAACAGTGGGCATGGCTTAGAAAGTAGAATTGAGATGGAGATAGGGGTGGCATTCATTTTGTTTGTTGTCACCATTAACAGGGCAAAAATAGAAATGTCCAGGTCAGAGCTTCCAAGAGGCAGATGGGCCAGGACAGAGCTTCTCCAAAGTCATTCATGTACATCCTAGTGTCACTGAACTGCTCTTAAAAATCACTCCCCCAAAACAAAGGACATTTTCAGACAAAAAGTTGTGTTAAAAGGTTAAAAACATGCATCTGTGCCTTCAAGGGAGAAAAAAAATGCCTTAACCGTTGGCCATAACAGTTTAGAGCATGCTTGCTAACTCCCCAGAGGTGAGGGTCCCTTACCTTGGGGACACATTCCTGACTAGGGGTGAACAGGTCTGGGCTACAGCCCTAGCACAGGAGGATGGAGGAATGGGATAGGAAGCCTCCCATTTCCAGGTCCCTGTTTTGAATCCAACATAAATCCATGTGGGATGACTGGTTTAATGAATTAGGAGTAGGATACAGAGCATATCTTTAGGTCACAGGAAGGCTGACTTTGGGGAAAGACACTGTCTTGGCTCACCTGAGACCTGCTGTTTGAAGATCTCACAAGACTCCCAGACTGAGTTTTGGCTTTGATAATGTGGTGAGTATGTACACATAGGGAGCAGCTGCTTAGTAAATCTTCTCCACCATTGGGTAAGCTAATTCCCAGAGCAGAAAAAGGCATCACTTTCTCTGGGGTTGCCTCTTGAAATGCTGCACCTAAAAACCATTTTCAGAGGAAAGTCCCAGGCAACACTGCCAGATGAGGCATTCAGAGTGGGTGACAGGAAGACATGCTCATGAACACAGCATTTTAAAGATAAACATTGTTTTTAATATTGTAAATTCATAAAAGCCATATTTTTCATACACAGTCATTGATTGTGGTTTCTTCAGTATTAAGCTTCATATATGTATTGTGACAAAGCTCTGTCCTTGTCTCTGTGGGTCCCACATTTCCTAGCGGATTTCACTAGCCTCAGAGGCTCACTGTGACCCTCCACGTAACCCTTCTCTCTCTAGAGACAAGGGTCACAGTCTACTGAGCCATTTTCATCATAAGCCAGCGAGGGAGGTGAGGAGAAGCTATCCTCCCTTGCACAGTCTCTGTTGTCTCCCAGTCTCAGTGATAAATTTGGGCGGGGGGGGGGGCAAAGGGGGGGAGCCCAGGCCCGCCCTCTACTCCAGGCTCCTAATAGTATCAGCTATGGTCACTGACCTTTTAGAAACATGACACGTACAATTCCCTGGGCTACTTCCCCACAGCAGCCCCCACCTTCCTCAAGCTCCACTTCACCCTTACCTAAGGGCCTCCTTCCTTGTGCCTGATATGGTGTGTACTGCTCATTCTCTCCAACAGCACAACTTCCTCCCACAGCTCCTGACATGCACACCCACCTGACTAACTGGGAGGCTTTTAACTAGTTTCAGCCAGCCCCTGATTGGCTTCAGGTGTCCCAATCAACCTAGCATTCTCCCTGCCTTCTGGAAAGTTCTTAATTGGCCCCAGGTGTCTTAATTGACCTGGAGCAGCTGCCATTTAACTTATCCTGGTCCTATTGGGATTTGTTTAGCCTGGAGCTAATATATTTATCTCCCACTACTTTTCTAAGCCACCTGGCCTTGCCCCGTCACAGTATGCATATGCAGAAATTCATAGTGACATGTTATTTAGTACAGTATTTGCAGTAATATATAAAGCTTAAACCTCACTAACACATGTGGGATCACAATAAAAAAGGGAAAACAGAGGAGACTGAGGATTTCAGAATATTGCAGAAAATCCACCTGCTATTTGTAGATGACAATAGATGGTTACATACTGTGGCTATGCATGTGATATAAATAGAATGGATTAGATTAGATACAATTGAAGATACAGTATAAATCAAATAATCTAAAAGCATAGCAAGACAACAGCACTCTTATTGGTAACCTTATACTTACATTACAATAAAAGGCAAATCTCAAATTTCAGTTAGCAATCCTTCAGGATAATGGGTCAATATAGTGGTGATGAAACCCAGTAAGGGCTCTATGTTCAGCACAAATTGGACCAAGAATTAGGGTGACCAGATGTCCCAATTTTATAGAGACAGTCCCGATTTTTAGGTCTTTTTCTTATATAGGCTCCTATTACTCCCCCACCCCCATCCAGATTTTTCACATTTGCTGTCTGGTCATTCTACCAAGAATCTGGGTATATGAAATATATAGTGAAACCTGTTTTAAGTAACCACTGAAGGGATTGACATTTGGTTGCTTAATTGAGGGGGTTGTTTAATAGAAGTGGAGCTGAGCTGTACTTAGTACAACTGAGGAATACTTTGATGTCATCCCTTAAAAGAAACGGTAGCTTTTTAGGGTAGTCTTGAATATAACTATGGTTTAGTTCTCCAAAAGTATGGATTGGGAGCGTTCACCTCACAGTCTCCTCAGTGATAATCTCCAGCAGTTGCACTGCTGAATTTACCCTCAAAACAAGGTGGTTTATTTCAGGATAAATTTTTCAGAGTTTTGTCTGCAATAGACTGAGATGGAAACGCTCTGTCAAAGAAACTCTTCTTTAAAATGAGGTAATATCTTTTAGTGGACCAACGTCTGTTGGTGAGAGATACAAGTTTTCAAGCTTAAACAGAGCTCTTCTTCAGGTAATCTGAGGAAGAGCTCTATTTAAGCTCAAAAGCTTGTCTCGCTCACCAACAGAAGTTGGTCCAATAAAAGAAGATATTACCTCACCCACATTGTCTCTCTAATACCCTGAGACTGACACGGCTATAACAGCACTGCATATCTTTTTTACAATATCCATTGACTTCCCTGTTGCATCACCAGGCTTAAGTCCAGAAATGTTAACAGTTCGTGCCATCTATAATAGGATCTTAGCTCCCCACCACAGCTGCTGCTATTAAAAATCTTCTGTTTTACACATCACAGGAAGTGTGACAAGCATTGTATTTCCCTTTGTAGTGTACCTTCCATGTATTTCATTGCGGTGGTCAGTAACAACAGTGTTCAACCTACAGGAAACTGAAGTGAGCTGTAGCTCACGAAAGCTTATGCTCAAATAAATTGGTTAGTCTCTAAGATGCCACAAGTCCTCCTTTTCTTTTTGTTCTCTTTAATTAGCTAATGTTTCTGCATTTCTCACACGATTAGGGGTGAAATCCTCACCCTGTTGAAGTCAGTGAGAGTTTTGCTATTGACTCAGTGGGGTCAAGATTTCACTCCTGGTGCCAGGTTGATAACTCCATGGACATTTTTGAAGTTATTCCTGTGAAAGTGAGCACAGAATCAGGCCCATCAAGCTCTATCAAAATGCTAAATATAGCTGAGCTGCTATATTGCTTTTAACAAGGGCTTCCAGAAAAATTGTGCTGTTCTCAAGAGTTCCAAGAATTCTAATGTTCTTGGTTTGAACAGGGTCTTCCAGGTGCACAGATCTTGGTCTGCCCCCACACCTTGCTTCATAACAGTGTTTTCAACCATTGTCATTTCCAGCACCACTTTTATCTTCTTCAGCCTCCAATTTTATCTGTCATGCTTATTTTAATTCAAGGATTCTTATGTCAGTGGTAAGTTTGTCCCTGGCTGCCCGTGCGCATAAGAGAGAGAATTAGCCTCTATGCAAGTTTACTGTAGTTTGTGTGAATACAGCATTATATGGGCATTAACATCAGTATGTGGCACCACCATAGTGCATGTCATCTGAGGATATACTTTACAAAAGTGGATACTATTATTCTTTTTCTACAGATGGGAAAACTGAGGCACAAAAAGCCAAAGTAACTATCCCAAGGCCTTTCAGCCAATACAGTATAGAAGAAAACCTGTCTCCTGACTCCAAGTGACATGCTCTAACCACTAAACAATGCCACCCAAGTTCCAGTTAGCCTGTGTGTGCCAGCCCCAGAGTCTTCCTCTGTCCACGGGAGCTGTTATGCTTTCTTTTCACAGATCCAGCGGTTTGGTACAGAACAAGATATAGTACCCACGACAGTTAATCCGATTACAGCACAATCAGAGGTGTCACTATTCAAACCTATAATAAATCTGTGTGGAGAAGAGAAAGAGATGAGAATCAGGGTATTCATTCCTATTATTCTGATTTATCCAAAGTTCATGCAATAAACCCAAGGATAGACTAAGGTATTTCACCTTCTAGTCAGAAGATTCCTGATGAGTGATGGAAGCCACTTCATATTGACACCTCCTTCAATCCCCACATTTCTCACACACACACACTCCTCAGTTTACTATCCAAATCTCCCTCTGATGCACACACAAATACAGTGAGTTCTTTATCCAGTTCTATAGAATAGCCTGGGAGATTCTCACTCTTTAGACCAGTGGTCCCCAATTTTTTTCTGTTCCCCTCCCCCTTCACCCCCCTCCCCCTCCCCCCGGGTAATGGAAAAATTTGTCCACACTCCCTGGGAGTCACGGCCAGGATCACAGCCAGAGTTGTGGCCAGGAGCAGGGCCTAGCCAGAGCTGCAGCTGGGGCCACGGCCAGGGCCAGGAGCAGGGCTGAAGTCGGGGCCAGAGCTGTGGCTGTGGCGGTGGCTGGGAGCAGGGACACAGTCAGGGCCAGGGTTGGAGCTGTGGCTGGTGGAGAGGCTGGGCTCTGGGGGAGGAGGGCATGTGAGTATCTGGGTAAGTGGGGGCCCTATGGCTGGGCTCTGGGGGGAGAGAATGCAGGTATCTGGAACGGGGGGACCCCGTGGGTGGGTTCTGGGGGAGAAGGGGGTTCAAGTGTATTGGCGGGGGGGAGGCCCCGTGGCTGGGCTCTGTGGGAGAGGGGTTGTGGGTTTCTGGCCCCGCAGCTGGACACTGGGGGTGGTGGAAGGGGGCAGAGAAACAGGAATTGGGTTGTCATATAGGTTTCTTTAACTCTACTCCTTGGGGATTTTGTGTGTGTGTCTGTATTGTTACAGACATACCTGCTGACAGGTATTTTGAAATAAATTACCAAAATAATTAAAACTGGCATGATTATATAGTGTTATTTTGACACATAATATTTGCAGAATTTTAAAATATTGTGCACAGAATTTTTAATTTTTGGAGCAGAATGCCCCAAGGAGTAGCTTTTTAACCTTAGCATCAATTTTGCCTGTGTTATTCTTCCCTTTTGTAAGCACAGGAAAATCCTAGCCTGTGTTCTGTCCCTTTCTCCACAGTATACCTGTGGCAGATACCTCAGAGGAAATAATTGACACTTGGAGGTATAATAAGGAATAAACGTACATGTCTGTGTGAAACTCTGTGTTGTCAATCCATTTCCATCTACCTTCAGCGCCTCTGATTGACAATCCAATGAAGTGATCTTCAGCTTTTGTGTTATTATGGAGGAACTCCTGCAAAGGAAGCGTACAGTGAGTTCTGAGAGTTCTCACCTGTGGCCAGAGACAATTCAATAGCATTAACATCTATTTGGGGTGCCACTAGGGGTGATTTGCTTGGGTTTGTCCAGATTGTCCTAGCCAAAAACTGTTTTCCTAGTCTAGACAAACCAAACATGACCAAGGGATCCCCAGTAGCCTGCTGCAAACCCAGCACAAAGCCTATTAGATCCCATCCCCCATCGGAAACTCTCTGTAGGACAATGCTCTCACAGGGCTTTGTCTAACAGATTTGCCAATGTCTCATAAAAGGACCCTATGAAATGAAAGGTGCATATTACAGCATATTCCCATGGTGGGCTATCTGGCCACATTTCAGAATGCCCACCTGTGGCTTTATGCCTCTCCCCAGTCTCTCTCCACTCCAGCTCCCTGCCAAGTACTTTGACATCTGGTGATGTTGCCATGCTCTTCTTACCTTAGACACAGGGGGCCTGGCTGTTGTATTGCTGGGCCCTGCCTCTCTGCATGCTTATTAAAATCACTTAGTCATGCTAGCCCACTGTGCATTGTAGTGCATCATAAATCCTGGAGTGGGTGTGTTAGGGGGCTTATTCCTTCACCCACTTCCTTCCCTGGTCCTTCTCGCATGAACAGAGAGCAACAATACCCGAAGTCCAAAGGTGCAAACAATTCAATGTTTATTGGGGTGAACTTCCAGCAAGCATGATTCCAGTTTCCTTCCTTAGTGTCCCCCTTCCCAGCTCTGACACCACAGAGCTTTACACGTGTGTCCCTGTTCCCATTCCTGCCCTTAGCAAAACATGATTCCAATTTCTTTACCCCCATTCCCTGTTCCCATTTCCCCCTTTAGCAAAACATGATTCCAATTTCCCCACCCCCATTCCCTGTTCCCATTTCCCCTCCCCACACCCACCCACTTCCTGATTGATTGCCGACTATATAGTAAAACTTGAGTTCTGCTTAGCTATACCTTAACCAATCATTTTCCTGAAATTTAACTAACCAATCCTAACATATTGTAACATGATTATGTAACCAATTATATCCCACCACCTTAATTAGTTTACACCCAGCAAAATTAATTATACAGCAGACAGAAACAATCACAGAACCAGACAGAGACCATGCAAATAAACAATAGCAAAGTGTGAACTATAATGACAAAACAATACAGAAGTGAGGATTTCACATCCCAGCTATTGATAAGCGTGTTCTTGCCAGACAGGATGCTATCAAACTAAGTTTCCTTTTACATTTTCTAGGCACTTCCCTTTCTCTGGAGGTGATAGGCACTATCAGGACAGGATTGTATTCCTAACAGCCCAATAGCACCTTCTTTCAATGTGACTAGTTTGGAATGTGAGGATGTGACCGGTCGCTTCCCAGCTTATGGCTGCCTCTGCTGCTTAGCCAAAGGCCTTAGCCTAAGAACAGGGCCTCAGACTGTCACAGTAAGAGAAGGACCTTACACCGGCAGACAGTGATTTTGATTCTTTCTTTTATACCTCTATAACTAGCGAAGTGATAAGAATACACCTAAATTCTTCGAGTACAGGCCTTTACCGACAGGCCTGAATATCTATATCCTAACAGGGTGTCTTTAATTAGGTAGCAGAGAAGCAGGTAATGCATCTGGGCCTGCACAAAGAAAGCTGAACCCCTGCGTTGGTACTAAGGTAGGGTGTAGCTAAGGAGGGAAGGGGAGAACTTGGAAGAGTGCAGATAGGAAACTTGGTGGGGAACTCAGAGATGGAGAAGACAGGCTGGGAAGCTCTTTGAAGCAGAGTTCATGGTTCATTTCCCACAGGATTATATGCTCTTTCTACAATAGCTCTCACCAGTTCCTCTTTGCTGTTGATGATCACTAAACTAGAGTTTGCTTCAGAACATGCTCTTTGACTGGCATTCCAAGTCTTTTCTTGAACAGAAAAGAAGTAGCATTGCCCCCTTTGAAATGTCCACCGGATCGGGCAGTCTGTAGGAAGGGCACACACAAAGAAAGAGGGAAATACCAACATGTAATTGGCAGGAAAAGAACTCTTCTCTCCCAATCACATTTTACAGCAAACATCAGACTCTCACTGTACTGATCTTACCTGTTCTTCCCCCGCTGGTTGAAGACCTAGAGTTCTCTGGTGAGTCATCAGTGGAGAAAATCTGTGAAACTGAACACAAACCTAGCTTTTAGTGTCTGATATCTTTAATGCTATAAAAACATACTTAGCAATAAATGCTTGGTCAGCATTTGCTCTTCTTGATTTATAAAGTGCAAGATGCCCTATGACAGTGGTTTTCAAACTTTTTTTCTGGGGACCCAGCTGAAGAAAATAGTTGATTCCCATGACCCACTGGAGCTGGGGATGAGGGGTTTGGGGTGTGGGAGGGGCTCAGGGCTGGGGCAGGGGGTTGAGGTGAGGGGGTGAGGGCTGTGGTTTGGGGCCAGGAATGAGGAGTTCAGGGTGTGGGAGGGGGCTCTGGGCTGGGGTAGGGGATTGGGGTGTGGGAGGGTTTCAGGGCTCTGGGCTGGGGGTGCAAGCTCTGGGGTGAGGCTGGGGATGAAGGGTTTGGGGTGAAGGCAGGGGTTCTAGGTTTGGGGGGGCTCAGGGCTGGGGCAGGGGATTGGGGCATGGGGTTGGGGTGAAGACTTACCTCTGGCAGCTCCCGGTCAGTGGTGCAGCCCGCGGGCAGAGGCTGCGCCCCGGAAGTGGCCAGCAGCAGGTCCAGCTCCTACGCGGAGGTGTGCAAGCGACTCTGCACGGCTCTCGCCCGCAGGCACCGTCCCCCGAGCTCCCATTGGCTGGTTCCTGGCCAATGGGTGTGCGGAGCCGGTGCTCGGGGTGGGGGAAGTGCGTGGAGCCCTGTGGCCCTCCTCCCTAGAAGCCAGACCCACTGCTGGCCATTTCCAGGGCACAGCGCGGTGTTGGAACAGGTAGGCACTAGACTGCCTTAGCTGGGCAGCACCGCCGATGGGACTTTTAACGTCCCGGTCAGCAGTGCTGACCAGAGCGACACAGTGCCTTACATGCAGCGACCCAGTACTGGGTCATGACCCAAACTTTGAAAAACACTGCCCTATGAGACGTGTCAGGAGAGACCATTCTTGTCCTGGAAATCTTGTGACCTGAACAGATGGGCAGCACAACACAGGCACTGGGAGATCCACAGGAAGGTTCTGTCTTGGTGGGTTTTTGTTTATTTGTTAATTATGGGGTGGATGAGAGCATTTTACTGATGTGGGCTAGTGTGTTTCAGGGAAGAAGTGAGTTTTGAGGAACGATTTGAAAGACAAGAAGGTAGGTGACTGTGATGTAGTGTCCCCCACTGCAGAGAAGAGACAGGGCTTAGCTGTAATGAATATAAAGAGGTTTCTTTGTTGGAGCTGCTGGGACACAAATAGAGCCTGTGACCCTGTTGCTTCCAGATGGATTGGCTAACACAGTCTGGGCTGAGCAGGCTCACCTTAAGTCCTGGCCTGGACCAAGCAGCCATGAAGGGGACTACTGATTGCACTGCAGGTGCTGGCATTCTGGGACAGGGAATGCTCCCCAGGCATGGGTGGCCAAAATACTATGTCTTCTTTCCAGTAAAAAACTGCCCCATGCCTGGAGACCATCCCCAGCCTGTGTCTTCCCTTACACAGACCTCTCTAACCTCATCACCTGTCTGGTAAAGGGTCAGTTTTGGCTCGGCTGAACACAACCACATTAAAAGTTATATCCAGACAAGCAAAAAGACAGACCATTTACAAAACAGGTCAGGACATGTTCAGCATCCTAAGCCAGCCTGGGTGGAGGGCAAAAGAAACGCATGAGAAAAGATGATGTTAGCGGTGAGGTTGGATTCTTCGATGGATCCAAGGGAGCAAGGGGAAGAATGGTAGATGATGAGGGCATAGCTGTGCAGGGCCTAGAAGGGGAGGATGAGAAGCATGTTTTGCTATGGAAGGTAAGAGGATGAAAGGTGGAGGAATTCAGAGAGGGGAGGGACATGGCCTGCATGGTGGGTGAGGAAAAAGATTTTCCTTCAACAGTGGTCTAGATGCTCTAGTCTGGAGGTGGATTGTGATGGGGATCAGGAAGGCCAGAAAGAAAGTAGTTGAAGGAGATGAGTGTGACGTTGCACCCCCTAATGCTTCATAGAAATATGCTTAAGAGTGTAAATGTGACATAACTGGATATTTTATGCCAGATATGCCATGTAACATATCTTTGCAAAGGTTATGTTCTTCTGTGTGTATTCATCCTATTTGTATGCATGTATCATTTTTGTATTCAAAGTTATGAATATTGGTTGTGTACTTGTTTGATTTTAAGTAGCCTCAGTGAAGCATTTGGTCAGCTTCTTGAGAAAAGACTATTCTCAGTAAGTGCCCAAACAAGAAACACTTAAGCTGACAATAGACCTTGATAGAAGCCAATCCACATCTGAGCTTCCCTGGCTGTGTGGCTTGGCCTGTAAAGTTCTGAGTCATGCATGGACATGTGACTTGCCCATGTGACTTCAAAACTTCATTTTGTAGCTGTAATTCTAGACAAGGGGAGAGGGGGGTTTCCACCCAGAAGAGAGAAACTATATAAAGTCCTGGGAGACCCCTCCATTTTGTCTTCAGCTGGCTCAAGAGTTAGCCTCTGCACCCCCAAAGAAACTGGAACAAAGGACAGTAACCACAAGGGTGTGAGTGGTTGCTGGACCCAGACTAGAAGGAGACTAGTCTGTAAAAGAAGCTTACTGGAACATCTCTGAGGGTGAGATTTCATCTGTAATCACTTTCTTACTGTATTAGGCTTAGATTTGTGTATTTTATTTTATTTTATTTTGCTTGGTAATTCACTTTGTTCTGTCTGTTATTACTTAGAACCACTTAAATCCTACTTTTTGTATTTAATAAAATCACTTTTTACTTATTAATTAACCCAGAGTATGTATTAATACTTGGGGGGTGGGGGGAAACAGTTGTGCATATCTCTCTATCAGTGTTATAGAGGGCGAACAATTTATGAATTTACCCTGTATAAGCTTTATACAGGGTAAAACAGATTTATTTGGGGTTTGGACCCCATTGAGAGTTGGGTATTTGAGTGTTGGAGACAGGAACACTTCATAAGCTGTTTTCAGTTAAGCCTGCAGCT
This sequence comes from Natator depressus, assembly GCF_965152275.1. Classification (NCBI taxonomy): domain Eukaryota; kingdom Metazoa; phylum Chordata; order Testudines; family Cheloniidae; genus Natator; species Natator depressus. The sequence goes on along the minus strand of NC_134234.1, from coordinate 210,634,516 downwards.
TGTGGGGGATGTGGTTCAGATGTGTTTGTAGCAGGCTAGCATGTCTGGCACAACCAGGCAGGGCCCTGAAGTCCCCAGCTGACAGGGAAAACAGGTTCAGAGGTAGTCTCAGCGCATCAGGTGGCAGTTCCCAAGGGGGTTTCTGTGATCCAACCTGTCACAGTGAGCTTCCTGGTCTACAATGCAAAATTAAAAAGGCTGAGATTTCCCTCTTTGCTGCGCCTATCATTTTCCCCAAGTCCCCGAACACACACACATACATGCCAGAAATTAGAGGTTAGGAAGGTCTGGAGATAACCAAAGCAAGGACAGGTTTTATTTCATTATTATGGTTGCTGGGATTATTGGGAATGGCAGCAGAGGGCTCCTCATTGAACCCTGACCTGCAAAAAATGGTGAATGGCCAGAAGACTGTCACTTCTTTGGACCAATGGCATAATCATAGGCCAGAAGTGCAGGGAAGGGCTCCAAGGAAAGCACAAACACAAATCCAGGCATAAAAAGCACAGGTATACCTATAGCACACAAGGTTCAGGACACAGGGGCAGACAGGAAAGACCTCATATCCCAGGTGGATGCTGCTAACCATTTCCCATCCACCATGATGAGTGAGGGACAATCCCATCTCTGCAGCCCCTGCCCCAGCTGGGACGCAAACACAAATATTAGTATCTCTCTGGGCAAATATCCCAGCCAATAGGGTACTTTGCAGAAGTGGACATCAGTGATGGGAAATCAGGAACATAAACCAAGATAACTCCCCTTTTGCCCCCAGAGAATTTCACAGCAAATCCCAGAAACTCACTGCCTGGACATTACCTGTTCTGTTCCCCTCAGTTGTGGAATTGAGTATCCTCTGAAAACCCAGAGTTGGGAAGATCTGTGGAACTGAACACAAGCCCAGCTGTTGATCTCTGGGAGATGATTTGTAATACTCAATATAAAGTGCACCTGTGGTGATAACTTGTTGGATGGCTGTCCATTTCTTGTTTTACTTTATTATTATTAATATTGCATTTGGGAACCCCAAGGATCTCAGCAAGAGTTTGTCATTGCCTCCCATTCCCAAGACACTGGAGCATGCTCTTAGCCTTAGGATGGCAAATAATACAGTGGGAAAATATAGCGTTCAGGGGAGGAAGTAATGCACCTCTGACATTCTAATAAATAGCATCGAGTGATAAATGATCAGACCCATGCAAAGATTTAGGCAAAAAGAGAGCGGGAAGAGGTCAAGCACACAAGCAGAGATACAGACAACAAGTTTAGGTGGAGTTATGAGCATGGGAAGTGATGCAGGCACATGTACAGCCAAAAGAATCATGGGTTCAGATGCAAACTCAGCACAATGAGAGGCACAGATAGTAAAATTAAGAAAAAGAACAGGCACAGACAAAGGTGCATGTTAAGGCTGACTGCCCAGCTATCATGCTCTTCTGTTACAAGATGTGTCGCTCAGCTCCTGTCCCACATGCTATAGTTTCCACAAAGCATGAACTTCACATCACAATCATGGAAGCAACCGTGAATGGCTTTGGGGAAAGGGCAGACCTAATCCATACTTGGGGGTGCATGTAGATTTGGGGATAATTATAGTTCTCTAAACATGCCATACAACTGGATTCCCATTGGCAATGGAACCTGTTCATCAGCACACAGCACATGATGGCCATTCACTGAGCATCTCCACTGGTTTAGATGGAGATGCTTGCAAACTCCAGTCTTTTCTTTCTCTCCCACTTGCCGTAAACATACATAAACCATTTCCTTTGGTAGCTGTGGACCTCTTAGGAAATTGTCAGTTCATAGTAAAATAGGAAACTGGCTGTGGCAGTGTTGTGCAACAAAGTGAATATGTGCCTGCCAGATTAGTCATTTCTGAGCCAACCATCCCCCTTTCTTTCCATTTATACATTAACTGTGTCTCAGTGGAGTTGGTGGGGGTGTAATTTGTCAATTTGGCCTATAGGGAAGTAACATCATAGAGAGAATTTTTGTAGAATAAATACAAATGGGGGAAATACACATGACAAACACATATATACATATTGATGTATAACACACATATCAAACAATATTGGGAAGCACTTTTGTAACCCACTGGTCAGTGTGTGTTACAGGAACCCCTGTGGACTAATCCATAGAGGATGTGAGTGTTACAGCCACCAGCTACAGGAATTTGAGGTTTTTAGTTCAAGCGGCAGCAGCTTGTGCTTTTAATAATGGAGGTCCCTGGTTCAGTTCAAATGTGTCATCCAAGAGGGCAGCCCTCACACTTCTACCATCACTATATGGATATATTATTTGTAAATGGTGATCTCCTCTGTATAGGTCAGGGTGTGTTTTGTGTATGAGTTGTATAAGCAAAGAAACTGATGGTTCTCTCTTCTCTGATGTAGGAAGTTGCACCTTCCAGCAAACTTCTTCCTTTGACTATAAGACAGGATTTAGTTATTATGAAATACAAACACATACAGCAGACAGTCTGCACCTCAGTTAATAAGCCAATTTACACACCAGCCACTGTATGGACCTCGGTGCAGCTCACATGGGTGATAGACATCTCGCTGTTGCCTTGTGCTCCCCCTCCCCATTTATTGGTTGTAACCACCTGCTATCTCTTGTCTTGTACTTAGGTTGCTAGCTCTTAGGGGAAGCCTCTTTTTTGCTGTATGTTTGACACTACCTAGCACAATGGGCCCCGATCCCTCAGTGTGGTCTCTATGCCCTATGCAATACCAATACCAAACCCTATCTTAACTGTCAATTCCCATACTTTCAAACACTTTTTAAAGCTTAATATTATCTTGAATTTCCTGGCTCTTAAATGTTTAGGTTTTGAGAACCATGATGTTATCTTACATGTTTTCCTGTAAGTTATGGATTTTTTTCTTGGCTTTAACTCCATTTTACCAAAGTCTTTTGTCTGGGAATCTCTCCAGGTAGGTATAAAGATGTAAATAATCAATACCAGTTGCAAAATATGGTCACAAGCACCACAGAGCAGCTACTCTCTTTCATCTTCACACCATTGGCAAAACCCATTTGCAGGCTAAAAAGACAGATTGGCCAGATGTGTCTTGCACTGTGTTAAAAATTGCAGAATGTAAGCAATGGTAGAGAGTACTAGTACTAGGACTCAGAGCCCGCCATTAAAATGCCACATCCCTCCCTTCCTAGAGTTCGACCATAGAGATAGTCAACAAGAGCATTTAAAGGTATATGGGAAGAAGAGATATCCAAGATAGTGAAGTCCCTGGCCACTTATGGATTTATAGATAATCATCAACATCTTGAATTGCAGCTGGGCGGGGAAGGGAAACCAGTCAGTGTAAGGCACAGAACACAGGTATTATGTGTTCACAACAGTCTGTCATTTAGACAGGCAACCAAGTTCTGCACTAGCTGAAGGATATGAGTTGTTTTCAAGCATAATCCAATGCACACTTGTCCACCCTGGAGATGGCAAAGGTAGTACCAGTTGTATGGATAATCTTGTTGAATGCCACCCTGTGGGATTTACATGGGCCTTGCCTGAGGCAGTGAGATTTAATTACAAGATCCCAGAGAATGTAAATTCCACTTGAGAAATAACAAATATTGACTGATACTCACAATATACCATGAACAGGGACGTTCCTGCAAGTTTAATGGCCAAGATGATCAAGCCAGGAATCACCAGCTGCCAGTTCATGTTATTCTGCATTTTAGCCCTGAAAAGTTTAAAATGACACCATTTACCACTTTGCAAGTGTTCTCCATTGCCTCCTGGGGTCTGCACTCATCTCCATGATATCTGAGCACACAGGGATCTATGGCAGCTTGTCATGAAATAGAATGGGTGTCATCATTTACTAGTAAAGTTTGTACTAGTAAAGTACTAGTTTCTTTTATTTTCAGTTAGTCCCTTCATTCCTTCTTCCAGTCGGACTAAAGCTATCTGTGTCACTGCTGTCTGGTTTAACAAACTACTGTCCTTGGAAGAACATTCTAACATTCAACTGATTATTAGGTTGGCAGCACCAGCAGGTAAAGCTGAAATGCAAAAGTAGTATGCAATAACAGAACACATCACAACTGAAATCAGGTCTCCCCAATATGGATGAATTTAGATTCTCTGAAAACGATTACCTCATACAGTAATTTCAGTCACCATTATAAAACCAACACTTGCCAACAACGGTCGTGGACTTAGAATTGGAAATAACTGCAATAACTGACATACCCTGGTAAATTAATAAATGGTATCAGTTGACATTTTAATGGAGATCTCGAGTGAACTATTTGCTTCCTATATTAACAATTCCACTCTTGATGGTATCTGCCCTCAGACTCTTAAGATCTCTGTGCAGCTCATAAGCTTGTCTCTCTCACCAGCAGAAGTTGGTCCAATAAAAGATATTACCTCACCCACCTTGTCTCTTCAGTATCCTAGGACCAACATGGCTACAACAACGCTACAAACTGAGACTCTTAAGTCTATTGAATGAGCAAATTGCCACGGAGGCCAAAACAATATTCATTTGAATCTGCAACTGGCCAAAAGATTGTGTCTCAGTCTATGAGATGTACCTGGTCACAGTGATCTACGTATTTGTAACCTCCAGGCTTTATGATTGCAACTCATTATATCGAGGAATGAAGCAGCCCACGTGAGAAAGCTCCAGCTCCCACAGAATGCTGCTGCTCATCTGCTTAGTAACACAGATTGGCATGAACATATCACACTGGTTCTCTGTACTCTCCACTGACTACAGAGTCCAGTTCAATGTTCTGTCCTTATATTCATAGCCCTCAATGGGACAAGCCCTAGCTCCCTGTGGCTGTGCTTATACTAGGATTTTTTTCCTAAAATTTCCCACTGGTGTTATCACTGTTTCAGCTCTACCAGTCACAGCCATTGTGGGACTGCTAGAGTAGACAGGGTTCCTGGCAGTTGCTAGCATTTTCATCACCATGCCATTTGACCCTGCTCACAGCAGGTCTAGATGACAGTGGTTTAAATGTTAGTAGCTGTGGGTACCTTGCCTACAGTAAAACTCCTATGACTGCCTCCACTGGTGAAGCTGAAACAAGTGGTTAGCAACAGTAGAAAATTTTAGGAAATAAATTCCTAGATTGGAAAAGACCTCCCAGAGCATATCTCCCTCCACAACTATGACCTCCCTCACCAGCTACGTTCCACTGGAACAATAAAACTGTTGACTAAGACGGGGAGGCTTGTGGATGCAGGAGAGAGGACTTTCACAAAAGCTGGGCGTAAACTATGAAACTCACTCCCATGAGAAATATGACCATGGCCTCACCTCAATCAGACCTAAATGCAAAACTAACTCCTTCAATTTCATTCACCCCCCCCAAAAAAAGTTCTTTACACACCCCAATAAACTAATCAAGCTGTTTCTCTCACAGGTTAGGAAGGAAGGAAGAGAGAGAGAGAAAGAGAGAGAGAGATTGTTCTTGTTATTCCTGTTGTAAATACTTGCTAGGTGCTCAGATATTCTAGTAACATTTAGGTACAGAGAGAGAGAGACAAATTATTTAATTATTTAATCAGAGTGTGACAAATTACTCTGTAATGTAACATAACTGAACTTCACTGAAGTTGCACAAGACCTGAATTTGGCTCAAAATGTCTGTTCAAATTTTAGTACCTGTACAATAAAGTAGATAATCTATTCACAATGACTGAATCTCTACAGATAAATTCCACTGGGTATTAACAAAGGTGTGATTCCAATGCAATAACTAGGGCAACTAACATACACCCCTTTAAATTGAATAAGGTAGTTCTTGCATATTAATCATGTAATGCAGCCAAGCAGTTATTATACCTGGGATACCACTAGTCAGAGACCTGGGTTCAATTCCCTGCTCTGTCACAGGCTTCCTGTGTAAACTGAGGCAAGTCACTTAGGCTCAGATCCACAACGGTATCTAGGCCCTTAACTTTCATTGACTGAATCCTTCCAGGACAGTTTGCAAAAGCAGACAGCATCTATATAATGATAAAAGGAGATGGTATGTGATGGGGAATATTTCATTAAAAAACCCAAAACTTTAACATTTTTTTTCAGTGGATTGGAATAAAAAAACAAAACTTGTTTTTTTAAAAATCAGCCTGTTTGAGAAAGTGCCACTCCCCTGCCTTACTCTGGATCCTTCAGCCCCATGAAGACAGCAGCACACACCATTCTGAGCAGTCACATCTCCCAGGTCATCTACAAACTTGTATCCTACGCCCAGTTCTATATATACCCTCCATGCTCCTCAATTAGAAACACCAGTTGGAGTCTCTCACAATTAAGAGACTCTGAATCTTGCTTATTCCAGCCCACTGAAATCTTTGCAATCCCAGGAAACCATTAGAGTCATAAAAGGCAGGAGAATTACAGGAAGCAAGCTACACAAATAAAATAGAACAGAAGTACTTCTCAGAAAGAGCTGACCACGCTGAGGGGATAGTTCAAAAATCTTTATCCATCATATCTCTTGGTCTGGAACGGATGCTGTGGAAAGGAATTAACAGTATGTGTCCTTTGGGTCTTGATCACAATTTTTTATATTTCTTGGCTTCCTTGGCAATCACGCTGTGGTTCCTTTTGTGTATGTGCCTCTCTCTCTGTCTCTCAGAAGAGAATCAGTGTCTATAAAGGCTTCCTCTTTTGTATCATTTCACAGGATGGGTGCTCTTCTAAATAGCTTGAGGTTAGGAAACACATCATGCCTTCACAACAGCTAAAGAGCTGAGACAACACAATGATGGTTTTATTTCTCAAGTGATTTAATCAAGGAGAAGAATACTTTATGTCTGCCCACACTAAGAGAGAAATATGGGGTTCAACATTTCTGGTCATTCCCTGTCACTCCCAGACTAATGGGCTGCTTGAGAGGTTTAATGGGACACTTAAAATGATGCTGAAAACTTTTGCAGATCAGCAGCCACATGATTAGCCTAAGTAAGCGTTTACCTTATCTGTTGTTTGTCTATAGGGAAATTCCCCAAGTTTCTCTTTTAAACTGCTCTTTGGAAGGAGTGCTTGAGGGACCTCTGGAACTAATGAGGGCTGAGCAGGAGGGCACTACCACTTTGTGTATTGTTCTATCGAAGGTACGTATATACCCCATCACTGTAGTGCCTGAGCACCTCACAATCTGTAATGGGTTTATCCTCATAACACCCATGTGAGGTAGGGAAGTGCCATTATCCCCATTTTACAGATGGGGAACTAAGGTGCAGCAAAGCTAATGCCCAAATCCACAAAGTTATTTAGCTTGCTAACTTCCATTGAAATCAATGAAAGTTAGGGGCCTAAATACCTTTGTGGATCTGAGCCGCAGTGACTTGTCGCAGTTTACACAGGAAGCCTGTGACAGAGCAGGGAATTGAACTCAGGTCTCTGACTAATGCTCTAACCCCTGGCTCCTTCCTTCCTCTCATATTTTAAGAAGCCCACAGCCTGTAGTAATGAATGTGTTAAACCTCGTGTTCTACAGGGGACAATAACAGTTTATAAATTTTTTCTGTTACCAATATTCAAGCAAAAATCACAATGAATTACTCAAAAATGAACCTAACCAACTTTAAAGTCAAAGGAACAACCCACAGAGGGCAAATGAATAAAGTTAATTGGGAATTTTTCAGGGTCCTGGAGCCTTGGCTCCAGCCTGAGCCCGAACAGCTATACAGCAATTAAACAACCCCTTAACCCAAGACCTGCGAAACCGAATCAGCTGGCACAGGCCAGCCATGGGCTTTTAATTGCAGTGTAGACGTACTACTCAAGTGCTTAATTTGTAATGAAAGAGGTGCTGGGGCTCAAGCAATTGTTTTACTTTCATAACTGATGCAAGCCCAGAGGTGCTGGGGCTATGAACTGCCACGCCTAGAATCAGCCCTGGCAAGTCCTGGCACACTTTAAGCACTGAGACATACCCGTTTTGGCCAGTTGGAGCTGCTGAGTGCTCAGCACTTTGAAAGATTGGATGATTTATTTGGAAGCTTCTGCAAGAAAATGTGTAAATTTGAAATTATGCATCTAGATTTTTAACAAACCATAACTTTAGAGATACTATCAAATCAAAATTCACAATTCTGACTGATTTTTTCACCTATTATTGTTTCTATTCTATCAAATAATGCTGCTATAACTGAAAGAGATTAATTTTTTTTCCTTCCTTCACTCCAGTTTCTTCACTTTGTGCATTTGACTGCTCTTTGTTTACAGTCAGTTTTACTGTTTCTTATTTGTGTGATTCTTTCACACAGCAACAGAAGCAAGAAAAATATTTTTAAAAATAGGAAAATGTAATTGTAAAACACAAAAAATGGCAACAAGACTTGTAGCGGGGTTGGCCACCACCAGAGCACCCCTTCATGGCCAAAGGTTGATCTGCAGCCACCTGCCTCTGCTTTCCCTTTCTTCAGGGCTCCTCAAACAAACTCAAAACAGTCCAAAGGAAATTAAAATATTTTCCCACATGGGGTCCAATTTATTCAGTCTTTAAGTATATACAGGATAAATAAATACAATTTTGTAATTATTTCTCATGGACTGGAAATTCCATTTCCCCACTAGCTCTAGAGAAAAGTTCTTTCCATGGGAGTCTTGTGATGAAGTTTATCAAGTCTCTTGTCTCAGATAGCACTTAGCCCAGTGGAGAAGTCTCACTGATGCCTCTTTCAATTTGGGATTGACAAGAGTGAGAACAACAGCGTCCACAGAGATACAGGTCCATCACGATTTCACAAATCATCCATATCCTGGAGTTTTGACTGGAATTTTGACTACAGCAACCATTATCATTGAGACAACACTAGCCACAAAATATAACACATAGAAGATGAAGGAGATCAGAGCTCTAACAGCTCCGGCATGGACCTCAGTATTGGGGTTGCTTAAGCTGGATATATTGTGTTGCATGTGCCTGATGTTTCTCCAAAGAGAGATGATTAGCAGGATGATTAAAACCAGGAATATCACGAAGAGGAAGAAAGATTCCAGACTACTGAAAAAAAAGTAAACAGATATCAATGATTTTCTCATTATTTTTCCCAGTGATATTTCCAGTAAGATGTTCAGTTGTGTGGAGGAGAAAACTGTTATAAACACATGAAGATAATGGTACTGTGAAGAACAAGGACCCCAGCTGGGATCTCAGGAGCAGCCATAGCACCAGCCTTAGCCAGAGGAAGAGGAAATGGGTGAAACTGGTGATCTTCAGGTAGCAGAAGATGCTGAACCAGGTGGTAAACCAGAGACTTGACTGATATATAAACATCCAGATTGCAATTAATGTAATCTTCACTTGAGCTGGCCTGGAACCGGTATCTGGAGTGGAAATGAAATAGATGCTGCCAGGAATAACAAGCACTGCAGGCAAAATCTGCAGGCAGAATCAATTACAGGAGAAGACTTCTCTGTTTTTGATCTAATCAATTAAATTCACCACCACAATGAATCCGTTTACATTTCTTGTAAGGAACTCAGGGTCTGTCTACTGTGATACAGGAAGGCCAGGCAGCAGTGGTAGAGTGGTCAATGGGAAATATATAAGCCCTAGGCTAATTAAGGCGTGGTTCTCTGTAGACTAGGGAGGGTTGCTACAGGTTAATTGGAGCACCTGTAATCAATTAAGCCCGGTCAGGAACCTAATAAACCCCCCCTGCTTCAGGCAGTCAGGGGATAAGGAGAGAGGACTGGAGCTTGAAGGTGTGTTGTAAGATTTGAAAGACCAGAAAACTGAAGTAAGGGAGACCCTTCCCCAGCATCTAAAGACTGAAGGTTCCCCATCCAAGGGGAAAGAGGGTAAGAACCCACAGGGGTTGAGAGGGGCTGGGGCTCAGAGTGAGGAGCAAACCCAGACCCCTCTCCTGCTTCCCTCCTCTGTCACCTTCCTGGGCCACTAGTGGGGACCTTGGTGGCCTAAGAGCAGGGGCAAAGAGTGGTGTCTTAGCCTCCCTCCCAAGAAAAGTGTAGGACCCACCATACTAACATTGGCCATCTTGCCACACTACATAGCAGCTAGACAACCATGGCTGGCCCAGGCTCACAGGCCTCAGGTTGCAGGGCTGTTTCATTGTGATGTAGACTTCTGGGTGTGGTCTGGAGCCTGGACTCTAGGACCCTGTGGGGTGGGAGGGTCCCAGAACTTGGGCTCTGGCCAGAGCCCAGAATTCTACACTGCAATGAAAGAGCCCTGCATCCTGAGCCTTGCGAGCCTGAGTCAGACAAACCTCAGTGACTAAAATGATGATACAGATGCTGCTAACTTCAGTTAGTTTCATGGTTCTAACAAGAGCATCACAATTGTAGTGCCCCATCTGTATTGGAGGCTGTTGGGTCAAAAAAGCAATGGGAGCAGTGCAAGTTGGCTGCTCAGGAGCAGCCTCAGAGTGTTAAGCATGGGTTTTTTTAAAAAAAAGGGGAGCCCAAACAAGCAGCTCCAGGGGCTATCAGGAGAACTCCAAGGATTCCAGGGCAGTAGAAGAGGGGTGAACTTGAGCCTGGAATGGTTTTGGGGGGGGGGAAAGAAAAGAAAAAACAGCTGGGTAGAGCAGGTGGCAGCTTCACCTCTCCACCCTCACCCTCCAGCGCTGCTGTGATCAGGCCAAACAGGCAGCAGCAGAAATGGCTAGTGGAGTCTGGAGGGAGGTTGCCCAGCGCTGGAAGGGAGAGAGTCCAGTTGTGAGTGAGGTAGTAACTGGCACCAGAAAAGAAGGAATACAGTAAGTGGGGAGCCAGTGCATAGGGTCCCCTGGTGGGTGAGTTGCATCATCAGAGGGGCTACAGGAACAGAGCTGAAAGGGAAAAAGACAACTCCAGTTCAGGAGAGACAGGAACAGTAGGGATGGCTACAAAAGGGACAGTATATAGGAAGAGGAAAGATGGTGGTATAAGGAAAAAGAAGAAAAGTTAAAGGAAGAACAGCACAGTTAAACAAAAGGAAAAACAACTAAAGAATCTCTAAGTAATTGAAAAACTATTAGAAAAACATCACTAGAAAACTGTGAAAAAAGTAAAGCAAGAATGAAATGTGAAGGAAATAATCTGTAATAAAAAGTATACTCTAATAAAAGAGAAAAATACTTGAGAAATAAGGAGGACCTGAGCTGTAGTGAAAAATAAGAACATAGCAAGGACTGTAAAAAAAAAAAAGTCTGGATAGCGTCTTAAAGTATACAAGGTGAAGTGACAGAAATAGAGAGATTGTCAGAGAGTAAAAGAGTGTAAGCTAAAAGGAGCAGAGGGATAATTATTCAGTCAAGAAGCCAGCACATTGCATCATGGAATCCACATTTTATTTAAGATGGAATTCAAAACTATAAACAAAGGCTGCACAAGAGGATTGTTCAAGCTATAACTAAACATCCTAATTTTTTCTCCAAACTCTGGGCTTATATAGGCTGAAAACTGAGCAACTGAAAAGGGAATAATAACTGTGGGGTTTATGTTCCAGTTTATTGTATTTTCTAATTCAAAATTCTGGTAGTTCATAAATGTGAATTATTATGTTAAGGGGAGTTTAGTTAAGATAATAGTAGTTAATAAACAGTTGATAGTGCTAATTTACAGAAGTTTACAATATAAATAACTAAGTAGTAGTTCCCACAAAAGCAAATAACTATGATTTACTTGTGATTATTCCCCACAAAACTGATGTCTACTTTATCTCAGCTGATTGAGAAAACCTGATTTGGCCTCTAGATTGCCTCTGCTTCCTCTTAGTGCTGATTCAGAATACCCTTCTGTTGCGCAATTACTGACTGGTAAATTTGCAGAGGAGTGTCTCTCACTGGTTCTCCAGTGTCGATCTGAAGACAATACCTTCCGTACAGAGCTGGCCTGCTGGTATCTTCTTCTCAGATTCATAATACATGCTTTTGTCAGATTTTTAAACAGTAGTGGTCGTTTTTCCGTTTGTTTGTTAAAGCGCCAGGTGCCTTTCATAGGGATGCAAATCAGGCAAGGATTCTTTTACTGACTCTCAGTCATCTAAACACATCTTTGCATTTCTGTTTCTGAGGTGACTGATGATCTCCAGCCCCATGACGGATGGACCTGGAGAGTGGTCTTATGTGGAAAGAGGCAGATGTTTCATTTTAGGTAAGAGTTAATAAATTAGCATCTAAGGGATGTAAATCAGGGAAAGATTCTGTTATTGACTCTTGATTACATGGTCACATCTTTGCTTTTCTCCTTCTGTAGTGATCTTTCAGGGACATGTCCCAGTCTTAGTGAATGAAATGAGTCTGGAATTTCCTATGTGTGTGCCTAAATCTGATTTTATGCACTCAGCTTCTTGTGAGACTGTTTTTGGCCAAAAATTTTCAAAACTTGGAGATTAAATATAAGATCATAAATTCATAGCCAGACATTTAAATATATGGTCTGATTTTCAAAAGTTCCGAGCACCCAGCTGTTCCCACCAACTCCAGCTGCTTATTTGGGTGCCTGAATATGGACTTAGGCACATAACTGTAGGCTCCCACTTCTGAATAGCTTGGCCCTGGATGCGCATCTTTTCTGAAAATTATGTGTGAGATTTGCATGGATAATTGCTGGGAGCTGAAGGGTTTTGCCTGTGTGCCCAGAGCTGTGATGTTCAAAAGGCCTTGTGAATGCTACCCTTCCAGCTGTACCTTTCCAGCCTTTCTGTGAGCTCTCTGTGTGGCACCCTTTCCCTGCAGTAGAAGGAGGGAACCTAGGCAGCTTTGTTGGCAACTGCTTAATACCAAAGCAGTTTCTTAGCTTATGCAGCCATGGGTGGTGGGTATCAAAGGCCACAGGAAGCTAAGCCTCCCTAACCCAAGCCATGGTCCCGCTCTGCCCTGAGGCCCCCATCCCCACTCCCCCTCTCCCATGAATCTGGCGGGGGCTCAGCTCCAGCCATTGGAGCTCATGGCTCAGGCTGGGGTGGCCAGGGGTGGTTCAGGCCAATGCTTGAGCCGGTTGATGACCTGGTGCAGCTCGGGTTGGCCCAGGGCACGCCAGCTGGGGCTCCCCTGGCCGTGGGGGTGGGGTGGGGAGACACCTGAGGGCTCTGGCAGGTGGGGGCAGGGCCTCAGTTGGAAGGGGCATGGCCAGGGGCTAGCCTCCCTGAAGGGGGGGTTCACCCCCCACTCATGTATGCAGCTGAAATATTGCAGAGACAAGATTGTGTGATGAGATGAGGTTTCTGCACAAGTGTTCACCCAGCATTTCTGGAAGTTCTTTGAATTTCTCATGGATGAGCTACAAACTGGTCTCATTTGCCCTTATGGGACAAGGATCTCTTCAGGCTTATATTAAAGGGCACTTCAGTTACCATGCATGCTGTACTTCATATAGGGACTTTGGGAATGGGGACAGGTAGGGAAGAGACCCTATAAAGATAATGGCACACCCTCACACAAACTCTATCGCTCTTTGCAGCCAACAATGCTTCCAGGAATGGTAACACTGAGCAACTTTCAGTAGTAACTATGCTGAACATATTCTTTAGTTCTCAATTATCAGAGGGGTAGCCATTTTAGTCTGTATCCACAAAAACAATGAGGAGTCTGGTGACACCTTAAAGACTAACATTTATTTGGGCAGAAGCTTTCGTAGGTAAAAAAAAACCCCACTTCTTCAGATGCATGGAGTGAAAATTACAGATACAGGCATAAATATACTGGCACATGAAGAGAAGGGAGTTACCTTACAAGCTCTCTGTAAACATGGCAGGCGACCAGCTTGGCTTAATGGTGAAATCCTAGCGGATCTTAAACATAAAAAAGAAGCTTACAAGAAGTGGAAGGTTGGACATATGACCAGGGAAGAGTATAAAAATATTGCTCGGGCATGTAGGAAAGATATCAGGAGGGCCAAATCGCACCTGGAGCTGCAGCTAGCAAGAGATGTCAAGAGTAACAAGAAGGGTTTCTTCAGGTATGTTGGCAACAAGAAGAAAGCCAAGGAAAGTGTGGGCCCCTTACTGAATGAGGGAGGCAACCTAGTGACAGAGGATGTGGAAAAAGCTAATGTACTCAATGCTTTTTTTGCCTCTGTTTTCACTAACAAGGTCAGCTCCCAGACTGCTGCGCTGGGCATCACAAAATGGGGAAGAGATGGCCAGCCCCCTGTGGAGATAGAGGTGGTTAGGGACTATTTAGAAAAGCTGGACGTGCACAAGTCCATGGGGCCGGACGAGTTGCATCCGAGAGTGCTGAAGGAATTGGCGGCTGTGATTGCAGAGCCCTTGGCCATTATCTTTGAAAACTCGTGGCGAACGGGGGAAGTCCCAGATGACTGGAAAAAGGCTAATGTAGTGCCAATCTTTAAAAAAGGGAATGAGGAGGATCCTGGGAACTACAGGCCAGTCAGCCTCACCTCAGTCCCTGGAAAAATCATGGAGCAGGTCCTCAAAGAATCAATCCTGAAGCACTTACATGAGAGGAAAGTGATCAGGAACAGACAGCATGGGTTCACCAAGGGAAGGTCATGCCTGACTAATCTAATTGCCTTTTATGATGAGATTACTGGTTCTGTGGATGAAGGGAAAGCAGTGGATGTATTGTTTCTTGACTTTAGCAAAGCTTTTGACATGGTCTCCCACAGTATTCTTGTCAGCAAGTTAAGGAAGTATGGGCTGGATGAATGCACTATAAGGTGGGTAGAAAGCTGGCTAGATTGTCGGGCTCAACGGGTAGTGATCAATGGCTCCATGTCTAGTTGGCAGCCGGTGTCAAGTGGAGTGCCCCAGGGGTCAGTCCTGGGGCCGGTTTTGTTCAATATCTTCATAAATGATCTGGAGGATGGTGTGGATTGCACTCTCAGCAAATTTGCGGATGATACTAAACTGGGAGGAGTGGTAGATACGCTGGAGGGGAGGGATAGGATACAGAAGGACCTAGACAAATTGGAGGATTGGGCCAAAGAAATCTGATGAGATTCAATAAGGATAAGTGCAGGGTCCTACACTTAGGATGGAAGAATCCAATGCACCGCTACAGACTAGGGACCGAATGGCTAGGCAGCAGTTCTGCGGAAAAGGACCTAGGAGTGACAGTGGACGAGAAGCTGGATATGAGTCAGCAGTGTGCCCTTGTTGCCAAGAAGGCCAATGGCATTTTGGGATGTATAAGTAGGGGCATAGCGAGCAGATCGAGGGACGTGATCGTTCCCCTCTATTCGACACTGGTGAGGCCTCATCTGGAGTACTGTCCAGTTTTGGGCCCCACACTACAAGAAGGATGTGGATAAATTGGAGAGAGTCCAGCGAAGGGCAACAAAAATGATTAGGGGTCTAGAGCACATGACTTATGAGGAGAGGCTGAGGGAGCTGGGATTGTTTAGTCTGCAGAAGAGAAGAATGAGGGGGGATTTGATAGCTGCTTTCAACTACCTGAAAGGGGGTTCCAAAGAGGATGGCTCTAGACTGTTCTCAATGGTAGCAGATGACAGAACGAGGAGTAATGGTCTCAAGTTGCAATGGGGGAGGTTTAGATTGGATATTAGGAAAAACTTTTTCACTAGGAGGGTGGTGAAACACTGGAATGCGTTACCTAGGGAGGTGGTAGAATCTCCTTCCTTAGAGGTTTTTAAGGTCAGGCTTGACAAAGCCCTGGCTGGGATGATTTAACTGGGAATTGGTCCTGCTTCAAGCAGGGGGTTGGACTAGATGACCTTCTGGGGTCCCTTCCAACCCTGATATTCTATGATTCTATGATTCTCTCAATGTCCATTGTAGCGAATGGGAAGGTGGCCAGGGACTTTTAAGTGAATTTTAAGTGCAGAGACTACTAAGGTTTGAAGAAGGCCTATTTCCTAGCATTAGATTGAACCAGTGGGAGCTTCCTGCAAACCTCCTTGCTGCTTTGGAGGCATAGGAAAATTTGTTCATCTGGCCCTGGATGGATGGAAGAAAATTAGAGCCTGAATTAATGTTTATTAGTTTTAAATGAATGTCCTGCTCTTCTCTTTCCTGTTCCCACTCCTAGTCCCTCCGCTGCCTTGGCATTGCGTCTGTGCCACCAAACTCTGAGACCATACTGTGATGCTGCAAGGAGGCTACCTCCATTGGGTGCTTCACAGCTCTTGGAACCTTTTCAGACATTAATCAGCTGACATAGAGAATGGTTAGCATTCTGCTCCCAGTGCCTTGGTCTTCATCTAACAGCTGATCTCTTGCAGGATTTGGGATATACTTGCTATGGCTCCTTGGGGAGCAGGAGCAGTTGCCCATCACCAGTCTTTGGGTGATAATTGTGCCATCTAGTCCAGTGATGTCATGGAGCTGAGCTGAATAAGCATTGAGATGTGGCCTCTATTCAGTGCCATGAGGAACTCGTCTTTTAGTGCCAGTAAGACTGTCTCAGTGCTGTGTGCAGTCTAAAGTCAGACTGCAAAGCATCCAGGATGTTGGCAGATATCACATGCTGTTGCAGGTTAGTTGTCATTAATTTCTTGATGACTTTGCCTAGGAATGGGAGGTTGGAGACAGAATAAAAGTTATGTGATTTATTAACCATGAAAGATCCAGCTGTGTTCATGAGGATAAAGATTGGAGAAGAATTCTGTCTCCGACTTTCTGTAACTCAGATACATATTTGCATTTGTCTATTCAAAGGCTTGCTAAGTGAGTGCAAACAAATTGTTTTTGCAGGAAATAGAAAACTTAGTTATGACTAGATTTGGAAGAGTTATTTGTTCAGTAAATGTTGGGAAAAGTTGATTTCACTGTATACACACAAACCAATGAAAAAATATTTCCATCTGTAATAGAAATGTACAGATAGGCAAATTTCAGAGTAGCAGCCGTGTTAGTCCGTATTTGCAAAAAAAAAAAAAAAAGGAGGACTTGTGGCACCTTAGAGACTAACAAAATTATTTGACCATAAGCTTTCGTGAGCTACAGCTCACCTCATCGGGTGCATTCAGTGGAAAATACAGTGAGGAGATTTATATACACACAGAACATGAAAAAATGGGTGTTATCATGCACACTGTAAGGAGAGTGATCACTTAAGATGAGCTATTACCAGCAGGAGAGCGGGGGCGAGGGGGGGAACCTTTTGTAGTAATAATCAAGGTGGGCCATTTCCAGCAGTTAACAAGAACGTCTGAGGAACAGTGAGGCGGGGGGGGAATAAACATGGGGAAATAGTTTTACTTTGTGTAATGACACACCCACTCCCAGTCTCTATTCAAGCCTGAGTTAATTGTATCCAGTTTGCAAATTAATTCCAATTCAGCAGTCTCTCGTTGGAGTCTGTTTTTGAAATCTTTTTGTTGTAATATTGCAACTTTTAGGTCAGAGATCGAGTGACCAGAGAGATTGAAGTGTTCTCCAACTGGTTTATGAATGTTATAATTCTTGACATCTGATTTGTGTCCATTTATTCTTTTATGTAGAGACTGTCCAGTTTGACCAATGTACATGGCAGAGGGGCATTGCTGGCACATGATGGCATATATCACATTGGTAGATGGCAGGCAATCTAGAGTTCAGTCTGCTCTAACAGCATTTGCTCTTAACTCAGCCCCTTTGGAGAGGGACTTCAGTCTGTAACTCTCAGAGGAGTTGAGGAACTTCACCATTTTACAGGATCAGCCCCTAAACTGTACTAAATTAGCAACAAAAAGAAGGAAGTCCTAGTCATAGGTTACAATGCTGTATCACTACTAAGAAAGAAAGTAAGCATTAAATACATGAATAGACCAAGAGAATTGCCCTCTCCTAGATTACAACCAACACCAGGCACAAATTTCATGTGCAATAGACACCCAGAACATTCATCTCCATGGAGGAGATTACTACCTGTAGTCCAGAATGTACCACATTTCTCACATCCTCCACCACTTGGATAGCCATTAAGGTGGGGCTTTTAAAAAAAACCTACAGAAGTGTTTGCCTAACTGCTCCCATTGAAGTGTATGGGATCAGAGTTAGACCAACACTGAGCACTTTGAAAATCCCATCTTAAAAATACTATCCACAGCAATAAATTCAATATCAGAACATACCCACCCAATGTAAAGCAAACTATCAGTAAGAAAAAGTGCAGAAAACAGGGGAGCTTCAGAGAGGATTTGGAGAGGGACTGTGAGAGGGTTTTGTTCTTCCTACCAACACTACAAAAAAGGATTCTAGGTGGACTCCTCCTGAAGGTCGAAACAACAGACTGGACTTCTACATAGAGTGCTTCCGCTGACATGCACGGGCTGAAATTGTGGAAAAGCAGCATCACTTGCCCCATAACCTCAGCCGTGCAGAACACAATGCCATCCACAGCCTCAGAAACAACTCTGACATCATAATCAAAAAAGGCTGACAAAGGAGGTGCTGTTGTCATGAATAGGTCGGAATATGAACAAGAGGCTGCTCGGCAGCTCTCCAACACCACTTTCTACAAGCCATTACCCTCTGATCCCACTGAGGGTTACCAAAAGAAACCACAGCATTTGCTCAAGAAACTCCCTGAAAAAGCACAAGAAAAATCCGCACAGACACACCCCTGGAACCCCGACCTGGGGCATTCTATCTGCTACCCAAGATCCATAAACCTGGAAATCCTGGGCGCCCCATCATCTCAGGTATTGGCACCCTGACAGCAGGATTGTCTGGCTATGTAGACTCCCTCCTCAGGCCCTACGCTACCAGCACTCTCAGCTATCTTCGAGACACCACTGACTTCCTGAGGAAACTACAATCCATCGGTGATCTTCCTGAAAACACCATCCTGGCCACTATGGATGTAGAAGCCCTCTACACCAACATTCCACACAAAGATGGACTACAAGCCGTCAGGAACATTATCCCCGATAATGTCATGGCAAACCTGGTGGCTGAACTTTGTGACTTTGTCCTCACCCATAACTATTTCACATTTGGAGACAATGTATACCTTCAAATCAGCAGCACTGCTATGGATACCCGCATGGCCCCACAATATGCCAACATTTTTATGGCTGACTTAGAACAACGCTTCCTATTCGTCCCCTAACGCCCCTACGCTACTTGCGCTATATTGATGACATCTTCATCATCTGGACCCATGGAAAAGAAGCCCTTGAGGAATTCCACCATGATTTCAACAATTTCCATCCCACCATCAACCTCAGCCTGGACCAGTCCACACAAGAGATCCACTTCCTGGACACTACAGTGCTAATAAGCGATGGTCACATAAACACCACCCTATACCAGAAACCTACTGACCACTATTCCTACCTACAGTTTTCACCCAGACCACACCACACGGTCCATTGTCTACAGCCAAGCTCTACGATACAACTGCATTTGCTCCAACCCCTCAGACAGAGACAAACACCTACAAGAGCTCTATCAAGCATTCTTACAACTACAATACCCACCTGCTGAAGTGAAGAAACAGATTGACAGAGCCAGAGTACCAAGAAGTCACCTACTACAGGACAGGCCTAACAAAGAAAATAACAGAACGCCACTAGCCGTCACCTTCAGCCCCCAACTAAAACCTCTCCAACGCATTATCAAGGATCTGCAACCTATCCTGAAGGACAACCCATCACTCTCACAAATCTTGGGAGACAGGCCAGTCCTTGCCTATAGACAGCCCCCCAACCTGAAGCAAATACTCACTAGCAACCACACACCACACAACAGAACCACTACCCCAGGAACCTATCCTTGCAACAAAGCCCGTTGCCAACTGTGCCCACATATTTGTTCAGGGGACACCATCATAGGGCCTAATCACATCAGCCAACTATCAGAGGCTCATTCACCTGCACACCTACCAATGTGATATATGCCATCATGTGGCAGCAATGTCCATCTGCCATGTACATTGGTCAAACTGGACAGTCTCTATGTAAAAAAATAAATGGACACAAATCAGATGTCAAGAATTATAACATTCATAAACTAGTTGAACACTTCAATCTCTCTGGTCACTCGATTTCTGATCTCAAAGTGACGATCCTTCAACAAAAAAACTTCGAAAACAGACTCCAGTGAGACTGCTGAATTGGAATTAATTTGCAAATTGGATACAATTAACTTAGGCTTGAATAGAGACTGGGAGTGGCTGAGTCATTATATTAAGTGAAACTATTTCCCCTTGTTTATTCCCCCCCCACCCACTGTTCCTCAGACATTCTTGTTAACTCCTGGAAATGTGCTGGAAATGGCCCACCTTGATTATCACTTCAAAAGGTTTTCTCTACCCCCACCCCACTCTCCTGCTGGTAATAGCTCATCTTAAGTGATCACTCTCCTTACAGTGTAAGTTTTTTTTTCTTTTTCATGGTCTGTGTATATATAAAATCTCGTCACTGTACTTTCTACTTTATGCATGCGATGAAGTGAGCTGTAGCTCACGAAAGCATATGCTCAAATTGGTTAGTCTCTAAGGTGCCACAAGTACTCCTTTTCTTTTTGCAAATACAGACTAACACGGCTGCTACTCTGAAACTTGTTCTAGGTGCTTTTCTATGACCAATACTGTGAAGGCCACTGAATGTGCTATGTTTTCTTTCCTGCCTGAAGGGACTTTCTGTCTGAAGTGAAAGTTGATTACAGTGATGGAAGAAAATATTCTTGGTTTGGAGGACAGGTACAGAGAGGAAGCCAGGGAGGAGGCTTGGCAGTTTGTAACCACTAGAGGCAAATACATGAGGTGGCATTCTACATGGCTAGAGGCAGAGGAGGATGGCCTGGCTGTGACCACCAGAGAGAAGAGGACCAGGACAAATAACACACAGGTAGCAATTTCTAATTAGTCCTTGGTCTTCAATGGGGAAATTGGAGAAAATACCTCTGCAGATCCAGCTGGTCAAATGGAATGGAGCTGTGTATGGGACTGGCCAGTGAATCGCTGCTCAGCCCAACCTGCAAGACCATCAGGTTTGCCCACACAGATATCTCCCATCCAAGGAAGACAGATGAACCTTGTTGTGGGGGTTCTATACTAAGAAGAATAGCAAGAAAATTAAGCAAGAGACAGGTGGACAGAAAGACGGTGTACTGTGTTCCTGGATCCAAGACCCAGTATGTCACTTTAAGATTGGATAGGCTTCTGAGATTCACGGGCAAGGATCCACTGGTGATGGTGCATATTTGAATTAATTATGCATCACAGGATATCTCATAAATTATAGATGACTTCAGGGAACTTGAAAAGGTGCTGACACAGAATAATGTCCAACTGATCTTCTTGGAGGTCATTCCTGTCCTGTAAGCAAAGAAAGACAGAAAGCAGAAGATTCTGGAAGTGAACCTCTGGCTAGGTAAATGGTATAGGGTTTTGGGGTTTTGGAAAATTGTCCACCTTCTGGGGGCAGGATGGGGACAATTTGGATGGCCTCCATCTCAGTGGAATGGAAACCAATGTTCTAGAAGACAGGCTGGCTAGAGTAATCAGGAGGACATTACATGAGTAACAAAATGGGATGCTAAAAAGAGGGAAGAAATGGGCATTCATTTAGCACAAAATCAAGGTATTGAGAACAAAATTAATCAAGACACCAAAGAATGGAAATTCTCTAATTGACTATACACTAATACTAGATGCCTCATTAATAAATAGGAATTCCAATTGCTCATTCTTGAGCATAAACTTGATCTAGTTGGTATTACATCCCATGTGAGATGATCTGCATGAGTGAAATGTAAAAATGCATGATTATAATCTCTTTATGGAAAATAGTCTTACAGGATCTAACTTTGTTTGTTTTTTTTTTGTTTATGAGATTACATGTTTGGTTGATAAAGGCAATAGTATTGCTGTAATATACTTAGACTTCTGTAAGGCATTTCACTTGGTATCTCACAGCATTTTGATTCAAAAACTAGAATGATACAAAATTAACATGGCACAGATTAAAATGGGTTAAAAACTGGCTAACTGACAGGTCTCAAAATGGGGTAATTGTAAATGGGAAGTCTTCCTAGAGTGGGGATGTTCTAGTGGGATCCCGCAGAGATTGGTTCTTGGCCCTGTGCTATTTGCCATTTTTATCAGTGACCTGGAAGAAAACATAAAATCATCACTGGTAAAGTTTGCAAATGACCCAAAGATTGGGAGAGTGGTAAATAATGAGGTGGACAGGTAACGATACAGAGTGATCTGGATCACTTGGTAAATGGGGCACAAGCAAATAATATGCATTTTAATATGGCCAAATGTAAAGTTACACATGTAGGAACAAAGAATGATGGTCATACTTACAGGATGGAGGGCTCTATCCTGGGAAGCAGGAACTCTGGGGGAAAAAAGACTAGGTGGTCATGTTGGATAAGCAGATAAACATGAGTTTCCAATGTGGCCAAAAGAGTTTGGCTAATGTGATACTTGGATGTATAAATAGAGGAAGTAGGAGTAGGAGCAGAGAGGTTATTTTCTCTCTGGATTTGTCACTGGGGTGACCCCTACTGGAATATTGGGTCCAGTTCTGGTGTCCACAATTCAAGATGTTGTTGATAAATTGAAGAGTTCAGAGAAAAGTCACAGAAGTGCCTTATAGTGATAGACTTCAGGAACTCAATTTGTTTAGCTTTACCCAGAGAAGCAGTGACTTGATCAGAGTCTGTAAGTATCTGTTATATTTGGATCCAGAAGAGAAGGAGATAGACATAGGGTGACCTGATGTCCCGATTTTATAGGGACAATCCCAATTTTGGGGGCTTTCTTATATAGGCACCTATTACCCCTCCTCCCCCATCCTGATTTTTCACACTTGCTATCTGATCACCCTACAGGGTAAGGTGATAGAAACAGAGCTGTCTGCTGAGGAGACTTTATTGTTCAGGCTACAAAACAGAAACCAACAGGAAAGTGAGACTTTGCACTGTGGTGGGGGCAGTGCTGGTGCAGGGAGGGTGGGGAGTACTCAAACTTTTAAAGGGACAGGTCATCACAATACATACATGGGGAACAGATCTGATAACAGAGAGCCCTACAACCTAGCCAGCAAAAATATAACAAACCAGTGGCTGGAAGTTGAAGCTACATAGATTCAGACTGGAAATAAAGCACAACTTTTTAACAGTGAGGGAAATTAACCATTGTCACAACTTACCAAGGGTAACGGTGGATTCTCCATCCATGGCAATTTTTAAATCAAGATTGGATGTTTTCCTAAAAGATATGTTCTAATTCAAACTGGAATTATTTTGGGGAAGTTCTCTGGCCTGTGTTATACAGGAGGTCAGACTAGATGCTCACAGTGGTCCCTTCTGACCTTAGAATCACTCAGTCTATGAAAGAAAACCTGAAAGAAAATCCACACCCTTCAGATTCTCAAATAAAACCCAAACCTCAGCTATTATAACCCTCCTTAGTTGGCTGTTCAAATCGATAGGATTTGTGATCTGCCCTGAGGGTCAATACATTTGGCCTATTTCAGCCCAACTGGAGAGTTAAATCCAAAACTAAGGGGCCCTCACAGGGAATTCCCTGCCATCAACTGCCTCTCTCTGAGCACCTTGGCTGACTATAATATGGCAGCACAGCAGAGGGAGAAGAGGAAGTCTCTCAGACAGGTAGGCCTTGGATAATTTACAGCTTCATAGAAGCTTCAAATCCAACACTTTAAACCTCACCCAGAAGCCAACAGGCTGTCAGAGAAGGTCTGAAAGCACAGATTTAAAATTGTCAGGGTGGGATACTTAACAAGCAAACAGCTTAGGAAAGCAGGAGTTAGTCTCTGGTATGCACCAGAGGCCCCCAAACTTTAGAGTGAGATCACATCTATTTATGTCCCTAACTGGACTGCATGGATTGGTTTTTACCACCTGCAATAACAAGTATCTTCCTGCACCAATCAATGATCATTTCCATCTCACCAAAATTATATCTACTTTGTTTTAGGACTGACCCTCTTGTTGCTGAAGGCCTAATTTGCCACTCAGCTGCTGAGGCAATGAATGTGGAGAGCAAAGATCTATATTCTTTGTCCCAGGTGTTGCTTAGGAAAACAGTAACCAGAGAACTGAGTATTTGCATCCATCTATATATTATCTGGAGTTCCCTAAACCCAAAGTTTGTGGTAACTTTACTCTCTGTGAGGTGGTATCAGGAAGTAAACCAAGGGAGTAAACCAAGTACCTCCGTCTGCTATATGGCTGGCATAAATCACACAAAATCAAGTGCTTTTACTTAAAGCCTTCACGTTATTAGTCTCCAGCACTCTCACCAGAAATGCCTTTTCTCAAAGTCTCTGCTTTATTTAATCTCAAGCACAAACAAACTATGGCTGTCAAGTAATTAAAAAAATTAATCCTGATTAATCGCACTGTAAAACAATAATAGAATCCCATTTATTTAAATATTTTTGAATGTTTTCTACAGTTTCATTGATTTAAAATTACAACACAGAATACAAAGTGTACACCGTGCTCACTTTATATTTTTATTACAAATATTTGCACTGTAAAAAAGAAACAGTAGTTTTCAATTCACCTAATACAAGTACTATAGTGCAATCTCTTTATCATAAAAATTGAACTTACAAATGTAGCATTATGCACAAAAAATAACTGTACTCAAACATAAAACAATGTAAAACTTTAGACCCTACAAGTTCACTGAGTCCTACTTCTTGTTCAGCCAATTGCTCAGACAAACAAGTTTGTTTACATTTGCAGGAGATAATGATGCCCACTTCTTGCTTACAATGTCACATGAAAGTGAAAGCAGATGTTGTAGCCAACATCACAAGATATTTACATGCCAGATGCGCTAAAGATTCATATGTCTCTTTAAGGGTGGGGGCCCAGGCAGACACA